>NC_054880.1:35830538-36446115 GCF_018320785.1 Cheilinus undulatus | reverse complement strand
AATAACATCGTCAGCATAAAGTCCGATTTTATGTTGCATATTTATTTCAACTCTTTAGATCTCCTCTTTCTGCCTAATTGCCTGTGCTAAGGGTTCTATATGGCAAATACCGTGGGGGATAAACAGCATCCCTGCCTAGTTGATCTGTGTAAAATGAATTTCTCTGTCAAATTACCGTATATTTTGATTCGAGCACTAGGTTGTTGATATAATGTCTGTATACTTTCAACTGATTTTTTATTAAAGCCAAATTGATTTAACACAATATAAGAACCTCCAATTAACATGATCAAACACTTTTTCTGTGTCAATACTTATCAATACCGTGCCTTGTTTTTGTTGTTGTGCTTCTTCTATGATATGTAAAGTTTGTCTTATATTATCATGCATTTGTCGCCCAACTATAAACCCCATTTGATCTTCGTCTGTTAAACTGGCTATAAAACTGTTGAGTCTTTTAGAAATAATTGATGTGTAAATTTTGTGGTCTATATTCAGAATTGATATTGGTCGAACGATAATGATTATTATCTTTTCCTGGTTTAGGTACGACCGAAATGATTGCCTCTGACCACCATGGTGGCATTTTATTATTTTGTAATGTCCAGTTAAAGAGAGACAGAAGTATTGGTGCTAATTCCTCTTTGAATTTCTTGTACCACACTGCTGGGTACCCATCACTACCTGGAGATTTATTATTCTTTAGTGAGTTAATGGCTTCGTTTATTTCTTCTGTTGTAATACCTGCAGTGAGTATGTCATTTTGCTGTGTTCCAACTGAAGGAAAGTCCAGTTCTTCTAAAAATGCTTCTGCCTCTTTATCTAGGTCTTTATAATATTTTTTGAATACTTTTTCTATAACCTCTGGTTTGTGTGTAATCTTTTTGTTTGTGGATCCATTATATAAACGATAGTTTGTTGCATTTGTTGTTTTCTTATTCTTCTTGCTAGAAACTTTGTTGCTCTTGGTCCTATTTCATTATATTTGTGTTTTATATATTTATTTTTCCTCTCAACTTCTTCTAGTATTAACTTGTTTATTTGTTTCTGTGTGTTTGTGATATTATATTCTAGAGTCATTAGTGGATTCATGTTTCCTCTCTAATTCCTTCAGGTAGTTAATTTGTGTTCTATACTCATCTGTTCTCCTTTTTTAAATTGCCGACGTGTAAGCTATCAATTTACCTCTGATAACGGTTTTCATTGCGTCCCATAGGATGGCCGGGTTTACGTCTCCATTATGATTTTCTTCTAGATATCTATGTACTTCTTCTTTTATTTGATTATTTAATTCTTCATTATTCAATATTCCTACATTTAACCTCCAGGCTGTGTTTTCTTTTTATTTCCTATCTGTAGTGATAAATGTAAGGAGTTATGATCAGATACATCTGTTGTCCCAAATCTACATTCTCTTATTTTGTGTATATCTTGTGAGTTTACAAAAAAGTAGTCTATTCTTGAGTAAGTTTTGTAGTATGGAGAGTAGTAAGTGAATTGTTTTTTCAATTGGGTGGAGATATCTCCAGATATCTACCATTCCCATTTCATTCAATGAGATTTTGATAAACCTCGATAAATTTGTATCACTTCTCTTTAAGCTTGTATCCATTTTTTGTCTTAATATTGTATTAAAATCTCCACCACACACTAAAATCTCTTCTGCTTCTGTTGCTAAGCTGTTGAAAAAGGATTCCACAACATCCCTTTTTCTGTCTGGGGTGCATATATACTGGCCAATGTAATTACTTGATCTTCAAGCTTTCCTTTAATCAATATATACCTCCCTTCTTTGTCTCGTAGTTCCCTCATCAATTCAAATTTGACAGCATTTGATATCAGTATAATAACACCTCTCTTTTTTTTTCACTGTAGGAACTGTAATATGCATTCCTGAAACCAAATTTTTTAAGTTTTTCATGTTCTGTTAGATGGGTTTCTTGTAAAAATATTATATGGGCTTCTTCTTTCTTCAACTTCCTCATGACTTTATCCCTTTTAACTGGAGTATTATGTCTGTTCACGTTCAGCGACACTATTGTGGCATTGTTAGATTTTATATTTAATTAAAAGTTTGCAATATTTCCCCTGACTTAAAAGAACTACACAACCTTGAACATATAACAACAAAGAACTCTGAACTTCCTTCCACACAAGGAGAGTTTTTCCTGTCCTCTCCTGGTCCCTGTTGGTGGTTGAAGAGCTAATCTCCAACCAGTATGGGGGCTCTACCCTAGTCTTATAGGTCCAGTAAGTTCCAAAAAGTCTGGAAATGTCCAACACTACCAACCCTGCTCCCTCATGGTCCGATCAAAATAATGTTAAAGCCAGAATTATAATTACATACCACTTTTACTCTCTTCTAAACACTTAACTTGTATTTGTGTTCTCAAATGTTTTTCACCCTCCAGAGCTGTTTATTCTATATCTCCCTCTTAATACAAACAAAGTGAAACATGTTTGTTGTACTTGCAGTCATATCAGTTAACCAGTTGAAAGTCCTGTCGTTTTTCCCTTGCTCGCGCTGTCATCTGGCTCGTGCACTGGCCTTGTGCACGCTGCCATCCCACTGTCATCCTTGATGTAGCGCCAGCATCCTCATTCTGGACATCAATCTGACATCCACCTTCCCTCATACCCAGCGCTGCCTCTCTGGCTGTCTCATATGTGCGGACTCCTCTGCTCCAGTGTATCTTGATCTTTGTGAGTGGTGTTTGGAACCTGACGCCGTTCTCTTTGAACTTCTTTTCTATGTCACTGTATGTTTTCCTCTTCTGGACCACTTCAGTAGGGTAATCATGATCAAACCATATTCATCTCTTGTTTAAAAGGATCTTCTTCTGCCAAGCTTTTTTAAGGATCATTTCCTTTATATCGTGTTGTAGAAAGTTTATAATTACAGATGGAGGATTGGTACCTGACGGAGGCTTTTTCCCGGTGGCTCTGTGTGCTCTTTGAATCTGTAGTTTAATTCCCTCTTCCAGCTGCAACTCTGTTGTTAACAGGTGATTTATATCTTTGACCATGTCATTATTCTCTGTGTCCTTTGGCAGCTGCTGCTGCATCTCCGTTTTATTTTCGATGAGTTTTCGATCTACTTCTTGTCTAAAAGGCGTCATCTCTTGTTTCATTTCTGGTTTCAGCTCTCCTTTGAATGTGCAAAAGTTACCTTGCAAGTCCTGCTTAAGGCTTTGTATATCGCTACGTATGCTAGCAAGCCCTGCTAGCCGTACATCTTCCTTCTGCAAGTCTTCCTGGGAGTTTTTCTCCGGTCTGTCTGCTCCGCTATCGTCTTTTTCTTCCGTTGCGTCCGCTTTGTTATTTGGTTCTTTTCCCTTATGTTTGTTTTTGCCTCCCATGACAACTTTTCGCTATTAGATCTTTGAGTTACACACGCTTTAGTCCTGTTGTTAGTGTCTTTGCTAACATTAGCAAAGATGTGCTTTGCCCGAAGGTGGTATTTAAGACTCGTGTTTCAGTGTAGAGACAGTTCATCACTGCAGCATGTACCCACAATTTTGGTTTTATCTTACAAAAATTGTCCAGCTTTTGAGAAAGAAAATAGCGATTAAACAGACCTGGCTCTGTCTCCTCACTCATCACTGCTGGCTGTGTCTGACCCTCTCACCTCTTCACCCCCTGGCATGTAAACATCAAGCAGCAACCTCTGGTCCTGAAAAATGAAGCCAATGCGGAAGTGCAAAAAATTGCAATACCATGAGTGTCCACTTGAGGCTGTCTGCAGGTAACACCAGAAGTCCCGTCTGGACACCTGTTAAACTAGAAATAAACTGGTTTACAGGCTGGTTCAAAAACACAAAACGTGTCTCATTAGCTAGTGTCTTATTGTGCTTTCACTGTACAGTGGGTGAACTTTTTTGTACCATGATTGTTTAAATTACACAAAGGAAAAACCTCACTGTGGACTGATTGGAGCATCTCATTTGATGGACAGATAGCTCGACAAGCAGAGGCTACGGTTCTGTCAACCAGGATGCTAGCTAGCTAGCTGACAGGAAGTGAGCTAACGATGAAAACAAGGAAGCAAAATACAATAATTAAAGAAATGAAACTAAATAACATTACTGAACTCTCCATAAATTCATAAATCTAAGTTCCATAGAAGTGATGAAGATAATGATGCTTGACCTGCATGATAACAAAGTTACGTTCACGTGCTCTGACCAGGCAGCCATCAGACCACAACCATCTTCCTTTTTCTGTAACAGAATTAGAAATAACATCTAAGCTGAACTGCTAAAAACAAATCAGTGTGACTGTCATAGTGACTGTCATATTGATGTCACTTTCTCACCACCAACTGGTTTAACTGCACATCTGTAGAGGTAGAGTTCCTAGCTGGCCACCGTACATACCTCAGCAAAGTAAACTACTCCAAGGCCGAGTGTGTCTGATGCTACAGAGTGAAACTGTTTAAGGCTTTGAAACACTTCTAGAAGTTCTCAATAAAATTCATTTTGACCATGAACATGTGTAGAACTTAACATGAGAGTTACAGGCTCTAAAGTGTAGAAATAGTTTTATTATGAGCTGCACTCTGTTAGCATGCTAATGCTAACTAGCTTACCATGTGTCTGCTGTCTACACAAACATTGCAGATGGTGATCTTTTGTTTATGTGCTTTTCAGGTATGAGTCTGGATGAGTACGGTGGCCTGGAAGTGCAATGCAAAATGACAAAGTCAGAAACACTAACAAGGTGTGAAACATATTTTTACAAAGACTAACACTTTGGTGAAAGTGATTCAGTCTGTGTAATTTTGTATGGGACTTGTAAAAGTGCTTCAAGCTTTGAGATTTTGTATTCGACCATGTAAATTTGATTCAAGTTTTGTTTAAGTGTTTCAGGTCTTTTATAGTTCACCACCCGTCATTCCATCTCAAGTCACTGTCCCAGTTCAGGACTGTACCTTGTTCAGTTCCACCATAATTGTCTGGCTGTCTCTAGACAACGTCCTCTACTGACCCATCAGACCACATCCAATATTCTTCTTTGTGGATGTTACTGAATCCAATCCAGGTCAGTCCCTCATTGTGGTCCAAGTGCTGATCAGGGCTCTGCCAACCGTCTTGGTATAAGGTAGACATTATTTCTGTTCAGTCTGCATGACTTTGCAATTTTGTAATTAGTTGTATAGTTCAGGAAGTTCTTGTGTATTGAACAAAGGGTAACTCAAACTTATCATGTATCATGTAATATCTTTTATTGCCTAGTTTATGTAACTGACCTTCAAATGAGTGCGTGTTTGAATTATTCTCTTTGATTTACTGTAGGATGACATGAGCTTATATACAGTGTGACAAACAAAAGCAAGTATTACACATGGCAGTGTACTCTGTCCAAGAGTTACACAAACTAGACAATAAAAGAAATTACATGACAAATACATTCAAATCTGGGAAACACCTTTAGAAAACTTGAAACAAATTTGTACGTTTTTCAGACTTTGTGATTTTGTGTCAGACTGTCAATTTTTTTTCAAGTTTTTTAAAGTGTTTCAGTTCTTGTTTGTTTTTTCTAGAATTGGTCAACTTATTGTCAAAGTTCAGTAAAAATGTTTTAGTCTTTGGGATTTTGTATCTGACTGAGAAATCTGTTTCAAGTTTTTTTTAAGTAAAAATTCAAAATTTGTTAACTGCGGAGCTTTTATTATTCATTTATTCATTGTATCAGTAGTGGCCAGTCCAATTTAAAGAACAGCCTGAACCCATACCAACTCCTGGCCACCAGTCTGGATACACCCCTGCTTGTGTTGCTCCTCAATGTGTTGGTTGGGAAAACAGAAAAAAGTAAAGTAGACCTGGATTTACAACTCCAAAACACTCCTTTCCCAGGACTTTACACCTCTTTCAGTACATGCTTTTAAAACATTACATCTCTTATTTCAAAGTGAATTTTTTAGACAATCTGTTGATCCCTGAGGAGTCCAGGCTGGAGCAGATGAAGTGGTAGAGTGAAGATCTCTAAAGCAATTTACAGTCAAGTCAAAGTGTTTTTTTAATTTCAACATTAAAAGCAACATCAGTTGACCAAAGTGCATTACAAGCTTTATACATAATATATTAAAAATATGTGAGCTTTTTTACCAAGAAAAGAACATTGATATCGAATTACTGTGTTTATGAGAACAGAACACAAACATGAGACAGTTTTCTTTTCACAGGTTTATAATTTCTGCAAATTTATTCTGCTTAACCTTCAAAGATTAAAGAAAAAGCCATTTATTTCTACAACTCTAAAATATCTTCATTGATCCATCATTTAATGTAGCAGAAATTTGAGAGGATACATGTTGTTCAGCATACAGAGGCACAGATGAATCTGAACGATGTTGACTTCATGAAAACGCACAAACAAAAGGCTTCGTCATGGTACACAGTATGTCATTCCATCTGAAGTCTGGGCCCCAGATCTCTGTACAGTCTTCGTTCCCTTGATAATTGTCCGGCTGTCCTGGAAGCCAAATCGTAGTGTTGACTGCAGACCCATCTGACCACATCCAGCTTCCTTCTTTGTGGACGTCACTGAGTCCGATCCAGGTATGTTTGAGACCAGGGTCAAAGTTCCTGATGAGAGTTTTGACAAAATCTTGCTCCGCCAGGCTGTGGATGGACACCAGGTTGGCTCTGATTGACACACAGTGGAGCTCTGCATCGGCCCAGGTCATAGATGTGGCGACGTACTTGTAGCAGCGGCCGTTGAAGCTGTACCAGAACAGAGGACAGCCTCCACGCTGGAGCTTGAAGTCAGGATCTTCTGAAGGAGGTGCAGCACCCAGAGCCAGGCCAAACAAGAAGAGGAGCAGCAGCATGGTGATGTCTCAGTCTCTCTGTCTTTGGAGAACTTGATCTTCTCTGTGAGGTGATAGAGAAAATGAGAGAGCGCTGCAAAGCGAATTTCCTACTAGAAATCTTAGCTGGCCACCGTACATATTTCTGCAAAGTAAACCACTCCAAAGCTGAGTGTGTCTGATGCTACAGAGTGAAACTGTTTAATGCTTTAAAAAACTTCTAGAGTTCCTCAGTAAAATTCATTTTGACCATGAACATGAGTAGAACTTAACATGAGAGTTACAGGCTCTAAATTGTAGAAATAGTTTTATTCATGAGCTGCACTCTGTTAGCATGCTAATGCTAACTAGCTTACCATGTGTCTGCTGTCTACACAAACATTGCAGACGGTGATCTTTTGTTTATGTGCTGTTCAGGTGTGAGTCTGGATGAGTACGGTGGCCTGAAAGTGCAATACAAAAGATCAAAGTTTGACACTATTTTACAAAACTTTAAAACATTTTGAAAAGTCTGAAGTAAATCTATAAAAACTGAAACACTTTAAAAAACTTGCAAAAAAATGTGTGAAGGTGATTCTGTCTTTGTAATGTTGTACACAACTTGTAAAAGTGTTTCAGACTTTGTGATGTTGTGTCAGGCGTTGTTAATTTGTTTTAAGATTTGTAAAAGTGTTTCAGTTCTTGTAATTTTTTGCAAGACTTGGTTAATTTTTGTTCCTGTTTTGTAAGAGTGATTAAGTCTGGAATTTTATTTTCTGCTTTTTGTAAAATTGTTATGTAAAGCAAAAAAAAAAAAGTTAATTTCTTTCGTCATTTGTAAAAGTGAAAAAATTTGTTTGTAAATTTGTTTTATGAAATATTTTTACCATGTAAATTTGTGATGTAAATTTTTGTCAAGTTTTGTAAAAGTGTTTCAGATTAAAGTTTTTTGTTACGCACTTCCAGGCCACCGTACTCATACCTACTTACATTTGAAAAGCACATAAAAACAAAAGATCACCGTCTGCACTGTGAGTGGTAAACAGCATAATCACTTTCACAAATTTTTTGCAAGTTTTTTAAAGTGTTTCAGTCTTACAGATTTGTTGCAGACTTTTCAAAAATGTTTTCAAGTTTTGTAAAATAGTGTCAAACTTTGATCTTTTGTATTGCACTTCCAGGCCACCGTACTCATCCAGACTCACACCTGAACAGCACATAGATAAAAGATCACTGTCTGCAATGTTTGTGTAGACAGCAGACACATGGTGAGCTAGTTAGCATTAGCATGCTAACAGAGTGCAGTCCATGAATAAAACTATTTCTACACATAAGAGTTTGTAACTCTCATGTTAAGTTCTACTCATGTTCATCGTCTAAATGCATGTTATTAAGAACCTCTAGAAATGTTTTAAAGCATTAAACAGTTTCACCCTGTAGCATCAGACACACTCACAGACGCTCAGCCTTAGAGTAGTTTACTTTGCTGAGGTATGTATGTTGGCCAGTGATTGGATATGATTTGGAAAGGCACACACTTCTCTCCAGAAGGCCTCACAGCTGTACAGGCAGGCTAGATGCATCGATTGCGTATTGCTGCCCTCTACTGTTCATTGTTCAAATGTTCTATAATTTATCAGATTTTCCAGTACAGCCCAGTTCCATGTAGAAATTCCAACAGTTTTTTTTTTTTCATTTTTGTCCTGTTGTCCGGATGAAGCAAAGTGGACACATTGAAGACGGTTTCTCGAGTGGATCCTAGATCTTTGTTCAGCTTACCCTGTTGGCTAGAGAGCTTCTTGCAGTGGATTAAAACATGGCATACAGTTTCCGTCTCGACACATTTACATTTGCCATCAGGGTGTTTCTCTATCAGAGCCAGCCCACTCCTCAACCCACAGCACCCAAATCTCAGTCTGGTTATGACAATGAAACCTCTTCTTTTTGAGGTAAAAGGACCTTTTTTCCAATGTTCTCTGTATTGTGTGGTAGCCACATAAAGCCCACCTCACACCCTGCCCTGTGAAGTCTGTACAATGAGTGATATACAATGCCTGGCCAAAAAAAAAAAATCGCCACCAAAAAAGGTCACACACTCTAATATTTCGTTGGACCACCTTTAGCTTTGATTACAGCACACATTCGCTGTGGCATTGTTTCGATAAGCTTCTGCAATGTCACAAGATTTATTTCCATCCAGTGTTGCATTAATTTTTCACCAAGATCTTGTATTGATGATGGGAGAGTCTGACCACTGGGCAAAGCCTTCTCCAGCACATCCCAAAGATTCTCAATAGGGTTAAGGTCTGGACTCTGTGGTGGCCAATCCATGTGTGAAAATGATGTCTCATGCTCCCTGAACCACTCTTTCACACTTTGAACCCGATGAATCCTAGCAGTGTCATCTTGGAATATGCCCGTGCCATTAGGGAAGAAAAAAATCCATTGATGGAATAACCTGGTCATTCAGTATATTCAGGTAGTCAGCTGACCTCATTCTTTGGGCACATAATGTTGCAGAACCAAGACCTGACCAACTACAGCAACCCCAGATCATAGCACTGCCCCCACAGGCTTGTACAGTAGGCACTAGGCATGATGGGTGCATCACTTCACCTGCCTCTCTTCTTACCCTGTTGCGCCCATCACTCTGGAACAGGGTAAATCTGGACTCATCAGACCACATGACCTTCTTCCATTCCTCCAGAGTCCAATCTTTATGCTCCCTAGCAAACTGAAGCCTTTTATGCGTGCCAGTGCTTTGACCCTTCTTAAACAGACTAACATCTTTTCCACGACCACAGGTTGTGTCTTTCTACATGGTTGTTTAAGAAGTGAGAAGTTACTCATTGCATCAGCTGGGGTTAAATAACTTGTTGCCAGCTGAAAGATAATCACCCATGCAGTAATTATCCAATGGGAGGCTCATACCTATTTGCTTAGTTCAATCCAGGTGGCCACTTTTTCAGTGTATTTCTGTAAGTGTGCTGATTAAGGGACAATAGTCAAATAACTTGACTGCAAGGACAAAAAAGCAAGTTTAAGTGCTGTTAACTTGATGAACTTAAAACTGAGTTTCATCAGCTCAGAGAAATAGAGTTGAAATAGTTATTTTGGATTTTGAAGGAAACACAACTCACAACTTTTGAACTACCTTTTACTGTGAAGTTTGACAGTGCTGAGAAAAATTTACAAGATCTAAATACTTAATTTGTTTAAAACAAGTTAACTTCAGTAAATTGAGTTCTTCAGCTTTTATGGCCATGGAGTACAAGTAACCTGTTTGTCATAGTTATTTATAACAGATCCCAAATAACGTAGTTAAAAAGTTAACAAATGTTAGTTTTTACATTGTAGAGAGGTGTGTGCCTTTCCAAATCATGTCCAATTAGTTTAATTCACCACAGGTGGATTCCAGTCAAGCTGTAGAAACGTCTCAGCAAAGATTTACAACTCCAAAACACTCTTTTCCAGGACTTAACACATCTTTCAGTTTATGCTTTGAAAACACTAAATCTCTTTGTTTTAAGGTAAGTATCTTAGACACTGTTGATCCTTGAGGAGTCCAGGTTGGAGCAGATGAAGAAGTAGATTAAAGATCTCTAAAGCAATTTAAGTCAAAGGTTTTTTCTTAAATTCCATCTTTATTTTCCACATGTGTCTACCACATTAGTATCAAATGATTTTTCATATGAGAACAGTACACAAACATGAGACACTTTTCTTTTCACTATTGAGTTCATCACAATTAATTCAGTTCAGCCAACTAAAGATTACAAATCACATTTTAATAATTCTAAAATATTTTCTTTGATCCACCATTCAAGCAGCAAAGATTTGGGAGGATACACTTCGCTTGACTTGCCTGTGCACATACAGAGGCACAGATGAATCTGTGCACTTAACAATCTCTGTTTAGAGTAGATTCAACATCTTTCTAATAACAAATGCGGGTTGCACAAACAAAAGCGTATCCGTTGCCGCATGGTATGTCATTCCATCTCTTAAGACTGCCCCAGTTCATGTGTACACAGTGCTCCCTTCCTTTCTGATTGTTTGGCTCGCCTGGTAACCAAAACCTGAAGTTGACTGCTGTCCCATCTGACCAGCGTCCTCCACGGCTGTGGACGTCATGGAGTCCAATCCAGGCCGGTCTCTCAGAAGGGTCAAAGTTCCTGATGAGGCTTCTGACAAAGTTCTGCTCTGCCAGACTGTGGATGGACACCAGGTTGGCTCTCTGTGACACACAGTGGAGCTCTGCAGAAAGCCAGTTCACTGGAGTGGAGATGTACTTGTAGCAGCGGCCGTTGAAGCTGTACCAGAACGGGCGACAGCCTCCACGCTGGAGCTTGAAGTCAGGTTCTTCTGAAAGAGGTGCAGCACCCAGAGCCAGGCTGAACAAGAAGAGGAGCAGCAGCATGGTGATGTCTCAGTCTCTCTGTCTTTGGAGAACTTGATCTTCCCTGTGGGATGAGAGTGAAAATGTTTGAGAGAGCTGCAGGTTTCTTACTTTTATATCCTTAGAGAGGGTGTTGACCCTGTTTGTGTGATTCCATTATCATATTGAGGAAATAACGTGACATTAGCCCTTGAATAATAACCTAGTTCAGCTTAGATGACAAAGGTGAATTTGTTATTGTTAGGGAGTGAGAATCATGATGAGTGAACAAACATTAACCAGGATTGTAAAATGAAAACAAGGAAGCAAAACACAACAATTAAAGTTACTAAAACTGATACTAAATAACATTACTGGAATCTCCATAAATTCATAAATCTAAGTTCCATAAAAGTGATGAAGATAATGATGCTTGACCTGCATGATAACAAAGCTATGTTCATGTGCTCTGACCAGGCAGCAGGGTTGCCAGGTCTGCAGTTTTCCCGCAGAATTGGGCTACTTTTTATGAACTGCTGCGGGTAGATTTTTTTGTCCGCGGGTTGAGCAGACCCATTTTTGATCTCTTGTGTATGTGTATATACTATCCAAAGCAGAATACACGACATCATTTACCCTCAAATACAACTAAATCAACCAGCAGAGCAGCAGGAAAACATAGAACATGGCACACAGCCAAAGATCCTCTGTGCCACACTGGCACATAGACATACACAAACAGTACACCTGCACGCACAAGAGCGATATATGTGATGTTGCAGTGGCTTTAATGGCTTATGTTGAATTCCAGCATTGGGCTTGGTTTTGGGTTAGTTTTTATTGGCCGTTGGGCTATATTTGTCACCCAGACCTGGCAACCCTGCCAGGCTGCCATCAGACAACCATCTTCCTTTTTCTGTAACAGAATTAGAACTAACATCTATGCTGAACTGTTAAAAACAAACCAGTGTGACTGTCATAGTGATGTCACTTTGTCACCAACTGGTTTAACTGCACATTTGTAGAGGTAGAGTTCGTAGCTGGCCTCCATACATACCTCAGCAAAGTAAACTACTCCAAGGCTGAGTGTGTCTGATTCTACAGAGTGAAACTGTTTAATGCTTTAAAACCCTTCTAGAAGTTCTCAATAAAATGCATTTTGACTTTAAACATCAGTAGAACTTAACCTGAGAGTTACAGACTCTTGTGCAGAAATGGTTTTATTCATGAGCTGCACTCTGTTAGCATGCTAATGCTAACTAGCTTACCATGTGTCTGCTGGTTACACAAACATTGCAGACGGTGATCTTTTGTTTATGTGCTGTTCAGGTGTGAGTCTGGATGAGTACGGTGGCCTGCAATACAAAATTAAGTCTGAAACTATTTTATGAACATTTAAAAACAATTTTTAAAAGTCTGAAACAAATAAAAACTGAAACACTTTTACAAAACATGAAACAAATTTGTTAAAGTGTTTCAGAATTTGTGATTTTGTGTTTGGCTTTGTTAATTTGTTTCAAGTTTTGTAAAATTCAGTAATTGTTTTACTGACCATAGTAATTTTTTCTTCAAGTTACCTGAAAGTGAACCAGTTTGTAATTTTGTGTTGGACTTTTTTCAAAATTATTTTGTAAAATGTAAATGTATCTTGTTGTGCCGCCTTTAATATAAAGACAGTTAGTTTAAATGCTAAAAGTTAAAAAGTAATAAAAGCGAAATATTTACACAAGTTCATGTTTATGGGCTGCCATCTAGTGGTCATTGTCATTTAGGTTTCAAGTGTCAGTTAAGTTTCACTTTTAGTCAGACATGCTGAAATGAAGCAGGCAGGCAGGACACAGAGAGAGCATGATCTTGTGTTGCTGAATGGTTTACTGGTACGCTTTCGCCTTGGGGACCATTTGTCTGTAAGTTTTGTGTTTAAGTGATTATACATGTGTTAAAATGTTTAGAGAAATTTCACATAAGGATGTTTATGGTGTTTACGTTTTACATGCCCATTGCTAGCTAATGCTAACTTTACAAGCTGATTGATCGTAGCTGCTATTTTGGTTAGCTGGCAGATTTGTGTTGAATCAGCTGTACTTTCATACAGTTGCTTGTTTGTGACTTAATGTACGCATATGCAGAGCTTTGGACTGATTCATTTTTTATTTTTTGTGTGATCCTACAGTTTTACAAAAGGAAACAAAACAATAAGAAAATTGTATAAAGGAACACTTCAGTAAAGCCAAGAAAAGTCAAGCCTTGTGTTTCATTGGAGGCCTTTAAAGTGTTATCTGACTGTCTAACTCTGTACATGGATACGTGCAGACAGGGCAGTACACTTGTCATTTGTAAGAGTTTCTTTTGCTCTTGTAAATTTGTTTTTTGAAAGATCAAAATGTTTTTGTTGATGTCAATTTGTTTCAAGTTTTGTGAAATAGTTTCAGACTTTATCTTCTCTTGTACTACAGGCCACCGTACTCATCCCTACTCACATCAGAACATGAACAAAAGATCACTGTCTGCAATGTTTGTGTAGTCAGCAGACACATGGTAAGCTAGTTAGCATTAGTATGTAAACAGATAGCAGCTAATAAAAAAATCACTATTTCTACACATAAGAGACTGTAACTCTCACGTTAATGTAGCACCATGGTTAAATGTACTAATGTATATTTTGTTTACATTTTCTCTCATTTTGATTAAGTTAAAAGAAGTGTGCACTTTGGGCTAAACCAGTTCCAAACACTGTATTTTCTGTAATATGTCACATTTATGTCCTACAGGAGACACCATTGAGAAGTTATCAGAAAAACCCTATCTTTTCGAACAGTCCTTGAATGCATCATTCACTGATGAGAGTTGACAGATGTCAGTCAAGAGAGAAGTGCTCTATGATTAACCTATCAGGTGTAAGAGCTCTGATCAGGAACTTTGACCACAACAAGGGACTAACCTGGATCGGATTCAGTGATATCCACAAAGAAGTAGGGATGCTCCTATACCATTTTTCCTTCCTGATATGATTCCAATACCAAGGTGTTGGGTATCGGCCGATACCGAGTACTGATCTGATACCAGTCTGAACTTTCTGAAATGACTGTTCAGACTAGCAAATTATTTTAGACCTACATTTGACTCAAAATGGCTCAACAAGTAGAATCATAATGTACAGCATCTCTGTGAGCCTGAAGTTGTTTTATTATTTTGAAGATTGATGTATGTCTGTGACAAGGATGCAAAAGTGCAACTGTACATACAGATGTCATTTCATGAACGTTCTTATTAAAGCTGGATAAATGTCTCATTATGTTGCAAATTTGACCTCAATTAAAATAAACATGTCTGCTCTTCCTGTCCTGTGTTGTCCCTTACTGCAGTGGTTCTCAGCGTGGGGGTCGAGACCCCTCTTGGGGGTCATGAGACACTATGAGGCAGTCACCAGATGCTTTAAAGGAATATTTTAGTATTTTTAAAGTTGAGTCATATGAGGTACCTAGAATTAGTAGTTGCATTAGCCTCCAATGACTTCAGTGAGCATTGATCCCAGAAAGCTAGGCTATACAGTGTAACAGATGGGTACAGTTTCTCCCTGGAATTTAACGAGTTTTTGGTGAAAATAGCCACAAAACAATTTGGGCTCAAACGTATGCACTGTCAAAAATGTTTGAAGTGTTTTTATTTCATACCCAGAAAGCCTCTGTGTTTTTGTCATTATTTTGCTACTGGTTATGTGCTCTTGCAGGCACTAGCTGATTGCAATGGCTGACTCCAGTGTGGAGATTTTTCACTGGACAGAACTCCTCATAACCTTTTTATATAATTATTGCAGTGGTAGGTTTTCATGATTTATATACACAAGTATAAAGGACTTTAATAGCCTAGATAACATTCGTAAAATAAAACAAAATATCTGCAGACTCATTGCTGGCCACTTCAGAACTCTCCAGCGCTTTGTCTCCAACCATTTCTTGGTGCTTTTTGAGGTATGTTTGGGGTCATTATCCTGCTGGAACACCCTCTGACGCAGACCCAGCTTTCTGACACTGGGCCCTACATTGCGGCCCAAAATCTTTTGAGAGTCTCCAGATTTCATGATTCCTTGCACACAGTCCCAGTGCCAGAGGCAGCAAAATAACCCCAAAACATCTTTGAACCTCTACCATGTTTGACTGTAGGTACTGTGTTCTTTTCTTTGTAGGCCTCATTCTGTTTTTTGTAAACAGTAGAACGACCTGCTTTTCTAAAAAGCTCTACCTTAGTCTCATCTGTCCACAAAATGTTCTCCCAGAAGGATTGAGGCTTACTCAGGTACATTTTTGCAAACTCCAGTCTGGCTTTTTTATGTCTCTTTGTCAGCAGTGGGGTTCTCCTCAGTCTCCTGCCATAACGCTTCATCTCATTCAGATGACGACATATGGTCCGAGCTGACTGTTTTGCACCCTGAGTCTGCAGGACAGCCTGAATTTGTGTGGAAGTTGACTGAGGATGTTTACCCACCATTCCAACTATCCTGCGTTGCATTCTTTTGTCAGTTTTTCTCTACCGTCCACGTCCAGGGAGATTAGCCACAGTTCCATGGGTTATAAACTTCTTGATTATATTACGCACAGTGGACAAAGGAATTTCAAGATCTCTGGAGATGGTCTTGTGACCTTGAAATTGTTCATATTTTTCTTCAATTTTACTTCTTCAGTCCTCAGACAATTCTGGGCTCTTCTTTCTCTTCTCCATGCTTGGTGTGACACACACAGGCACACAATACAAAGGTTGAGTCAACTTTTATACATTCTAACTGGCTTCAGGTGTGATTTCTAGATTGCCAGTACCTGTTACTGCCACAGGTGAGTTTAAACGAGCATCACATGCTGGAAATAAAATGATTTACCCACAGTTTTAAAAGGGGGACAATCATTTTGTCTGGCCTATTTTTGAGTTTTGTGTAAAATTATGTCAATTTTGGCTTCTTCTGCTGCTTTTTTGTGTTGTTCCAATTCACAGAAATGAAATAAACATATTTATACCAAAAATGGTGTATTTTCTGGAAAAATTCCAGTGGTGCCAATACTTTCGTCCATGACCACTATTAGATAGCTGCACCTGAATTGACAGGATGTGCCAGCACAGAAGAGCTGAGCCAAGGGTAACAGGCTTTACATGACTTCATGTAGTTACTTGGATGGTGTACAGATTGCACAGGAATTAAATGGCTCTGGAAGAACGACTGGGCTAGGTGTAGGTCAATTTTTATATCTGAACCTAGTTGTATCCCATACCTGAATGTGTGTTTCTTCGGCAAGGTGGTAAAAGGATAACTCCTCGACCTTTACTGTCAGATAATGACGATAAAATTGTCAAAGAACTTCAAACTTGTGCATTTTGATGGTCAAAGGCCATCAACTTCTTGGATAGCTAAGAATGACTGGACGCTCTGTATTAAATGCCAAGAAGACAAGGCAGAGGCATTGACATTGACAACACACAACACTGATCTGAAACTTAATTCAAGTTGCAAGTGTATATACAAGTTAGTGTAAATTGTACATAGTTATTTTACTGATCAAAAACATTGATTTGAAACCCAATTCAAGTTTCAAGTTTATATCAAACTTAGGGTAAAATGTAATAGCCAATTTCTTCCCTAACCTCCACCCTCTCCAATGGTATGGCAGACAAATTAAACTAATTAGGTCCTTAATATCAGTAAATATCCATTCCTGATAAGAAAATTGATAAGAAAACAGTTATCATTGGTGGTCATTTTGAAAAATGGCTGCCATGGATGCCATGTTGAAAATTTGAGATGCCTCCATATCCACATCTTTTGGGAATGCCTTTGGCTATAACTGTACCAAATTTCATGCTTGTATCACAAAATGAACAGTTGTTATGGAATTTCTAGTTAAGTCAAATCCCGCTCCTATTTTGTACAGTTTCTGACAGTGTTAAATATTCAGAATAGCAGACAGTGCGTTTATTTCAAAGTTATATTAACTATTAGAGCTCACGCGGCATGGGTCTGTGCCGCAGGTACACCCCTTTGTAAATTGCTTGGTGACTTTTGAACTGTAAATCTTAGACGCGAACTTCTTTTTTTCTGTGAAAGCTCTATGTTGGTGCCTTTCTAAATATGTTCTTCATGCATTCATAGTTCTTACAGAACATTTTCTAGTGAGCCCTTAACTTGGCTGAGTTCCTGGGGTCTCTGAGGACAGCGTTATCATATACAACAAGAAGTGACACAGTTTAGAAAAACATTAATAACTTTTGAACCATAAGTCATAGGCACTCTTTTTTTCTTCTGAAAGATGACTATATTGCCGTTCGTTTGCTACTCTCAATGTCTCCATAGCCCTTACGGACACTGTTCTAGCGAGCCCGGAAATTTGGTGAGATTTCGGGGTCTTTAAAGATATATCCACAGTGTTAGATCTGAGAATAAGCATCTTTTTGCCCATTTTTAATCCATTTTCAATCATTTACTTTGGCTTTCTTCAGTGGGTAGTGCTGTGGACTTGCTAGTATGTTTCTGGTTGTTGTCCTTCTGCATAACCAAAGAGCTCTTGAGCTTGAGGTCATGAACTGATAGCAGGACGTTCGCCTTCAGGATTTTCTGGTAGACAGCAGAATTCATTTTTCCATCAATAACAGCAAGTGGTCCAGGTCCTGAAGCAGCAAAGCAGCCCCAGACCATCACACTGCCATCACCATGTTTGACTGCTGACATGATGTTCTTTTTATGGAATGCTGTAATCTTTACTACAGATGTACTCCACTTTCCAGAAAGTTCAGCTTTTGTCTGTTCAGTCCACAGAATATTTCTCCAAAAGTCTTGGGGATCATCAAGATGTTTCTTGGAAAATGGGAGATGAGCCTTTGTGTTCTTTTTTGTCAGCAGTGGTTTTGGCCTTGGAACTCTCCCATGGATGTCATTTTTGCCCAGTGTCTTTCTTATGGTTGAGTCATGAACTCTGAACTTAACTGAGGCCAGTGAGGCCTGCAGGTCTTCGGATGGGGTTCTGGGTTCTTTTGTGACCTCCTGGATGAGTCGTGGTTGCACTCTTGGAGTAATTTTGGTTGGGTTAACCACTCCTGGGAAGGTTCACCACTGTTCACAGCTCTCTCCGTTTGTGGATAATGGCTCTGACCATTTATTGCTGGAGTCCCAAAGCCTTGGAAATGGCTTTGTAACCTTTTCCAGACTGATAGATTTTAATCACTTTGTTTCTCATTTGTTCTTGAATTTCTTTAGACAGTGGCATCATTGTTTTTTAGATCTTGTAGCCCACTTCACTTTGTCTGAAAGCTTCTATTTAAGAGATTTCTTGATTCAACTAATCAGGCCTGGATGTGGTCAGTGAAATTGAATTCAGCTTTCCAAGAACTGTGGTTAATCACAGTTAACTCATAATTTAACAAGGGGGGCAATTACTTTTTCACATAGGGCCAGATAGGGTTGGATTATTTCCCCTTGATAAATAAAATCATTTCGAAACTGCATTTTTTTTAATCTGGGTTAAATGAGTCTTCTAAAACTACTTCAGCCTGAAATATGCATATCAAATACTTATACTTCTGGGGTTTTTTTTTACCCTTTAAAGGCCAATATGTTAACACAACTCCACTGATTTTAGTAGAACAAAACACAAGAACTCAACTATAATGCACCCACATACACATAAACACACCATTACTCAAACATTTCTTGTCATTCCTTGCAGAAAACAGTAAAAAGTGTTAAATTTGCAGCATGTCTTGAATGGGAAAAAGTAGCACCATCTGGTGGATAAACATAAAAATAAAGAATTGAAAGCAAGTAGTAAAAATGTGATGTTAACTTAGAGGAATGCATTAGTTTATTTTACAATAAAATCTGGACAAATAGGGCATTTTCAGTGGTTTTCAAAGGAATATTTTAATTGTTAGGAACAAATGTGCTGTTTTTTGTGTAGCTGAGCCATTTTAGGCTAAATTAATGAATTGAGATGGCAATTCTAAATGTTTTTAAAACATGAATATCCTCTGGCTTCTTTATATGATACCTCATAACATAATGAAAAATGTTTGTGACTGGTAGATTATTTAATCCATCAGCTACAGGAGCAGGTAGACAAAAAAAGTTTAATTCCAACCCTGATCTGGACACCCATGTGGTTCAACCTCTGCATGTTTTGTCCTCTAGAAACAACAGTAATAGGATTATAACCTCTGTGTGCACCAGTCTTAAAAAGAATGAAATGTAGTTTTAAATGTGTTTTATTCTGTGATGCAGATGAACTGTTGTAGAGTTTGCTTTGATTTTAATCTCTGGCAGCTGTTGTATTGTGTCTTCATGTCCAGGGATCATACTAACTTTATCACTCCAAAACAGGCATTTTCTATTACTTTACATGTCTTTCAATATGTTTATAAAATGCTAAATTTATTTGTTTTTTGGAGTTTTTTAAATAATTCATTGATCTACAGGGAGCCTCCATTTGAGCAGATGAATTGATAGATTTAAGATCTCAAATGCAACAACCTCAACCAACCAAAGTACATTACAGGCTTCATATGTTATCTACTAAAAATACAAAACAAACATTAGTATCAAATGACTGCATATATGAAAGACTGTATTCTTATTGATTTCAGCACATTTAATCTGCTCAGTACAGTTCATTAGTAAGACTCTAAACAGGGTATATGCAGGAATCTTGAAGTTAATTTTAATACCTTTTTAAGACTTTTTCAAGACCTTCTCAATATTTTTAATACCTCACCACCACTTCAAGCTGTAACCATTTACATCAGTGATATTTTTAACTTAACAGTTTTAGTTTGTGATAAAGACTATAGACCACTGTGATACAACAAAATTCAAATAGGCTGGGATAGAGCTGCGAGTTAATTCCCATTGACACAATGCTTATCTTCCTCTTGCATAATGTACAATATGCCTCCGTGACATTCCCCTCGACTGACTGCAACTAGTCTTTGAAGTCCGGCATTTCCAGCCAGGACTCTGCAAATTTGCACTTTCCCATTATGTTGCCGATCAGCCATCCACAATAGCCTAGTTTTTTATGTACCTGTTCATCTTTGTTTTTTAATAAAAATGAATAAATTCACACACTTTTACAATGTTTTTAGGACTCAAACTCTTGGACAGCTAATTCAGAAAAAATACTTTCAAAATGTAAGACTTTATAAAGTCGTGATAAGACTTTTTAATACTTTTTAAGGGTCTTGATTTTCCCAAAATTGATTTATCACCTTTTATTACTTTTCAAGACCCCACGGATACCCTGCTAAAATACTGTTTTAACATTCACAGCAGCAGACATTTAGGAGGATTCATCTATGTTGCTCGACTTGCCTGTGAAAACACCAGTGTTGGGCACATTACTTTAAAAAAGTAATTAGTTATAGTTACTAATTACTTCTCCCAAAAAGTAACTGAGTTAGTAACTGAATTACTCCACTATAAAAGTAACTAGTTACCAGGGAAAGTAACTATTGCGTTACTTTTTTTTTGTTTAAATATGTCTAAGAATTTGGATGTTTCCCAAGCAGGTTTCACAAGCCAGTTGGCTGGAAAGGTTGAGAATCACTGGTATAGAGTAGAATTGCATAGGTGGGTACTTACACAGAACTTTTCCATTCAGTTCAGTCGGTGTCACAAGTTTTTGTGAAGCTGGAACAGAAAAATCCAGCTTTAGCTGCTTGGAAGGCGCGGCTCTGTATCCTTCCTTGTTAGCGGAGCTCACGTTAGCCACACTGCTATCATCATCAGTGGTGTTTTTGGCCACTAGTTTTGTAGAAGCGTGTGCCGTTGAGAGATGCTTTATTAGATTAGAGTTGCTTACAATGGACATGGACAAACACTTCACAAACACAAACACTTCTGGGACATAATGTACACTTCACATGTACGTTCTTGCCTTTTACCTCAAGGAGAATAAAGTAGTGTCTCTACTTCCACTTTGAAAACGCCAACTTTTTCTCCAGACTCGTCATTGCTGCAGCTCACCTCTGCTAGTTAGGGTGTGTAGGGCTGCTGTGTGCGCGTGTGGTGGTGTAGTGTTGTGTGTAAACTGAACACTGCCTCTGATTGGCTTACCATGAAAACTTACTCTGCCTTAGCCAATCATCATCACTTATGCGGTTGTCCCGTCCCTCCCTCCTCTCTCACCAAAGAAAAAAAATAAACAGTTTTGCAGCTCCTGTGACTGAGAGCCAAGTCAGACGACAAGAGCTTCAATGAGCTTTAGTTTATAACGCGCCCCATTTAATTGTCGGTAACGGTAACAGCGTTGTAACGATGGAAATAGTAATTAGTTAGATTACCCATTACTGAAAAAAATAACGCCGTTTATTTTAACGCCGTTATTCCCATCACTGGAAAACACAGAGGCACAGATGTATCTGCATGATGAGGACGTCAACAATCTACGGTGGCCTGGAAGTGCAGAACCAAATGTCAGACACTATAATTTTGTATCATGTTTTGTAAATTTGTTCCAAGCTTTGTAAAAATGTTTAAGACTGTAATTTTGTATGGCACTTGCAGGCCATCGTAAAAATCCCTGAAGCAGATGATAAATCAGTCAGTAGAATTACCCACAATCACACATTGTGCGAGCTTCACAAACAACAGGAAAAATTTCGGCACACTGCCCGTCATTCCATTTCAAGCCTGGGCCGTAGTTCGTGTGTGCACGGTTTTCATTCCCTCTAGAGTTGTCCAGCTGTCCTGAAAGCCAAAAGGCAAGTTGACTGCAGACCCATCGGACCACATCCAGCTTCCTTCTCTGTGAATGTCACTGAGTCCAATCCAGGTTATTCTCTCAGAAGGGTCAAAGTTCCTGACAAGGGTTTTGACAAAATTCTGCTCCGCCAGACTGTGGATGGACACCAGGTTGGCTCTCTGTGACATACAGTGGAGCTCTGCAGCAGCCCAGGTCACAGGAGTGGAGACATACTCATAGTAGTGGCCGTTGAAGTTGTACCAGAACAGAGGACATCCTCCACACTGGAGCATGAGGTCAGGATCTTCTGAAGGAGGTGCAGCACCCAGAGCCAGGCACGTAAGTGATGAAGATAATGATGCTTGACCTAAATGATAACAAAGCTACGTTCACGTGCTCCAGAGTTGTAATTTTGTTTGGGACTTGTAAAAATGTTTCAAACGTTGTGATTTTGATTCTGACCTTGTAAATTTCTTCCAAGCTTTGTAGATGTGAGTCAGTCTTCGTGATTTTGTTTTTTAATTTTTGTAAAATTATTTTTTTTAATGTAAATCAGAGACAAAAAAGCTTTTAATGTTTTTGCTCCATCGTCTTGGTCAGAGTTACAGGGCCATCTTAAACTTGAGTGTTGTGTCAGTTTAGGAGGTTTTCAAAACTAGAATCAGGGAACATTTGACCAGTGTGTGAACATGCTTTTCCACTGAAAGCTGCTGATTTGTAACTGATTTGAAACTTATAATGCTGCTGTCTTGGCCATGACTCCTTTGTAAAAGAGATTTTTGTATCTCAGTGGGAATAAATCCTGGTTAAATAAAGGTTAATAAATTTGTTGTTTCATTTGTAAAAGTGTTTTACTATTTTAAATTCGTTTTATGAAGTATAAAAATGGTTTGGCTGACGTATATTTGTGTCAAGCATTGTAAAAGTGTGTCAGACTTATCGTGATTTTGTATTGCACTTCCAGGCCACCGTACTCATCCCGACTCACATCTGCAAATAAACAAAAGATCACTGTCTGCAATGTTTGTGTTAACAGCAGACCCATGGTAAGCTAGTTAGCATTAGCATGGTAACAGCTCATGAATAAAACTACTATTTCTACACATAAGAAACTGTAACTCTCATGTCAAGTTCTACTGATATTCATAGTCAAAATGCATTTTATTTAGAACCTCTAGACATGTTTTTAAGCATTAAACAGTTTCACTCTGTAGCATCAGACACACTTGCAGACCCTCAGCTTTGGAGAAGTTTACTTTGCTGGTGGCAGATGATTGGAGTCCACCTGTGCTAAATGAAACTGACTGGACATGATTTGGAAAGGCACACTCCTCTCTAAAGAAGGCCTAACAGCTGGTTTAGGAAGGTTACATGTATCGTTGGCGTATTGCTTCCCTACTGAGATTCTGATATGAAGACTCCAGCCTGTGATTCTCCCACTCTGTGAGGAACTCAGCTGCGTATCTGTACATCTTATCGGAGCCAGCCCACTCCTAAGCCCACAGTGCCCAAATCTTAGTCTGGTTATGACAATTAAACCTCTTCTTTTAGAGGTAAAATTACCTTTTTACCTCCGCCAAGGAGGCTATGTGATCAGCAGGGTTTGTTAGTTAGTTTGTTTGTTAGTTTGTTAGCAACATAACTCAAAAAGTTAGGGACGGGTTTTGATGAAATTTTCAGGACATGTCTGAACTGGCATAAGGAAGAACTGATTCGATTTTGGGAGTGATCCGGATCCCCGTCTGGATCCAGGAATTTTTTAAAGGATTCTTCTCTATTGGGAGATAGGGCTAATGGCGGAGGTCGGCGCTCTCCGAGTGCTTTTATACTTTCCACTGTTCTCTGTATTGTGTGGTACCCACATAAAGTCCACCTCCCACCCTGCCCTGTGAAATCGGTATAATGAGTGATATATTTCTGGAAGTAAATCCGGGCTCATTAACATTGTGCCCCTATAGGTGAAGGGATGTCTTTAACTGAGATGGTAATTTCACTCATGGTGCAAAAGGGTTTAATGCAAAAAGGCATTCAGGGGAAACTATGCTGATTATGGGACGATAGTCAGATAACTTGAGTCCAAAGAAAAAAAAGCATGTTTAAGTGCTGTTAACTTGATGAACTTAAAATTGAGTTTCATCAACTCAGAGAAATAGAGTTGAAATAGCTATGTTGGATTTATATGCTTTTAAACATGAAATCTCTTTGTTTTAAGGTAAGTATCTCAGACACCCTGTTGATCCTTGAGGAGTCCAGGTTGGAGCAGATGAAGCAGTAGATTGAAGATCTCTAAAGCAATTTGAAGTCAAAGTTTTTTGTTAAATTCCATCTTTATTTTCCACATGTGTCTACCAAATTAAATAAACATTAGTATCAAATGATTTTTCATATGAGAACAGTACACAAACATGAGACACTTTTCTTTTCACTATTGAGTTCATCACAATTAATTCAGTTCAGCCAACTAAAGATTACAAAACTCTTACATTTTAGTAATTCTAACATATTTTCTTTGATCCACCATTCAAGCAGCAGAGATCTGGGAGGATACATGTTGTTTGCTTTGCCTGTGAACATACAGAGGGACGGATGAATCCGTGCAATTAAACAATCCCTGTTTAGAGTAGATTCAACATCTTCTCTAATAACAAATGCGGGTTGCACAAACAAAAGAATAACTTTTGCTGCACGACATGTCATTCCATCTCTTAAGACTGCCCCAGTTCATGTGTGCACAATGTTCCTTTCTTCTGTCATTGTCTGGCTGACCTGGTAACCATGACATAAAGTTTACTTCTAACCCATCGGACCACATCCAGCGTCCTTCTCTGTGGATGTCACTGAGTCCAATCCAGGTCGGTCTCTCAGAAGGGTCAAAGTTCCTGATGAGGCTTTTGACAAAGTGCTGCTCCGCCAGACTGTGGATGGACACCAGGTTGGCTCTCTGTGACACACAGTGGAGCTCTGCAGTAGCCCAGGTCACAGGAGTGGAGACGTACTTGTAGCAGCGGCCGTTGAAGCTGTACCAGAACGGGCGACAGCCTCCACGCTGGAGCTTGAAGTCAGGTTCTTCTGAAAGAGGTGCAGCACCCAGAGCCAGGCTGAACAAGAAGAGGAGCAGCAGCATGGTGATGTCTCAGTCTCTCTGTCTTTGGAGAACTTGATCTTCTCTGTGGAATGAGAGTGAAAATGTTTGAGAGAGCTGCAGGCCTCTTACTTTTATATTGCTTAGAGAGGGTGTTGACCTTGTTGGTGGGATTTCATCATTATATTGAGGTAATAACTTGACATTAGCCCTTGAATAATGGCATAGTTCAGCTTGGATGACAAAGGTTAATTTATTATTGTTAGAGAGCGAGAAACATGATGAGTGAACAAACATTAACCACAACTGTAAAAAGAGAACAAGGAAACAAACACAACAGTGACTGTTATTATAGCAGATAATCAACAACATTATCAAACACTGGAACATTTATAGCAATTTTGGCATAAAACACTATCTATATATTAGATAGTGATGCTATATATTAACCAGGATTGTAAAATGAAAACAAGGAAGCAAAACACAATAATTAAAGCTATTAAAACTGACACTAAATAACATTACTGATCTCTCCATAAATTCATACATCTAAGTTCCATAAAAGTGATGAAGATAATGATGCTTGACCTGCATGATAACAAAGCTATGTTCACGTGCTCTGACCAGGCAGCCATCAGACCACAACCATCTTCCTTTTTCTGTAACAGAATTAGAAATAACATCTATGCTGAACCACTAAAAAAAAAAAAAAAACCCAATGTGACTGTCATATTGATGTCACTTTGTCACCAACTGGTTTAACTGCACATCTGTACTGGTAGAGTTCCTAGCTGGCCACCGTACATACCTCGGCAAAGTAAAATACTCCAAGGCCGAGAGTGGCAGAGTGTGTCTGATGCTACGGAGTGAAACTGTTTTATGCTTAAAAACACTTTTACAAGTTCTCAATGAAATGCATTTTGATCATGAACATGTGTAGAACTTAACGTGAGAGTTATAGACTCTAAAGTGTAGAAATAGTAGTTTTATTCAGTTTTTGTAAATTTTCATGTAAAATCAAAATTTGTTACATCTTTACAGATGACTTACATATTTCATGATGGTTTGTGTTTTCACTTTACTTGTAAAATTTAAACAGCATGTACTGGCATTAGTTTTTCTCTGTAATGTCTATATCATCCACACTTTGTTAATTTTGTTAACATACCAACTCCTGGCCAGTCTGGATACAGCTCTGCATGTGTTGCCCTTAAATGTGTTGGTTGGGGAAAAAAGAAAAGGTAAAGTAGGTCTGGATTTACAACTCCAAAACACTCTTTTCCAGGACTTGACATGATTAATGCTTTCAAACATGAAATCTCTTTGTTTTAAGGTCAGTATCTTAGACACCCTGTTGATCCTTGAGGAGTCCAGGTTGGAGCAGATGAAGCGGTAGATTGAAGATCTCTAAAGCAATTTGAAGTCAAAGTTTTTTGTTAAATTCCATCTTTATTTTCCACATGTGTCTACCAAATTAAATAAACATTAGTATCAAATGATTTTTCATATGAGAACAGTACACAAACATGAGACACTTTAATTGTATAAAAATAAAAATATACAGAACAGTGTTTTAAATGTTAAAACTCAGTTACATTTAAAAGGATATTAAAAATGTTTAAATATTCTTTTCATTATTTTGGGTTTTTTTTTCTTTCAAGTATTAGACGCGTGACAAGCAAATGAGAGATAGGAACTTTTGTTGTTATCTAGAGTTTACTGTGTGGACAGCTCATTGAAAACTGTAATACTGAAGGTGTTGCAACATTTTACAGATGCTGTGTTAGCAACTGTGGAGCTTCCAACATGTTTCAGTTCAGTCCTTTATGTTCAATCTTAATTTTAAAAAAAGTGCTCTGAGAACGCATTATATGGCCTCTGTGTTTATGGGGTTGGAGGTGGGCCGCGAAAATTTTGGAGATTTAAAAGTGGGCTCTGAGTTGGAAAAGGTTGGGAACCACTGGCCTAGAATATAAACGTGAATATTAGTTGGAAGGGGAAACATGATGAGTGAGCAAACATTAACCAGGACTGTAAAAACAGAACAAGGAAACAAACACAACACTGACTGTTATTATAATCGATAACAATATCAACTTCTGGAACATTCACAGGAATTTTGGCATAAAACAAAATCTATACATCCATAAATCAAAGTTCCATAGAAGTGATAAAGACAATGTCGCTTGACCTAAATGATAACAAAGCTACGTTCACATGCTCCAGAGTTGTTTAGATGTTCTGCTGCACAGAAAGAAAATCTGACCAGGCAGCCATCAGACCACAACCATCTCCTTTTTTATGTGTAATAGAATTAGAAATAATAATAACTAAACAATATGACTGTCATATTGATGTCACTTCGTCACTACCAACTGGTTTAACTGCACATCTGTAGAGGTAGAGATCCTAGCTGGCCACCGTACATACCTCAGCAAAGTAAACTACTCTAAGGCCGAGGGTCTGTGAGTGTGCTACAGAGTGAAACTATTTAATGCTTTAAAACACTTACAGTAGTTCTCAATGAAATGCATTTTGACTTTGAACATGTGTAGAACTTAATGTGAGAGTTACAGACCCTAAGTATAGAAATAGTAGTTTAATTCATGAGCTGCACTCTGTTAGCATGCTAATGCTAACTAGCTTACCACGTGTCTGCTGTTTACACAAACACTGCAGGTGTTGATTTTTTGTTTATGTGCTGTGATGTGAGTCTGGATGAGTACGATGGCCTGGAAGTGCAATACAAAATAAAGTCTGAAACTATTTTACAAAAATTTAAAAACAAATTTTACAAGTCTGAAACAGATAACAAAGACTGAAACACTTTTACAAAACATGAAACAAATTTGTAAAAGTGTTTCAGAATTTGTGATTTTGTGTTGGGCTTTGTTAATTTGTTTCAAGTTTTGTAAAAGTGATTCAGTAATTGTCTTTTTGACTCTAGTTATTTTTCTTTAAGTTCTCTGAAAGTGAACCAGTTTGTAATTTTGTGCTGGACTTTTTTACAAAGTTATTTTGTAAAATGTAAATTTATTTTGTCATTTGTGAAAGTTTTTTGCTATTGTAAATATTTTTTGAAAGATAAAAATGTTTTGGTTGATGTCAATTTGTTTCAAGTTTTGTAAAATAGTTTCAGACTTTATTCTCTCTTGTCCTTCCAGGCCACCGTACTCATCCCTACTCACATCTGAACATGAACAAAAGATCACTGTCTGCAATGTTCGTGTAGTCAGCAGACACATGGTAAGCTAGTTAGCATTAGCATGTAAACAGATAGCAGCTCATTAATAAAACTACTATTTCTACACATAAGAGAACTCTCATGTTAATGTAGCACCATGGTTAAATAAGCTAATGTATATTTTGTTTATATTTTCTCTGATTTTGTTTAAGGGAAAAGAAGTGTGCACTTTGTGCTAAACCAGTTCCAAACACTGATATTTTACATTTATGTCCTACAGGAGACACCACTGAGAAGTAATCATAAAACCGCTGTGTTTTCTAATGGTCCTTGAATGCAAGGGTGTCAAAGTTTGTGTGTGTGGGTGTGTGTGGGTGTGTGTGTGTGTTGGGGGGGGGCATAACTAATAGCAAATGTGACTTTTGAGAAGTGCTGGGAAGATGACTAAAATTGGTTTTACTGTAGGTAAGACTACTATGAAATGCAGGCATAGGCTTATTTGATGTTTTAAGTGATTTTTTTGTTTTTTTTTTGTTTTTACTATCAGTACTGAAACAACAACAAAACATGCAAGCAATCATAGACACAGTATTATTCTCATGTCTCACACACAAGCAGCTCTGCACTGGCTGTCAACAAAGCCAGATTTACAACAAACCCCAACACTGCAAACTCTAACACTGAGGAATCGACAACTGGCATATATACAGACCAAGATATGGCATCAGATAATTTACCTAATAACAAAGAAGAACTTTACATGTTGTGTTTGAAAAGGTGATCTTACCTCATGCTGTCAGTCCAAAGGAAACTCCTCATCATGTATATCCAATTGTTCAACAGTATCTCCATGCATATTCATGAGTGCAAGTTGTGTTAGTCTCTGCTCCCCTCTCCACAAAAAAACATGTCCACCCGCCCGTACTGCTCTAAAGATACCAGCTTTTTCTCTACAGCCTTGATGCATGCAAAACAAAAAAACACAGTCCGTCTCTGCAGTGTGAAGTAGCCGCCTCCATTTTTCAAACCATCTAGGCTGAAAAGTCCGGGTTAATGTTCACATCTCCAAAACGCCTACCAGGAAAGGCATGGTCCTGAGGCTGGCATGGTTGGATCAACAGTTCGCGCTGTCCTCCCGCACCTGTCCTTGGCCCGGCGGTACTTTAGCCGCTAGCTTCTCCCTCCACTCCCCCGGCAGCACTCGTCCTGTTGGAGCTAGCTGCAGCCTCCTGGGCTATATTAGCTTGACAAACCTTAGTTCCTGGCTCTCTCTCGGGTAAAGCGCTGGGGTGTCACTGTTTTTACTCCAAGTTCTGCAGGAAGTTGATTCCGATTCCCCGCATGCTTTAGCTCTTACGTTGATTCATAAAGAAGTCTGAAATCCGTTTTTGTAATCCCATTTTTGTTGTGTGACTGAGCTTGCGTGAGGTCATGACCCCAGACTTAAACATACTCTAAATAGGTTGATTTTTAAAAGAAATCAATAAATAAAATAACTACTGAAACAAAATATTGTAAATATTTTTTTTTTCCAAACTAAATTATTTCTCAAATATGTATTTAGTAATTTGTATCTGTTCACATGAGGGTTCATGTAATTTTTCTACCACCTGCAAGGGGGTGCTGCAGCACCCCTACTTCCCATGGCCTTGCTGGGTAATGTCCTCTTCTTCTTCTGTGGTGTTTTATGGCAGAGTTCTACGGTGGCCGAGAGGTCTTGCAAAAAGAAAAAACACAACAACATTTGAGAAAAAAACACAAAAACAAAAGTTCACAACACAAATACAAAAACTTGCTGCAGCGCATGAATACAATCACTCAGCGCCGCGCATGGATACATAAACTCGGCACAGCACGAAGGCAAACAGATTCCACAACAGCTCAAAAAATACAACAACTTGGCGCAGCAGATGCAAATAAAAAGTGGTCACCATAGATATCTATAGAACACTAGATACACTAGCGCGCTGTAGCAGCCCGCTAAGCGACATGCCTACGTGGCGGCCATCTTGGCGGGGGCGACGTTGTCATTAAAGGCAATGCAATGTACATTGAAAATAAATCATAACTTGCTCATTCTGTACTCACAGTATGTAACTTGTAGTGTGTTTTCCATAATTTTTAATAACTGTAACCTCCTGTAAAGTTTAATATGTATGTAAACAACTATCTAAATCAAATTGATCGAGTCCATTCATTCGTCTGACATCTGAGCTTACGTCATGTACATCAGACCCCAAACATAGCTGTCCACGCTGTTTGCCGGTTAAAATTACTTCTAAAACTTATTGATTACAAAATAAAATGTGCAAGAAGTGGAGGTGACAAATGAACAGTGTTTACTTACTTTAATTACTCGACCCAAGCATGTCTTCAGTTAGTTTGCGTTGTGTTACGTAACTTTATTGCTAACAGAGCCATGAGCAGGTTAGTAGGTCCGTCTACTAACCTGCATCTGCTACACCGAGTTGTTGTATTTTTGTGCTGTTGTGCAATCTGTTTGCCTCCGCGCTGTGCCGAGTTTATGTATCCATGCACGGTGCTGAGTGTTTGTATTCATGCGCTGCAGCAAGTTTTTGTATTTGTGTTGTGAACTTTTGTTTTTGTGTTTTTCTCAAATGTCGTTGTGTTTTTTTCTTTTTGCAAAGCGTTTTGAATTTGCATTTGTGTGAGACCTCTCGGCCACCGTAGAGTTCGATTCTGCTACGTTGTGTCTTGTGCAAACTGCATACGGTCATTCATTCTTTTTCTTCATCTTTAATTAAAAAATTGAGCAAATAACTTATAACAAAGCAACACGTCAAAAAGAAGAGCTACCGACATCAGAGCTTTTTCACAATGCAGAAATGCAACGTTAAGTGCCATCTCACACCGATCGCAGTGTTTTTGCACAGTTGCTGTTACTATATAAGAACTCCATGAATATAACTGAGTATATCTTGTTGTTTAGCTAGCTGGGCCAACTTTGTGTCTAGCATTACTGCAGTCTACAACTTAAGCAAAGTAATAAATGAATATTAAAACATATTGTCCTTATTAGCAGTTTTACTCAAAACAGTGTCTGTCCATATCCACGTTCTGACTAAGAGTGAGGTCATTTGGGGCCCAAATAAAACACGAATGCAACGAGTAAGGAGGCAATCTGGCAATCCACAGAATCACCACTAGATTCCGTCAAATAACTTTACACTCAACATGCAACTAATATTACATTTATTTGCCATAGTTATAACGCTCTGGCACCATTAAAGAAATATTTCAAAGTAATAACTATACAATCTACACAAGTACAATCATTATAAAACATCTAGGGTGAGTTGGACACAGATAACCATCAATCTTAAGTATCCATCCATCCATTCATTTTCTATACCACTTATTCCATTCTGGGTCGCGGTGGGGGGGGGGCTCAGCACACAGCCAAGACAGAGGAGTGGCTGAGGGACAACTCTGTTAATGTCATGGAGTGGTCCAGCCAGACACCTGACCTGAACGCTATTGAACAGTTCTGGAGAGACCTGAAAAATGGCAGTCCAACGGGGTTCCCTATCCAACCTGACTGAGCTTGAGCTTGTTGTGGATGATTTTCTAGTGACAACTTTAAGAAAGTGTGACGTTTCATCTTCAGATCTACAAACGGCCCATTTGCACAAAGAAAAAAAAGATGTCACAGTCAAACCACCCTGAATACACCTGATATGTGATCTTGAAGCTTAAAGAGGGGCAGGTCTGGTAAGAGCTTGCATGATAGACAACCTTAGACTAACAGGTGCTATGAACTTTGTCCTAGCTTCTCTTTGGATGGCAGGGGGTGCTGCTGCTCCACAGGAATGGTAAGAACCAGAGTTGTTTTTTCTTTTTTTTACAGCTCTGCTATAACTCATTTCCTGTCATTTTTATGCTGTGATGCTGGTTGTACTTGATCTTTGTCTCAGTAGTAAACTAGAAGTAAAAAAAAAAAGATAGACTATTAAACTAGTGATATAAGTCCAGTCAGCAGTTAATGAGACAGCGCTGTGTTTGTAATCTGGTGATAAAGACATCCTCAGACATGTAGACCAATCAAAGATGATGCATTTTGGATGAATGAAAATATTATACTTCTGCTGCATTAGAGGATCCCAAAAACATCTATCACAAAATGTTCAACTAAGACATGAAAACACAACAGCTGTCATGATTTAAATGTATTTGACTGTAGGTAGGTAACTTTATAACCCGTCAGCCCTTCTGTTTTTCAGATTATTGGTTTCCCGCAGAGGTGTTTGTATTTACACCCTGTGACCTCTGGCCCTCATGTCCTGCATACATGATCATTCCAGTTTTCTCTCTGTTTCCACATGACTCTTCAAAGACCAGCATGCATCTGTCTTTGTGAGAACCTGCACACATGTGATAGAAACATGAGCAGCTCTTGATAGAGTCAAGGCCCCCCTCTGTCAATCATTACACTGCCACAAGTCAAAGCCACACAAGTGTATTTGTTTAATGTCTTGCTAAAATATCTCACCGCTCTAATGAGAATCAAAATCAAGTCACTGCCAGGTATGTTTTCACATATGAGGAATATGACTTGGTGTTTTGGTGCAAAAACAACAGAATAAGAATAAAAACAGTAGGAGGCTTTAAAACCAGCAGTACTTCAGATTATGAAAAATGTAACTGTAATATAAAACAGAGTATAAAGACACGCAGGTGTCATGGTTAGTCTAATGACCTCGGCAAAGTATCTAGAGTTTCTGACAGACCACTTTCTTCCATGGTACAAAAAGAAGAACCGTGCCTTCTGTAGAAAAATTATCTTCATGCATGACAATGCACCATCTCATGCTGCAAAGAATACCTCTGTGTGATTGGCTGCTATGGGCATAAAAGGAGAGAAACTCATGGTGTGGCCCCCATCCTCCCCTGACCTTTAACCCTATTGAGAACTTTTGGAGCATCCTCAAACTAGAGATCTATGAGAGTGGAAGGCAGTTCACATCAAAACTGCAGCTCTGGGAGGATATTCTGACATCCTGCAAAGAAATTCATAATAATGCATAATAATGTGGAACAGTGCATTTTGAGGTTTTTATTTTATTTTTTTTAATTATCATTATGAAGTTTGTTCAAAAACATTTGAAATGGCTCTAACAGCTGATGACTTGAAACATATTCTGTCATTTGCATCAATATTTAGGAAAATAAGAGAAAAAATCATTTGCATAATAATTTGGAATATGGTGTAAATAGAAAAGATGAAGTTTGATTTGCATTAATGGCAGTTCCATTTCCTGGTTGAAACGAGCCTTAGAAACGCTTGTTATTCCATTTTTTCATTTTTGACAGAAAATGATAAAAAAAAAAAAAAAAAAGAAAAAATTTAGCCATTGTCTCATTTTCCCTTTCAATGAAAGAAGAAAAAAGGAAATACAAGCCTTTTTCCTGTTTTTTTGTTGTGGTCACAAAAATAGAAAAGCAGCAAAAAAAAAAAAAAAGATAATAATAAAAAGAGTCAGATGTTTTTTTTTTTTTTCTGTTCTGTTAATTTGTTTTCTTTTTTTAAATGAAATACTAGAAGTAAAGAAATTATGTGACCCAATGGGACAGGTGAAAATTTCAAAATAAAAACAAACAACCAATTAAATGTTGGCTTATAAACCAGAAGGCATATAAATGAATAAACCTTACACCAAACAACACTGAAAGTTTGACTCTTGCTGTGTACATGGATAAATACTCCAGTTCAGGCTTATTTCTTAAAATTCATGTATTTTCCATCTAATATTAATGTAGTCCATTAATTTACCAGTACTTTTACTACTGACATTATTCTTTACACACCATACTAAGATAATATGATACTGTAGAACAGGGGTGTAGCTAGGGATTTAGGGCCCCTAACAAGAATATTAAACAGGGCCCTTAACCGGCTAGCCAAGCAACAAATGTTACAGATATCACTGCATTTTAATGTATTTTTGAACCATAATTACCCCATTTATAAGCAATATTTCTACTACATTTACTTGCATCATTTTGCTGTGCTGGACAACACCATTTGGACATTTTTAAGGGAAGCGCAGGTGCCCCCAGTTTTGTATTTACTCTATTTCAGTGATACTCAGGGTGTGGCTCTTTTGTGATGATTTGTGGCTCTTTTATTTCTTAATTTAAAATATTATTCCCCCAGAAAACCTTTATAGATGGAAACTTTGACCTCAGAAATTATCCATTGCAAGTCACATTAATAGGTTTGTTTCCCACACTTATACAGTTGCCTTGAATTGTCAAATTTTAAATTAGCCTATATATTTTCATTGCCCTTGTTTGCATTTTTTGACACTTTTAATCATTTTTTTTTAACTGCTTTAAGCCCATTTTTGTCACTTCTTTTTGTCTAGCTTTTGACTCTTTTATCCTGCTTTATACTATTTGCAATTTTTTTTCCCATTTTTGCCACTTTTCAATTTTGTCAATTTAAGTCACTCTCCACTCATTAACTGTCATGTTTTTACTACTTGGTGACCATTTTTGCCACTTAGGGAACATATTTTGTCACTTCTCACCAACATTTTGCCACTTTTTCTCCCAGTATTTGGCTTTTTATGCTGATTTTGCCCCTTTTCACCCTTTTTTATGCTTTTTGACCATTTCTGTCATCTTTAACTTTTTTTTAATTGCCACTTTAACCCATTTTTGCCACTTTCACCACTTAGATTGTAGCTCTTGCAAAGTTGTTTATCAACAATTTGTCTCTTTGGTTGAGTATCGCTGCTCTATTTGATACAAATTTTAGTCTGTTGACCAATTCATTTAGTCACTTTGGATTCAATAATGACACTAAATGCTAAGAAAAGTAAATAAAATCACACTTTTCATTGAGGGCTTCTCAAGGGCCCCTTCTTACTGTGGGCCCGGGTAATAAGAACCCTTTTTCCCCCTGTGATACACCCCTGCTGTAAAATACAGTGGATGGCTATGTAAGATTTAATCTGGACAAGAGGGCTTTTATTTTGAAAAATTTCCCTTTCCCATTGTGTCACATGATTTCCATTATCAGTGTTACATTATGCATTCTTATTACATTGCACATGGTTGTTATATTATGGTCCTTACATGCATTATGCTTCATTTACATGGTGCCTAGTTTTTATATTAGGAGTTTTTATTACGTTTCTTTGTTACATTAAGTGTCGTTGTTATGAAGGTTATAAGAGTTTGGGATTTTTCATTGGTTTCTTTTTTTATTTTGTTTTTACTTTCTGTGTTCAATTTCAGATCTGGTTTAATATCTTATTGCTGCAGGTTTGTTAGTTTAGTTTAGTTTAGTTTAGTTTAGTTTAGTTTAGTTTAGTTTAGTTTAGTTTAGTTTAGTTTAGTTTAGTTTAGTTCAGTTCAGTTCAGTTCAGTTTAGTTTAGTTTAGTTTAGTTTAGTTTAGTTTAGTTTTTGCAGAAAAGCTTTGTTTTAGTTTGGTTTTAATTAGTTTATGTTTTTGGGTTTTTTTTTCGTTACCTGTCAGGGCTGAGTGAATGTCATAGATTTTTAAAAACATATTAAAACAGACTACTTTTCACTAATCATTTATTTATTTAATAATGATGTTTGACTACAAGTCCAGACATAGAACTACCACTGTGTGAAGTCTTAACCAATCAGATCAGGCCATTTTACACCCTCCAGACTGGGGTGTAGGTGCCAGTCAGTATGGTTGTGTCAAAGACTAAAACTAAGGATATTTTGTCTCTGCTTTTATTTTATTTCAGTTAGTTTTGTCAGCACACTATGTAATTTGAGTTTTGATTTAGTTTCAGTTAACTAAAATGATTTTTGAATTTTAGTTTTAGTTACTTAGTGAGTTTCAGTTAACTATGATAACCTTGGTGGTTACATAATCAGCTCTTACATGGCTGTTTAGGGTTGATCGGTATCTCAAATCAGTGAAAATGGCTATTGTCCAGTATCTGTTTGTATTATTCATGGGAAATACACTTTAAAGCTGAAATTTTGACCAGTCTTTTTGTTTGATGTTGTTTAATATCTTGTCAGAAATTTCTTGTGACACTAAATTTAGAGGCCAGAGTCCAACACTAGACCTGGGGGTCTCTATTTAGATATCCAACCAAAGAAAATGAACAGAAAGAAAACTGGATCACTGTGATGATCTGCCTTTCTTATTCATGCTAAAACTAGACAGAAGGTGCTTTCATAGCGATGCCAACTGCTCACAGTGTGCATTCAAACAGAGGGGACATTAATGCTTCCTCATGGGGCAGATTTAACCAGGACAGCAGTCTAAAAAAGGGCATTTTTATAATCTGGATGTTTTTTTATTAATGCAAAGTCAGACATAATTTAAAAAAAATCTCACCATATGGTAGTCCTTGCTCTAAATGCAGGGACTCCAGCTTTATTTATGTGTTCAATTCAGTGGAAGAGTGGATTCAGAGGGAGTGAAATAAAAGTTATCAATGTGATTAAAACAATAAAAAGGGTGAGTTTAATACAGCTTTCTTTTTTTATTCAATACAGCAAGATAAACCTAGATTATATTCACGTGTTGTTTTCATGATATTTCTCCTCTTTTATTATTCTCTTTGAGTTAAATACACAGAAACAAAATGAGATAACATTACAGCTATGACATGAATGTTATTACTTTAGCATCTGTTTTATGAAATCTGCTGACATGATTCAAACCCACAAAGGCTTCTGAAAGTTCAGTAGAGGCTAACACAGAGAGAGAGAAGATACAGTGAGTTTTTTTTGCAAATTATTATTTTACTGGCAATCAAGAAGTGTTTGAGTTTAAAACAAAATGATTCAACTTTTACATAAAAAGTTTATCAAATGACTTCTTTTGCTTTTAAACTTTTGTTTTTAACAGTTTTAACCAGGCAGAGATGGACAGTCAGCTCAGCACTAGTGAGGGAAAGATGCACAAACGGAGGGGTGAGTGTAAGTGCATGAGATGTCGCTCCATCTGGGAGAAGATTTATAGTTGGTCACAGCACAGTTTTCATATTCGTGGCCGTTCGGTTCTCCATCTCTCCAGAAGGTAAAGGTGACCCGCTTGCCATTACTCCAAATCCAGTATCCATCTATGCCGATGTCAGTGAGTCCAATCCAGGTTGAGCCCTCAGAGGGGTCGAAGCGCCTGATCAGAGCGGTGACAAAGTTCTGCTCCTCCATGCTGTGGATGGACACCAGGCCTGACCTCTGTTCCTCGCAGTTGAGCGATGCCTTGGCCCAGGTCTTAGCAGTTGCCACGTACTTGTAGCAGCCGCCGTTGAAGCTGTACCAGAACATGGGACAGTCTCCACGCTGGAGCTTGAAGTCAGGCTCATCCAGAGGAGATGCTGCAGCCAGAGCCAGGCCAAGCAAGGAGAGGAGCAGCAGCATGATGATGTCTCGGTCTCTCTGTCTTTGGAGAACTTTTTGAGATGGTAACATCAGAAAACAAAGGTTTTAGAAAGGCCTCCTTCTTTTATATGACTCAACTAGGGAGGGGACGTTTGCTCTTTTAGTGTGATATCATTGGTCAAATTCAATTGTACTCTACTATATGATAAGACAGAAAGATACACATTACATCTTTAATTTATTAATTTGCAGAAACAGTGAAAGCAGCAACATGAATAAAAAGCACTCATTTATTTTCAGATTGTTTATTGCAGAAGTGTTCATGTTTGCAGATCTTGTGGCTGCCTCATGCTGCCTTCTGACCTCAGTGACCTCTTGTCCTCATGTGCTCCATACAGGATCATTCCTGTGCAGCTGTACTCTTTCACAGGCATGTGGTGCTTCAGAGACCGGCAGGTGTCTGTCTCTGTGAGAACCTGTACCTGTGTTAGAAACATGAGCAGTTCTTGTTAGTGTCATGGCCCCCCTCTGTCAATCATTACACTATGAAAATTCAAAACTATAAAAATGTATTGATTTAATATCTTGATAAAATATCAAAATAAACTTTTCAAGCCATGTTCACCAGAAAAGTCCGGATAAAGAGAATAAGACTTGAAATAAAATACAGGCCGACTTTTTCAATAAGTCGCCCATTGTCTGATTGTTCCTATCTTGAAATAAAATGTTCATCCCGACTTGTCGGATGAATGTGGATCAGGTCAAATCTGACCCATTTTGACATTTTACAGCAGGAAAAACATCCAAATTGTAAATACATACAAATGGAAATATTTCCAAATGTTTGTTTGCAAAAGAAGTGTAATTTTTGGCTGACCACTGAGGTTAAAAAAAAGTCAGTCCTACACATGGGTCTGTACGTGACTGACTGACAGAGCGATGCTACTTTCAGAGCCATACATACAGAGTTGTACTAGTTGGGGTTTAGTTGTACTGAAGGCTGTCGGTAATGGCTGCCTCCACTCCATGTTTCTAGATGAAATAAAGAATAAAAAACCCTAAAAGCGTTTCATGTTGGGAGAGATGTTTTCACTCCTCTGCTGACCTGCTTTGGCATGAGTATGTGAGAGTTACGGGGAGAGAGTTACTCGTTGTGTGAATGCTAGTATATAATGGCTGCTAGCGGAGCAGTTAGCTCAGAATTAGCGACAGTGGCACTTTGGCAGAACTGGATACCATTTATTTTTAAAACAAGCACTGAGGGCAACCTGAAAGCTTTCCGTGACAGAGAAGATGTTTTCATTCTTCCCCCAATTTGTTTTGAAATGGGTTTACAATCGTCATAGTTACGGTTTTCCAGTGTATCCAGTGGCTGCTGCCGTGGTAGCCGTTAGCTCAGATGTAGCTGTAGGATATAGCTGTTGGCATATAGCGCACCAAATTTTTTTAATCCACACCTTAAAATGCTTCATTATTATTAGTTGTCGAGCATTTATCACGACCTACAATCTGGCTCACTCTGTTTTTCCTTAGAAGACTATCCTTTCCTGTACCTTGAGGAGGTCTTTTTTATTTTTAATTCAAACTTTTAATATTTATATATGAGAACAATACACACACTCCTTTTTTTCTAATAACAGTCTGAGTGAGTTTATGAGTTGGTATTTGAAAGTCTATATGTTGGGGTGAGTTCATGGAAGAGATGTTGAAAACATGTCCATTAAATGCATTTAGTAAAATATAAATTTAGTGTATAATATCTAAAAACATTTAGTTTCATAACTCCCCTCTTTCTCCATTCAGGCTGTTCAAATCAAACTAGCTTATTTCTACCTGGCACCTAGGCCGTAAAATTACCCCAGCAGCCCCCGAGGGGCAGGGGGGGGCCCGCAGTCCAAAGGGCCCCGCCCATTGCCTGACCATTTTTAGAATAGCGGATATATGCACGGCTTGCATGCCCAGATTTTTCCCAGTGCAGTGCAGTGGTATGGGCATCTGGAATTACTCAGAGCAACCAATTACAGCTCTCCCCGCTTGGTACAGTCTGCCTCCTGTAAGTACTGAGTAGCGGACAGACATGTCAATCAATCTGCACCTCCAGCCTCATCCAACCCCGCCTCCCGCCTCAACTCGCACGAGCCAATCACAGCCCGGTTTGCTGACACACTTACTGGTAGTTTTTTCAAAGAAGTTAGCTGATACGGATGTTCAAACGACTGGAATTATCTGGAAGCTAGCATTAAAAGAACAACTGCAAAGGAAAAAGGACTTCTGAAGCAAAGAGAGAAGTTTTGAGGTTTATTTTCAGTGAATGTAGGTGGAAATCCTGATGGCTCAAACCCCGCAGGTCCAGACGCAGCAGCAAGTTTAGCTAACCACTAGGCAGGTGCCGCTGTCAAACCCATGTTATGATCACAGACTCATAGAACATCACTGCCCACTCACACTCAGACAGAAGCAACATCACCAGATCAGGATATAACCTCTCTTCAGAACCACCATCAAGTCTAGGAAAGTCTTGAGCTGGTAAAATGAAACACTGCATGAAAAACCTGATTTTGACCCCTAAAAGGCTGCAAGCAGCAAGATCATACCCATTTCTATAGAGCGCAGTTTTTCATCTTCAGACTGATTCAGAAATCATCATGTCAGCGGTTTAATGAAACTGAAGAGACTATCAGGATTAACTGGCTCAGAAAACTGAATGCCCCGTGAAGGTGTGTAAGCTGGCTGAGTAAACATCTAAAGGTAGGCTTCATTTCACCTGTGATCGCCTGTGAAAAACTTAGAATGATATTCTGCAGTCATGCATGTTTGTTAGTACAGAGGTGTTCCTATGGCGTAGAGCTGCTGTCTGTACTGTCCCATGCCTGCTGTTAAAGTTTAAATGAAGTTATTAAAGTTATTGTGCATAGTTGTTGTTCTCTGTGCGTTAGTGTTACATGCAGCAACAGGCCTGCATATTAACTCATACAGACTATAATATTGTTGCCAATTTCAGCACCTTTGTGGTGCTAAAGCCTGTTTGCATTTTGCTTTTGACATGCTGTCATCGTTTCTTGTGCAGCTTTATTGCTTCGTGCTTAGTGGACATCAGTGCTTCTCATTATTGTTGGCAGGAATAAAGAAATATATATTTTTTTATTGTTGTTAAAAGCTTTCCTATAAATAAGACTTCAGCCGATTGGACCTGACTTTTAATAGGCCTAGACTGAGAGAGAGAGAGAGAGCGTACATTATACGCACTTAAAAAGAGGACAAATTGGAGATAAAATCATTAAAATTCCAGTCTGTGAAATGTTAATAATTTCATATTCATTTAAATGTTGAGCAACATGGATTCTCAATAGCTTATATGCAACAACGTATTCACAATGCATGTTCCAATAGACGTGGCTTTGATAAATGTAGTTTATAATAAAGAGAGCAGTGATGATCCACATAGACCAGCTGATCCTTGCGCAGCTACTGCATATTAGAGTGCTTTTATAAGACAGCGTTGGTCCGTTAAAAACTGAATTCTACTGTGCTGCACTATTCACTGGTAAACTGAGAAATACTGGCAAACTAGATGATCAGCCAATTCTTTTTTTTATCACCTCTCACTCATTGTCTGTGAGCAGTGCTGTTGCTCTCTCCCTTGCGCTGGGTCGGCCAGGGAGGAGGAGCTGACTTATTCATGCCGTCGAATATTAAAAAATACAAGGGCCCACTTAAGGTGAGCTGCGGGGGGGGGGGGGTTATGGGGCTGCCTGGCACTGATATTTCTCTGTGTCTGAAGACAGTCTATACCAGTGGAGGATGCAAGAAGATCCACAAATCAACTGATCCATAGTTGAAATAAAATTAAACAGTAAATTGTTGTATTATGGTGTAATTAACTGGGCTGCAATAGGCCACATAAAAATCTTTATAATGGCAGAAGAAAGGATATGTTACTGATAATGAGCATATTTTTTTATTTATGCAAGTTCCACCTGATCCAAAGACGTGTTCAAATATTAGTTTGAGCTCTGAGATGTTTTTCAAAGATCTGATGAGTTATGGTTGGCTATTTGGGAATTTATATCTTACACAAGAGCATTTACTGTAGTTCTGCTCTGTTTAACTTAAAACAGATGTTTTCTATTTTTCCCCACCCATTACTGATGCTTTTAGCTAAAGGGGGAGGGGCCTCATATTGATCTTTGCCCTGGGCCTCAAAATGACTAAAACCAGCCCTGCCTCACACCTGCAGCTCTCTTAGATGCATCGTTCCACCCCGCCTCGTTCTGTAGCTTTGGTTTCCTGTTTCTGCTCTTTTGACAGTATTTAGTATCAGTAGTGCATTAAAGATCAAGTAAAACACCCACGTTTGGACACGTTTCATGCGATATTAAGTCATGTCAACATGTGATATGAGTGTTTGAGGCTAGCTGATGAGGATGACACGCATCGCAATGATCATCATAAAATCTGAGTGTGGAAGAGGATCAGCATTTTAACAGGCATCCCAGATAATTACAGTCAGACATATATTAGGTTTTTCACCTGAGGCTGTTCAAAGCTAACTTTGACTTTTACTTAAAATTAGTGGAAATGGCACTGAACCAACTCGCTTGGTGGAAAAAAACCATGTCATGTCAGTGTGTATTTCTATGGAACAGTACACTGCAAAAACTCAAATCTAATTCTCCAATTTAAAGGCCAGTGTTTAACACTAGACCTGCCAGGTGTCTCTATGTATCCTGCAGGTAAAATTTAACCAACATAAGAGTGCACTGATTTTCACGGAGCACTGATCAAGAGCAATTCTAATTAATAATGATCCATTATTATGTTGATTGCAGCTGTGTCATGAATGTTATTGCATTGGACATCGTTCATTCTCGGAGAGCTGCCATGGTTGCAGTGAATGTAACGTTAATCTTCATCACCACCTGGCTCTCCCATATTCCAGAAAGAAAACCTGAGCAGGCAGCCATCAGACCACATCCACTTATCTTACTTGTGGACATCAGTGAGTCCGATCTCAAAAGGGGTCAAAGTGCTGCTCCTTCAGGCTGTGGATGGACACCAGGTTGGATCTCTATTTTCACACAGTTGAGCTCTGCATCGTCCCAGGTTTTGGGAGCGGGGATGTACTTGTAGCAGCGGCTGTTGGAGCCGTACCAGTACGATGCTGGTGCAGACGCAGCAGCCAGCCTAAAAGATCCTGTTTCTTTTATACACCTTAGTGAGGGTGTTTGCTGTGTTGGTGCGATATCATTGGTCAGATGCACTTAGCAAAGTTTTACATTTATACATCTAAACAATATCTGAGCATGAGGCAAAAAAAATACCACAAGCTGACCCAGAGATGTCACATAAAACCTATAATTTATTCATTTCAGTCAAATCTGACATAGTAAAACGCAGCTTTAGAAAAGACATGTGGCTTCAGCTGTCAGAGGGTTGAGGGGACACCAGGGGAGACGTATTGCTTTGTGGTGGACTGTTTTCTTCATTTACAACTGATAAATAAGAACAACATACCAAACATGGGCATATATTTACACATCAACAATATTACAATAGTACAAAGCCTTCAGTGTGTCCTCTCTTGTGTTGGGATTTTTTTTTCTAACATGCAAACTGGTCCGAACAACAATGCATCAATTTAAAAACACAGTCATGACAACAGCAGAGAAAACACTACAGACAACTTCCTGTTGGTTTCCTGTCCATGGGTGCAGGTGGCATCGGAGGAGAGAGAGCATCATCACACTGACTTGCTCTTCTGCTGCCCTCTAGTGGCCACAAAACAGGACAAGTCGCTTCTACATTCCAAACCACAAACATCTTTTCTGCTAAAGAAAGCTCTTTGACAATGGCAAAGCTCTGAACTTGGCACATGTAGTTTTGTCACCTCAAAAATAAATAAATAAACTATATATTACAATAAATAACCAGTATCGCACGTGTGTGCTGCTCTTTGAAGACAATGTGTTTGTGCATGTGAGCATCATGTACAGGATAGAAGAAAAAAAGACGACTGAAGGCCTTTTCTTTGCTGTCGACTCTGATCAAACTGTACGCTAACTTTAATTTTCAACTCCAGTGTCAATCATGAATAGTTTCTGTGATATCTGGAGATGCAGATAGTTGGATTATCTACTGAAAGAGTTGCAATAACAACAAAATGTAAAATTCAGACTTCAACAGACATCAATTTACACATGATCTCTGAACTGCTTACAACACAAAGTGCTTATTAGTCAGTCAGTCCTACTGGGATAAGATCTAATTTGAAATGAACCATACATGCTTTTGGCACTGAAATATTCAGGAACTCTTAGTCCTTTTTGTCCTGTGATTCAGAAATATCTGCAGCAGCTCTGTGCTTTCATTGGCTTGGAGTTGAAATGAGGATAAACATGTGTGGCAACAACATTTCTTCAGTATTGCACTAAACCCTTTCATAACTAGTCCCACAATGCAAGAAGGCATGCACCGCTTCATAACATACAGGAATCCCAGCTTTCAGCAGAAGTGTACCGCTGATACAGGGCAAGGACAAAAGAAGAGGTAAGAGGAAGGTTTGCCAGATTTTAAGAACTGTTTTGGTTCCATAGGAAGGGTTTTTCTTTTAACCCTACGTCTACAGAGGAATCGAGTCAGAGTTTAAGGATCTGTTTGGTTCAGAAAGCTTCCACCAAGCGGTCTGTTTAGGTTCAGTTTAACATTTAAACATAGCAATGTTTGTCTATCATTACTGCTGTTGCATAGGAAGTCTCAGTTGTTTTGGCAATCAGGGAACTATAGGACCATAGAGGCCACCAGGTGGTCCAGTGGAACAGTTTGGCATGGTTCTGTATGGTAAACCCCTCATTTGGTGGACGGACTGCAGAGGATATGCATGTGACATCACAGGCAGTGCAAATCCCTGCATGAACTGTTGACCTGCATCCAACTCTGTAACAGTTTATAGCACATAATATAAAAGCTGTGTCATCTGCATTTGTCAAACTGAAAATAAAGTGGGGGTTTAACTGGTGTTAAAACTGAACTAGATTAAGTAAGACAGCTGGAGTACTTTCATCTTGTTTTAAAATACAGCTTGAAGTTTAGAAAACAGATCTAACAACATATTTTCATAGATTGGCTAAAGTTAAAAGAAGCAAATAAATCACTGCAATACAGAGAAACAGCTGATCTAAAGCTTCGTAATTACAAAACTTCTACAGTGATTCAGGTCCACATCAATCACTGATGAACCAGGTTGGTATGAGCCCCCAGGCTCTGCTTCATGTACTAGAAAAGGTCTACATAATGTCAAAAAACCTGATTTGTGGCCATACATTAAAGTCTATAGTCCAGGAAACAGTATGGATCTCTGTCAAGTCCAAATGTCCCTAATTTAAGCAGATATTAGTCTGTCTTTGGGACGACACATTTGGCAAACCTTAGAAAGGATGCCAAGAAACAGGATGGTAGAGGTTGGTTATTTGGAATCCTGGTAGCACTTAATTTTACTGGGCCCAAATTACCTAGAAAGTTTATCATAATAAGTGGTAAATATCTAGTACTTTCTCAAGAATAAGGTGGTAATTATGTAATAACAGGGTGGCATTTTACCAAGTATAACTTGGTAATAATAAGGAAGTATTTACCTAGCAATAATGGGTCAACTATCAATTAATTCCTTGTAATATTGTGGCGTAGTCTGGTAATTACCTTAAGCCTCTAACCTTAACCTTTGTAAAATTGTGGCAATTCTCTGGTAATTTAAGTGGTAATTTACCCTAACACCCTTATCCTAACCCTGTCCCTCATAATATTGTGGCAATTCTCTGGCTATTAGGTGGTCTTCTACTCTAACTCTCTTACTCTAAGCCTCATATTATATGTCAATCCTCTGGTAATTAAGAGGTATTTTACACTAACCCTAACCCTGGTATCATTGTGGAAATCCTCTGGTTATCCTAACTCTAACCCTCATGATACTGTGGGAATTCTCTGGTAATTAAGAGGTATTTAACCCTAACTCTCTAACCCTAACCCTCATAATATTGTGGCAGTCTTCTGGTAATTAAGAGGTATTTTTCCCTAACCCTAACCCTCACAATAATTAGGGGTGGTATTTAACCCTAACCCTCACACTATTATGGCAATCCTCTTGTAATTAAGAGGTATTTTACTCTCTTTAATCCTCTAACCCTAACCATTGTAATACTAAATATATCAAGCAATTTCTTTATTTAGGCCCACTAAGTTAAAGTGAGTCTTTCCTGAATAATTTTCATGTGATCTTTAGGGTTAGGGTGAAATACAACTTACCAGAGAATTGCCACAATATTAAAAGGAATTACTTGATCATTAATACATTAATAAATTCTTCCTTAATATTATGGTTATTACTTGATAAAATGCCAACTTATTACAACCACTTGTTACGGCACAATTCCTAGGTAATCAGGGCCCACCTAAGTTAACGTTACCAGGCTCCTTTTCAACTTTTGATAATGGAAACGCAATTTAACTCGTACAGCGTCAACAGAACCAGACTGCTTGGTGGAAACAACCTAAGAGATTGATGGTACCTTTTCCAAGTTTTAACAGTGGAAAAGCAAATAATTGAATATCGTATTGAACCAAACAGACCTGGACTCTTCAGTGGAAATTTAGCTAAGCGGCTAACGTAATGTAATGTAACTAATGTAACTAGGGACGCACAATGTATTTAGCCTGATTTCAATATAGGCCAATATTAACCTTGACTTAATCATTGGTATCTGCAAATATGAAAACTTCTGCTGATGATTTCAACAGATATATCTGCTGTAAATATCAACTTTTTAAAGAATATGTTTGTGGCGTTTTAGACAGGACCTAAGGTCTTTGTTAACCCTCAGTTCTTATAAAGAGAGTTCCTAAGTACTGGCTAAATCTAATATTGCGCATCCCTAAATGTAACAAGGAATAAGCATTATTAATGGGTGAAACAAACCTGTGGAAATCCCACCAGGAAGTCTGACTTAAATAGAAGACACCTGTGCCTTTGTGCTTCCGTAACTCTGTCCAAAACTGTGTTGATTTTGTCCAACTATGCCTTTTCTTTCCTAAGTTTAACCCTGCTTCGACTCATTTCGTCACATAATAAAACTCAAGGACCAAAATGAAAAAGCTCTACATCAGGGCTGTGTTTCCATTACACCCTCGATAATACCCCACAGCCTGCAGTCAGTCATTACATGTCAGAAAGGAGTCACACAAATCTACACAAACAAAAGCTGTGACATTTGGCACTGAAAATAATGTATAGGTCCATATTATATACAAAGTTAAATAATCAATATCTGCACAAAAACATCAGCGAGAGGAGTGCATGAGGAGTGTTCAGATAAAAGTCAACCAGGACTTCAAAGTACAAAAAGTGTTCACTTTTCATCAACAGTGTTCAAACTCTGGCACGTTCACGAGAGCTGAAGCTCCCAAACCCACCAGAAGTGATGCACTGTTAACGCTCCACCTCCTGAGGCTCTACATGTGAAGTGTAAAGACAGAGCCTCAGTGGTAGAAAAGGTCAGGAGAAGAAAGTGTAGGTACGTGAAAGTGTTGTACTGCTTCAGAGAAGGCTGCTGCTGCTTGAGTTACATAATACGATACCGCACAAGAACCAAAATAAGCTTCACGTCTTACACCAAAAGAACTGGCATGTATCCTGGATGTACATGCGTGAAAAGGCAGGTTTGTGATGTGCACATGAAATTATATAAGACCACGTAGAAACGCAGGGTGAAGACATCAGGGCCCAGTTGTTCAAAAGTACTAATCAGATTAAAATATCAGACTGAACCAAGGCTTTGAAATCTTTGATCTATTTAAAGCTCCTGTAAGGAGGTTTCTTTTCCCTCGCCATTCAAGACAGATCAAAATGAATACTGATGCATCTTTATGGGGTTAAAAGCAAACCTGACCATTAGTATAGGGACTGATTTTGAATTATAGTTCAATTATTCTTAAGCGTCTTTGTAAAGAAACTTCAGAAATAACCTTTTTTCCAGGGCAGATTCTTAAGTTCATACATTTGACTGCTAAAGATGAATGGATACGTTGTACAAGACACTTTGTCCACAAACACATACAAAAAGTTACTTATCCGTGCTTTAAAGGGATATTTCTGTGTTTTTAAAGCTGGGTTGGATAAGGTAGGAGTTCTCCAACTTTTAGCCCCTAGCCTCCAAAACAAAAGGACCAGAGACCAGGGACCCCCACTGTACCTGAAGGTGGATAAAGTATAGTTGAACACAGCCGTGTGAACTTAAGAATAGTTATGTACAGAGTTACTTATTTAAAGATTTTTCAAATATTACTTTGATTTAAGCATTTATCTCACCATATGACCATGATTTTAATTTACATGTAACTAATTTTGTGTATATACTTTTATAGAAATGGATAAAATACACAATATGAAATCTCTTTAAAATATTCTTTGTTTCTTGGGAGGCATATTGCTACCCCCTCTCAGTGTCTACCGCCAGGTTGAGAACCACTGGCAGTAGGTACCTTGCAATATTAGCTGCATTTGCCCCTCGTGATTTCTGTGAGCGTTGCCTTTTTATGAAGATTCACTGCATGTATCTGCAGACATGTTAGAATATATAGCGTAGCAGATGGGTACAGCTGTGCCAGGTAATTTAGTGAGTTTAAGGTAAAAACAGGCCAAAAAACAATGCCAGGTCAATTGTACGCGATATCAGCATTTTTTTAAGCATTTTATTTTTTCACCCAGAAAGCCTCTGCGCTTGGCACTTTTTTGCGATGCAAGCTTCGGCTACCGACTATGTGCTCTTTTGCCAAAGCGTATCTGATCAGGTGTTTGGGTCTGCATGCTTCGGCAGAGACGAAAACAAACTTTTATGACCTGGAGTACACAGAGGAACTTCTACAGATAGAGACTCAGCTGGAAGAAAGAGGGAAGTGGAGACTGATTAGCAGAAGAGATCACGAGTTACCTGCTGGTGTAGGTGTGGAAACTGTGAGCACATGTCCACCATCATGGATAGCAGCTCACAGATGCCTACAGCCTGCATCACTCCCCATCCAGAGTTCCCTGCCTTACCAAATGCTGGCATTTGACTGATGTTCCTCAACTTTTAGACCCAACTTTTTGGAGAAACTGATCGTGATTGGAAGAGCTGAATGAAAATTTATCATCCAAGGAAATTCATGGCTGTCGCTCTATTGTGCTACTGGCTGACAATCAGACAAGCTACAGTCAGAACAATGTGTTTAGTATATGAAAACAATGCGTCAGCTGTTGAAGTCGGAAACTGAGCTGTAATAACTAGTTTTAGATTAGTTTATAGTTTTTGTCTCTGTTGAAGCCACAGACCCAAACAGCTGTTCAGATACGCTGAGGCAGGAGAGCACGCAGCTGAAGCTGGCATCGCAATGTAGTGTCTAACAGAGGCTTTCTGGGTGAAAACTGAAAGGCTTCAAAAACTTTTGCTATAGTGTACAATTTAGCCAACATTGTTTTTTTTGCCAAATTTAAAACCCGCTAAATAATGCGGGTAAACCATTCCCATCTGCTATGAGGTACAGCCTAGCTTCTCCAAGAGCTTCCTGTTTGAAGGGGAAACACTCACAGAAGTCACTGGAGGATAATGCCACTACTACTGCAAGAACCTTAAACAACCAAACTTCAAAAATTCTGAAATATCCCTTTAAAGCAACTGCAAGGATGTGCACTACTACTTAAGTCTTTGTAGTGCAAAACTGAGGAAACTTAAGTTTTAAACAAACCTGCTGGACTTTACACCAGAACCTAAAATATAAGTTACAGATAGCTGGTGCAACAGGACACTAGCAATGTGGGTTTGAGTCAGAATAAGGAAAAGCATACAATTACATTAAAATAATAATAAATCAAGACAAAAGTGAGGTGGATTACCTGATCCTGGATAGCAAAAGAGCAGATTCCAAAAACCTTTTGAACAACCAGGCCCTGGTATTAAACCCTTTTGCAGACATAAACAGTCTGTTTGTAGCTGAAATGATAAAAAGCTGTTAAATTCTTGTTTGTCAGGAGGCTTTTACAGAAATAAAGGAACATTACACCTGTTTGCAGGCTCTTAAATAACAAAAAGCTGATCACAGGAACAAAAACAAGGGCATATTCAGTCCAATAGATACTGTACAAACTAGTTACAACTTCCTCTTGTTTGGCATTCTCCTCCATCTCTTCCTATAGACAGTTCAAAAGAAGCGTTTTCAGCCTTTGCGAAGTCTTTTCTGTCCATATTTGTAAGCCTTCAGAGAACATGCTCTGTCTTCATGTCACAACAACTGGCACCGTCACATTGTCCACTTGCTGTTCTGTAGCTCTGTTTATGTGAGACTGTCACACAGCGTCCTCCACGTCACACGTCCACGGTGCTCACAACAGTCCGGTGTTTTTGTGCACAGTAGAGAACACGTGTGTCTGTGTGGTTAAGCGCGTGGCTCCAGTTTGTGCGACAGCTCGAAAAGCGTCTGCTGATTGTCGATGATGTGCAGGTAGTGGACGCTCGCCCTCACCTCCGCACTGTCCACACCGATAACCTCGTTACCTGAGACGGACACAAAAACATATCACACTTCTGTCACAGTGTTTTTTTTTTTTTAGAGCACAATCACAGACTGTTTTATCGTCATTCAAAGAGTGTAGAAGTCTGAAAACGGTTGCTTAGGAACTGCAGAGGAAAAACTGAGTGGTATAGCTGCAGTACACAAACTCAGCAGCAGATGGTGGTAGAGTCAACTTTAAGTTGATCTAAAAATCAAAACTTTACCCACCAAGTTGCTTCAAGACAAACACCAGAAGAGTCTAGTCTTTATGACTGTGTTTCCATGATAACTGTGACAGCTGAAATCACTCAGAGTAGGTAAAAATACTCACCTGGCTGGTCGCTCTGGCAGTGGCGAATCATTCTCACCGTGTCTGCGATCATATGCTGTTGGATTAAGAGGAAGAAATGATCAGGACCTACATTAATACTCTCCAGCAGTATTCTGGAGAATCTTAGGCTGTGTTCAACCGAGTGGTCTTGTTTGGTTTGGTACAGTTTGATTTCAGCTGTTCAACAGACTGCAATGAGTCCAGTCTTTTGATAGGCATCCCAACAAAAGGCTGAGAAAAAGTAGGACTGGTTATTTTGATCCCTTTCTCTATGTTTAGCAGTGGAAAGGCTGATTTGCCCAGAGCAGGAAATCTGGAGAACCAGAAGGACTGCTGGTGGGCCGGGCTGGTTATAAGGCTGCGAGGGCTGCTGTACAGTAAATAGAGCATACAGGTTGCACTCATGAGGAATTATCATGAGCACTCAGTGTTTGAGCAGTGTTTCTCCTCAGAACTCCCCTCTCTCTTCCTGCATCTCTCTCTTGTCCAGCATGTGAAACACAGTCAGTACTCTTGGTTGGGAAGCCAATCCGTGTCCGTCTAACATAAGCAAAACAATTAAAAAAAAGAAACTTGTATGAAATAATAGGTGGCGCTATAAAAAGACTGAAAAACAAAGAGTAAACTAAAAAAAAATTCAGTCTAGTTTTAGTCCATAAAAAGTCCTCACATTCAGTCTAAACATTTGGTAAAAGTATTTATTTTCTTGCCTAAATCTGGTGTTCTCTGCACTCTGCCAAACCTGGGGTCCCTGCTTTCTACAGCTGAGAGGCAGAATGGCTGCAGGTGCTTTGTATTTTGACAGATTGACCCACAGTGGAGAAACATCATGAATTTTGAGTGTAAAACAAAAAACTAAATAATAATCTAGTCAGTTTTAGTCATAAAAGATCTATTTTTGGCTAATCTTAGTCTAGTCTTTCTCATGTAAAAATTGCTGCCAACATAGTCATAGTTTTAGTCAAGTTAACACTGGTACTATATAGCCCAATGTTTGAAATAGGAATATGCTCTTTGCAAATGGTCATGTATAAAAAGATGAAAAGTGTGAAACATTGACATGGAGCCTCTCTGCTGCAGCCCCTCAGCTAGTTTACTGCTGACAGTGAGCGAGGAAGAGCTACCATCATGAACAAGCAAAGTCCGTGTTTGTCAGTTAATGTTGATATTACAAAGGGTACAATCTAGACCTGATCTGAATGAAAAGAACACTGAAAAAAAAACAAATGATTAAGCACTTTATGAATTAAACTGACTTGGCTGAAAGATGATTGAATAATGAAAACAATGTAGGGAAAGCTTGTAAAACTGTAAAACTTGTTCTTGGTAATGTAAATAAAATAATTCAGTTGCAAGTCATAATTACAAAATAGTCATAATGACAAGATAGTCATGATTATGAGACAAAGTTTAAACCTGATGTTTTGTTACAAGCAGTGACAGGACCAGAACAGAAATTTTTGTCATAAAAACTTCATGCAGATTATTTTTTATAGTCTTGTAATCAAATAAGGGAAAAAGTCTGCAGATGAAATCCATGTTACTTATGAAGCTGTATGAAATCAGATTTTTTTGAATTGAAGGATGCTAAGTGTCTTTTGTGTTATTTACACCACAACACAGCTCTGACAATCTGCATGAAAAGTCCAAAGAATACAGGATCTGTGGGTAGGTGAAGTGATTTCAGTGTTGGAAATGTTCTGGTTTCTGTTTGCAGTCATGGTGGTATTCTCCACTACTTTTTCAGCCAGCTTGAAGTGTAGGTAAAAAATCTGTGTGAAGCATGATCACACCAGCCATAGTGAAAACCTGTCAGCTTTCACCTCACAGTAATGTAATTCAACTGATCTCTATTTACAGCTGTCTGTATGAAACAATCTGATCTGAAACTTCATCTGTAACTACAACTTCATTCACTATTCTGTAGTTGAAAAGTGCTCTGTTGCCCCTTCAGGCCAAAACATCATCAGGCAATAGTTGTAGGTGCTGAGAGTGTATCACTGATGTCAAATCCAAGGGGGAGGAAATGCAGCAGAGCTGCTGAGAAGAATCCATACTGCAACTAGAAGCTGTTCCATGCATGTAATATAACAGCTTCGTTATGTCTTCTGTCTTCTCTTTCTTTTGGTATTGCTGTCAATATGTTGACCAGAAAGGTCAATAATAATAGAGGCAATATATAGAACTAAAGTCTGTCAGCAACCTTCTTTTATATCTCGAGACCCCCTTCTCTCTTGGCCATCAAGGATAGTCTCCCACTATGTAGAAGAAACTGACTCAGGAAGATTTCAGGGGCAGACTGTCTGATTTTTTGCAGAATTTTTAAGAGCAAATGTGTTAAAAAAAAAAAAAAAAGCTTAACTACTTCTCAAAACAGGATGGATCTTTAAAAGTCATCTTTTTAACTGCAGTACAGCATAAATGAAGTGTCTGCCATGTCACTAAGGCAATAATAACAATGGATTTTCAATAATACCATTACTAACAGTCTCTCTAATACATTCACAGTGGTTTTCCTGGGTGCACAATCTGTGAGCTCCAAACTAGCTTTCAGCCTCTTACCTGTGGAATAAAACTGATTATTTTTCCTCATGCACTCTCTTTTCTCCCAATTTATAAAACTCAGATAAAACAGAGTTTTAGTCTCTTTCTTTTCTGACATGCTGCTCTAATGAATTTCTGTGAAAAGAGCGTTTAATGGGAGCAGCTGCGTCTCAGTAGGCAGTGCTGGTTTTCTGCTAATGTCAGGGTTAGGAGCACCACACGTCCACATGTTGAAGTGTCCTCAGGCTGGCTGTTATATCAGCTCTACGTATGGAGGCTCGCTCTGCTCACTGTGAGAGGATGTGACACTTGAGTGTCTCAAAGCAGTTGCTATATGATGTAAAAACATGAGTAAAGTAAGTGTATGTTCATTTTTAGAGACTATGGGAGTTTCTTAAACAAAATGTTTTAAAATCAGTAAATCTGAGGAATGTGACGAGAGACAGCAAGGACAAAATCATAAAGTCTATGTTTTGTTTAAGCAGAAGAACTACATTGCTTTTGTCTGATGCCTTATCCACACAGGACTAGAATTACCTAGGGGCCTCTGGTAGTTTGTAATAGTTGTGCAGGACATCTATTTTTAATCTTTTTCGAATCCACCATGTCTGTAATTTGCAGAGTAAAATTCCAGGGCAAATTACCGACTATATTTCAGCACAGACAGATATCCACAGGCAATACTGATCCTGTGCAAATCTGCATCTCTGTGATTTAGTATGGTAACTATCTTTTTTATTACGGATAATAGAGGCTGTGCAGGAAATTATTAGCACAGTTTTGACACAAATAGGTGAACCACTGTTCTCTTCATATCCACAACGCATCTTTTCAGCCTCCTACAGCTTCTCTTTGCAGGTGTCTGATCTTATATCAGTATTATTTAGCTGTACAGCTCATCTGTGCCAGGAGGGATGTTTTGGATGTGTAAAAAATCAAAGATTTTTAGAGCGAAGAATAATATTCACAGCATCAATAGTGTAAAAACTGTTAAAAGTAACAGGAGAGGTCCATAATTAAAATTAGATGTTTATCTTTCTCATGCATTAACAGGAGGCATGCTCGACTTTCTCTCGATACATTTCACTGGTTTATTTATCATGGACAGCTTGCTACAGATCTGAAAACTTTTAAAATATATATAGAGTGAGGGAAAAACACACTTAATAGTAGCTGTCTATTAAACACTTTGGTTATCAGTACGTATAGAACACATGAAGGAAACGCCACATGCAGAATGTGATGCTACAGTATTGAATTTTTTTTTGCATGACCTTTAGGAATAAATATTCTCTGTGCATTTTCATAGCCGCAGCCATACAGAACCCTTATGTTTTCATCAGAAATGGCTTTAAATTTAAGTACATCACAGACATATGCACCACACCACACCAAACACCGAGGTGAGGGGGTAATTCACAGATTATCACAGGTCCACAAGTAATTCTAGTCCTGTGTGAATAGTGCTTTAGTAGCATTTTTGCATGCTTGTCTTTTCTTTTTTTACCTATTTTGTTCACTCACAGTAATACAATTTGGTAAAGGAAAACAACCAAAAGATCAAGAGTGTGAGCAGATGACTTGCAAAACTCTTGAAACCCAATATGTATTTCTTCATTTATCTAACATTTACACTAACATGGACAGTGCATCTCCACCTTCTCCTGTTGTAGAAAAGTGAAGCCAAATTCCCTGTGATGGGTGCTGACATACTGTGATAGTAACATAATTATGAGTCAAGATGTGTGCAGAAGGGAAGGGACTGGTGGAACTTCAAAAGCCACAAAGCTGTCAATTAGTTCTGGGGCTCCAGCCAACCAAGGAAAGAGTCCATTACCCACAAATGGAGAAAACTTGGAACAGTGGTGAACCTTTTCAGGAGTTGCATGCCTACCAAAATGACTCCAAGAGTGCATCAATGACTCATCCAGGAGGTCCAGCTTATCATCTGGAGACCTGCAGGCCTCACTTGACTCAGTCAAGGTCAGTGTTCATGATTCAACAACAAGAAAGAGACTGGGCAAAAATGCATCCATGGGAGAGTTTCAAACCACAGCTGACCAGTGTCTAAGTAGTTTAGTTTTTTACCCTGATATGTGACTTCACTCACCAGCTTCTCAAAGTTGACCAGGTTGTCATGAAAGGTTTTATTTCCCTCATGGATGAAGGTGATATCTGAGAACAAGGGACATGAAACGTGAGTGCTTTCTCCAAAAACATTAAAGTGTCTGCTTGAAGGGGTTAGAGACGGTACCTTTCAAAAGAAGAGGCATGAAAGGGATCTTGGGAGGTTTCATCCTCTTGAAGGCTTCTCTGTAGGCTTTGTGGTTCAGAGAAGGATCCTGATCAAAGAACACCGGGTAAAGATAGGAAAGATTGGAAAAGGGGAGGAGAGTCATCAGATTTGATTAGAAAATGAAAAGAAGTTATTTCAAGTTCTGCAGTTATCTCTGCTTCTGTGTGGGAAATCTCACCGTGATGAGCTCCAACTCAGAGAAAAGCTTCTTGAATTTCCCTGGGCATTTCTGTAAAGTAAAGCGTTCATCAGATTTATGGTAAAAAATCCATGACAATAAAAACACGTACTAGTACAATGTGCATGTTTACCTCCCAGGTTTGGTTAAGTCGGCTGACGGCTGCCGTGTTAAGACCCATGATGATGGCAAATGCAGAGTTCAAATTTCTTTGCGCTTTACAGCTGCAAAAACACAATAAAGTCAAAAATGTTATGATGCGACACAAACACATTAATGTATGCATTCTTTTTGTTTGTTTCAGTGTGTTTTCTCACTGAGCAGCGATCTTGATGAACTTCTTGAGCAGCTGTACTCTCTTGTTGAGCGACACGCACATGAGCACCTCAGACATGACCCACTGCTGGACCTCGTTGCAGCGTTGCAGAAGAACTGAGAGCGCCGCCGTGTGGCCGCTGCCAGGAGCACGGCTGAGAGTGTAGTACACCAGCTCCTGCTGCATGTAGAGAAAGTGACAAGTGTAAGTGAAGATGCCACATTTTCAGATAACTGAGCATGACATCTGTTTCCCCTTGAGTTGTTGGTAGCCTTGTGATAATGTCTGCGTGCCAAGAGCAGGCAGCCTAGGTTCAAACCCAACCAATGGTTCCTTTCCTGCATATCCGTCTCTACCATCTCTCCCTCTTTACTTTCTCTATAGAGCCAGCACTTGTGAGAGACCTGGATGTGCCAAACTTCTTCCATTTGAGAATTAACAAGGCCATTGTGCTCTTGGGAACATCAGTGCAGCAGAAATTTTTCTGTAGCCTTCCCCAGATCTGTGCCTATGAAAAATCCCGTCCCTGAGCTCTACAGGCAGTTTCTTTGACCTCATGGCTTGGTTCTTGCTCTGATATGCATTGTCAGCTTTGAGGTCATCTATAGAGAAGTGTGCATCTTTCCAAATCATGTCCAATCAATTTAATTTACCACAGGTGGACTCCGATCAAGGTGTAGAAACATCTCAGCAACAATCCAGAGAAATGGGAGGCACCGGAGCTAAATATACCATGTTTTTGTAAAAGGTCAATGTGAAATTTCAGTTTTATTTTTAAACAAACTTGCAAAAGTTTCTAAAATTCTGGTATCACTTTGTCAGGATGGGGTACTGAGTGTAGATTAATGAAAATAAAAATGAATTTAAACAATTGCAGCAAGACTGAAATAAGTGAAGGAGATCTGAACACTTTCCAAATGCACTGTATAAAGTCTATACCCCTCAGAGATTACAGGAATCTTAACATTATCACATCATCTTTCTTAACCTCTTTTTTAACCTATGGTCAACAGCCCAAACGAAGCTCATGCTCCACATCCACATTATAGCATTAACATGCAGCCTTTATGTCTCCGTCTCTGCTAGGCTGCTCTATTTTGACAAATATTCAGCTCTTCTGACAGCCGCTCAGCTCAAAGACGCCTCGCTGTACTCATGATCCAGCAAATCTTGCAGAGCATTTGCATCTTTAATGCTCATATTCTAGCCATCTCAGCCATGAATATGAATTCAGTTTAAATCGTGCCCACATAACCCGTGCATAGCAGTATATTTTTTGTATATGTGTGTGCATACCTCATGGATGGATTTAAAGAGGCCCCAGTCCAGGTGAGTGAGAGCAGCGGCCACATCCCAGGTGTTAATACCTAAGAGTCGCACCGCCCTCCTGCTGAGTTCAGCGCTGTCTGTTAATGGAGGCTGCACACACACAAAGAGAGAAGCAAAGTTGGAACACAGAAATGCGATGTAAATGCAGAAATAGAGATTGAGGTGTTGTCTTTATACAAAGCATCATGAAGGTAAACAATCAAAAAAAACAGCTCACAATTATAAAACGTAAAATAAGGAGGCTCTGGGTGGATTAGAGCCAGACAGTTATAAAGAGTATTTAAAAGTACCAGTATTTCACAAGCTGGAAGCACACATGCACTTTTTATTCAGTCCTGTTTTTCACTAATAAAGAGAAACTTCTCAAGATCTCAACTTATTTATCAAAGTTGCAAAAGTACAAAACAAATACATTAGACTAATTTTTACCAGTGCAAGCAATGGCAGTATGGCATGTTGGGGACTGGACTAGTTTGCAAAATCTTTTTTTGTCCCTAATTGGATTTCATTTGCAACAGAAGTCCACAAGGACTACGCATCATAAGAACATAAATCCTACGGATGTCATCATGATAGATGTGTAGTGCAGTAGTTCCCAAATGGCAAGGCACACTGGCGAGTCATGAGTAGAGTCTAGGTGTGCCATGGGAATTTGCACAACCAGGAATTCTTACTACAACTATACAACAACTGCAGATATTGTAACATATGTTAGAAAGGATCTGAATGTGCTGTGCCTGAGACTATGGCTGATCCTAGATGCTCCTTAGGCGATAAAAAATGGTAGAAAAACTAGTGTAGTGAGAGGAGACAAAAGTTTAACCGTTCATTGAGAAAAAGCGATAGCAATGATGCCTACAGCTTATTTCAAAAGCTAACTGCTGACGAATAAATGATTTAAGATATCTGTTGGTTTTGGCCATCCTAGCTTAAATGAACCTCGTTACTGTTGGTTAAAGGGTAAGCTCTGCATGCAAGAGTGGTGAAGGTCTTCTGCCTTCTGGGTGGCTCTTACTTGAAAAAAAAAATGGCAAAGATTGTTCAAGTCAAAGCTAATAATCTTTCAGAAAAATTAAAAATATTTCCCTGTTTGCTTTTGCCAACAAAGCTGAGGATACCAAACTGAAAGTCACCACTTCAGGAGCCTCAATGCCCAATATGATGTTTAAAATTATCAGAAAGCAACTTCTACAGTAACTTGAGTGTTGAAATGCTGACAGTTCTAAAGTGCATGGATCAGTTACTACTAATAAGCAGATGATTGTTATTGCTTCTTTGTAACATCAGTCTTTCAATGAGCTTTAATAACAGTGGAGAGTTTGGACTTAATCATTTCCATTCAGACAAGCAGAGAGAGGAGACACACTGTTTTTTTTTTACCTTTCTTTTGTGACTCTCCTTTCTTTACAGTTATTTTGCCTGCTGTAACTTTTTTGCCCAAATAAACAAACTTTTACTGAGCAATCCTGTGGATTTTTTGGAAATGGAGTAGCAGAAATGAAGGAACTGTGAGAGAGTCAAGCCAAAGCGTCACTTAGAGGAACCTACAATCATGCAAGGTAAAATAGATTTAATTTAAGGTAAATAAATACATTTTAGATATTTCTTAACATTAACCCCCCTTTTCTCAAGTAGAACAGTCTCATGCCATCAATGAAATCTGGAGCTGTGGCAGATCGATTTCTACACATCTTTTTGTTTTTTTTTTCTACAAGGCACTGAGAGGGAAGAAGGAGTTACTGAACCTTTGAAATAAGATTTATCATATCATCACGAGCAAACAAGCTCATCATAATAAGATAATCAGAAAAATTCGTTGACGTCTCAAGAAAAAAGGAAATTACTGTTACCAAGGGGGGAAGGAGTAAATCAAATGTTTTGGGTGCATGTTTGGGGCTTCAGTACCATTTAGCACAGATATACTAGAGGAAGAGTCTTCAGCCTGAACATAAGCAGAACAAAAAACTAAGACTGAAGCAATGATTCTTACAAAACAATTGTAATTCCACCATAGGATCTCTTATTCTGCTTTTGACAACTAATGTTAACTCTGCAGAATCTCATAGCTGCCAGCATCCTAGTTGTCCGATGGATCTATTCAAATGTGTCTAATATTAAAGATCTATCACTTTTTACAGTAAAAAGACAACAGTTCAGTTTCTAATAAACAATTAGATTTACTTAAGTGCAGGTTTAAAATGTTGAGAAAAACATGCTGTAACAGAGCAACACTTCACTCTGATGCAGCGTTTTTTTTCAACCCAAGGTCACGGCTGGGCAACAACAAAGTGATTGTGGCTAAAACCTTTTCTCCTCTATTGAGTCAGACTTAATAACAATCCCCTGAGAGGAGTCTTTCTGGCTTGCTTATAATGCATGACTCTCCACTCTGCTGTGGAATAATATCAAACAGGGAAGTTTGATTTAGACAGAGGGGAGTACAGAGACTACCGACAATATCAGAGGGACCTGAATGATCATGTGGAGAAGAGGCTGGAGAAATGATCATGATATGGTTGTTTGATTTAGGCCTGCATGTTTCATCTGCAGTGTCTGTTAATATTTTCAAAAGATTTCACATTTCTGTCGTCAGTGTTGGAGGTAACGAATAGCAAGGTAATCTGCTGGAGTACTCTTGATTACATTTGTGTTGTAATGTGTAATGAAACATGGTAGTTCTACAATTAATGTAATCCATTATTAGGAAAAGGGACTAAAACATTCCTAAAACCGATCCAGGTCCAGGCACTCAGAATGATTTCATTCACCTCTCAGGATGTCGTGTCACTTCACTACACTGAAACGTATTCTTCATGCTTATAGCCCTATGAATTGAAGTCCTTTTTTATTTTTCAAGCCATCCTGAATGCCATGTCCTGGGTCATTTATGCCTGTGTGTTTTTTTGTCTTAAACCCCGCCCCTTTTTGGGAGTACTTTTGGGAGCACTGGTAGTTTGAGGTTTACCAGAAGCACTACTGCTGTCTTGCTTTTTTAAAATGTTATTTAGTTAGCTTTTTTTTGTAACAGTAATCCATTCCTGCCCTCTTGTTTGCTGCCAAAACAACAGAAAAGAAAATACTAGTGTAAAGAAAACTTAAAGCTGTGTGAGCGTGCATGCATAGCTTGCTAATTCATCTACCAAGATGGCAGAGAGGACAACATTTACTTTGTAGTAATATCCCCAGGAAGGTCAAGAGCCTGTGATGATTTTAGTCATTGTCACCAGGCTGGTAACTTAGCACCAGTCAAACGCAGGTACTTCTGGGCAGTGTCTAGTGAATTTGCTCAAATTACTGGCCACTAGGGCAGGTAAATAAAAGTGGCCTAACTTAACAGTGATTTTGTTCCTGTAAACGGCATAAACTGAACCCCTTTTTCTGCTTGTTCCTGACTTTATGAGAAAATCTGAGCAAACCTATACGATCACTGACCAAAAACCCTGTCCCCTTCTCCTATTCCCTGTGTCTGATATGCTGTCAAATGTTGAATACATTCAGACAATGTGTTGTCCTGTCCTGTACGGGAAAGATTTGTAATTTTTGGCAGTACGATTATACTGTTACTCCCTTCTCTCAGTGTGTAAATCAGTGACAGATAAAGTAACTTTACAACGTTACCAAACACTGACAGATCAGGACATTTACATACCAAGATCTCAGTCAGGTCCCTGCGACAGACCATGAGCTTTCCCTGTGGGGTCAGAGACTCTGAGTACACACAGTCGCTGGGCTGCAACACCCTCCGCTCTGCAGGAGCATACAGGAGAGAGAACAGAGAGATGATGATAACTTAAAGCAAAGACTGTAGACATGTTGATCCACAAACAGAGCTACACTGGTTTACTTTCGTAGGGCTATTGCCCAAGATGAAATTTTTTTAAGATCACTAACATTATTTCAGTCAGTAACACTCTCATCATACATTTTACCATTTTATTGCAAAATAGATCTACAGTTTTAATTGGCGGAGAAGGCTCTGCTCAAAAGATTCTTCCTGGGTTAGACAAGCAGCATGCTTTGACTTTCCAGGGAGCGCATGGCTAGAAACCACAATATTGAATACTATGAAGTTAGTTCAAAGCAATGAATCCATAGTAGCATGTATCTGAATATGAGGGTGCAACAAGCTTTATGCTATAAAAGAGGAGGCTGGGGTGGAGGAGGTTAAGCTTTGCCAGCAGCAGCAGCAGCGTGGTTCATCAGCATTAATGTGAGCAGGGATTAGTGAGAAGTACGTCATATATAAATACAATGCTGGTTAAAGAGAAAGAGCTGTGATTGGCTGTAGGAGCTGGGAGGTGCTACTGGGATAACTGGGATCAGCTGGCTGTCAGCTGATCATATCTGAGTGCAAAATGTCTACCATAGCCTGCAGGAAATATTGGCAAGCTTTATTATTGGACTTTCAGAGAACTTTATTTTTCAGTTCACAGATAATATCTGATAGCTGGGCCACTTGGAACACAGAAACGTTTAAATAATCAGCTTAGTCAAGGAAAATAGTTTAAATAGAAAGTTAAGAGGAAAAAATAGAAGGTAATGAGCTTAAGTTAATAAAGAGGGTTTAAATAGTTTATATATATGACACAGCACATGTAGTTAATGTTCATTTTAAATAAGGAAGATTAATTAGTTCAAAGTAGCAATTGTAACCCTACGGTATTCAAATTTACTACCCTAATAAGCTATTCAGGACAAAAATGTCCACTGCGAAAAACATTACTTAAAAATATCAGCTTTCCATCAACTTCAGTCCTAACCAAAACTACCATATATTTGAATGTTTATTGGGCTTTAACTCTTTAGATACCAGTTCGATGACAAGCAGTCACAGTCGTTGTTTTCTTTTTTGAAAAGAGTTATGAAAAATAGTAATTAAAAAAAATGTCAGGTGGCTGGGGGTTTATTTTCAAGCACAGTTGTGGATATTTCAAGGAATAGCAACAAAATTGGTTCTGATGCACAAAAAGGTTTTTTGGGGTGTCTGATTTGAAATTTTTCCCCTAATAAGACATTTGTAGACAAAAATGTACCATTTAGATAGATACTTTATTAAACCCCGATGAAATTTCAAGGTATCCAGTTTTACTTATGCCCATTATAATTTTGTTTTTTCATCTCTCTAGAGCAGGGGTTCCCAAACTTTTCAGCCCGGGACCCCTGAAATAACAGCGTTAGAGATGGGGGACCCCAACCTTCCCTGGAGGGGGTTAAAGCGTAGGATGTTGCACACAGCAACATGTACAAATGCACATTTAAGTTACTTTTGTATATTTAACTTATATTTATGCAAAATGTTCACTTAATAACAATAACAACACTTTAAAAATAATGGACAAAATGTACCACTTTAAATCATGTTAAATTTCTTTTTGTTATTTTGGAAAGCACCACTGTTCTAGATGATGACTCTGTTTGGATTTTTCTGACTGGATATAGCCTGTCTTGCATTTAATGATGAAACCAGTTTTGAACAATTTTGCACGTTTTTGGATAACATAAAACATTGAATTATATCATAAATTAATATTATAAAATATTGAGGAGCGTAGTGAAATCAGGTAGCAATAGAGACATTTCTGCTCAATATTAATGATCTTTAAGCTGAAATAAATGTAAAAATTAATAGCTTTAAAAATAATAGGTGAATAGACTCAAATCAATAGTAGAGCATAACTGATAAACCCTTAAAAGTTCCTGTTCTATATCAAACACAAACAAACCAATCATAGCTTTTAATTTTTCAAAAATAGAGGAAAACACTTTTGACTTTTATGTGATTAAAGTCTGACCCACTGGTTTAGAACATAAATAAATACTTCTGTTAAAGTGCTTATAATGGTGCATGCATTTCTTTGTGCGTTTCTGTGCATGCTGTACCTCCAGTGTGGGACACCACAGTGAGCACCATGTCTTCTTCTGCTCTGTCCATCTTCAGACCCACAATCCTCAGCAGCTCGTGGGCCTCTAGCGAGGGGTGTGTGTGAACGCTCAGGTAGGAGTCAGCGCTCACGTAGACGCAGCATATTACTGCGACACACATAGAAAGTATATCACTCAAAACATGTTAAATATTGCACAGGAAGAAAAACTAAAGGCCTGAAATACTTGAAATCCAAGTGGCACAGAAGCAGAAGAAAATCTAGAGAGGGACTTCAGTTAATCTTTGTAGAGTGCTTAAAAAGACTAAATTAAACACCCTGTATTTAGGCAATCTGCATGTGTGGATATTATGCATGAAATTATAACTCAGACTGTCATTATGCATGATTGTGTTCAGTCTAAGGCAGACCGCTGTGTATTCTGAATTGTGCATGTTCATGTGTTTGTTGCTCACCCTCTCTGGTCTCTGCTGGTGGGCTTCTCAGTTGTAAACAGTTTTCCTTCAAACTCAGCTGCTGATACGTTTGTTTACTCTGAAAGAAAAAGAGCAGAACATGAAGATGTGGAGCAGAGTAAGACAGTCATAGTCATCAAGTTTCTATTTCTATTTCGGCTTTCCAAGATCATAGATAGAGGATAATCAAGGTTCAATGAATAATTTACTGCATGCTGAGTTTCCCTTGTTTTGTCTGCAGGTTTTCTTACGTGGGGTGTAAGATTAGAAATGCTTATATATTCTATTTAGATCGGTTGTCAAGTGGTCTGACCTCAGGACCCATCACCTACGCCCAAGTGAGAAGTTACAACCCAAATTTGGACATTTTTAAAGCATCACATATACAACAAAGCATACAAAGCATATGATGCACTTACAGATGAGTATGAAGTTATTAACCACCCTATGAAAATGTAGTTTTTAGAAAAGTATTTCCCAAGTGCCATTAAACAGAGCAAGGAAGGTATAACACGACCACTGCTTTAACTTAGTAATGCTCAAAGTTTGTAAAATCAAGTTAAGCTGAGGGTTATCTTCACATTTACACACAGTCTAAAAACTACAGTAAAGGTTTGAGCTGAGCTGGAGAAAACATTTTGGCAAAAACCAAAGAAATCAGTTTAGACTGGTGAAAAAGAATTGTTGATGCTCACAGAGCAGGAGAAGGATCTACAAAGTTATCACAGCATTTCCAAGTGTCAAGATCTGTGGTGAGAAGGATTATCAAGAAAGTCAAAGAGAGCTACACAGTCCGGAACAAGCCTGGCAGAGGTAGAAAGAGAAAGATGTCAAAGACACTGGAAAGAAAACTAGTGAGAGATGTGTCTAAAGACCCCAGAACACCTGCCAAGACACTAGTGGAGGACTTAGCCAAGCTAGGAGTTGTAGTCTCAAAGAAGACCATCACTAGAGCCCTGCACAGGAATGGACCAAGAAGGAGTCCACCAAGGCCCATGCCAGAAGACCATCAGATCTGGAGGAGCTTAAGAGACTGGCCAAAGAGGAAAGGGTTGGGAATCCTCAGGAGACGAGTCTGAGTCTTGTTGAAAACTACAGCAAACGACTGCAGGCTGTTATCCAGGAAAGGAGACACAACTGACTATTAGCATCAGAGGGACTAATAATCAAGAAAAAAAAATTTTTCTAATAAATAGAGCTAGGATGTTTGAAAAAGCTGTGCTAAAAAATCCTTGCTCTGTTTAACAGCACTCGGGATATACTTTTAAAAAATAACATTTTCATAGACATTGAAAATATCTCTGTGAACCTACTCTTGGGACCCAAACCACAAGTAGAGAGTTAGCCTTTTTAATACTTTTGCATTTTCTTAGCTGACAGTGTGAAGCAGTACTAAAGTCATTATTAACCCCTGGTTCTGACTTACCTTCTGATTAGGTGGACAGTCATCCACAGTGCTGTGAAAAGAAATAAACTGTGAGTGCATATGCACAAAAATATGTATTTCAAATTTAAACTCCTTGTGCTGAGACATGCACACTCACTGTCTACGACGTAGAAGTTTCTGGAACTCTTTCAGGTCTTTCTCAAGTGTGGGGAACTCATACAGGTCTTCTAGCACACACCTGTACAGGGTCTGAAAGAAAACAAGAATAGGAATAAACTTTTTATGGCAGCAATGGAGGTATCAAAGTCATCATAAAGTCTGTTTCTTGGATTTTGGTGTGAAGCCTCAGTCTGTAATGGTTAGTCCAAAATGACAACATATTTACATGTTTGTCAAGCAGTCTTTTACAATAATCTACACACAGTGGAAAGAGAGCAAAACTAACAGTATGGCAGAAGTGCGATGAGTAATAACACATAAGTCCATGAGGATGACTGGAACTCACATTTTAACACCACATGGCATTAAGATGACATGCTCTGTGCAGATGATAACAGAAGCATCATGTGTAAATGACGCTGAGTAGGTAGCGCACATGAACAAGCGTCAGGTTAATTCTGTATCCTGTACTTTCATGGGTGATTAGACACACTGTAGTGTCCAAGTGAAAGTCTGTTACCACAAACCGTAGCAGCTACAGCGTACACACACTTCACACACCTGCTTATCGCTGACATTGACCCGCCATCGCCTCTCATCCCAATTCCCCTCTCTCATTCCTCTGTTACTAGGCAACCATCACCTGGGTTACGCACCCCTTATGAGATTATACCCATGCCAACCCTCGCACTTTGGTTTCCGTGGCAACGTGGCACAGTGCAATGCAGCTGTCAGGTTACAGAGGGACAAGTGATCGGTGTGTGTGGATGGGTTCATGTGTTATGGTGTTGGTCATGGTGATTCAGAGTCTGTTCAGCTGTTTTATGTGGAAAAACAGAAATAAAAGACAGCAGATAGAAGCAGCATTTTGATTTAAGAGGTTTCATAACATTACCACACTGATATTCTGTGCTGGCTTATTTTTGGAGTCAATTTATAGAAGGATGCTACATCTTTATAAACCAAAGAGAAGTGTGACAAAATATGTCCATCAGATGTTTTATTGATTTATATTTCTAAAAATGAAAATGATGTTAATTGTAGATGTTACGAGGGATTCATTTTAGAACGTATAAAACACAATGTCTCAGTTAAATTTAATTTCACAATTATCATATCAAGTTTATGACACTTGCTGTCATCCCAAACAGCATGTCCTTGGAGAAGAGTTCAGTCATACACAATAAAAAAGAACAGAAATGTCATTTTTTTTTTATTAAAAAGAACTTATCTGTAAAAATCTTCGTTAAGTAACATCTCATATCCAGGGACATCATAATGATTGGAAAACGGGGGCTTAAGCCCCAAGGGTTGGAGGTAATGCGCACGCCAAAATTTATTTTCACACTTTAAAAGGCTTCATTTATTGATTTATTATGAGTTGTTGAGCATTTATGAGGAACTATTATCTGGCTCACTCTTTTCTTTCACCTAAACAAACATCAGTGTAACTGCCGTTTAACTGAAGTCCAGCCACCAGTTTTCTGTGCTGTGAGGTTACTTTCCTCCATCTCCATCTTTTGTCCTCGAAACAATTTTCTGTATAAAAATTTGAATGGTTTAACTTTTTTTTTTTTTTTAATTTTGGGTCCCGATTTCTCATAAGGGGGCAGAGGTGGTTCCTGGTGCTTGGCCAGTTGAGAACTACTGGTCCATACATTGATTAGAAACTAAAATAATGGTGTGGTTCAATCCTTAACTAATTCAGTCACTGTTTGCACTGTAATTATTGGGGGGGTTAAATTGAGACCAGTGAGGGGAGAAACCGACAGAGTGGCCGAAGACTCAGTCTTCCCTCAGCCAAACCCTGACTGACCCTACAAAAGCAATAAAAAGCAGAACATGTTTTCATTATTGTTATGTCTCAATCGCTAAACTTTTAATTTTCAAAAAATTTTACTCCGAGTTGCTTGGAGTGTTCTTTTGTCTTTGTGGTGTAATGGTAGCCAGGAATACTTATTAACTAATGCTGTTTACATTACATATTTTCATTCAATTAACATTAATTTGTAGAAATCTGTTTCCAATTTCACATGAAAGAGATTTGTTTGTATTTTTTTTTGCCAAAAAAAGGCAAATTATGATTGATTTATAAAACTAACTAAAGGCAAAAAACATCAAATAGGGTGAATACTTTCTATAGGCACTTTATCTACTGAAGTATGAATAATAAAGAGAACATGTTATACTGTTTAATTGTTTTTTTAGGGTCAGTCAAAGTTTTGCTGAAGGAACTTGAGGCTTAATAAGTTCACCTCTCTGTCTGTTTTTTCCTGTAGGACTAGTCCACTGGTTTCACTTTAAATTTCTGTTTAATAGACAAAAATATTCTCCAAGAACATTAGTATTCATGAAAAAAACATCACAGTAGTCACTGTGTGATATTTTCTTACACCCACATTTTCAAAAATCCTTATGTTTCAATTAAAACAAAAAATTTTACTCTCAGTTTAAATTCATATAAAGCAATAAATATGATCATAAGACAACAGATTTCTCTGAAGGGAAAAACAGATTCTAAAACTGGGACACATTAAAAACCTAGTATTTTAGTTCTGTTATTGTTGAGTATGACTCTTTATTCACTAAGATTCCTCAGGATGTTATGAGATGTTAGTCATTATTTGCACTCAGAAAGACAAAGAAGTGTAAAAGAATTATCAGCATACATTATAATAATGATTGTACTGGTGTCAGTGTATTTGATTTTATAAGAATAATATCCAGCCTTATATCATGGTCTAACCAGGCTTCCTCAAGAAGACTACTCTCTTTTTTTCTGTTTTCATGAGTTTTCTTTGTCAGAAGGATGAGATAAAAACATCAACAGTGCTCTCCCATGGGAGATCACTCAAACTCAGATGAAAGGAGAGGCAGAAGACAAAAAGATCAGCAAGCACACAGACACTGCTCCCTCTCTTTCTTCACATAAGCTTGATGTTCTGTCTGCGCATGGAGGAAGGAGAGCACACTTTTAGAACAAGACAGAGACAAATGAAGATGAATGAGAGACATGTGAAAGGACACCAGAGGATGTGAGCCGTTCAATCATTCAACAGAAAACAGTCTGAGAGAGAGAGAGAGAGAGAGAGAGAGAGAGAGAGAGAGAAAGAAACAGATATGATGATGGAGAGGAGCGATGTTATACCTTCATAAAGCTCCTGACATGCTCCTCTTCTTTGAGGAAGTCCTTGTAGAGTCTGCTCCAGTGGGACACCAACTGCAGTACCTTACGCTTCCTGAAGAGGGCGTCTTTGCCCTCCTCCTGGCCCCTGCAGCGAGCGCTGCTATAAGTGAGAGCAGTCAAGGAGACAAAGACAGACGGTGTAAGGGTAAAGATGTGTGTGATTGTGTTTTCCAGTCAGTAAGGATATTGTCCCAGTAGAGCCTGGCAGAGGTCATTGGTGGACATGAACACCAGGTAGGTCAACAGGAAGTCATCCAGCAGCATTTCTGAAACAAAGAGACACATTAGCAGACAATTATGAGTCTCTTTTGGTAATTTTTGGATTTACAACACAAACAGTATGGGGAAGCTTTGTCTGTCATAGTCGTGGCTGGGGTTGAAGTAGCTTTTTCAAATAGATCCAATGCAGGTTGCTGTGTTTTGCATCAAATGTGAGCTATGTAGACATACCTAATGATAAAACTGAACAATGCATATCACTGCCATTAAATTTTCATATCATAAACAAAAAGTGTCAAGGGTGGAAGACACCCAAGACCACATTAGAAAACTAATTTTGCACTGCCTATAACCTTGTCATTGCTACACAAGAATATCTCACCTGTAGGATAGAAAAGTCTGAATATCATTTAGCAGATTTACACTATCTGACTTATTAAAAAGAGAGTGGCTTTGTTCTCAATCACTTCTAGGGAGAATACTATTTTGCTGTGCAAATGCTCTTTAGGATGAGCACCGGCTCACATTTATAATGGAACCTCAGATTCGTGGGCTCTATGCAGTTTGCCTATGGAGCCAACACATCTGTAGACGACTCAGTCAACCTGTCCCTCAACTTCCTCCTTCAGCATCCGGATTCAGCAGGAACCTACAACAGGAGTCTGTTTGTGTATATCAGCTCTGCTTCTAATACAATAGTCCTGGTTCTGCTACAGAACAAGCTCTTCAAGCTTACATGACTCCACCTGCAGGTGGATCTCAGACTTCCTGTCGGACAGGAGGCAGGTGAAGCTGAGGAACATGTCTCTGACTCCTCTACTTGTACACCAACAGCTGCACCTCCAGTCAAGAGTCCGTCAAGCTCCTCAAATTTGCAAACTCTCACCGGACTCATTTCTGATGGGGAAGAGTTTGCCTATTGGTGGGAGTTAGACCATCTGGTCACCTGGTGCAGTCCAAACAACCTGGAGATGGTAGTAGACTTTGGGAAGGATGGTGCCTCCCATGCCTCTGCCTCCAAACCCTCAGTGACAACAACATCAGCTCCCTCATCAAAGGCTCAACAGAGGATGCACTTCCACACCGCCGTCATCAAGTTGAGTCCATCCTCACCTCCTCCATCACAGTCTGGTATTCAGCCGCCACAGCAAGGGACAGGAATAGGCTGCAGCGTATCACCCGCTCTGCAGAGAGGGTGATTGGCTGCCATCCCTTTATGACCTGTACTCCTCCAGGACGCTGAGATGTGGAGGAAGAAATTGCAGCCTACCACTCTCACCCTGGACTTTTTGAGGCCGCCCCCTTAGCTGTCAGCCTGATGAACAGTACTCTGGTCCTCCCCCCTCCACCTACAGACTCCTACTGAAACCCATAAATGGCAGACAGATATAATGCATGTTTTAACAGATTTTATGGGTTATATAAATGCACGAAACACCAAGTCACATTCCTTGCACGTGAAAATGTATGCGTCAATAAAACTGGATTCTGATCCCGATTCCGAAAGGTTTGAAAAACGCCACTGATTGGTTGGTAGATTCCATACAAGGCACCAGGGAATGGTTAAGTGGGCAGCTGATGGTTTTCAGAACAGATAAATAATCAGGAGAAGACATTGATCAGACTAAAGGAGATCATTTTTTTTAAAAAGGAGTGAATTTGTTCAAGAAAAGTTAAAAAAGTTACACACAGGCGCTGTATTTGGTTGAATATGGTAAATCCCTACATAATGACACTCATCAAGTATCAATGAATGGATTCCTTTGCTACTGAAACACACTGATTTAACAAACAATACTTTCCATTTTCTATCTCTTTTTCCTCCAAACTCATTTTAAAGTTGTACTAATTAAAATAAATGGATAGAAGAAGAAAAGCTTTGTAAAAACAGAAACTACTTCTGGAAAAAACACAGTAAAAGGTCAAAAGTCCTTCAGATAACTTCTTTCTGCTCATTGTTTTCCAGTGCACCACATCACTGAATAACTGGCATTTCTGGTCTGCAACAAGCTTCTGTTTCCAGAGAAAAAGCTCTATAAACTCTTTACGCTACCTGCTCAGCACCATAAGCACACAGATAAAGTTAGTGACAAGCTGGTGAACACAGCGGAGCACTTAGGCACTAAAAAAGCCGGATATTTCCCTCGGGAGTTGGATGGAGACCAAAGTGAGAGTGAATATTGGACCTACAGTCATCAGTTAGCCCCAAACATGACATTAAATGAATGATAATGCTGCTCTGTGTCATGTGGATCTTTTTTTTTTAAATGCTACTCGTTGCTACCATGTTGGCTACATCAAAGTTTATTTATTACAGCCGTCCCAGGGATGGCTATGAGCTCTTCCTTCCCTTTGGAAGCAACAAATCCTTATGGGAAAAAAACCATATAATAACTCTAAATGAGCTTATTATCTACATGACAGACTACATGGAGGTACACGATAAACACTATAAAGACAACATTATCTGGCTGACTGACCATTATAACAACAGGGGTTGTTTAATATGAAGTTGGGCCCCTTTTTGCAGCTATAACAGCTCCACTCTTATTGGATGTCTTTCCACAAGATTTTTGAGTGTTTCTGCGGGAATTTGTGCCCATTCATTCTGTGGAGCATTTATGAGGTCAAGCATTGATGTTGGGCAGGAAGGTCAGGATCACAATCTCCATTCCAGTTCATCCCAAAGGGGCTTGATGGGGTTGAGGTCAGGGCTCTGTGCGGGTCAGTCAAGTTCTTCCACAACAAACTCATCAAATTCATGTCTCTATAGTCCTAATTTTGTGCACTGGGGTAAAGTCATGGTGGAATAGAGAAGGGCCTTCCCCAAACTGTTGCCACAAAGTTGGAAGAATAGCATTGTCCAAAATGTCTTGGTATGCTGAAGCATTAAGACTAGACCTTCACTGGAGACCAGGGCACACTGCAGTCGGGCAGGAAATCTTTTCCTAGCATCTGTCAAACCCAGACTCGCCCATCTCACAGCCAAACAGAGAAGCGTGTCCCATCAATCCAGCAAACAAGTTTCCACGGCTCCACAGTCCAGTGTCGGTGTGCTTTACACCACTTTATCTGATGCTTGGTGTTGGACTTGGGGACGTGAGGCTTGCATGCAGCTGCTTGGCCATGGAAACCCATTCATGAAGCTCCGCAGCACATTTTCTGTGCATACATTCATGTGAGCAGAAGTTCAACACTCTTTGGGATCAGCAGAGAGTTGGCGACTTTGACACACCATGTGCTTTAGTAATTGTTAACCCCATTGTGTGATTTTATGTGGTCTTCTGCTTTGTGGCTGAGTTGCTGTTGTCCCTAAATGCTTACACTTTCTAATAATATCCCTAACAGTTGACTTTGGAATATCCAGCAAGGATGAAATTTCAACAACCGTCTTATTGCAAAGGTGGCATCCATCACAGTTCCACATGGAATCAGCAGAGCATTGGCAACTATTTTTAACAGTATACCAGCTCTGTCATCATAAGTGGACCCCATTTCCTTATTATATAAAGTGTAAAGAACAGCAGAGAAAGCCTTTCATGATGGAAAATACGTTTTTGGATTTCTAATCACCTGCAGTGAAATTTTTGAAAAGTCCTGCCCTTCCCAAATGCTTCGTATTGCAAGTTTCCCGGATGAATGTGAAATATATCCATGTAACAGACATATGGAACAGTCTATCTGGCATGTCATGTCAGTATATTTTCATTTCATATCGTTGCTAGATTTCACTCAAAGCAAAGCAAACTGCAACAAATGATGCCGCCTAGTCTTTATACTGGCTGAGACAAAACAACAAACACCGTGTAGGAAATTCATCAGAGTAAAAACTCCAGTGGGTGAGTATGTGAGACTCAGCAGGTGTTCAATGGCTAAGAACCGAATATAAACAGCCCTCGTGGCAGATGGGTAATGAGCCATTGTTGGTGGTGCGATGGAGCCATGTGCGTGTGTGTGGTGTCAAACTCTTCCCTGGGAAAATGTGTGACCCAAATATGGCTCTGTCAGGCAGAGAGCAAAGAAATCAATTATAGAAGACTGAGCAGAGGCCGCGACATTAATATTTGATCGACCGTCTTCTCTTTGGAAATAAAAACACAGCTTTTCCCGAGAAATATTTTTAGGCAGGTCTGACTGAGCTTATCACTTTTTCAAAACCCCTCTGACTTACTGTCATCTTTTCTTTTGTGAGCCCTTTTCTCTTCAATCTGTGGATGTGGAGCCACTTGACCAGCTGTCAGTCTTTTCTCTCCCCCTCTCTCGCCTCAACCCCCCATTTTTCATTTTCTCTTTCTTGCTGGCTACATTTCCTCCTGCTAGTCCTCTCCTCCTACGCTCAGCTCTGTGATAAATATCCATTTTCATCTTCAACATATGCCCTCTGCGTTTGCCCGCTGGCACGCACAAAGTCAAACACACATGCTCTCACATACACAGCACCCTGATGAATAACTCATTCACTTCTGACCTTGGGGACTTTATCTCTTGTGGGAGAGAAAGAGACAGGAGAGGGTGCATGTGCTGAACTAATCGCTGTAATCTGCCACTCTGTTTTTTTGTTGAGTGTGTGTGATTTCATGTGTACACCAGGAGGGGTGGTTGGGGTAATCGCTCTCTCTCTCTGTGGAAGCGTGTTCGAGCCTGTTCAACATGCTGCACGGCTAAGCCCGCTAAAACGGCACGCTGATGCTCAGCAACACCCCAGAGGGCCTTCTAACACACTCACACATGCTCAACCTCATGCTTATTCAGCGCACATAGGCCGATAGATGCACACGGACTCGAGAGAGAGAGAGAGAGACAAAGACAGGCAAACATGCACACGGACTCTTGATCTTCATCCCTGCTTCTGCCTCCCCTTCGTGTCTCTTCCTTTGAGTGAATAAATATTAGGCGGTCTTCCTTCACAAAGACCACCTCAGTCCTCTCTCTCTCTCTCTCTCTCTCTCTCTTCTCCAACATTCATCTCTTGCTCTTTCTTTATTCGCTTCCTGCAGTTCAGTGAGATGACTCCCTGTGGACTGCTGGGAACTGGTGATGCTGAGGAGTTGATAAATAAAGACGCCCTGTCTTAAGAGCGATGCAAACAAGCAGGTTATTTAAATACTTCCTGGGTGCCAGGTAATATATAATACTTAACTGAAGAGTTAAAAAGCAGCACTGGATTAAATATAAAAACAGAAGTATATATGGAAATCCAAGATCTATCTTCAGCCCTGTAACTGGGCAATGAAGGGTGTACCCTGCCTCTCGCCCAAAACCAGCTGTGACTGACTCCAGCCCAACAGAGCAATACGGGCTGATTGCAGATATCACACCCCAGCAAAGAACTCCAGATGGGAGTTGGAGAGGATTTCTGCACTGAGAATCAATCAAAAAACTACAAAATTGTTGCTGTATATTGCTGTGACAATGATCCAAACTGCAAAAAACCCCAACAACCTTACACTACTCAGGTATCCTGAAAGAAGTGACACATTCAGAGCTACATTAAGGCCATGTCGGGCACTGGGGCTTACACTTTTTGAAGGGCCCCCTGCCACTTATACACAAAGCATCATCAGGACTCTGTCTACCATGCCAAATATCAGACAGACTAGTTACAACTAACTGTAACCCCTTAAAGACTGTTTACCAAACTTCCACTGAACTCTAAAGAAGAAAAACTGCCGAAATGTTCAGATAAAAATATTTTATGTTTCACATTTAATGCATAAGGCATTCCTGGCATTTGATAATCCACTGGAGGGCCTTTTTTTTATCATTTATCAGATTGGATGTTTTTTAAGGAAATAACTGATCACGATTTTTAGACAGAGGTCTTACAAAACTGTGTATCAAATACAATACAATAGGATTTAAGGGGTTGAGCCACTGTTGCATAATCTTTCAGCCCATGGAGAAACATGGTCCGGACTTCTCAGAAAATTCCTCCGAGGTGACTGGAGGAGCGTTCTGTCTGTCACATTTGTGATGGGCCAATCAGAGCGACAAGACGAAATGATATGCACATGTCAGGCTGACGCTGCCTTAGATTGCTAATGGCATAGCTTCTCTGTGAATAAACTGATGCCAAGATCGGCCGGCAGTCATGCAAAGACATCTTCTCTGCCAAGACAAGACAAACTTTTGGTGTGGCTCTCTGCTCTTGTTTTAAAAAGAAATTTGGTCCAGTCCTAGAGCTACATCCAAGCTACCAGCTATTGCAGCAGCCATTGGATACACCAGGAAACCCCACCCATAATAATCTGTTACAGGTGGGGTTGCTCCAGTCACACATATACACACAAGCAGGTAAGTGTAAATGCTTTACCTCTTCAGTTAAACTGTCAAAGTCTGAAGGCCACTGCATAAAGGTGCATCAATGTCTTAAACAAAACTGATACAACACACAACAGTGTAATGATGAGAATATTTTAAAAAAACACTCATACTACTTGATCTGGCTTTACAGGTGACAAAGTGTGTAATTAGAGCACTAAAGTTCAGCTTTCTAACTGTGTCCCTCTCCTAGGACATCAGTGGTAAATAGCTGAGTCTTTCTATCCTAATTCTGGCGCTGGATCAGTCCATTTCTAACCCATGTGGTCCAGTGCATCCTCATTTAACACCCCCTCCGGTGTCCAAGGCCCTTGCTGGTGAAGGCTTGTGGCAGGGTTGGACCTGCCGGAGAATTGTCAGGTGTTTGTGGGGTGGGGCAGAGAGAGTTTGCCATCCCTGGCTGCACATGTAGCAGCACCGGGCTACTCTAAAACATTTTGCAGCTAAGCTGCAGCCAAGCACAAGCTTAGCTAGTGTTACTAGCTTAGTCTGTCCATCCATCCATTAGCTACACCACTTGTCATGATTGAGGTTGTGGAGCTCAACCAGTATTAAAGTTATAACTCATAACTTTTTCTGTATGATAATTGGTGGGGCTTGAGTCATCACTTTAATGTTGAAAATATTAAGACACGATCTGTCTTTCTGACCTGTGGCAGAGGCTGGTGTCAAAATCATCTGTATTTTCATCGGTCTCTCCTACAGCCGGCTCATGCATACATTGTACTGGTTGTTGTTGACCCGGCGGTGGCTCCTTGGAACCCTGCTGCTCTTCGGTTATTGCCTTGGAGGGTTTTCGGTGCCTTTGTCAGGGACTGCAGCTTTGATGTGTCCAGTTAGCTTGGGGTTTTTTCTTCAAAGCTCAGCTTCCCGCTGTTATTATTCCTTTGGCATTTGGGTTTCTTTGCCTCACTTTTGCACATTTCTCTATACATTTTTTTCATACTTTTCACAAGATAATGTTACCATCCAAAAGTTACATGTGCAGTTGAAGAGCGACTCATTCATTAGATAACAGGTAGGCCTACTTCCTATTAACTAATCACAATGACTTTTGTTTATTTGAATTACTGACAGTTCCACAACAGTCAAACAATATGAGCATGACTCCTCTTATTCTCCTGGCCTTACTGGGCCCTGGGCCTCAAGCTGCTGTAAGTGTGTGCATTAAGACAGTCCAGGTCAACATCCAGGCAAAAAAGTTTAAAAAGCTCATGTAGAAACGTCAGCAGACATGGATTAAAAACCTCAGTCTAAAGCCTGGAAAAGTGGTGTATGGTCTGTTTCCACCAAGCCAAGCGGTCTGGTTGGTTCAGTTTGTCACAGTAAACCCTGATCTTGCTTGTGTTTTTGCAGCTATGATGGCTTATCTGCCTCTTTTTAGAAATCCAAACATTTGGCAGTCTATGGGTTTCTATTTGGTACCAGTTTTGCTTTTTAGATGTGTTAGATAACTGATCACCTACATGCCAGGTACATCAGTTAACCACTGGGGGAAAACATTTTTATATGAAGAGTGTAGTGTTCATACTCCATGTATGGAGAAATCTTCCTATTTAGTTGAGTTCATTAAGTTTATTTGTATCAGAGATGACATAACAAATAACTGTCTTACAAAGGGAAGAAAAAGATGCTTATTGCAGCATGCAGGTCTACTTTAACGTACTGACTTTCCTCCATTCCCATTGATTTCTAACCGCTGTGCTTCACTGCCCTTCATCTGACATTCACCAGTCATCAGGATCATGTGACTGCAAACAACCTATAGATAATAAATGGATGACTGGGACATTTAGTCACAAAAGAGCAAAAAAATTAAAGTTTATTGTTAAAGTTGTTTATGTAGCAAGATGATCAACTCCTGTCTGGTTCTGACTTCAAAACTACAAGGATTTTTGTATGTTAAGTCAGACATTAATACACCTTTTTCTAACAGACTGCAAACAAGATGGAAATAAAGAAGGATGCAACAAACGTTGTTGCTGGTAAAGGTCATTCTTGCTGTTTTCATTTCAAAGAACCTATTTTTTTTCCAAAGATTGACCGTTATTATTTTTCCTTTACAAATCTTATGAAAATGGGCATAAGCCTGTATACAGGTCTACTTTCACTGAGGTCTATGTGTGAAGTATACAGCTATTCAGCAAGTTGCAGAAATTTTTTTGATGTAAATAGTGTACCAGATACTGAATACAACTGCAGCATTCTCAGGACTGAATGGTTATGGTTTGCTGCAGAAATGCCTGCAGTAGCCCGTGGGAATCGTTTCACAAACTCATTAGGCGTTTAACCTCTTGTGTGTTCCTCATCTTTACGGGCAATGACACAGCCGAGTGACTGCACACTTGCACCTGGCTGCGGTGTGAGGGATGACTGACTGATGCAGCTAAGCACACACAGACACACAAAGTATGCATAATTGCGGCAGGGAGCATAACTCCCGAGTTTAAACCCACAATGAAAATGAAAGACACAGAGAAAGGCCCGGGTTATGTTGTAACTTGCTTTTTGCTGAAAATTTGGTTCTTGGAATGAGAGGGTGGGGAGTTACATAAGGCTTTAAAAACACTCAAGTTAAGCAGCATGTCATCATCAGCATCTGCTTTATCCATAGCAAAAACTTTCCTCTTACTTTTCTCTTATGCTAATGCCTTTCATCATTGTCTGTTCTATTTTAATAAATCAATAAATCCATATTCAACCTACTGGTAGCTATCTTTCTCTACATCACAGGCTATTTATGGGCTATTTTTTGACTCAGAATGTTAAATATTGGAATTCAAACACTTTCGCAGCTGGCATTTCCACTGGCTAGCTAACATATTATTACCAAGCTAACATTACCATTACCAATATAGGGTTTCCAATAGCGAGCTAACATTAACAAAGACCAAGCTAACATTACCGTTACCAAGATAGGGTTTCCAATAGTGAGCTAACATTAACAAAGACCAAGCTAACATTACCGTTACCAAAGCTACCATTACCATTACCAAGCTGACATTACAATAACCAGGTGAAAAAATGTTATTACCAGAATCAAATAAGCAAGCTAAACTGACCATTACCAAGCTAATGTTAAAATTACCAAGCTAATACTACAAATACAAAGTAAAGTTTTATAAACCATTAGCAAAATAACATTACCATTACATTAATAACATTTACTATAACCAAGCAAGGATTACTCAACCATAACCATTACCAAGCTAACATAAACTATTACCAAGAAAGAATTTACCATAAGTATGCAAACATTACCATTTCCAAGCTGACATTACACTTACAGTTAAAATTCACCATAAGCAAGCAAAACCATGATAACATTAACTGTCAAGCTAATATTGCCGTTACCAAGCTAACGTTGCATATTTACAGCTAGAATTTACTATTAGCAATGAGCATTACTGTTATCATGATAACATTTACTATTACAGAGCTGACATTACCATTACCATGCTAACATTCCCTTTACCATAACATTCACTACTACCAAACTGACAGGTCATTATTGATCCAACATTACCATTATCGTTATGACGTTAACTGCTATCAAGCTAACATAACCGGAACAAAGCTTACATTACCATTAGCATGATAGCATTAACTACTACCAGGCTGACATTACTAGAATCAATCTAACATTAATATTACCATGATGACATTAACTATTAACAACATAACATGACCATAACAAACCTAACATTACCATTACAAGACAGAATTTACCATAAGCATGCTAACTTTACGAGCCGAGGCAAACATTACCATTACCAAGCTAACAGTAGCATCACCATGACAACATTAACCACTACACAGCTTACATTACTTTAGACGAGCTAGAATTTGCATTACCATGATAACATTAACTACTACAAAGCTAACATGACTATTACCAAGCTATCATCAGCATTACCTAGCTAACATTCACTAAAAACAAAATAACTCTAAATTTAGCAAGCTAACATTACCATTCTCAAGCTAACATTACCTTTACCAAGCCAGCTTTACCATAAGCAAGCTAAGGTGAACTAACCTTAAGGCTATATTACTTAGCAAGTCTACACTAACCATTACCAAGCAACATTAGCATTAGGAAAACAAAGTAACTGTTTGCTAACGACCATCAGCTAGCATTTGTGTAAAGTGTGATTTAACTCTTTCTAAGAAACTTATGCCAAGCATATTATGTAACCCATCAAAGAAGGCTAAAGTTGAATAGGGAAGTTTAATTGCACCCTGACACAAAAGCTTTTTTAATCAAATGTACAATTTTCGTATGTCTGTGGGGCACGACCTAACCACAAAGCCATCTGTGTCCCCTAAACAATGTTCACATTAGAGATCTGTTCTCATTTGTATGTGGGTTGGACAACAACTTACCGCTCTCCCGGCTCTCTGGTGCCCCTCTTTGGTCATCCAACCTCAGGTCACTTAGCAGATGCTCCAGGATCTTTAGTGGAGTCCCAGACACCACCACATACCTGTAAGACGAGGATTCATGACAATCTTCCTCACGTGAGCATGAATACCAACCATGACCATTTCTATCCCTCCATCTTTCCTCCCTCTGCTCCTCCTCAGTCTCCTCCACCTCATCGTCATCGATGAAGCGGAAATGAGGAACATCAAAAGTACAGATGCCTGTACTGCTACCATCTTCATCTTGATTGCTATCCTCATCTTCTTCATCCACGTCATCCTCATCATCTATGTCCTCCTCTGCCTCTGCAAGCGTAGCTAGCTCGGAGGTCATCCTCATATCGAAGCACTTCCAGGGTATGAGCTCTCATCTAAGCTTTCAAACCCAGGACGGGGGCTCTCCTGTGGGGTGAACTGCCGAGCTGACTGCCCCTGTCAGCACAGAGCTCCAGAGATAAAACCCAGTCTTTGACAGCTGCCTCAGTAGCACTCAGAGGGAACTGATTGCTGGTGGAGATGCTGAGCGCTGTATATACAAATGCAGACGCACACCCACTTAACCTGCCTGTCACTGACACTCCCTGCATTGTGCCTTAGGTCTTGGCACAAACTGGCTTAAACACAAGCAAGACACACAAAGTTGCACACAAATAGACACATTCATGCATTGATGCTTACACTTATACACAGATACATGTGATCCTAAACCAATTCACTGATTTACAGAAGGAAGTAGACCCGTCTTGGTGTCATCTGTTTAGCTTTCAGCTGAAACAAAAAAGCCTTTCTCTTCTTCTCTCTCTGCGCCAGAAGCTAAGGCATACATTATCTTACACACACCCAAACTCACACACACACTTTACACTTCTGTTTTGCGTGTTCATGCAACTTTGTGTGGTTACAATCTGAGCTCCCAAACTGAACCAAAACTGACAACAAGAGGGCGGAGAACCGTCATTATGTTTCTGTTGTCTCTGCTTGTTTAAGGGCTCTTATTATGAAAGAGGAGGGACTAACCTCTTATCGCAATCTTCCTCTCTGGAACCGCCCCCCGACGACGTGGGTGAGGGCCGGTCTGATGGCGACGTCACCGATGATGTCACTCTCCGCAACACCAACACGTCTCTTCCTCTTTCCTTCAGACAAACCCTCCCGACCGCCTCCTGAGGGGGAAAACAAAGAGACAACGTGTCACAGAGTGAAGCAAGGACAAAACAGTGTGAGGGGGAGTGAAGATACTGGATGCTTCCTCTGCTACAGCCCATAAAACTGCTGCAGACTGATCACAAATCAGCAACAGCGCTCTCACCTCAGCTTTACATGTTAGGAAGTGAACTAAACATCACAATTAAATTCTTGTTACTCTTGTTCTTACTTAAGTGCTGAGTGGCTACTGGCAAGAGCAACAGGAGAAGAGATCTCCAACTAGGTTGTTCAGGTAAAGTCACACCTCTATAATCAAGTAAAACACACTGCAAAATTGACAGAATTTTACTACATGATAGAGCTGCAGCGACTCTTGAAAATCTGTGGTCTCCCTGGCAAGAACAGTCAACCTCATAGCATGGCAATTCCTACCAATGAAGAATACGCTCTATACGACCTGCAGAAGCACCTCAAGTCACAGGCGACATCTCTAACTCAGTGGATGACTTCATTCATGGTGCAAATGTGTCTAACAACAAAAACAACAATTAACCAACACCATGACCTTAAGAACTCCAGCAGAGATCATCAACTGGCAGCCCAGGGGCCACATCAGGCCTGCCACAGCTTCCCATCTGGCCTCCAGAAGATTTTTGAAATCAAAAAATCCACAGAGGAAAAATATGTTGTGGTATTTAGGGTATGTTATTTACATTTTTTCAGAAATCCACCTGTCAATCATTAAAATTGATTATGATGCATGATGAACACATACTAATTAGTCCGTTCTTGATTAAAACTGCCATTTTCCATGTCACCTTCCACTTCAGGCACTTTGAGAGTTTAATATTTTCACAACAATAGACCAGATTCCTGCAAGTATTTCCCACCAATCACAACATAACATTTTAGTGTCAAATCCAGTGATGGACAACATGCCAGCCTCAGAAATATGTAGCCAAAATACCCCAAAAGCCTCCTGGGGGTAAATGCAGTCAAGGCGATTTGGACTGATCTCACCTTCTCCTTGCATTTTTGAAGAAAATAAAGAATTATACCACAAAATGTTAACTGAACCAAAATTTACTTAATTCTAGTTTATGTTAAGCCAAGCCCTTATGGTGTCTTCCAAGAAAAAAGCTGGCCCTTGTACAAATGTAGTTGATGACCCATGCTATACAACGTCCAAACACAACTTAACACATACAGTATAAAATACATGAAACCAGTCTGCTGAAGGGCATAATAACTCCAACACTGAAGACCATTTCACTCAGAATGGAGAAATCAACTCTCAATTATTTAACCCTGAGATATTAGCACTCCAGGTTTTGCTGTTTTGGATGTGATGTGGAATCATTCTCTCTTTATGTGCTCCTGTGTTGTCTGCAGAATTGGAAAAGTTCAAAAGTGTTTAGTACTCAAGAAAAAGAACAGTAACTCTGGATAAAAATTACCTTAACAGCAAAACAAAGCCCTACATTTACACCAGAACTGACAGCGTGCCCACGGAGTTTACATCTTTCCCGACGGAGATTATACGGAGAACGGGGCGCTTGGAGACTGAGAGGAGGAGGATGCAGAGCAGCACGACGCCTACAGCTGGTGGGGAGGAGGCAGAGACGGCGTTGTGCAAGAAGGCAGAAGCGGGGCAAACAATCCGGGCTGCAGGCTAGGCTAAGAGGGGCTCCACACAAACCTGTTTTACTGTGCATCTTTCTCCCAGGTGCCCGCTCCCTCGCCAGCAGGATGGATGATGTGAGGCTGCGGATTTCTAACCACCACTAGGATGACTATGTTTGCTGCTACAGAGGAGACTGCAAAACGTAATTTCGTTGTGTTTTTACAATGCAATGACAATAAACATCTATCTATCTATCTATCTATCTATCTATCTATCTATCTATCTATCTATCTATCTATCTATCTATCTATCTATCTATCTATCTATCTACCTACCTACCTACCTACCTACCTACCTATCTATCTATCTATCTATCTATCTATCTATCTATCTATCTACCTACCTACCTACCTACCTACCTACCTACCTATCTATCTATCTATCTATCTATCTATCTATCAATCTAAATAAAAGTAAATTATTGATTTTAAAATGTACTCAAAAAGTATAAGTACAAGAAAAAAACATCTTACTTACAGTAATCTGAGTAAATGTATTCAGTTACTTTCCATCCCTGACAATGATAGGTAACATGATAAAATATTAATTCAGCACTGTACAATATGATACACGGCATAACACGATAAGATACCAAATAAGCCCATCAATCCAGAGTTTATTTCATCAACTAAAACTATACCTAAAAATGTTTGTCGACAGCCTTTTTTTCCAGGACAAAAACTAAACTAAGATTAACCAAAGATTGATCTGTGATGACTAAAACTGACAAAAAGTAAGTTAAGTTTCCGTCAAGATGACTAAAACTATACTAAAATATAATATTGTTTTTGTCGGACATTCAAAACCCAGGATATTTGTCTCCTGTGGGTAAATCTGTCAAAAAATAATGCAGCTCTCTTCTGCCTCTCAGCTGTAGAAAGCGGGGTCCCCAGGTTTGTCCTGCTCAAATAAAACCAAGCCAGGAAAGAGGTGAACAACAGCCACAATGTTGTTAACAGATCCTCTGATATCATTATTTGCTGAGAAAACTAGGTAAAAAAAAAAAAAAAAAAAAAAAGATCAGGCTCCATTGTCAAGATCCTTTGACATATTTTTCCTTCAAGCAGTCGCAGACAGAACACAAGAACACACACCTGCTCACAAATCCACACACACACACAGATAGATCCTGTTGGCACCTTCAAAGGAAAGTATTGCGTTTCCTGCCTTCAGTAGAAATGGTGCTTTGTAATTAATAACAATGGGACAACTAGGAATGTGGGCTGACACTTGAAATGATCTCCTGCTCAAAAAATGAGCAGCGACTACACACCTACACACAGAGACAGACACACCTGTAGTGGCAGCAAAGGGAGCAGAGCTCCAGATGGACAAAGGAGCACAATGAGAAACAGCCTGAGGAGAGAGGGAGGAAAAGGAGAGGAGAGGGGGAGATCAAAGGCAGAGGACAGGAGCAGGAGGAGAGATAAAGGAGCTGCATCCTCCTCCGGCTGCACGATGTAGTCTCTGTCGCAGAGAGAGGGATGAAGTAACAATCCCTACTGAGACAGAAGGCTCTCTATGCTGGGCTGCCTCTCTGTTTACTCTTTCTCATTTAGATCTGTTTTAGTCATATATTTACAAACCATTTCCCTCTCTATTTTAAATCTGATACCTTGTGTACAGAATGATACGGAGCACTCCTCCAACACCACTGCTAAAAAAAGACACATATTATACAACCCCAATTCCAAAAAAGTTTGGGCGTTGTGTAAAATGTACATAAAAACAGACTGCGATGATTGTCAAATCCCATAAACCCATATTTTATTCAGAATAGAACATAACATATTAGACATATTAAACTGAGACATTTTACCATTTCATGAAAAATATTAGCTCATTTGAATTTTGCACACAGTCATGTGCAGACAAGGCTGCCCATGGGGGGGTAAAGGGGAGAGTTTTCTGGGGCCAAGCCAAACTGGGGCCATGGAGTCAGCAAAATCGTGGTCCGTTGTAAAGTTAGGATTTGATCGCCACATTTGATCTATTTTACCTAAATAACAGCCACTCCTATTAAAGCAACAAATACATATATAAATATTCATCCGTGCCATAGTATATAGCCATCTTAAAATGTAAATCCCTTTTCTTAAAAACATACTTAAAATGGGTTAAACAAGACTAAAATGGGTTAAAATGTCTAAAACTGGCAGAAAAGGTTGTGAAATTGGATTTTAAAAGAAGCATAAATGGGCTAGAAGTGACAAAACAGGCATATAAAGTGATCAAAGGAGTTAGCAGTGGCAATATTAGCTTAAAAGAATCAGAAATGAGCAGAAAAGGTGGGGAAATGGGATTAAAAATGGCAGAAATGGGATTGAAGGGGCAACAATGTGGGAAAAGGTGGTGAAGTGGGATTAAAAAGTGGGAAAAATTGGTTTAAACTGGCAAAATTGGGATGACTGAGGCAGAAAAATGTGCAGAAAGTCGCAGAAATCTGTTAGATTGGCAAAAATTGGCATAAAAAATTGTGAAATGTGGTTAAAATGGCCAAAAATGGTAAAAAGTGGTTAATAGTGGTTATCATCTGTCAACAAAGGCGACAATAGAGGGAAAATGGTAAGAACGGATCAAGAAAATGGCTTAAAAGTAGAGAAATTGGCAGAAACTGTAGTGAAATGTGATTAAAAAGAGGCAGAAATGGGTGCCGGTGTCAAAAATGTGTAATAAATGGCAAAAATGATGAGAAAAATTGATGAAAATTGGTTAAAATGTGGCAAAATTGGTGTAAAATGGCAAGAAGCAAAATACGTGCTAGTTGCCCAAAATTGGATGCAGAAAAGTGGTTAAAAAGTGGCACAAATAAACACTTTCAAAATCAGAACTAAGTAATAGTATAACACACACTTTTCAGCTCTGAGATGAGGGGACTGTTAGCCATGCTAGAACCAATGATACTAATTCAACACAGACGCATTGATAGAGCTGCATTGATCTGTGGGGAGGCCTGTGGGCAGACGTACTTTTCTCAGATTTGATTTCAGCATAAATCTCACCAAATGATCAAATTAATGATTAATTTTTAATTCAATGCATCTATTTTCATTAAAAATGGGTAAAATATACAATTAGTAAATATTATCTAACTATTCTTGTTCTATTGAGGCCATCCCCATGTTGAGAACCACTCATTTATGACTGATTCTTCGTCTGAGGATGAACGTATCAGAGAGAGAATGACAGAGAGAGTATTTAGATGATATTGTTAAATGACATCTTGGTGATGATAGAGTTTGTCTGGTTGGAAAAAAAAACTCTTTTAGAACTTGAAAAGAGTCCTAAGGTTCATACAAAGCACTGACAGCACAGTAATCAATAGCTGTGATAACAACAACAGCCATGAATTAATTTCAGACATCATGGAGCCCACAGCGAGAGCCAAGCTATCACAGCCAGAGATATAGCTTTGACACACACAAAAAAGGTCAATAACCAGCTGACAGGAAAACACACTGCCATCAGAACACGCTCTCATGTTATCTGTGTGATGGTCTGATGAAAGGACTCGTCTGATCCTCAGATACAGCAGCTGGGTGTGTGATTCAGGTCAGACACAACAACATGCCTAGAGTGCTGCGTGTGTGCAGACGTGCCCGATGACTCATATACTGGAGTATTATACAGATGTTCAAATCACGAAGGTAGCGGATTCTCCTCCTTCTCCTCAGGTATGACTTCTACTTAAATACAGCCTTTATTTAACATTTAGCACACCTTTTAGCACAGTTTCCTTGAAGCTTGTTTGTCCAAATATCCACAGAAAAACTTTAAAGTGCTTGGCAACTTTCTTTCCTGCTTAGTGCTCTTAAATGTAATTTGAGTGTAATTTTCCAGAGGTTTCTGCATTAAAAGCCATCAAAGTGGGTTTTTTGTGGGACAGTTTTTCCTTATCTGGATCAAAGGTTTTAGGGTGGAGGGGGCATGAGACTTATTTGTGGTCTGAGGCTTTATAAATATACTGACTTCAAAAGTCAAGCTTCAGTTCAGTGTTTCATAACCATCCGTGCCTCCATTACTGCCAAAAGACGTGATGATATAACACTTAACACTGGAAAAAGAAACGACTATTTGTATTAATTTTGACACCTTATAATGATTCAGCGTAGGGGTGTTCAGGTAGTTCATAGGTCTTAGTGAAAAAGAGAAAAACACTCGCCCACTGTTGAAGAGTTCTGCCTTGGCTGAACATTTTAAAGAACAAAACCGGAGGTGTTCGTGGCAGCATAACGTCGTCTTCAAGACTCTGAAACATCTTCAGCTTTGCTTAGATAACAGGAGCTGCTTTTAGAGCTCCTCTAAGACGTTCTGTGCTGGTTATGAAACAGATCAGGCTTAATAATGAAGCCTCTGTGTGAAATAAAGAGAAATAAAGAATGCCTGTTTATGCTGCTGGGTAGCTGATGAGATGATTAACAAAATGCAACTGAAACAGCATTTGATTGTATCTTCCAGGGAAATTTTCACACTGTTTTATTGAATTCAGGTGTTTCAATCAGACCCGTTGCCACATGTGTATTTAATCAAGGACCTAACATGCAGCCTCTATTTGCAAACATTTGTGATCCTAAATGGGTCAGTCTGAAGAGCTCAGGGCCTTTAAGCATGGGACTGTGATGGATGCCACCTTTGCAATAAGGCGGTTGGTGAAGTTTCATCCCTGTTGGATAAACAAAGTCAACTATAAGTGATATTATTAGAAAGTGGAAGTGTTTAGGAACAACAGCAACTCAGCAGGTAAGATCACAGGGCGGGGTCAACGACTGCTAAAGTGCATGGTGCGTAAATGTCATCAACACTCTGCTGATTCCATAGCTGAAGAGTTCTGAGCTTCCACTGGCATTAATGCAAACACTCAAACTGAAGCAGGAGCTCCATGACTGTGTTTCCATGGCTGAGCAGCTGCATGGATGGAGTGGTGTAAAGTACACCGACACTGGACTGTGGAGCAGAGAAAACAAGTTCTGAGGAGTGACAAACATCGCATTGTGCTAACTGTGAAGGAGGGCTGGGCAATTAATCAAAATCTAGATTAAATCACAATATGTCCTGCTGTAATTTTCAAATCACAAAGGTTGAAATATTTCTTTGACCTGAAATGTTTGTCAAAATTAACCTTGCAAAGCAGATGGATATGCTTGTTTCCATCTTTCTCACCTGCGAATCTATCTTGCAAAGCTCCCGTCTGAACAGTTTGGGCCCAGTTAGCAAGTGACAGGACCAATCAGCGACGAGGGGCAGTACTTTTGGGCGCGGCTGAGTCATGACGTAAGCAAGCAGCAACAAGAGGCCGGTGCAGTTATGGCAGAAGAGATTAGCGTGGATGCTGCTAAAGCGCCAGTTTTATCAGAACTTGACAACATTTCTTCGTTTAAAGAAGAACAAACAACAGCATTGAGTTGTTTTCTTTTCAAAGACAACAAAGGTCATGTACTGACATGTCTACAGTAGCCATGGTTCGCATTATGCAGTTCTCTATGGATTTTACTCCTCTGTAGCGGCTATGATGTCACATGTTTTGTTGCTCTGATTGGCCCGTAAAGATGTGACAGACAGAACATTCATCCAATCATCCTCCGAGTTTTTTTCAAAGCCTCTGCCCTTTCCCAAATGCTGTCAATGAGTGGTTTCCCAGATGGATGTGTTTCACACATCCATCTGGCGGGCCAGATTATGTCAAAATAACACTTAATTACACATCATGCAAATATATTTGGATAATCCAAAAAAACCCTACTTTCTTGTTTTTGTATGTTTGTCTTATTAAAAATGACTGACATAAAATGGGACCTACAACAGTACATACTGAGTTTGCATTGAGTTAGAATAATCACAGTAAGACATTTGTTTGAAAATTGTTCAGCCTTAGTTTAAGCCATCATTTATTTTTCCTATATAGAATGAATTAATACTTGTTTGTTAAAAAAGAACAAGATCAGAAATTTAAAAAGTAATTGCATATTAAATTGCAACAGCAATACTGGAGAAAAATATCCAAACTGGACTATTTTCCCAGATTGGTAAGCCCTACTGTGAAGTTTGGTGGAGGAGGGATAATGGTATGAGGCTGTTGATCAGGGTTTGGGCTTGACCCCTTATCTCCAGTGAAGGCCAGTCTTAATGCTTCAGCATACCGAGACATTTTAGACAATGCTATGTTTCTAACTGTGTGGCAACAGTTGAAGGCCCTTTTCTATTCCACCCAGGGCACAAAGCAAGGACTATAAAGACATGGTTTGATGAGTTTGTGGCAGAAGAACTTGACACTGAGCCCTACATCCCATCAAGCACCTTTGAGATGAACTGGAACAGAGATTGTGAGCCAGGACTTCTAGGGAATGAATGAGCACGAATTCCCACAGAAACACTTCAAAGTCTCATGAAAAGACTTCCTAGAAGAGTGGAGGCTATTATAGCTGCAAAAGGGGCCAAACTCCATAAAATACATACCCTTGAATACAATGTCATTACAGTCCCTGCTGGTGTAATGGTCAGGAGGCTTAATACTTTTATCCATGTAGTGTATGTGCTGATTAAACAGAATTTGTGCCTGAATTACGTGTTGCATCTCATTTATCTAGAAGTCAAAGGTCTTTGGTTGCACAGCTGGCCCTTGAGGTTGGTCAATTCCAAAAATATTCTCAGAGGAAATACACTTTGTGAGTTGTGTGATTTAGCAGAAGTGGAAAGTGGGTCCCATTTTCATTTGCACTGTACAAAAATGATGACCTAAGACAGTTACTGCTTCATGAACTAGCTCATCAAAACCCTGAAATTCTGCAGACGCCTGATGAGCAAAAACTTGACAGTCTGTTTAAATCTGATGAGTTTAAGTGAAGAAACTCCCTAAAGTGTATTTGATACCTTACATAGGACTTCAATTTTAGAGCATGTTTACTTCCACTAGTTCTTTGCCTTTTTGTTATGTAACCTGCAGAAATCCAAAGATCTCAAAGATTAACAACAGAGAGATGCTTACAGCTGATAAATAAGGAGACGATGGTCGATGTAAACAGAACTGACGCTGCATGCTATTAATTACATTTTGGGCTGTCGCCCAGACCGCGCCCAGCAGCTCAGATGTGATGTCATGATAACATGTTTAGTGGCTCAGTGGTCTACAAGAGACATGCTATTAGGGTTAATCATCCAGGATTTAACTAGTACGCTTTACCCTCTTTGGACCTTTATCTCTCCACTCTGCACCAGCAATAATCTGATCAAGAAATATCGTGCAAAACAGTATAAAAAAAGAAAATAAGAGCAGTTATGTAATGAATTCTGCAGAAACCACAATAAAAACAAAGAAGAAAGTGCTGTGAAGTCTGTGTTCCTGATACAGTAGCAAATTGTTGATCTTTCCGATAACACACTCGCGCTCTTTACACCGATGCCAAGAAAAACAACTCTGAGCCAAAGAGAGGAAGGCGGCATCATAACACACTCACAAATACACACACACAACATCAAACGGCTCCCAGAAAATATACCAACAACACAAGAGCACATCTTACAACATTCCCACCGTGCATATGGAAGTATACGTGCATATTTCACATTTTTACACACAAATAGTTTCTTAATGGTTCAGTGCGAATAGATCTGCCCAAGAACAACATAAATTAAGCCTGAGAAAGAATGCAAGTCATGAGACAGAAAAACATACGAAGTATGCACTTGAACACTGGGTGAGGAGGGGTCAGACAGTTATGCAACACAGAAGAGAGGGAACAAGAATGACGGAGAGATAAAGAGAAGAAGAAGAAAGAAAGGCAGGAGAGTGGGATTGAAAGTGAGAGACAGTGAGGAGTGTGGAGGTTAATGAGAAAACAAGAAGTAATGTCAATGAACAGAAGTATCTATTCAGTGGGTTTTATTAGAGGTATAACTGTATTTATTCTGTCCCGAATGGTCACGGTAAAAACATTAAATAAAACGAACAAATGTGGCAGTGGCAAATTCACCAACTACTACTAACAACTAAAGAAGAAGAGGAAGAAGCCGGAAAATCAAAACACACAAAGAAAAAGAAGAGAGGCGAGACCCGCCAGGTTCTTCTCCCTCTCCTCACCTATGCGGTTTTTAAAAGCCTCCAGTTGTGAAAGCAGAGAGCGTCATGATATTACTGATGCTCATACATTATAAAGGCTATGCCCAGACCTGTAGAAGAACAGCAGCTACAGGTGGGTTTGTAAGCGCTTCACTCAGACTCACTGCAACATCACATCCTGTGTTTCAAATCGGCAATCTGATCCTTCACTGACATACACGGGTCAGGAGTTTGCACGAGTATCCACTGCATGGTAGGGGTGGGTAAAAATATCGATTAATCCATGCATCGCAATATTTCCTCCCCCAATTCAATATCAAAATTCAAAATCCTCTGAATTGATTCACCTCCTGGCCAGTGGGAGTCGCTGTGTGTGTGATTTGTGTTGTATGGACGGAGGCCGCACTCGACCAAACAACAACAACCAACCATAACCATGTTATGTGAGGTTTATCACAATTTCCAAGAGGACAGAAATAGTATTTAAGTTTACATGCACTTTATTTTTCAGTGTTTATACAGAACTGTCATGTTTTTTACTTTTGTACTCCATATGCACAAATAAGTTATTATTGTGCAAATTTTTATTTTCAGATGTTTTATTGCTCAAAAACGTGAGGTGCCTTACCAAATACAGAATAGAAAAAGCCTGTTGACAATTTTTTAATAATTGTTTTCATGCCCATGTGAACATACAGTTGCTAGAAAAAGTATGTAAACCCTTTGAGATTTCTTGGATTTCTGCATAAATTGGTCTTCAAATGTGTTCTGATCTTCATCTAAGTCACAACAATAGACAAACACAGTCTGCTTAAACTAATACTGCACAAAAAATGATATGTTTTCATGTTTTTATTGAACAAACCATGTAAACATTCACAGTGCAGGGTGGAAAAAGTATGTGAACCCCTAGGCTAATGACTTCTCCAAGAGCTAATTGGAGCCAGGAGTCAGCCAACCTGGAGTCCAATCAATGTGATGAGATTGGATGTGTTGGTTAAAGCTGCCCTGCCCTATAAAAAACACACACCAGTTTTGAGTTCGCTCTTCTCAAGAAGCATTGCCTGATGTTAACCATGCCTGGCACAAAAGAGCTCTCAGAAGACCTACGATCAAAAATTGTTGACTTGCATGAAGCTGGAAAGGGTTACAAATGTATCTCTAAAAGCCTTGATGTTCATGTGTCCACGGCAAGACAGACTGTCTACAAATGGAGAAGGGTCAGCACTGTTGCTACTCCCCCTAGGCGTGGTTGTCCTGTAAAGATGGCTGCAAGAACACAGCGCAGAATGCTCAATGAGGTGAAGAAGAATCCTAGAGTGTCAGCTAAAGACTTACAGAAGTCTTTGGCACATGCCAACATTTGTGTTGACAAATCTACAATAAGTAAAACATTAAACAAAAATGGCGTTCATGGGGCACAGGTGGCCGAGTGGTTAAGGTGCGCGCCCCATGTGGACGTGGACGGCCCGGGTTTGAATTCAGCCTGAGGCCCTTTACCGCATGTCTCTCCACTGCTCTCATCCCTGTTTCCAACTCTATCCACTATCCTCCTCTATCAAATAAAGGCACAAAAATGCCCAAAATAAACCTTTAAAAAAAAAAGAATGGCGTTCAAGGGAGGACACCACAGAGGAAGCCACTGCTGTCCAGAAAAAACATTTCTGCACGTTTGAAGTTTACAAAAGACCACCTGGATGTTCCACAGCACTACTGGCAAAATATTCTGTCCATAGATGAAACCAAAATTGAGTTGTTTGGAAGGAACACAACGTTAGAAAAAGGCACAGCACACCAACATCAAAACCTCATCCCAACTGTGAAATATGGTGGAGGGGCCATCATGGTTTGGGGCTGCTTTGCTGCCTCAGGGCCTGGACAGATTGCTGTCATTGATGGAAAAATGAATTCCCAATTTTATCGAGACATTTTACAGGAAAACTTAAGACCATCTGTCCGCCAACTGAAGCTCAACAGAGAATGGGTGATGCAACAGGACAACGACCCAAAGCATAGAAGTAAATCAACAACAGAATGGCTTCAACAGAAGAAAATACACCTTCTGGAGTGGCCCAGCCAGAGTCCTGACCTCAACTCGATTGAGATGCTATGGCATGACCTCAAGAGAGCGATGCACACCAGACACCCGAATAATATTGCTGAACTGAAACAGTTTTGTAAAGAGGAATGGTCCAAAATTCTTCCTGACCGTTGTGCAGGTCTGATCTGCAACTACAGGAAATGTTTGGTTGAGGTTATTATTAGCCTAGGGGTTCATATACTTTTTCCACCCTGCACTGTGAATGTTTACATGGTTTGTTCAATAAAAACATGAAAACATATCATTTTTTGTGCAGTATTAGTTGAAGCAGACTGTGTTTGTCTATTGTTGTGACTTAGATGAAGATCAGAACACATTTGATGAATTCATGCAGAAATCCAAGAAATCTTAAAGGGTTTACATACTTTTTCTAGCGACTGTATGTTCACATGGGCATGAAAACAATTATTAAAAAATTGTTAACAGGTTATTTGTGTATTTCTACTTTTTACTGAATCGACATTGAAGCATTTAAATCAATATCGAATCGAATCGATATTGAATTGAATCACAACCTAAAGAATCGAAATCGAATTGAATCGTGAGGTTCTTAACAATACCCAGCCCTACTGCATCGGCTTTTTTACTAACAGTTGTGTCACAGCACACTTCGCAATGCACATGCACATATCTTAATTAGCATTTTACATTGTATTTTTTTCATATCAGGAGATATTAAGCTGTTAATTTCTGTTTTGCTTTTTACTTTGCAATTTTCTTGTATTTGTCTCTTCCTTGTCTCATGTTTCATACACCACAGGTTAAACCAACTATCACTGATAGATTTAAATAACATGAGATGGAACTAAGTATGAGCTGCACTCATGTTAGTTTAAACTAATTATAATAATAATGAGCAGGGGGAACCTAGAATTATTAATCTGAGGCTATATGTTACTTTTTTATCCATGAACCGAACCCGTACCTCACCAAGACCCCAAAACCGATCCAAACTGGGACACCAACAGTACTTAGCTATATGTATACTTTACAGTACATAAAAGTTTAAAAAAATGGATTGTGGAGAAAAAAGGAGTGTCTGTTTTAATCAGTTTTGTGGTTTGTTGACATGAGCATGACTAGACAATGAAAATCCTAAACATTTTCCCCCTCATGGGCCGGCATTAGGATGACCATCCAGTAAAGTAAATTAAATAGTTATTAAAGGGATATTTCGATATCTCTGAAGTAGGGTTGTACCAGGTATTAAGTTGTAGTAGAAAGCGAGCTTTGCCCCCTCAAACAGGATGGACTTTGAGAGGCTTGAATACAGTTTAGCAGATCTACCAGTTCCTCTGGTAAAAATAGGCCAAAAAACAATCCTGTCTCAATTGTATGCAATATCTAAAACTTTTGATATATTCTATTTTTCACTAAGAATGCCTCTGTGTTTGGCACTATTTTGCAATGCGAGCTTTGGTTTGTAGCTACATGCTTTTCATCAGAGGAATATAGAGGTCTGAAGATGACTGTAACTTGGAGGTTTTAGCGGGAAAACTCGACTGGACTCAAGCCTGAAGCTTAAGCTGGTTTAGATTCAAAGTTTGTACCAACAGAAAAGAAAATGAAGATTTTACACTTGTTTTTATGAGGAAAAGTCCAGGTGAACATTAAGAAAATCAAGGCTGGCAGACATTTATCTAGATATTATTGCTAATAATTGTCTGGAAATAAAGACATTACTACAGCAAATACAGAAGACTATTGAGAACAACTGCAAACCGATAAAAAAACAGTCCCTGGATCTTTGTGGATGTAATTATTGTTACAGACTTAACATTTGACTGGATCTAGATAGTGGGGACTCTGTCTGATGCAGCAGGACTGTTTTTGTTGAAATATTAGGTTTAGGAGCATTTCCAATGTCATGCTGTCCCTTTTATTATTGTCTGTTTCTAGTCTGATAAATGGATTAATTATATCTGCTGTGGTGTTTTTATCCTGGAGTGGCTTACGCTGTCAGAATCCTGAGAATCAGAGCTTTCTGGTGGTGCATAAGTGGTGTATTTCTGTTTGCACTCAAGTTTTTAAGGGGTTATCTTGATACTTGTCAGTTAGTTTTATATTTGGTTTATCAGAAGGGAAACAAGTCACTGGTTGCCTCATACGCCAGGCCTTGGTGGAAAGATAACACAGACAGTATGTTAAACGCGCTGTTATGTAATCCATCCTGTCAAAGCTTAAATTTATCATCAGAAGGCCTATGGTCAGGGCTGACGCTCATATATGCAAACTTTCGTGACTGCTTCTCTGAGGTCACCTCTCAGGACGCTCACATGTTCTCACCTAGCAGGTGTGTCCGTCTCTTTCCTTCCATTTCTCACCATCCCTTCCTACAATTCATCTATCTGTACCTCCACTCCACCTCCACCCTTTCCTCCTCTGTCTTCTCTCTACTTTTCTGTTTCCTCCGCTCAGTACGCTCCAGCAGAGTCCCTCTCCGTCTCTGCCTCTGAATGGTCAGACTTTATGCTCCAGAGGTTTGAGATCTGGGAGGAGAAAATAAAGACATGCACTGGCTGCGCCCCTCACGGGGTCATAAACTGTGTGAACACTTCTTTTATTTCACACAGGAAAAAGAAGATGAAAAAAATACCCTTCAGACACTTCTACAATCAGGACTCCTGTCTCTAAAACATCTTTCCTGTTTCTGTCTCTCTCCGTTCATCTCACACAGAGAATATGACAGATTGTACAGAGGAAAGGTGGGCCTCATCGATAGCCTGAAGGAAGCACTCTGTGTTCCCTTCCTGTTCCTGTGCGGGTTTGTGTGTCGGTGTCTGTGCTGATAGCGACAGAGCCATATCTGTGTTGTGATAGCTCTGGGCCTGATTCCTGGAAATAAAGGATAAGAAAATAAAAACACAATGCTTTTAGGTCAGCAGAGAATATAATCTACAACCTTACATGCACAAAAACACACAGTTCCTTCCATAACTATGGGAAAGTAACACAAGCTGCCAGAGCCTGTGAGTGCAGGCTGGTAAATTGAAACAATGCAGAAATGCAGGTATAAAGACAAATGGGGACGGCAGAGATGCAGCTCAAACACTGTATTTAAAGGGTTATATCACCGTGGAAACAGCCCACACCAGTCTGTCAGAGCGTGTCTGTCACTGGAAAAAATACAAAAAATCACCATGACAACCTGAAAGAAGAGTGGTGAACCGAGCTGTTTGCTTGATTCTGGTTTTTGCCGCAGTTTAAAGTCTGAGTTTCACGATGATTCAACAAGAAAAACAACCCTGTGTGACACGCATCATTGAAAAGCATCATCTCTATACAGCAAATACTTTATAGGGAGCAACAGGATAATATTTCTTTTACGGAGAGTGTGGATGTTCTCAATAAAGATGTTTTTAATGCCTCTGACGATTTAAACCTGCTTTTATTCCAACTTTGGTCATGCTGATGTTCCAAACTTCAGAGAGGAAGATAATCACCCTGAGATGTGGTAAAGGTAGGCAGGTTCAGAGGTCTGAAAACATCATAAATGCCTTAATACCTTTATTGTTGAGACAGAGCTGGAAACTGGGAGAGTACAGAGAAAGGAGCCACAGGTCAAACTTGAACCAGGGCCACCCACCCTGAGGCCTACAGCCTCTTTACGTGGAGCATGAGGACATAACCACCAGGATGCCAAGACAACTGGTGTTATTTAACTAACCAGCCCACAAAGTTTTAAATAGACTTGAACTCGCTTACATGAGCTGCTGATGTTGCTTTGTGATGTTACTTTTCATCTGTCAAGCACATAAAATAGTACACTTTCTGACAGGGATGCTCCGAAACCAAATTTATGAGTACTTAATAATACTATAACTGCTCTTGAAATGATTTTAAAAGTTTGTTTTTGTTTTCAAAGATGTTCCTCATCTCTCCTCTTATCTAATCCTCATTTATACTAAAATGTCCCCAAACCTCAGACATGGCTCCAACTTTGATTTCATACTCACGTACCGAGAGCAGCATCTGCTATATCTATCTGAGTACAGGTACTTAGGATTGGTATCAGCACTGATATCCATTACTGGTACCAGTATCTGTGCATTCCTACTTTCAGATCTTTCTTTTAAAGCTCCTTTTAACCAAAGCAGAAGGATTTGCCAGACTCCATGTAAAGCTTTGCCAAAGCTCCAATCCACAACATATGTGCTAGACTTGGAAACAGATGAACCAATCAGTGTCATTTGAGGAGAATAAGGCAGTAACTACAGGCGCTGTTAGGTTTTACTGGACAGTGTAGCAACGGTGTAGCATTTATCATGGATGTAGCTACAGTATAGCAGCAGTTCTATCAGACCTGGATCACATTTCTTCACTAAAACAAAAGCAAAGAAGAGCTAAGCAGAAGGCTTTCATGACAGAAAAGATGTTTTCGCCCTTCTCTTGACCTGCTTCAGCATGAGTTTGTGATCTTTACTGGGGGGTTTATTTGCACTATAAGCCGGTTATATAATGGCTCTTGGCATAGAAGATATGTCTCGAGTCTGCCGATAGGCTTCAGCATGAATTTTTATCCACCAACAAGCTCCGCTCTTCATTAAATATGTAGAGCTCAGGTTAGCACTGGAGCTAAGCATTTTTACTTCCTTTTGGCGTCACTCTGATTGGATCATCATAAATGACACAGACAAAACATCTGTCCAATCATCTTCCATAAATTTTTGGAAAGGTCCCGCCCTTGCCAAATGCTTTGTATGGGAGGAGTGAAATGGATATACGAAAAAGTCAATCTGGTGTGTCAGGTTACTTTAAAACAGCTCTTATTCATCTAAGGATTTGGTCCTGTATATTTTTCAGTAGGGTTTTATTATTCCCCTCCTACTTTGTTTCAACAGTCATGTGTACCACCCACCAAGGGTTCTTGCCCTGTAAAAGTAAGAAAGGCTAATTCTTTGGTGTTCTAGTGATCACTTACTCTAACACCTACCCTGCAGCAGTGATTTTAAAAACAGGTATAAACAATTCAGTCTTTATGCTGGTGGCCTTTTTTTGTCCCCAAGTCATAAAGGGACATCTGTACTCATTTCAGTCTGTTTCATAACCAGAAAAAACTCCTCACAGAAGCTTTGAATGTGTAAAAGTGCTTCCATTAAAGCTGACCAAACAACACAACTTTAGCCCAACTTCAGGCCAGATTTGCTCCCTTTCATGTCTCTGGCAGAACACCCACAACAACAATGAGAGCAAGCAGGCCAGGTAGCATCACCAACCATGTACTACTTACTTTAACAACTGAAAAACAAAGGCATAACTGTACCTTCATTTCACCCAGGATTTCATCCATATTGTTTTCCTCATTTTTTGATGTAACTTTAACACATCAGGACAGCGAGCCGAGGATTTAGATCAACTTTCATGTTTGTCCACTGTGCTACATAAAGTTTCATGTAGACCAGCGGTCCCCAACCTTTTTTTCTTATGAGCCCCCCTTACCTGTATTGTAGAGGAGTTGAGGACCCCCAGGACCCACGCAAACAAAAGGTGATACATGGATGTCATGAACTATTCATACGTGTTTTATTATGATTTTAGTTAGTATGAGTGAATCTAATTTTGGCAGCTTCAAAGCAGACAGAGCCTTGTGCCCCCCGCCCCGAAATATATGGTGCCCCCACCAAGTGGGTCTTGGACCCATGGTTGGGAACCAGTGATGTAGACAACAGCTGATAGATGATACACAGTGAGATGAGAATGGTGCGATCATGTGTGGATCAGCTCTCTTTCTTCACTAGCTTCCACTAAACAAGTTTAAAGTGTCAGCAGCATCTTTGTTGTCTTTGTTATTTCCAGTTTGACACGGTCCTCTGCCATGATCTCGCAAGACTGTTGTCATCTCAAAAAGAAAACTCGTGATATTTTGATCTCACAATATCCCATGGCATGATATCTCATGACATCCCTAGTCAGGTCTCTTTTTCAACCAATAGCGACCCATATTTCTGAGGATATTCAAGCGTAACAGAGTGATTTTGAAGAAAAATGAGGACGTTGAGACATGCAAAGGAGACGAGAAATATCTTTCACAATAAAAGCACATCATATACTTTCTGCCACATACTTTCCTGGCTTACAACCAAGACAGAAAGACCAGAAAAAGGTCCTGACCCACCAGTGTGTGGCCCAGCCTTTAACTGTTTTCATCTCCTTCTTATTAGATTCTTTAAAACTTTATTATTTTAGATTCAAACCAAATTCAATGCTTTATTTCTTGTTCATTCTCTTGTATAATTGTGTGTAGGATTTTTTCTGCAACTCAGCATAAATTAAGTATGTGTGAGAAGGATTATTTCTCTGACATCTAGTAGACAGACTTTTTATCTAGATCTGCCCCTTTTTTTATCCGTCCCTGTCCGCTTTTGTGGAGTTATCTGTTTTATATCTGTTGAAAACTCTCTGATCAGCCTTTTAATCTTTGTGATGTCTAATCCTGAAAGGTGCTTTATAAATAAACCTGAATAACTCTTTAACAGGAGTAAATGTCTTACTCTGATAAAAGTTTAATCAAGATACAGTTTGCAAAGATTTCCAGTTGAAGAGTCAGGTTGGCAGTTGTTCTAAATAGTTGTAATAAATGGTTGAAGCTCAGAACATCACAGCCTTTTTTTTAAATACTTAAGAAATCAAAGTAAATTCCTATGCACTTTGTTTGAGCCCCTATAGACTGGGTTTCAGTCACACTCCAAGGCTGATGTGATATGTGTTCGACTTCTTAAACTCATGCCTGGTGATGTGAGTGTGAAATCAGACTGCCTTCGCTTGGTTTCCTGCCCTCAGGTGTTCTGTAGAGCGGGATTATACAGCACAACGCTTCACTAACATCCTACTCATTATACGCACACACTGACTCAGCCTGCCACAGCACCAACAGTGCATGAACATGCACACATACATGGGCTCCCACACATGATTATAAGCTGTATAGCCGCCAGACTCGCACGCATAAGTGAGCAAAGATGCACACTTGCAGCACTTGACAGACTGTGGAAGAAGTGTGAGATCACATTGCACTGAGCCATTATTAACACCCACAGAAGACGAGCTGGAGGATGGCTGGTTGTTTCGTCTGAAGTGATCTGAATGAAGCGACAATGTGCATCTGCAAAGATAACTTAACATGTACTCATTATGCACACAAGAGAGCATGCATGCTGTAATGATTTACCCCATGAGTAACTGTAACCCAAAGCTTAAAAAGTGACGACAATCCTGACCACATGATCATCCACTCCTCTCTACTCATGCTAACCCAACAGCAAAGACCACTTAAGAGATTACAAAGACCAAAAAGTTCACCAAAAATGCATCATCAGTTTATGAGAGATACTCCATGGAATAAGTGACATTTCAAAGTAAAAGCACCGTTATTGCAAACTTTACTCACTGCCTGGTTTCTGTCGGACAGTCTGTAGTTGTGGTTCTGCAGCAGCCTGCAGCCATCCTTCGCCAGCCTCTGTACGGCCTCCAACCCGAGCCGGCTGGTTAGCTCCTCGCGCCCGCACACGCTCCCAATCCCTCCGCCACCACCACCAACTCCACCACCACCGTCCCGAAGTGCGCACACACCGCCCAGCTGCAACACAGGAGGCATGAAGACATATCTCAAGCCACAGTCCCAGGACATGTTGGAGACAGTCAGAAGTTACAGCAGGGTTGAGTTCTGAGCCGGCCTTTTGTGTCCATGTGAGGAGAATGAGATGAAAATGTAATCCAGGCTCTCTCTGTTCTCTAATTCTCTTCTTCTCTCTATCTATTACACTGTGTAATTCCCACTATCTGTTGCACCTCTCTCTTTGTCTCAGTCTGACTGCTCTGTGTCTACAAAGAGTGAGTGTGTGTGATTAGTAGTGGAAGTGGGCGGGAGTGTGTCTGTGTGGGAAGAGTGTGTGTGTGGTAGGGGGTGTGTGTCATCTGTCTGCCTCCTCCCATCTACAGTTCAGACTTCGAAGTGTAACCATCCTTGTAGTCCAGCTTAGGATCTCAGAAAGAGTGAAAACAGTCCAAAAACTGTCTGGACAGAATAATTTAAAAGGTGTGAGGACCTGTGGGAAGACTAGTAGAACTGCCAGGCAAGCTGTTGTCATAATTTCCTCTCTTTTTATTTTTGAATGTCTCTTTATTCAAATGTGTTTGTTACATAATCTGCATGTTTACCACTTACACATAAAGTTGATATCCAGTGCCTTCCTTTAATACTTCAGTGTATTTAAAAGTTTATACACCCCTTGGATGTCTGACCCTCTAATTGATTTTATGAATCAATCATGGTCAATATAATTTGACTCTTTTTTAAAAAACAACTTTTTAGTATCAAAGTGAAAACAGATTGCTACAAAATCATGTTAATTAAGTAAAAATATGTAATGTAAATACCCTTCGAGTCAGTGTTTAGTAGAGTGAACTTTGGCTGAAATCACAGCACTGACCTTGTGTGGATAGTTCTCAATCAGATCTGAACACTTCAATTTCACTCCAATTTTTGCAAAACTGCTCAAGATCTCAGGCTGCATGGGGATCAGACATGAACAGTTCTTTTCAAGTCCAGCCACAAACTATCTGTTCGATTGAGGTCTGAACTTTGACTTGGCAACTCCAGCATCCCCCCTTGTTGTCTTTAAACTATTTCTGTGTAGCTTTTGCTGTATGCTTCAGGTAATTGTCTACTGGAACATAAACCTTCTCCTAATCTGTAGTTCTAAGAATGTCTTCCAGGATATTCCTTTATTTGCCGCATACTTTTTACCCTCAACCTTTACAAGCCTTCTAAGGCCTGCTGCTGAGAAGCATCCCTACAGCATGATGCTGCTACCAACGTGCTTCTCAGTGGGGATTGTGTGTTTGTGCAGTGTCTAACATAGAGTCTTGTCTGAAAACCAAAAAAAGCACAATTTTGGTCTCATCAGACCAAAGAACTTCCTTTCACTTGACCATGGAGTTGCCCATATGCCTTTGGTGAACTCTAGTCCAGATGAATCTGAGCTGAAGAATCTGGGCAACAGTTGTTGTATACAGAGTCTCTCCCATCTCAGCTGCTGAAGCTTGTAACTCCTTCAGAGAAGTCATAGGTGTCTTGGTGGCCTCTCTTGTGAGGACAGCCTGATCTAGGCAGATTTAAACATGTGCCTATCCTTCCATTTCTTGATGATGGATTAAACTGAACTTTGGGAGATGTTCAGTGCCTTGGAAATGTGTTTGTAACCATACCCTAACTAATACTTTTCAATAAGCTTTTAAGAGTGTTCTTTTGTCTTCATGGTGTAATGGTAGCCAGGAATACTGATTAACCAGTGTCTGGACCTTCCAGAGACAGGTGTCTTTAAACTACAATCACTTGAGGCACATTCACTACACTCAGGTGATCCTCATTTCACTAATTGTGAGACTACAAGCATCAATTAGCTGGACCTCTGTTGAGATAGGTCAGTCAAATTAAAGGGGGTGAATATTTATGCAGTTACTTTTTACATTACATATTGTTACTTTGTAGAAATCTGTTTACACTTTGAAATTAAAAAAATATTTTTGTATTTTTCTCTGTCAACTATACTAACCATGATTTAAAAGGTAATGCACCCAAGGGAGTTGAATTATTTTTATATGCACTGTAAATATGATAACAAAAATATTCCATTTATAAATAGAGATGCATCTCTTCTGATTGAGCACTGATATCAGCCGAAACCTACCTGTTGACAGACATGTATAAACAATGTGGCACGTTCTGATGTGTATCTGTTGTGTCACAACAATCTAATGCTGACAAGCAAGTGTTTCTATCTATCTACTGATGCTGATGAACGTCTTACTGTTAGTCAGAAGGTGACAAACTGTTAGGCAATCTCTTGTATGTTTTAATGGACACACATGAAAGAAAAATGTTGACAGTGTGAGTGTCTTAGATTGTCTCTAGGATAGATCGGCGACATGCAGTCTGTTCCAGTGACATTTCAAAAGGAGGCACTGAGAACAAAAATCTTGAGACTTCAAATCTCACACTTCATTTGAAAAAAACAACCAGTTAAGAATAATTAATAAGAAGTAGTGATTTCCCAAGCGCTATTAAACAGAGCAAGGAATTTTTAGCACAGCTTTTCCAAACATTCTAGCTTCATTTTGGGTGCTAACATTATTTTACTTTGCACACAGAAACTAAATTATTTCTCAAAACCCAAAAACTACCAGGGTCTAAAGTATCAGCCTCCTTCAGAACTGACCTTTTGTTGAGCTATAGCACAAACAACTGTTGTTCAATGATAGTCTTTAACTTTGTAATGCTCAAAGTTTGTAAAATCAAGTTAAACTGGGGGTTATCTTCACATTTAAACACAGTCTAAAAACATCAGTGGACTGGACAAAGTATCGTGACAAAAACAAAATAAATCAGTTTAGGCTTGAGAAGAGTTGTTGATGCTCACAAAGCAGGAGAAGGATCTACAAAGTTATCGCGGCATTTCCGAGAGTCAAAACTTGAGGATCATTCAGAAATTCAAAGCGAGCCACGTGGTCTAGAACAAGCCTGTCAGAGAAAGGAAGAGAAAGATTTCAAAGACTCTGGAAAGAAAACTAGTGAGAGATGTGTCTGAAGACCCCAGAACAACTGCCAAGACTCAGGACGTAACCAAGTCAGGAATTTTAGTCCCAGAGAAGACAATCACTAGAGCCAAGAAGAAGTCCACTTCTGCTGAAGAGACACCATCAAGCCAGACTGAAGTCTGCTAAGGACAACCTGGAGAAAGATTCTGATACTGGAGGCATGTTCTTTGGTTGGATGAGACCAAACTAGAGCTCTTTGGTCGTAGAGATGTTGGTGATGTTTGGAGAAAGAAGGAGAGGCGTATAATCCAAAGAGCACCGTCCTCACAGTGAAACATGGCAGTGGGAGTATTATGCTGTGGGGATGCTTCAGGGCATCTGGAGGTGGAAGGAATTGTGAAGAAAGAAGGATATGTAAGGATTTTGAAAGAAAACCCCAAGCAGTCAGCAGAAGAACTGGGTCTGTATTATCGTTTTGTCTTTCAAAGCCCCAAAACATACGTGGTTCCTGGTGAAGAACCACCTCCAGGAGACCAATGTGAACCTTATTGACTGGTCTGAACAAAATCTTGACTAGAATCCTGTTGGGGTGAACTGAAGACCAAGGTCCAGGCCAGAAGACCATCAAATCTGGAGGAGCTTGAGAGATTGGCCAAAGAAGAACGGGCTGGGATTCCTCAGGAGACGAGTCTGAGACTTGTTGGAAACTACAACAAACAAACGACTGCTGGATGTTAGCCAGGAAAAAGGGGGACACAACTGATTATTAGCATCAGGGCGATAATCATTTAGACCCTGGCAGTTTTTGTGAAATAATTTTGTGTCTGTGTGCAAAGTAAAATAATGTTAGCATTCAAAATAAAACCAGGATGTTTGGAAAATCCTTGCTCTGTTTAACAGATCTCAGCTAATAATTTCTGTATGAATTCCAGCTCATGAGGATTGGACTGGTGAAAGATATATGGATGTGATTTTTATTGGCTGGTAACAAAGCACAGTCCTGTTGCATAATTCAATTACCTTAAAAATATAATAAAACAATTTCAGAGGAAAGAGAAACTAAAACCATGTCTTCAAAACAGGAAAAAGAAAAAAGGCCTACAGACATGAAGATAAAGGTAGAAAAGAAAGAGGGCACAATGGCTTTAATTAAAAGCGCTGTAGGAAACAGATAAACTAATGGCTTTGTCCTTGGATAGACCTGTGAGTCTATGTGAGCTCCCTTGGGTGCTCTGAGTATGATGGTTATCACCAGTGATGGGCAGTGGCTCTGTTTATTTTTCTTGGAAAAGGCAGAGAGGGGTATTTCATTTGGCTGTGAGCTGTTTAACCCTTCCTGTGAGTTCCTCTATCCCACGCTGCCAACACACATACACACATGATGGCATACTCCCACGCTTCATTTTGTTTACTAGGAAAACTCCCCCCTAATGACTTCAACTGTTATCTGGTAGAAAAGCCACGTCCACACACACACAAACACACGTACACAGACACATGGAGGTTATATCACAGTCTCAGCCCCCTGCCCCTTTATCCTTCCTTTTAACCTGTTTTCAACTTCCTGTCCCACACAGACACATTTAGATAAACCTGTTTGTGTTGGTATTGTGTGACTATCTCTTGTTGGCTCCCACTGTGTCTCCTTAAGCAGAGACGCCAGTTTAGCTCTGTTAGTAGAGCAGGCGCTCATGAGGTGAGAGTCTGCAGCACTGGTCCCAGCGCTGTTTGGTGCATATCCTTCCTCATTCTCTCTCCATATTATTTCCTTTCTTTTTTCAGCTGTCCTATCATAATAAAGACAAAAAGCACAAAAAATAATGTTCAAAAAATCCCTGGGCTCTCTTGTCTTAGATCTTTCAGGAACAAAAACTTCCAGAAATAAGCAAATGTTGACATTCAATGTAATCAAATGAAGCAACATTTAATACTGACAGGGGAAACTACATTCCTGTACATGAAAAGTCGTGATGATGGTGCACAATTTTGGGGCAGCTTCTAAAAAAAAGGTTATGCATTGCCCAATAATAGTTACTTTTTTAAAAGTGCCATTACTTAATTATTGACCGCTGAAAGTAATTCATTACATCCAGGCCTTCTGCTCCCTGTACACAGACTACTCACAGCACGTAGGGCCTCTTCAGCTGTGATTTTTTAAGATAAAAGTTAGCTTTGCTGAAAGCCTGTATAATGGTTTGATGACCTTACTGTTACTCAGAATTGCTTCTTTCATATGAAGCTAACTCAGGCCAGATTACAAATTACAAAGACATTGTATTTATGATTAATTTTCTGTTATTATTATTATTGTTAGGTAATATTGTAGGTGTAATGTCAAGTGAGTTTGTAGGGGTTTGTTTGCGGGGGATTGGTGTGGAAAGCTGTGGGGGGCATGATGGCCTTCAGGCCGCCAGATGACGATCACTGGTGTAGGTGGCTTTCTAGAGCGGAGGGGGGCCTCATACCAGAGTTTGCTGAAGCCCTCACTTTGGCCAGAGGCAGCCCTGGTTGCACCACTAGTTATATAACCTTACATTTTTCTTTAACATCATCTGCGATGTCACTAAAGCACCAATCATGCACACAATCTGTCTTCAACACAAAAAAGGCAACATGGGGCTTATTATATATCTCTACTCTTGTCAGTGGCTGTTTATCAGAGCTTCATCTGCTAAGGCTGGCCTTACACCAGAGGATTTTGCTAAAACTTTTAAAAGACTCTAAAAAGACTGACATCTGAGACCCTTTCACATCTAAAGACAATTCATCAGCAAGTGGCTAAGTTTTAGTGTCAGACTAAGATTTTGCAAAAACTGTTGGTCACTAACTACAAGACTAGAATACGATTCCTTTTAAGACTATTTCCCATCATGCATCTGGCAGAAATTCACAACAACCATTTTAGGCAGAGAACAAGGTGTAGAAAGAGACGGAGATCGCATTTAAGTTTATATTTCTTATAATCTGATATTTTTAAATCATTTAGATCAAGTAGAAAGAAAAGGAAAGTTTAACACCAAAGCAACTTAGCATGTTACTGCAACAACCGAAGAACTATGCTGGAAACATTTCAGAATAAAAGAACCATATGAAAACACGAGTAGTCTCACCACAGAAACAAACTGACCAGACTTTTACCACGTTTGATATTGTCCTAACACCAAGACTGAAGACCACAGGGGTGTGCTGCAATTTTAGCAAGACACTTAGGATTTTAGTCCAACTTCGTAATTTTTTCTGCGACTTTGTAATCTTACAAAAAGTCATTGGATGAAAGGCCACCTTAAGTTGGTACCTGAAATTTGCTCTTTCCTTTTTTTTAATGGGTGCCTTTTAATGCCTTTATCTCAGAGGAAGATAGCAAAAGGAGTCAGAAACAGGGAGTGAAAGGAGCTACAGCCAGACTCAGACTCAAACCCAGGTAGTACATTCAGTGGGACCAGTGGTGTAGTGCAGGGACACACAGATTTACAGTCTCCAAAGAGTGTACTCGCATCAACATACCCTTTATTAGGATGGCTAAGGCAGCAAAAAGTAGCCTGCATTGCTTTGTAATGCATTATCCCCAACCCTGCAGAAGATTATAGAATAGTTCCTTTAAAAAGCATAATAATGCAGTTAACTCATTGCAGCAGCCACTGATAATGTGTCAATATTACTATTCACTCTCAGGTGAACTAAATATACAGGATTTTATATGTCTTTTTCTATAACATAGGGTGGTTTTCCTTTTTTAGATGGACTGCTTTAAAAATGTGTTTAAAAAAGTGTGACAGAAGAAGGTCAGAGTGTTGTGTAAGTGCACATCAAAGGGGCATTTGATTTGTTTCTCTGTCCTGTTCTGCAGATTATGAAGAACTTCAATTAGCACAAGCATCAAGAGAACAGTTTGATTAGTTACAGTATTACTAAGGTTGGCTGCAGCGTTAAACTACTGAAGAGCTCACAAATGTAAACCAGTTTAAGTAATGCATTACTTTGTACCATGTTACCCTCCTACACTGGGAGAGCCTACATGTTCCAGAATGCATTGCAAGCTAGCACCTGTACCTCTGCCTCCCTCTTCTGCATCTCCGCCTTTCAAGGCTGAAAATCTGTGAACTCATCCTTTAAGCATTTTCCTTTTCCATCTCCTCCTCTCTCATCTGTGGTGTAATCAGAAAATGAATTATTGATGGAGAAAAAGAGGCTTCCACTGTACGAGGAAGGGACGGAGAAGCAAACAGGCCTCCCTCAGCGCTCTTTACTGACCTCCTTTTCTACATTCATCCTCACATATAAACACACATAAACACACATGGACACGTTTGCACTCAATGACCTTTTAAAGACCGCACTGTAAATTGAATATTTATGATCTGTTGATATAGAAGTCTCCAGGCAAGCATTATGGAGAAGTAATATTTTAATCTGCCTGTAATGGTTGGAATGAGTGTGATGATTTTAGTCATTTGTTTACAGTAACAAAAGCTGTTACATACTTCAGTGTACGCTTTAAAAACATTGCACTGCTTATACTAGAGGACTGTGGGTGTATAAACAGCAACCAGCTTTGGTAAGTAGTGAAAATCATTATGATAGCATGTGTTTGCATGTTAAAGTTCAAACCAGAGCAGCATTTCAGAAACATTTCCTACATATTCAGCTCATCTGAAAAGCTGCTACTGTTTAGTTTGACTTTGTTTATTCTGCATATGAAGGCAGGTGCACTGCAAAAAATTCAAATATCTTGGAAAGATCTACTTTTTTGAGCAAATTTACAAAAAAAAACTGAAGCTTTCTTATATTCTAGATCAATTACACATAGAGTGAAATACATCCAGCATTTTTTCTGGGTTAAAATCTTTATTATTATGGCTCACAGCTTTTTAAAAAAATCAAGTACCTCAGAACATAAGAATACTACCTAAAACCAGTAAAAAATATTTAGAATACAGAAATAGATCATACTTGGTCTCAATACTTTTCAGGGCTCCTTTAACTGCATATGTGGGGTTGGCATGGAGGGAGTAAGTCATTGGGGGTTGTTTTGATAGTTACCATGAGCTTGCCTGTATGGTTGGCTCTGATGCCTTTTATCTGACCTGACACGCTCCATTGGCTGTGTCGCATATCCATCAACTCAGGTATGGAAGCATATGCTGCTCTGGCAATTCGCCACATCATCCTTGGTCCTGTACTTCTACAGCCTCCTGATGGCCATCATCCAGGCCCATGTGCGCCAGTTGCACGTATAAACACAGCTGACCCATCCCACCCGCCTCACCTGAGCATGTCAGCATTAGATACACGGTCTTGCCAATGATAGTCAGATACGCGCCAAAGAGAAGCCATCACTAAGGAGTACAGGTGACACCTCTGGTCATGAGTCAACCTCCAGGCCTCACAAAAGTAAAGTAAGACTGGAAGGACCAAAAGTCCAAGTCCGTGGTTGATCTCAGCCTCGCAGTCAACATATCAATGGATTACGCTGCCATGGAAGGTGAACTGCTCACTAACTGCTCACCAACCAGATAGATTTGATAGCAACATCCCCAAATGTCTGGCCCTTTCTTTTGGCCCAGGAGACGTGCATTCCCAATATTTTAGCCTCCTCACTCAGCAAGTTAAGAGCCCCCACAAGGACATCTACAGTCTCCACAAGCATCACAGCTTTGCCAAATGCCACTCCACAGTTCGCTGTTACCCGCCCCATTATCCAGTCCACACAGGTACTGAAGAGCATGGAGGCTAAGATGCACCCCTTCCTCATCCCAGAATCAACTGGAAAGAAGTCAGTGCTCTCTGTACCAGAAAGTGCATGGTACAGAGGTATGGCATGATAATATATATTTCACATCCATCTGGGCAACACCCCATTCCTAAAGTCTGGTCACTCTCTGCCCTCCATGGAACAAGTGTTTCAGCCTGAGGCTTTTTACTTTGGATCAGCTTGATGACAGACATAAAATCGGGCCAATCCATCTGCTTTGTAAGGTTATCTGGCATCTTCCTTCATGAAAATACCCCATAGATTCTCAGTGGAGTTCAGGTCAGACAGGCTGCTTGGCCAATCAGGAACATTATAATAGTTTTGACAAAGTGAGCAGGTGCCAAATCCTTCTGGAAAAGGAGAAGCAGACAAGCATCAAGTGCTCCAAAATCTCCTGGTAGACGGCCGTGTTGACTCTGGACTTGATAAATCACAGCCGACCAACACCAACAGATGACATGGCACTGGTCCCTTGCTCAGTGCTCCAGCTTCCTCTCTTCAGATGAAAGTCAATTTTGCATTTCATTTGGAAATCAAGGTCCCAGAGTCTGGAGGCAGAGCGAGGAAGCACAGAATCCAAGTCTAGTGTGAAGCTGTCAGTGATGATTTGAGGTGCCACAACACCTGCAGGTGTTGGTCCACTTTTTGATGCCTCACTAAATGATGCAGTAATTTGTGCAAAAGGAGCCCAATACCTTGTTTTAATGGTCTTGTGCAATATTCTAATGATTTGAGTTAATTTTCATAAGCTGTAACCAAGAAGACCTACACAGAAAATGCTGGAAATAATTCATTTAATGTGTAATGAATGTAGCTATAGTTTAAACTCTGTTTTCAGATAGTAACAAATAACTGAGGAATCATGACTGGCTCTAAATAAGATGACCAGAAGTAGGAGTGTTTGTGTATGCGTGCGTTTTACCGGGCTGCTCTCCTCGCTGGGCGTGCGTGGCTCCTGTGGGCTCGTTTCTGTCGTGTCAGAGTCCTGCTCTGATACTGCAGCAAACCAGACACACAGAATCAGAGAATCAGTGTCAGATCTTCACACTTTTTTACATAACACTGAAAAACAAACTAAACTTACAAGCTTTGCGAGTCTTTCGAGCCAGAGCTGCCGCCAACTCACTTTGTACCTGCAGGAGAGAAAGTGTCAACACTTTAAATTATTACCAGTAATAAGTAGCCATAATTCATCACTAGTTACATAATTATTGACACATCTAGAGACACACACTGACCGTAGAGGTGAGCCTCTCCAGAGCTTTCATCTGGAGAATCTCACTGCAGATGTCCCTGTTCCCTTCAGAGTCTTCCTCTGACCTGAGATGGACAGAGACAGAAAGACTTTTACATACAAAAACATCACTGTGATCAGACTTTCACCTGCAGAGGAAAGTTTTGCACACTAAATTTTTGTTCTCTCAATGCTGCCCCCTGGAGGAGAACTACAGCCAAAAAGTGCAAATGCTTTCCAGCTGGATTTTCTTAACTTTCATCAATATTTTATCAGTATTTACACTGAGTATAGTCAATAGTCAGGTCAAATTAAAGCTCCTGAGAGGAGTTTTTAGCTGGCAATAAAACAGACTGGAATTGATTGTTATGTCTTTTTATGAGCTACAAAATCAAACAAGACCATACACACCAAGATTTATTGTCTCTATAGAGGAGATTGAAAGCCTGATGATGCTTTTGCAGGGTAGGTGTCAGATGAAGAGTTTGCATTATACCAAACAAGCCTGTTTTTAAAATTTTACATATTTTTACACAAGTGATTCATTTGACGATTCAGAGAAAGCAGGATGAGATTTTTTCTGTGAAACACCTGGTTGTATGTTCAGGACAAAAGCAAAAAAAAGTGACTGTTTTTTTTTCACAAGGGTCACTAAAAATGAAGAAAACACCTTTTTTTACAGGAGCTTTAAAGTGACAGCCTCCTGTTTCTCATAGAACAAATCTGACAGTGAACATTGCATGAAAAGAGATCTTCATCAGTAAGAGACACTGAAACTTGCAACGAGACTACGTATTAATGAACATTCACGGGAAGCCCTGGGAAACTTAAAAGGAGGCGAAGTAAACTGAAGAGCTGCAGGCAAAAGCACAGTACAAGAGATCTGATTATTTGTGTTTAATGTAGAACTAGAACATGTGTAATTCAATAAATGAATTCACTTTAACTGTATTTCTAAATTAGTTAAGAAAATCTTCCCAACACAGAATGTGAATTTCAGTGTGCAGTTCAATATCTTTCTTATCATGGGTCCTTACCCAGAAAAAAAAAAGAAATCAGGATATCAGTTTGAGTTTGAGAGATGGTTACCATGAAAAAATATTGATTCTGTTTTGATACTCAGTAACAAAAATAGAAGTCACTGGCATCCAATATAAGAACATTTCTTTTGCTTTTATTACAAGAAACGCTGGCAAACTCCTGCACACTTTCTAAAATTAGAGTATGCTCTCTTCCTCTCATTTTCACTAAGCTATAGATCTGTGGTTTTATAAAAGCTTCTGCACCCTTTAAATCTACTGATCATAAAAATACAATAAGGCTGCTTGATTATAGCAAAAAATACAATCACAATTATTTAAATTGGAATTGGGATCATGATTACTAAACATGATTACTCAATGATTTTATAAAATCTACCTACAGTGCATTTATCTAACTTCCCTTTAAAAAAAAACAGGCAGTAAATGATAATAGTTAGGGATGTACCATATTATCGGCATTTTATCAGTTTCAGCAGATATGAACATTTCTGCCCATATTTACAAATGATATTTTGGCAGTAAAAATCTGCCTGCATCAGCTGTAAATATCAGCCATTAGAACAAATAAAGCCGGTGTACACAGTGCGAATTTCATCAAATTCAGCCACGAATTTTGAGTCGCATGAGTCTGACTTGGAAGTCGTGCCCACTCTAAGTCAGATTGTGTGTCATTTGTCGTGCTGCTTACAGGGTGGATACAACGACAGATCACGACACGACTACAGCCCAACCAGCTGCCCCCGACTGGTCCGATAGATTCCTGGCATGTTGGATATTTTGGTTGTACGATTGCACACACTCCCACAGTCAGGGCAGAACCACCAGCAGTTATCAACTTTGGGGTGTTTTTCCTTTGTTGTCTGTCAGACAGCATCTTAATTTAACAACAGCAGGAATGACTTTCTGATGCCCCCCACACCTGCTACAGTAAAGGAAATAAACAAGCAGAAACTGCTCCCACAGTTACTTCTGCATTGAAGAAACTGTGGGAAAAAGTGATCGATACTTGTTCAAAATCCTAATGGTGGCTTGTAAAAAAGCTATAACTAGAAACTGGTACAAAGCTGAATCTCCAAAGAAAGAACACTGGTTGGAGAGAACAGTTGTACAGGTGTTCCTAATAAAGTGATCAGTGAGTGTTTTAAAACACTGACAAACTCTGAAACATGCAAAATCAAAAACTATTCAAGTACTGAAAAATCTGACACCACTATTTTAGCCAGAGTTGTTTCTTTCAGTTTATTTTCCCCATTCCTCTGCCTCTCTCCCTCCCTAGTTCTTGTGTTTCTTTGTCTGAAGCATCCCTCTGTGCCACCCCATATCTGTCTTTCATGTGGTTTCATTTAAAACAGCTCCCTGACACACCCTGCTGTTGATGTGAGTGACACTCTGTGTGCTGCTGTGTGAACATGTGCTCAGAGGATGCGAGACTCTCGTTCAGAGTGTTTTTTAAGCCTGAGTGTTTCAGTGAATTTCATTTGTGTAAATGTCACGTGCATGTTCACTGTATGTGTGTTTACGGTTCAAACAGGTGGCTGTTTAGGGGCTAAACTCAACATTACTCCCGCAGCAATAACACAAGGGTTGAACAGTTTGTCTTCACCAGCAGAAAACTGAACCCGAGGGCCCCTCGTCTGATATATTCTCTCAAAAAACACTGTTTGGATTGACCTCTAGGACTGTCTCAACCCTCGCACACAAAGATTAATTTGCATAGAATTTGGATTTTCTCAACAGATCTGCGCGGCACTAGTGATAGATGAGAAACAAAGAAATGGGACTGAGATCAGGTTCACTGCACAATTAGGCTATAATTATACCTGACATCAAAACCAGTCACATAACTCAATTCTCAGAACCATCTTGAAATTATAGTAGTAGTATTCTTATTATATGATTACACAAAACCAACATATCATACACAGTAGACCATTTAAACCTCTCCTATATTCTCTACCCAACATTATCTTAAAAGATTTTTAAACCACACAGTGTACGCCCAGCTTAAAGTTTCCTTCAAAAAAAGAAAATTCCAACAGCTGGAGGTTCACATCACATCTGTCCATACTTCAGTTGTCTCAAATAGCTTCTGTTTTTGATCATTACAGGAGGGGTTTAGTTGTATTGTAAGCTGGCAGCTATAATATACTATACAATGGCTGCCACTGGTGCACCAATTAGCTCAGTTGTACCTGTAGTATAGCACCAGTTTTATCAGAACTGTGCCAACCAGCAAGAGCACAGAGCCAGACAGAAAGCTTCTCTTGGTTGAGAGCCAACCGACCTCCAACAACAAGCTCTGCCTGCTACAGCACCTGTGTGCCAGGCTCAGGCTGTCTTGTCGCTTTGGTTGGCCCATAATGACTGTGACAGACAGAACGTCACCAAACACCATATGAGAATTTTTTTGAGAAGTCCTGCTCTTTCCAAACACGTTGTATGGGGGGTTATCCAGATTAATATGAAATTTGTCCAAGCAATGTACATGTTTAACACCCAGGTGTGAAATTGCACATCCTCAGGTCCTCTTTTCTAAAAATAGGAACCACCACAGGCACTGTCCCAGACCTCCTTGTGACATTGAAAAGGCATGTCAGCCACAACAGCCCAACAATGTCCAAAGCCTTCAGCACCTCAGGGTGAAACTCAGCTAAACGTGGCGCCTTGCCACTGGGGAGCTTTCTGACTACCTCAGTGACCTCCACCAAGGATACAGATGCAGCTTCACCTGGATCTTCAGACTGCCTCCTCGGAGGAGGACGTGTTGGCTGGATTAAAGAGTTCCTCAAAGTGTTCCTTCCACCGCCCGACAACATCCCCAGTCAGGTCAGCAGTTCCCCACTCCTGCTGAGAACAGCCCGAGAAGATCCCTGCTTTCCCCTCCTGAATCTTCGAGTTGCCAGAGCATCCATGGGGCCAATTGAAAGTCCTTCTCCATAGTCTCCCGAACTCCCCCCACACATGGGATTTTGCTTCTGCAACTGCTTGAGCAGAAGTCCTCCGAGTCCTCTGGTACCTGTCAGCTGTTTCCAGAGAGCCCTGGTTAAGCCATGCCCGAAAGGCCTCTTTCTTCAACTTGACAGCTCCCCTCATTGCTGGTGTCCACCAGCAGGCTCTGAGGTTGCCGACTTGACAGGCACTGATGGCATTTCAAGCTGCAACTCCTAACAGCCGCCTCCACAACGGAGGCTTTGAACACTGACTACTGTCCCCAGCCTCCCCTAGAATGCACAAGAAGTTCTTCTGGGATTTAAAGACCTCAGGGACAGGGTCCTCTGCTAGATGTCCCCAGTTCACCAGCAGTGCCTGTTTAAGTTTACGAGGTCTGTCCTGTAACTTCCCCCGCCATCTGATCCAACTCACCACCACCAGGTGCTGATCAGTTGAAAGCTCTGCTTCTGTCTTCACCTGAGCATCCAAGACATACAGCCACAGATCAGATGAAATAACAGTGAAGCTGATCATTGATCTTTGGCCTCCCAGTAGAACTATGCAGTCCCCAGGCCAGACCCTCTCCAGAACCCTACCCAGAGACTCCAAGAAGGCAGCATACTCTGAACTGCTGTTTGCATAAGCACACACCACAGTCAGAGTCTTACCCCCTGCCACTGTCAGTCGCAGGGAGGCGACCCTCTCATTCACTGGGAAGAACTCCAACATAGTGGTGCTCAAACTGGTGCATAGGCTACAATCTAAGTTGCACAAATGCACTCACAATACACTCAAAAAGTACTGAGCATCCTCAGTCTGTGTGTGATGTGTGTGTGAGTCAGGAATGATGGATGCAGTAGCAGAGGCAGCACAGATAATAAACATCGCCCAGTGTGACACTAGAGCTATCTGCTCTGACAGAAACAGAGAATGTAAAAGACTGTCATCGCGTTTTCCTATCATTATTTATGTAGAAAATAACTTCAAATAAGAAAATGATTCTCAAATGTCTTACTGGGGAAAATAATCCTGATTTTATTGCTGGGGTTTCTATCTTTTTTTTTTTGTCCATTAGAGACTCATGAGATGTAAAATGTCTCCTCACAGTCATCATGCTAAATCCATTCTCATCAGGGTCATTAAGTTTTTTTTCACTCAGCGTTCATTTGGTAATTTGGTGACTCAACATGAGGCTGAATGTAGCAGAGCTGCAGGATATGCACAGTGGGGGGCGTGTCAACGATCATTAGGCAACACTGAGGGGTATTGATAGAGGATTAACGTGATTGGTTCTCACAATGCCTCCCACTCTGACCATGTGCAGTCACGTTCTATGATTCAGAGCAGATTGTGCTCACAGGCCAAGCAGACTCTTTATATGCACATCTGTTGTATCAGAGGAAAATATGGACAGCTTTTAATCTACCTGCTGCATATGCTCATGTATTTTTGATCAAACTCAGAGTTGAAACCTTGCAGATTTCACATAATCTCTGTTAAAACTAGAGACTGCTTGGTTGCTCTCCTCTCAATCCAAAATGTTCCTTCAGCATTCTTCCGAGTCTCTGCTGTTTGGCTTTTTGCCCTTTTTGGATCAGATCCCTCTGCAAAGCAAGCAAGAGTGTCTTCTCCTCTGAAGCCAAGGTGTCATATTTAAGCTCCAGGCAACTCTGCACCCTCTGCACACTGATAAGAAGAGAAAGCTGAAAGGAAACTGTCAGCATGATTGTTAGCTACTGACGCCACCAGAGACTATACCAAACAATGTTGGAGGTGTAGAGGTAGACTGTATATAATATACAGTATAATCTGGGAAAAGAGATGGGGCCTTTAGGGGAAGATTTCAGACTTTGATGTTTGTTGAGATTTCACCTATTGTTTATCATTTATTAGACAATGAAAGTTTGTTATACTGCAGCCTGATGCTACAGTCATTTTCAAGCATTCAGACTCTTCAGAACACTTGAAATTTATCTTAGGTTCCTCTTATTTTTCTGGATCATTGCTAAGATGTTCACCTTGATTTGAGTCTAGCTGTGGTAAAGTAAATTGATTGGACATGATTTCGAAAGGAACACAACTCTCTATAGAAGGCCTCACAGCTGACTATGCATATCAGAGCAAAAACAAAGCCATAAGGTCAGAGGAACTGCCTGCAGAGCTCAGAGACAGGTTTGCTGACAGGCACAGATCTGAGGAAGGCTACAAAAATTTCTGTTGTAGTGAAATTTCTCAAGAGCACAGTGGCCTCCATAATTCTCAAATGGAAGAAATTTGGACCATCCAAGACTCTTCCAAGAGCTGGTCACCCAGCCAAACTGAGCGATCAGGGGAGAAAGGCCTTAGTAAGAGAGGGGACCAAGAACCTGATGGTCACTCTGACAGAGCTCCAGAGATCCTGTGTGGAGATGGGATGAAATTCCAAAAGGACAACCATCACTGCAGCCCTCCACGGGCTAGACGAAATCCTCTCCTCAGTGCAAAACACATTAAATCCCACTTGGAGTTTGAGTTTTGCACTGAGGAGAGGCTTCCATCTAGTCACTCTGCCATAAGCCCAGATGTCAGCACTGATTCAAACAGGTTTTTAAGTGCCAGGAGTCGTAGAAGGGCACTTTCCACTTCAACTGGACCACTTCATGGCAGCTGCTGCACAGCATCTATGGAGCCTTTAAATCTGGCATTTTTCACTTCAACTAGAAATCTCATAAAGTTTTAGTCACATTCCTACTATTTACCATATAGCTATTAAGGAAAATGATGCTCTACCAGGTAACTGTGGCTCAGGTGGAGCCGGTCTTCCCACGACTGGACGGTTGTGGGTTCGATCCCCAGCTCCTGCAGTCACATGTCAATATGTCCTTGGGCAAAACACTTAACCCAAATTTTCTCCCACTGCTTCGTCAGTCATTTAAATGGGATTAGCTAATACTGATGGACGTTTCTACATAGCAACCTCTGTGTATGAATATGGGTGTGAATGGGGAGGTGTAACGACTAGTTTAGCTCAAGTCCATCGAATAAAAAAGAGGAAACACTGGAATTTTGAGAAAAAAATCCCAGAATCACTACATTTGATGCTAGAGTAGTTACAATTCCAATACCAGTATCAGAAATACACGCAATTCTGCTTAAAATGCAGGTATTGGCGAGTTCACAAGTTTATTGACCGATCCAATACGTTTGGTTTAGCTTTATACTTTTCTTTGTTTAGCCATGCTACACGTTAGCACTATAAACCGGAAATCAATTCTTCTTTGCTGCCACAAACTACCGTTTTTTGAGCAGCAAAGAAGAACCAAAGAACCCACTAAGAATCACCAGTAAACAACAGGAAAGTGGGAATATTGTGGGGCACAAGAGACTGTGGAACATGTAATTATTCATTGTCAAAAATATTGGAGCTAAGGGAGTTGCTACAGTTAAATACAGGAAACATAGGATACAGAGCTTTATTTCATTTTTTTAGAAAAAAATAAACTAAAACCAAGAATATAGTACCATGCTAAAACAATTATGATCCAAACTCCAGTTCAGAAAGTGGCGGTAATGCACCTACAAGTTGTTTGCCAACCGCCATTAAAAACCAGAAGAAGACAACGACAGAGGACCCACTGCAGAAACAAAGAATGGCGGCAAATCCTCTTCTCCTCTTACTGCCCATTTCTGTCTTTGTTCTGTCTAAAAGGAAGCTGTTTGCTATAAACAAATGTATGAAACTAGAATAAGTGTATATATAAACATATTTGTGCAGATAGAGATGAAATCCTAAAATGAACTTCCCCTCAACCACTTCACAAAAAGCCAGCCTTGGCTAGGAACATATTAAAAACTGAACCAGTGTGGTGACCTCGTCTCCAAGGGCGGTGTGCAGGACTTAGTTAAACTTTAATGCCCTCTCCTTACACAGCTCCTCTTAAAAGCACGAAATATGCAGGTTTTAGCCCTCACTGTAACATGAGCAGAGAAAATGTGACGGACACTTCCCTGTCATTAAAGGTCGTTAGACTGAAAGTGAATCAGATCATCATGGTGATGAGAGAGGAGAGACTTGATGGTAAAAGACGTTTTTTTCTGTATGATAATGTTTGTCTACATTAGCAAGAACAGAATTTCTACATTTCATTCTGTGATGGATGATGCTGACGTTAAAAAACAAGGTTCAGACTCCCATTAAATGTTCTCCACAAAACATTTGTTTCTGATGAGCACTGCTGAGAACATCGTTCAACAAACTAATCAACTTTAATGACTGCAGTGTGGCGTGCAGAGAGGGTTATTGCTCAGACATGGCAAAGCTTTGAGACATGCTGGTAGGGTTTGTACAAAATGAATGCAACACACTGAGGAACTTCTTCTGTGCGAGATGCACAGAAGAAACCTATTTAATTAGCAGCCTTTTATTCTAAGGCTTCACTTTAGTAGACGCCAGTAGAAGGAGGCACATCCGTCTGCTAATGCTGCCTTATCTTCATGTATCAGCCTGTCATTATCTGCTTAATGCTCCTATCATTAAAATAATCCACAGTAGGAAACAGGGACATGATTCATGGAGAGCACGGGCATCAGTTACACCTGGATGCACTTGTAATGTGGCTGCAGCTCCTTTAGAAATATGTAAATCTAAAACCACCGATAAATGTAAATCAGACTGAAGATACACCCGTAATAAGAAGCCTGTTCCAGTCACTTCCATGCATCTGTTTTGAGGTAAAGACATTCTGATAAGAAGTAAGAGAAAAAAACAGCAGTATGGGCAACTATTTAGCATAAATTCTTGTATTCTACTGTCTGAATGTATTGTATCTCCTAATTAATCCAAAGTAAGCTACACATCTACAATTAAAGTGCAATGCCCTGTGGCAGTAATGAACACTGCTGAACAGGTGCTTTAACCATCTTCAGGCATGTTGAGGCATACTCAGGCAGTGCACAGTGCCAAGATATTATTTAACTTACTGATTTTTATTAGCCTCAGATCCTTTTATCTCCCTTTTTAAATGCTAACAAGAATAGAGATTAAAAAAAAGGAATAGGGTTTTAGAAAAGCAAGTCCCTAGGAAACGTGCAGAATCAGGTGCTCTCCTCTCGTTTACATCAACGAGAGAGGGAGAGACAAAAAGAGAGGAGGGGTGTGATACAGAGAGATGCCTGCAGAGAGATGGTGTGATATTCAAAGACAGACGCAGACAGCAGCAGGGTCAAAGTGACAGACAGAGGGAGAGAGTTGAATGCTAAATCTCATCCATGTCTGACCTGACAAAGAGGGGGACTGCTGCAGTTCTCTCACACTGAAAGGGTTTTTTATATTTACTGTATTTTAACAAATAGTTTAGGATAACAGACATGGACGAAAGTATTTGGCCAAACATGTTCATTATTGAATCCAGGTTTTTCAACCAGACTTGTTCCCACAGGTGTATAAAATCGTCACCTAGCCATACACTCTCCATTTGCAAACATTTGTGATCCTTAATGGGTCGTTCTGAAGAAATCAGGGACTTCAAGCGTGGTGCTGCGATGGATGCGACCTTTGCTATAAGATGGTTATTGCTCTGGAACAACCTACCTGAGGAAATCAGGTCGGCTGACTCTGTGCTTTCCTCACTTTTAAAAACATATTTTTACCGGAGAGCTTTTCCTGACTTTATGTAGGGGTGAATATATGTTTTTAGAGTATTGGCTTTTCCTACACTGGGTTTATGCACCTAGCTGGTGCCTAGCTGGTGCGTAAACTAAGCTGTTCCGATGGAACTTTATGATTCTAATTTGATCTGTTGTGCATGTTTTATATTTTGTAAAGAACTTTTAACGCCTGTTTTTAAAAGTGATCTATAAATAAAGTTTATCATTATTATTATTATAGTGAAATTTCATCCCTGCTGGCTATTCAAAAGTCATCTGAAGGTGATATTATAAAATGGAAGGAACAACAGCAACCAGCTGAAGAGCTCCGATTTTCCATTGGCATTAATGTAAGAACAAAAACTGTGCAACAGGAGTTTCATGAATGGGTTTCCAAGCCTCACATCACTAAGTCCAATGCCAAGCATCAGATTGAGTGGTGCAAAGCAGTGGAAACGTGTTCAGTGGAGTGACAAACGTTTCCATGGTTGTGTCGAATGTAGGGAGAACATAACCTGCCCGGATCTCTTCCTAACCCCCTTCTGCCACTGATAACAAGAGAGATCGTCCATTAAAATAGGCTGAAACTTTTCTCCAACTCCCCCTGTTCTCAAAATCAAGACTGCAGAAAATCAAAAATAATGTAAATTCATCACTGTAACATCACATGCCATGATCTCATTAAAATCTCTTTATGTTTCAAAACTACAGCTGAGCTTGATGTCACATATAAGGCACTTCTGTAAAGTATGAATGACTTATATAGAGCAGAAATACCTATTCAAGTCCAAACGCATGTAAATCACTTCAAGAAAAAACTCTAAAATATGTAAATAGATCGTTACAACCTTTCCAAAAGCGCCATCCCTAAAGGGGCAGCACTCTCTGGAATCTCTAAAGGCCAAAGCCACTACTATCCAAGTACGGTATCCCAGAGGTTCCCAAACTTCTCATAGATTTCAACAAATGGCCATGTTTATATTTTTAATTGAACCAATTTCATGCATATATCTTTTACAGAAATGTGCAATATATACAGTTTAAAACCATTTAAAAATACTCTCAGTTTCTTGGAAGGCATCCCGCGGCCCCCAATTTGGAAACCATTGCCAGATACAAGCCAGCTTCAAAAATGCCCAAATATCCCTTTAAAACTTTACTTTATGTCATCATCTCTGTGATTCCTGCCCTCCTTTCAGCAGGGTGTAAATCCACACTCCAGCCTATGTAATTAAAATATTCTGGTGTTTGGAGGTTTGCTGCGTGGTGCCGCTGTACATGATTTAGTTCCACTGCTTGTGTTGTTCATCAGTCTTTTCTCCTGCAGATGTGAATGGTGCTCTCTGCTTAAAAAGTACCACAACAGTGCAATGTTCTTTGAATTGTCCATATTTGTTTGGCTTTATTATTATATTATGAGATACTGTTATATCTCCAGATAACAGAGATGTTTAGCATCCTTTTATATGGGTGAGAATGTTCCTAAAATATTTAAAAATGCGCTCTCAAATGAAAATGTTTCACCCATTCCTCTGCTAACCTATGGAGACATCTTGATGGAGTGCATAAATCATCTGCTCTACTGTACATAAAGTAACTAATGGAGAACATAGGAGCGTGTACAGTGAGAAACAGGAGTTTTATATGAGTAAGTATGACATTCAATTCCCCTGCCGTCTTTCTCTCCCCCTCACGTCTGTGAAAACACCCTTTGAAGTCGACGCTGGGATAAATGTGTTGAAGCGTGCTCTCGTTCCCTCACTCTGCATATATATACTGTTATTTTTTTCCCGTCCCCACCCCGCACACGTCTCACTCCCTCTCTCCCTCTGAGTGACAGATTGAGTTCAGTAGCAGCCTCAGCAGGAATCCCACACACAGGAGCAGCAAGGCAGGGAACTCTGGCTGACACCACTCTGCATGTGTGTGTCTGAATGTGCGTGTCATAGCCTGTGTCATGTTTATCAGCGATCCTATCATGTCTCAGGATTTTGTGCAGGAGTTTATGTTTTTTTCCTCCGGATGTGGAGGTGTGAGCGCCTACACATGAGCGTGTCTCTCACATAAGCAGATCGAGGATTTAAAACAGTGAATAGAGATTAAGTTCCAAGCTGGGATTTGAGGCAGATCTTAGAGAGCATGAGTGAGAGTGTCTGGAAAATTGCAAAACAGTAACTAACTTGCAAGCGAGCACTTTCAAACTTTAGCTTAATGAAACCCGGTCACTTGTCACTTCTCAGAGTAAATCATCAGACATACAATTGACCTGAATCTAAAATCTGAACGGAAACTCTGTCGCTTTAACTCTGATATTTCAGCAGAGCAGTGGGCTTCAGGTCAGTGGAGATCACCAAGTACATTTTAACTTTCTCTCTCTGTCAGCTACGATCTACATTCTGCAAAAGTTTAACATAGAGACACAGAGACAGCAGAGGATATCACTAACTTTTACAGAAACAGGAAAATATATAAAAATACTACCCACTGTTGTTTTATGCATTTCTGTTAGGAAAGGTCAAACAGTTTACGGCACTAGCTCACACACCAGCTTTCAGCTAAAAAGAAGCCAGTTAGCTTGTGTCAGTGTGTTAGGCTTAGTCACATTTCTAACTTGCCCACTTGCCTCTTGAAACAGAACAGAGGCCATCACAGTATGCACTGATGTCGCTTTCTGCTGGGCTGAGTGGCAAAACATTCTGAAACACTCCTAACTGCTCAATGGAAAACAGATGAAAATGGGGGGGCAGCCAATTATATGTGTGCAAGTTAACAGACAAAAGAGTCATCCACTGACGCACAGTGAGAGCTAATGATATGTGCCCATTGCTCTCTAATCAGCCCTGTAACTTTGGCTTTGCATCATGTGGGTTGGCAAGTGAGGGCGGAAGTGAAAGATGAGATTCTCCCATTCACTGAAGTGTTTTTACCGCATTTCTACGATGTAAAATGACAAAGATATTAATAAAAACACGGCGAAAACACACCAGCAAGTGCGCAGACCTCAGAGGGTTAAGCTTATATTTGAAAAAGATCACTCTGTGGTCGTTAAATCTGTTTGTAAAAATTTGGGGGTGTAGTTTGAAACAAGATCTATGTTGCCCAGCTTTCTTACTTAATCAGGTTTGATTTTAATACCTGTTAAACCTAATTTCAATATGAGATATTCAAACAGTATGACTCTCAGCCTTTATATTACGTAGTATAAAGTGTTAAAGCATCGGATATGTTCATATCATTAAGCGTTCTCAGAAATAACTTCAGAATTTAACCAATTACAAATCAGGTTAATTCACAAAGGCTACTTCGTTCGTGATAAATATTGATGGGCCATTTTCATTAGATGCCATGTCACTTTGATGTTATTTTACCGTATAGTTGATCTGATAAGTTCAGAGGAAGGAGAATGGAGTGGAGTCTAGATTATACCCATCACTAACTGAAAACTTGTGACTTTATTATCCACCCACAGAGTGAAGGTACAGGTTTCTGTGGAAATGCAGACTATTTCTGACCACCTGATGGAAACACAGCTTTAGTGAAAAAGGGGCTCAATGGCTTCTTTTCCTATTTAATTCAATGCAGTTACTTTTTCAGTCTAATTTGTACAGACTTAATTCTATCTACTTAATTAAGGCAGTTTCATAATCATCACTGCATAACTTGAAATCAGAAGTGTAAAGGACTTACGGGCTGTTGGATCCGCCTCCAGAACGGAACTGAACGTATGGGGCGAGTTGTAGGAGGAGCCTAACAGCCTCTGGCCAATCCCCTTCATTAGAGCGGAACTCACAGGAGGCGGAGTCACACTCCTCAAAGCTGAATTGGTAGTAAGAGTTTGAGTCGGAGAACACCACCCGCTGGTCGACTGCAGAAAGAAGAGAGAGAAAACACAACAATTACTAGAGGGGCAAAACTTTTATCAATCTAAAGATGTTCATCAGAAGTTGGATGGTACAGTTTTTAGGATGTAAGCTCCCTCATCCGGCATTATGAATAAAATTCAACAGTCTATAATGCTGACAAGAAAAGAATAAAATCCCGACTTTATCACTATTTTTTAAAATTCTATTTATAAGACAAATTGTTAGTTAATGACCAAAAAAACAAACTTACTCACCGTGCAATTTTTTGAACGCACAAATACTGTTTACAAGTTACATTTTGTTTTTTGTTTTCTGCAACAACCTCTTGGTCAGTGCTTTAAATATTATATAATTTGCCATTTCATAGTTGGCACCATCAGGATCGGGGTCTGGAGGTTTTCTCCCAGATTATTTAAGGACTAAACATATATTTTCCTGCATTCTGATCTGTTTAATGTAGCCAGCACAGTGATTTTTATTTTAAAGCATGTAAACAGAAACCCTACAGCTCCAACTTTGCATAGAAAGCCTGTTCATGTGGTGAAAAGGGGTTAAAGAGTGGCACTGATGGGTAAAATTGGAAGACATGGGCAGAAAAAGTGGTGAGAAGGCTAACAAAGTGGTACGTGGGTTAAATGGGTTAAAAGAGGCCCATATGGGTTAAAATTGGATAAAAGTGGGAAAAAGGGATCTAAAGACACAAAAATGGGAATAAAATTGGTCAAAAGTGGCAAGACGAGGTTAAAAGGGGCACAAATGGGTGAAAATTGGTTCAAAGTGGTAAAAACAACAACAAAAAGTGGTGAAAAGGGTTTAAAAGTGCAAAAAATTTATTATAAGAGGTAAAAAAAAATGGCAGTGTCAAAAATGTGTTGTAAGGTTCAAAAATGAGTGAAAAGCAACCAGAAAGTTTCAAAACTGCCTTGAGAAAACGCCTTGTAAAAAATGGGTTAAAAATGGCAATTATGGGTTAAAAGAGGCAGATATGGGCAGAAAAAAGAGGTGAAAAGGGGTTATAAAAGTGTTAACTTGATCCAAAAACTGGCAAAAAAAAAGGGTCACAAGAAGAACAAATGGCTGAAAATTAGTTGTGGTGTCAAAATGGGTTTCAAAGTGACAAAAATGGGCAGAAAAAAAATAGGCAAAAAAGGGTAAAAAGAATAAAAATGGATTAGGTCAAAAATGCACAGAGTGCCAGAAAAGGGTCTAAAGAGGCAAAAAATTAGTGATAAGTAGCCAAAAAGTGTCAAAATTTGCTGAAAAAAAGTGTTGAAAAGTGTTTCAAAATTGGAAAAAATAAACTTTATTTGACATTAGAACCCAGAGAAAACTTTAAAATCCCAACTAGGGCGAGCACTTTGACTAAGTTTTCTTGTGCCCAGCAAATTCTGTGGGTGGGCCTGGGTGAAACTGTCATTTTCACACCTGATAGTCAGGGGGACTCGGTGCAACATTGTTAAACTTTCCTATGGTTTAGTTCGCGTTACCCTTGGTCAAACAGACCAAGCCTTAAGCCTTTGGTGCTGTCATTCCAAACAAGCAGTGAAGAGGAAAAGGAGGCGTAGAAGAAGACGAAACCAGAAATCCATCTCCTTCTGCTGTTTTTTTTTCCACATAAACAATGAAAACACAGAATTAATGCTGTCTTGGGGTTTCTGATTTTGCATTGGGGCATTAGGAGCAGCCAGCGAGGCGGTGAGCTGTCCAGCATGTTGTTCTTTACATGAGATGAATAAGTCAGCACCGAAGAAAAAGGTGAGCCAGACGAGAGAATACAGCATATTGCTATGGCTACACAGACACCAAGCGAGGTACCGCTCTTCTGTATGGTAGCGAACCGAGACCCCCGATTTCAAGCAGACAAGAGTTCGCTTGTTTGGTCCACACCAGAGTTCCTGTGAGCTTTCACACGAACTCCGAACTGGGCTATCCGGGAAAATGGATCAGAGGTCGTTTAAAGCGGACCAAACAGCTCTGGTTTGTATGCGCCTTAAGACTTTTAAAGGCCACCAACTTCAAACGTCCAATATGAGACTTTTTAAGGGTCTGTGGGAACCCTGTAATTTCTTCTGCATGCCCTCAAAGATACAGACTAGACAAGTATTACTTTCCAGCATGATTTTATTCTGGTGCAACAACACAGCAGCCTGGCCTGATGTAACAAACGCTGATTTGAGAAATAGAGTGGAACACATTATGGTTTAAAGCAGACACTTCTGAGCTCTAGAGGAAGAAAGAAGACAAGATGGCGACAATAAAACCTGAATAAACCCTTTGTAGCAGCGCCTGTGGATTAACCAGACCAATGAACTGAATCTGAGAAAATGTCCAAAAGCAGGCGGCCTAAAGAGGATCAGGTTTACTCATTCTTTGAAGAAACATTAACTGCATTTGAATATTAAACCCTTTGTGCAAGGAAATGTCATCCATGGCATACTAAGTCCAGTTTTAACACACCATGGAATAAAAGCAGTGTTACAGAAAATAAATATAGTATCATAGGCTCAGGAGTTAAATTAAGACATTTATTATACTAGGAAGGACATGGCTGACTAATTTATTTTACAGATTTGTTGAAGTGTGCTCAGCTCTTACTACAGATTTTAACACACACTACCTCCTGATGTATGTGTGATCTAGCTTGTGTATTTACCAGACAGCAGGACTCCCAGCTCCAGCAGCACCTGCCAGACGCGCACAGCGGTGGTCCGACAGCGCACGTACACGCACTGCTCGCACAGCCACTGCACCAGCTCCACCCCGACATAGCTGCGCCTGTTCATAAAAAAAACACACTTTCAGTACAGCCACTGACACACATGAATACACACATTTCTTCCCTCAGCACCAGCCCGTGTTTTTTTTTAATCAATAAGAATTGATTATTCATTAGTTCTCTGTAAACCTTTTTCCTCTGAAACACCAAATTCTTTCCGCCTGCTTCACCTCGGGATAAACTCCTCCTGTATGCTTGTGTAATGAGGGTTAATAGTGTCTATTTATAGCCGCATCCAGATGCTTATATGTTTTTTGCATATACTGTATGTGATGTATATTGAATAATAGAGCATGTATTCCCATGCCATTTACGTCACACTTTGCTCATCTTACTGCATAAACAACTTGACGGACCAATCAGGACGAGGCTTAGAATCGACTGGTGAGTCAGAGAGTTTTTGCTTCACCGGACACATCGATCGAGCCCTGGCTCAGACAGACACACAAACATATAAAACCTAGTGTACCGTATGATTCTGGCCAGGTGTATCTTGTCTTTGGCGGGGTACGGTCCGTTAGAGAGGAAGGCGTTCCTCACAGCCCGGCCGGCACATGGGAAACTCTGCGAACAAGACTGAAACACAAAAAAACACATTAGAAAAAATGTTTTTGCACCGTTAGGGTTAAAATCTGATGTGATAAAGGATGACAATCACTGTATGAGACATGCACATTATTCTGCAGAGAGGTGCTGTGGCTTCATGCAGCTGTCATTGACCGACGCACAAGGACAGCTCGATTTCTTCCCCCTGAGGAATGAAACATTGACTGTGTCTACACGCTCCGCAATAATCCTGCTATTGAAGCTCGGGTGTTTAAGACCGTATTTCAATTAAGCTGTTTACACGGGCTGCTTCCTCTGTTCCATTCATATTCACGTTTATATCTGCCCAGCAGGGTCTGCTTGATGAATGATGAAGCTCCATTCACTTTATGGTCCAACATGAGAGTCATTTCTGCAGAAATCTTTACTCTCTCGCTATCTGTGGCCAAGCCTTTTGGCTGTAACACTTTAAAGTAAGTGAACGAGAAAGGCACAGCATCTGTTTCATAAACGCTCCATGTGCTACAGCATTAAAAGCATTTATCTGTACACGAGAGTGGGTCCAAGTTGTGTTTGCATCTCATGCATGTGCAAAATGACACACATGCAACTCTAACCACACTTGGCTGACACACTACTGCAGACGATAAAATGCTCTTTTTGCTTGTAGAAATATTGCACCCAGAGGCAGGAGCAAAGACTGAAAGCTGATAGCAGTATAAATAAACACTGCAGGTGCCAATATGTTCACAAAATTAGCTTTGCAAATGTTTTTCAAAGAAAGTCAAGCATTCAAAATGTTTGTTAGCCCTCAAGGACAGATACAGTGTGGTTATTTGAGGAGCTGTAAATGCAAACAACGCAGTGTTTGTTTCAGAAAAACAAGAACTTGACAGCATGAAGTGTCATCATGAGACGTGTCTTGGGCCAGACGAAGGTCTTTTCAAGACTAATAAATTTTTTGTTGCAGTTTTTTAAAACTAGCTGGTGCCATTTCAAAAAAGACATAAAACAATTCATTAATTACCTCTCTACCCTTGCCATCTTTTCTTGAGATATCCTTGTGGCATGATGTGTGTAACGCTAAACATAATCTCAAATTAAGAATTACAGAACACAAGACAGGGTTCTGGCTGCAGACTGTCAAACTCAAACAGCCCTCCGGCAGACCGCTTATGTGAGATGCCGCTAACCTCAGACGAAAGCTAAGTGCTGGTAATAGGAGAAGAAGAAAGCGAATGCCAACCACATATAAACACCAACGAAGGAAAAGAGGAAGTTACATTAGTCATATTTCACATGTAACGGTTATAACAAACAGCACATCTCAGACGCAAAACAAAAGCTTCGACTGTCTAACTCATTATAAATAGATGTATAGCTAAAACGCTTAATCCAGAAGTGTAATATGGTTTTAGTTTTGAATGGTTTGTGTTAATTTCAGTGGTAGATTGACAGAGGAAGTTTAAACCGATTTTATTTTTGGAAGTTTTAGCGTGTATTTATGTTCTGAGATGCACAGCGTCTCAGATGTGCGGGCTGTGAGTTGGAGATGAGCCGTCAGAGATGGGCGATGAGCGGTCTGCAGCCAGACTGTCTTGGAACACAAGGCTACCATCAGAAATGCTGACATGGATTATTACCTTCGCCGAGTATTTGGCCACACCTGTCAATTATTGAATTCAGGTGTTTCGATAGACCCGATGCCACAGGTGTATAAAATCAAGCACCTAGCCATGCTGTGTACATTTACAAACATTTGTGATCCTAAATGGGTCATTCTGAAGAGCTCACTGACTTCAAGCGTAGTACTGTGATGGATGCCACCTTTGCAACAAGATGGTTCATGAAGTTTCATCCATGCTGGATATTCAAAGTCAAATGTAAGTGATATTAGAAAGTGGAAGTGTTTAGGAACAACAGCAACACAGCCAAGAAGTGAAAGACCACGTAAAATCACAGAGCTGAGGCACATGGTGCCTAAAAGTCGCTATCCATAGCTGGAGAGTTACGGACTTCCTCTGGTATTAATGTAAACACAAAAACTGTTAATCAGGAGCTTCATGAATGGGTTTCCATGGATTAGCACCTGCATTCAAGACTCACATCAGCAGTCCAAGAGTTTGACACTGGACTGTGGAGCAGTGGAAACATGTTCTGTGGTCTGACCAATCACGCTTCTCTGTTTGACAGTCATATGGGTGAGTCTGGGTTTGATGGATGCTAGGAGAACATTACCTGCCTGACTGCGTTGTGTCAACTGTGACGTTTGGTGGAGGGATAATGGCGTGGGGCTGTTTTTCAGGGTTTGGCCTAGACCCCGTATCTCCAGTGAAGACCAATCTACGCTATGCTTCCTTTTTATTCCAACATGACTGTGCCCCAGTGGACAAAGCAAGGACTATAAAGACTTGGTTTGACAAGTGCAGTGTGGAAGAGCTTGACTGGCCCACACAGAACCCTGAATCCCATCGAGCACCTTTGGGATGAAATGGAACAGAGATTGGACGCCAGGCCTTCTTGCTCAACATCAGTGCCTGACCTCATAAGTGCTATACAGGATGAATGGGCACAAATTTCCACAGAGACACTCCAAAATCTTGTGCCGTGTGGAGGCTGTTATAGCTGAAAAAGGTGAGCCAACTCCATATTAAAGTACATGAGTCTAAAAACAATGCCGCTACAGTCCCTGTTGGTGTAATGGTCAGGCATCAGAATACTTTTGTCCATAAAGTGTATGTGCAAATAAAACTTTGACAACCTCAGAGAAAATTGAATCTCAACCACATCTCCATGGGTTATTGATTGGTCCATTTTAAGCTACCAGGTCAGGTCTTAATGAATATTTTCCAGACTAACAACTTTAAAACAGTAAAACCAGAGATGGTAAAAGTACAACTTGGTTTGCTTTGATAAAGTTAACGGCTAAATTTTCAGACTTTGCTGTGCAGAAATGAGAAGTCTCTTAAGTATCATAGCTTTAGAGACCAAATGTATTTCAATATAAAATAAAACTGATTGCAATACTTCAAGAAAATCAACACTGAGAGTTTTTGACACAGGGTAACAGCAGCGTAGATGAAAAACAACTTTCAGGCTTCAGATGTTGATTTATTTCATTCTAACTTTTTTTTTTTTTTTTTACTTCTTTCGCTAATGTTTTAAAAGTTCAAAGAAAAAGATGTGTAGCTTAAAATATTGAAGCCCTGAGGCCTTTTCTGAGTGCTGAAATATTTGCCAAACCACATTATAGTGATGCATGACAAACTAAGACTTTGTGTGCTGCAGAAAGTGAAACTCACTTGGAAAAACGCCCAAGGTATTATCACCACTGATGTTATCTGTATTGAGGCTAAACAAACACGTCAGCTCCACAGCAAAAGCTAAAGAGATGACATCAGCTTCACATGTGTCCGTGTAGGTGTGCGTTTCCTTACCTTGTTTACTGTAGGTCCAGAGCTCGGTCCAGGAATAGTGTCAGGTGATTGCTGTTGAAACAAAACAGACAATCGATAAGAATCAACACAAATGCATGAACACACACACATTTAGAAAACACACTAAACAAACAAGACTGAGGTGAGAAAGACCAATTTAACCATTCTAAAAACATTAGTCACATTTCATTTAAACCAACATCAGCAGCAATCATTGCACAATCAAACTTTTCCTTTAGTTTTTGTTTCATTTCAATTAAAAAGTGAACTAAATTATGTTATCAACAGTGACTCATATTCACTCAAGGCCTCACCAAACTGAAACCAGTACAGTTGACCAATAAGTATTGATAAGAAATACATTTATCAGGTCATTCCTTCATAAGAAATCACACTCACAAGTCCTATATTAACAACCTAACTCTGAAAATTCCAGCTATGGTTTCAAAATTAGGCCATCATGATGTAGCCTTTGCCCTGGGTGTCTCCACTCCACCTCCACTTCCCCTTTCAGGAAATAAACTCTTAATCTTTATGGATTATTGTGGTGCCAGAGGAGCTAGAAGACAGCTTTACTTGCTGCAGTGACACACTTGTTATAAACCAGATTAAAAATGATAGTACGCGTTGGATCAAGTGGAGCGGAAACATGCAGACATCTGTTTCATTATTTCTCTGCAGTGTAAAACATCAGGCTGTAACACTGAAACATCTCGTCTTCGTTGCTCTGCTGCTACAAAGAAAAACTTGCCTTGCAGGCTCATTTTGAGAAAAGAATTTATGAAGTCCCAAACAGGTTGAAAGATAAAATATCACTTAATTAGCACAATAATTTGAATTGATCATGAAGGTTTTCTCTTTTTACAAATAACTTCACAAGGAGAAACTCAATATAATTATCTTTAACAGACTGCAATGAAGCGAAATCCTAGCTTTTTTTATTTTGCAATACTTTAAAGTTGATGTACCAGCTGTTAATATCCAATTCCCTCTTCTCCTTGTGCACATGTTGCAAACTAAGTAGTGATGAAATCACCCTGATCTATTAAAAGCATAACTAATTTAAAATAAAAGGTTAATAGGTCAGTGTCCATCCCGGGCAAGCCTAACTTTACTGTGTCAATAAAATCATTACACCCACTCAACTAATCTCACGTTTTATTGTTTTACAACACTGAGTCACACCTGTGTGAGAAGAGGTTTGAATCTGATAGACAAAGACTCTTTGATCTCCCTGAGAAAAAATCTCCACAAACGTGCCTGATTAAAGTTAACAAAAGCTGGCACGCCTTCATAACTCTCATGTAGACACGTGTCTGTGTTTAATGAAGGTGTGACAACTAAATGAAGTAAAATATACCTAAAGGTCATATATTCTACCCCTATAAGACAAGCTTATATTGTTCTCAGAGGTCCTCAAAACATGTCTGTGAAGTCTGTCGCTGAAAAAAACACTCCAGTATTGGATTTTTGCAGGTCTTTTTTTTAATTGGTGATGAAGTGAACATATATACACAAAAGAATAACAAGAAAACAACAAAAACAAGCAGACAACCAAAAACCAAACAAACAAACAAGAAAAAAAAAGAATAAGTACTCATTGTTAGAACAATGCAGCAAAATTATGAGTCAGAATTGTGGAAAATTCATGCTGTTTTCTGATTTAAAACACAAGCTTTAAGGCTTTAAACATGTTTTTAGCATCATTGATGGCAGGTAAGAACTTCCAGCAGTGCTACTGGTCTATAGACTCTCTCTCTCTACAGCAGGATCATTAAAAGATGGTAAGATTCCCTTCAAAAAGCCTTTACAGCAAATCTGAGCCTGTGCTAACATGACTGCTGCCTTTCCCCGCTCTGTGGCTGACGTTAAAAACCGATAGATGATGACGAATAGAGAGCTACAGAGAGATCAAATGATGGCACAAATGAAAAGCACCTAAGCAACTGTGAAAGATGGATGTAGATGAAGAAATATAAAGGGGAGAAAGAGGAGTGGGAGGCTGAACCAATCACAAGCGTGTGTGAATTTATGACAGGGAATGTGAGCGTGACAGATGGAGAGGGGGAGAGATGAGGCGGCGAGAGACGAAGAGATCACTTTAATTGTAATCGTCAAAGAGAGAAAAAGTGAACATGACAAAGGCAGAGCGAGAGAGAGCCATCCAAGGCTGTGACTTTGAGCTGAAAGAAAATGAAATAGAGAAATGATCAGAGAGATTTAGAGTGGTTTGTGATCCTCATTAGAGTCATGATACTGACTGGGATGTCCCAAACACACCTAAGCAGATGAATGGATCACAGACTGATTAGGTGTGAAAAGAGAGAGATAGAGAGATATTGCCATTTCTTTAAAGGAATATGCTTTTTTTGCAAAGGGTTACAATAATGGATCTAAGTATGTTCATTAAATATAAAGCTTTATCAGGCAGTCATTTAGTCGTTTGGCTCTGTCCAGAGGAAATTCAATCTACATTCAGGCATGGCTGAAGCTAACTAGCACAAATGGTTTCAATTTTTTAAGAATAAGAATCTGTGTTTTTGTGGGTGATTATGTGCCACACTATTTCCTGACCTGGTGCCGTGACTTCAGGCAGTCTTGCTTCACACAGTTGTAGTGCTGCTGAACATTTTTCTTACCTTACATTAAGTTTTTGTCACTCTTTGGTTAAAGTTAAATTAATGTTGAATTTTTAATTGGACAGAGCGTCCATGGGTAGTATGAAACAGCTTTGTTGTGATGGGCACAAAATTTGCAGAAACAACTGCTTCTATTTTCTTTGGAAGAAAACATCGAGTCCCATCTATGACTATTAGTCAAGGTGAGTCATAACAGGCCGTTCGACTTGAGTTTGATCATTTCTATCTTTTATTGTGGATGAATGTGAAGAAACTGCCATGCGGTGGAAAGAAGTTTACTTTTTACGATGACATTATACAGCTGATATGACATTCTGTCCTGTATCTGGGCGCTATTGCATTCACATGTCATGTGAACCGTGCCAGAGTCCACTTGAATTGCTCTCGAGACCACCTCCCCAAGTGGGCCTGGGCCTGGAGCCCTGGCGTGGTTCGTTTGCATTCACACTGACCAAAACGAACCGGACTTTGGGCTGACATGCACTCGGATCCAGGACTGGGCCCCTAGTGTGAAAGCTAACTTAGTGCCAGCAGGCTAAAGGTAAATATTCTGGATTATTTCGGGTTTCTTCAAAGGAGTTGAGTCATGCAAGCTGTAAAAAGGTAAAACACTGCAGTGACACCAGGCTAATTAGCAGTTAGCAACAACAGCTAGGCTCACTGGGCTAGTCTGTGTCATCCAAACCAGCAATGAATGATGCTGTTAACTCAGAGTTTCCCAAAGATCATGAGCAGCACTTTATGCTTTAGTTGGCATGAGCTGACACGTGGCGCTGATAATAGCTTAAGACAGCTGCTGCAAACAGTGTTAGTAATACTAAAATCCTCACTCATCCTTTCATTACAGAAACTGTGTTGCCATTTTAAGCAGAAGTAAAGCAAAAGTCATTCTTAAAAATGTAATTTTTATAGTAAAGTGAAACTGGAATACTGTAGGTATGAAAAATAATAAGAGAGACAAGTTAAATATTACTGATACTTTAAAAAATGAAGGCAGGAATCCAATATGGACATTTCAAGCATTCTAAACTTTCCATGTACAAATTGTGCACTACACAGATTATCACAGGGAATTTTTGACAGGACTATTTATTTAGCAGTAGCTGTGAGTGAGTGACGTGTGTCTTTTGCTGTACTGGTGTGGCAGGGCCAGACAGAACAGGTTGTGTGACGTGGTATGAAAAATGTATGGGCCACCACGTCAATGTCCTATCCCCTTTAGGATTACCAGATCCTATATTGCCTTCTACTTTGTCACTTTAAACTAAATGAAACCTCTTCTAGTTAAAGCCTATTGCATTTACACCAAACACTTGCAGTAATCTGGAACCCATCCAAAGCTCAGCTAGCAATAACACATGATTATTTCCTAAAATGTAGAATTATTCCTTGGAAATTCTTTTGGGGCAAAATCTCAAATTTGTCTTCATTCACATTCTGGTCTCGTTTCTTCCAAAACAGTCAAACTCATGATTTACATTTACAAACATTTTTATTTCTGTATACAAAAATAGAAAAATAGATTATCTGACAGCAATAGCAATCAAATCAGTTAAGAATTTGGATTAAAATCATGATCGAGGTTACAAGGTTTTCTGCTTTTTTATCCTGTTTCTATGGCAGGAATAACTTTATTTGTACAGCAACAGCAAGCTAAACATTGTTGGGTTTCTAATTGTTATTAATTGAAAAATGATAAAAATAGAAAGCAATAAGCATAGCATAATCTAAAGAGTAATCTTCATTTGATAGTGCAGGCAGTCTAATCAAGAAAGTGTTCTGCATCAGATGCATTAGAAATTAGAGATCACAGAGAAGCTGGAGGTCACACAAAGTCCAAAAATCACAGCTGTTCCCCTCACACAATAAATCCCGAGGCTGGACTCTCAAATTCACCCACACTGGAAAACAATTTAAAAAGAGCTCAGTCTTTGACTTAGAAAAGTGCCAGCTCAGTGCAGACGTCCTCGGAGATATCACTATAGAGGGGGTGTATTTTTGTGTGTTTGAAGACATGCAGTGTTTGGACTGGGGGTTAAGTAGAGCACACCAGCCAGCCAAGCACACAGACTAAATAAATTGTTTCTGACTCTCGCTATCTCTGTCTCTCTCTCTCCTTTGTCTCGGTCGCTCTATCTTATCTCTCCATCTCTTTGTCTCACTGCTGTCTGCTGAATACAGATCTCTCAGGAGGCCTTTGTTTCTCCTCCGCCATCTCTCCTCACTAAAGGCACGCCAGAGCTAGAGGTGTTTCATTCACGAGACCAGAGAAAAAGTCTGCTGGCCGTGATCCCCACAAACACAGTCTCCTCCATCACAGACTCCATCGCTGTTGTTACACCGCAGGCCAAAAGAGAGACAGAGGAGAGGAGAGGTTGAATGAGTGGGAATGAGAGCTGTAAAGAGGGAGCACATGCTGACATGCTTATCTGTGTGATGACTTCAAAGTGTGTACAGAGAGAGAGAGGGGGGCTAGCAGAGAGTGAGGTCATTATCTGCAAGAAATGGATTACTCTCAGATTAGATTGCTGAGCACAGTGACGAGCTGTAGCACGGTACGCTTGGCAAGCTTCGCATACGCATACACATTCACACTAAGCTCCTGTCAACTCCTCAACAGATCTGTCATACAAGGAAGTCAAAATGGAGACAAAAGAGCAGCTTCAGCTCAATAAAAACACACAGAAATGCCAAACATAGAGGGGAGCAGCTGAGGCAAGTCACCTAACAGAGAGCAGACCTGACCTCTGATTTACAAACACTTGAAGTCTGTGGTCTAGTGTGGGTATAAAAAGGTAGGCAGGTGCATAAATCCACCTGTTCTACACTCTCAAATGGAACAATTTTATTGTTTTTTAGTCAGCAGCACAGTGGCTTACAAGGGCAAACATAAAAAGCATATGCAAATGTCCAAAATAAATGCAACAGCTTAAACGTGCTGCAAAAACAGCTGCGTTAACACCAAACACACTGCAAATGAAGAAATGGTACAAAGACATCAAACATTTCAACTAAACGACACAAGAGAAACGCAGTACAGAAATAATACAAAGTCCTCCTGGTCTGTAGAGGCACTCTAACACTTTACTATTAATGGGAAGAAAAAAAAAGAGAGCAGGCATCAGTGTCTGGTTTAGATGAGAAAGTTGCATAAGACTGATGGCATGTCCTGATCATCAAACTCTGACAGTTTCACTGCCAAGAACCCCCTGCTGGGCCTCAAGCTCTATGGTCTGGAGTAGGGATGCCCTGATCAGGATCCTTGCTGCTGGTCACCGATCATGTTTTGATATAACAGCTGGTTTAGTGTCAAGGGGGTACCCTTAGTCCTGAGTCCCAGGCACGCCAGGAAACAGTAGTGGTAGCTGGTTAACTTAGCAGAGCTATGGACATCGTCTCTTGAAGCTGTGTGCGTTTTTTTATTAAGTTGAGTTTTTGGATAGTACACAGTAAGCACAGTCACCAGAGACACTCCAGTCTCCCACCTTTATCTGATGGTGTCTGCCCCTATAGAAATGAGCAGGGATTCAGTGAGAGCTGCCCTGAGTCTGGAGCGCTAAAACTAAACATGCTGTGGTCGTCCATGAACCTAACGCAACATGCAGCGCTGGTTAATGACATGTATGGCTATGTCAACTTTAGCAATGCTTTATTGTTCTTTCTTGGGGTAAATACAGTCATGGACGAAAATATTTGGCACCCCTGGAATTTTTCCAGAAAATACATCATTTGTATTTTAAATTGTTGCAATTACAAATGTTTTTGGTATACACTTTTATTTCCTTTATGTGCATTGGAACAACACAAAAAATCAGAAGAAAAAAGACAAAATTGACATAATTTTACACAAAACTAAAAAAAAAAGGCCGGACAAAATTGTTGGCACCCTCAACTTAATATCTGGTTGCAGAACCTCTGAAAAAAATAACTGAAACCAATCACTTCCTATAACCATCGACAAGCTTCCTACATCTCTCAACTGGAATTTTGGAACAATCTTCTTTTACAAACTGCTCCAGGTCTCTCAGATTTGAAGGGTGCTTCCTGCAACAGCAGTTTTGAGATCTCTCCATAGGTGGTCAATGGTATTTAGATCCGGACTCATTGCAGGCCACGTCAGAACTCTCCAGCGCTTTGTCTCCAACCATTTCTTGGTGCTTTATGAGGTATGTTTGGGGTCATTGTCCTGCTGGAACACCCATGATCTCTGATGCAGACCCAGCTTTCTGACACTAGGCCCTACATTGTGGCCCAAAATCTTTTGATAGTCTCCAGATTTCATGATTCCTTGCACACAGTCAAGGCTCCCAGTGCCAGAGGCAGCAAAATAACCCAAAACATCTTTGAACCTCCACCATGTTTGACTGTAGGTACTGTGTTCTTTTCTTTGTAGGCCTCATTCTGTTTTCTGCAAACAGTAGAATGACCTGCTTTTCCAAAAAGCTCTACCTTAGTCTCATCTGTCCACAAAATGTTCTCCCAGAAGGATTGAGGCTTACTCAGGTACATTTTTGCAAACTCCAGTCTGGCTTTTTTATGTCTCTGTCAGCAGTGGGGTTCTCCTCAGTCTCCTGCTGTGGCGCTTCATCTCATTTAGATGACAAAGCTGACTCTTTTGCACCCTGAGTCTGCAGGACAGCCTGAATTTGTGTGGAAGTTGACTGAGGATGTTTATCCACCATTCCAACTATCCTGCGTTGCATTCTTTTGTCAATTTTTCTTTGCCGTCCACGTCCAGGGAGATTAGCCACAGTGCCATGGGTTATAAACTTCTTGATTATATTACGCACAGTGGACAAAGGAATTTCAGGATCTCTGGAGATGGTCTTGAAACCATGAGAATGTTCATATGTTTCCACAATTTTGATGATGATTCTGGGCTCCTCTTTCTCTCCTCCATGCTTGGCGTGACACACACAGGCACACAACACAAAGGCTGAGTCAACTTTTAGACATTCTAACTGGCCTCAGGTGTGATTTCTAGATTGCCAGCACCTGTTACTGCCACAGGTGAGTTTAAATGAGCATCACATGCTTGAAATAAAATGATTTACCCACAGTTTAAAAGGGTGCCAATAATTTTGTCCAGCCCATTTTTGAGTTTTGTGTAAAATTATGTCAATTTTGTCTTTTTTCTTCTGATTTTTTGTGTTGTTCCAACGCACATAAAGGAAATAAACACATGTATACCAAAAACATTTGTAATTGCAACAATTTCTGGGAGAAATGGTGTATTTTCTAGAAAAATTCCAGGGGTGCCAATACTTTCATCCATTACTGTAAATGATAAGAAATGATCAGGAAGTTATTGTTGATAAACTATAGGTAACTTCTGAGCAAAATAGAGCCGTAGTCAATAGTATGTTAATAAATAATAATACTGGCTGCTATAACACCAAATGCAATGTTCAACTGAAATCAACTGGGGATTTCCAGGTTCAGGGTTTTTCTATTTAAAACACTGCACACAGTTCATTTCATCTATTTAGGAAATCCTCCTTTACCGAGTTTGAAAAATAGAAAAATGGAACAGAGGGCATGTGCATCATTGCACACAGAGGAAGTGTTAGAAGAGACAACACTTTTGATCTAGGCATGCACGATGTTGGATATGTGTCAACAGTCATACATTTATTTCAGCTGATATCAATTATAGTTCAGACCTAAAACTCCAGTCCTTAAAACAAATAATTTAAAGTAACTAATTCAGCCCTTAAAACACCATTTAAGTGTAAGGAATGATGATGGATAAAGAAAAAGAATTGAGCTGATGTAGGTCTGTTGGTCCAGCCTCAACCTCCAGTAAGGATATGTGCCAGTGCAGCTAATATTTACAGCTGATTGGCAGATTTTCATTGCCAAAACTAAGGCTGGGCAATTCATCACAAATAAGATTAAATCACAATATAGTCTGTTGTACTTTTTCAAGTTGCAGACAGTGCAATATTTCCTTAACCTGAAATGTGTCAAAATATCAGTTTGATACTTTATTGCAGCAGCAGAAATATTTTACTCTACATTTTATGCATACATTTAAGTGTTTTTTAATAGTTTACAAAAATCCTACTTTTCATGTTCATGTTTATGATTTCCTTAATCAAAACCAGAATAACAAAAAAAGCATCTTTTTCAGTACAGCAAATGATTTTAACTTTGCTACATGAGCCACAATCACAATTAGATTTTTTTTTTTTTTTTCAAATCTTTAATCCCTAGTTTACAGTAATTGATCTAATATTGTGCTGGTTTTAATATGGAATAATCTACTGCTTGTGTTTCTTGAACAACACATAAGATGAGGAACCTAAAAGTAATTGCATATTAAATAACAAACACAATACTGCAGGAAAAAAAACTGCAATTATATTATTTTCACAAATTGGACAGCCAAAATATCGGTTGTAATTGCCAGAAATTTTGCCAATACCAATATCATGCCGATAATATCGTGCATACCTAATTTGATCATATGTCTGATGTAGGGGTAAACCCAAAGTGAACTAACATATACAGCATATTTAAAGTTACATGTAGCTCCATCAAGTCTCCATGCTTGTTGCTGCTACAAGACTTCCCAGCTTCTTATAACTCTCCTTAACTCCTCTGTACTGTGCACATATATGACAGCAGAAGAGCCCAGTTTTAATTGTGAATCCAAAGCCATCAAGCCCGTACAGTGTTCCCTCCTGTGTTTACATACACCAGGCTGCTGTGCGTCACTGGCTTCTATCAGGTGTGGTTCAACAAATAATTCCTGCACCTGCTGTCATCTAACACATACGTGATCACACACTTTATAAATAATAAATATAAATTTCTCAAGGATGAGTGCATTTTATTTTACCTTTTCTCATTGTGTATATTTTGTCATTTCATATCAGGAGAGGCTATTCATTTCCATGTTGCTTTGTATTTTGCATGTTGTTTTGCACTTTTTTGTGCTAACGTTCAAAACGCTACAGATTTTATCAAGGTTCACTGGCAGTTTAATTAATACTGGATGAACTGTGACAGTGTCTGCTACCAGTTCAAAATATTAAATAAGAGAAACCTAGGAAAAGACCTAGTTTGTTGTGTGTTTCCCATTTAACAAAACTGGTAACAAACCATGACCCCCAAACTGAGGCAGAAACCAGACCATGACTTCTGTGGACTGTTAAAACCCTAGCATGATGTATAAATCCACCACTTAACCAGTGTATGTCACTCCATGGGAATGGTACCAGGCAGAATACTACATGAGCAAGAGGTGACTGTTCATTTTAAACTAAGAAAACAGATTTAGCATTTTCAGTCAGAGCTGCAGAAAAGTTGACCATCATGAACTCTGCATACATCATCTAGACCAATGGTTCTCAACTGCTGGATCTGGACCTAGAAGTGGTTCGCCAAACTCTTTTCAGTGGGTCCTGGAAAAAAACAAAGTCATGACGGAGAGTCTATGTCAGCAGAATCCCTAAGCAACATTTATTTTATTTTTCTCAATGCAATGACAAGTTAACCTTACAAAGCAGATGGATATGCCTGTTTCTGTGTCTCTTACTGTTGAATCCATCTTGCAAATCTCCCGTCTGAACCGTTTGGGGGCAGTTAGAAAATTACAGGACCAATCGGCGTCAAGGGGCAGTACTTTCGGGCATGGCGGAGTCATGGCATAAACAAGCAGCAACAAGAGGCCGGTGCAGTTATGGCGGAAGAGATTAGTGGGGATGCTGCTAAAGCGCCAGTTTTATCAGAACTTGACAACATTTCTACGTTAAAAGAAGGACAAAGAACAGCAATGATTTCTTTTCTTAGCAGAAACCATGTTTTTGCCCTTCTCTCGACCGTATTTGACAACAGTCTAATCGTCACGTTTTGTTGCTCTGATTGGCCCGTAAAGTTGTGACAGACAGAACATTCATCCAATCACCCTCCGAGTTTTTTTCAAGGGCTCTGCCTTTTCCCAAACACCGTCTATGGGAGGTTTCTGTCAGGTTAATGCTTTGTCCCATCTTAGGTCCAAACTTCATTTGTCATTACATTACCTAGATTGGTTGGAAATGTACTTACATTTGTGTCACTATTTCTCATTTAAGAGGTGGTAGTAAATGCTGAAGCTAGACCAGTTGAAAAACACTGACCTAGGCCTTTGTAGTTCTGATAACAGACATCTTGTTGGTCACTAATTTTTGCATAAGTAAAGAGTAGGATTTCAACTTATTACCTCTGCAACAACCATTCATTTTGGGAGACCAGATTTTTAAAAAGAATTACATCATATAAATCCCATCCAATCAAAACATATCATATTAATATTAAAATTTACAACCAAATTGTGTTAAAATAAAGATATCTGAAACATGCATTTGTTTCTTTTCCTTTCTGTATTTTCTGCATTCACACATGCATTCTTGTGTACATCTTAAAATGAATGTATTAAGTATAATTAAGTTGTTAAAAATAACTGGAAGTAGTTTAGGCGTTTTCTCACTATGCTAATCCTTCCAGCCAAACACAGGGTTTTCTGTGATAGTATGAGGAAACATTTATGCTCTGAGTCGACTCTCTCTCTTCTTCTCTCTTGCCCTTTCATCTCTCTAATCTCAATGTATAATGCAGTTATGGATGTGAAATATTGCTGGCAGACATAAAAACACACCATAAGCCACTCTTTTGCTGCATAATAATGCAGGAATGAGATAATCTTCTGGAGAATATCATCAACTTTCCACTAAGACAGTGATCATAAATTCTGAGAGCTCACATTATGAGTGTGATAATCTTATTCACAGCCTAAATTATGTCTTTGGAGAAGCATACTGTACATTTAGATGCTATTGTGGCTTTGTGTTGAAGTTTTAATCCACAAAAAGGCTCAACTCCAAAACTATTGGTCACACTAGCTGTGTTTTTTTTTCATAGTATGCATTCAAATGTCCCATTTTGAACTATATAATCTGGTAACGTGCTGAAGCGGTATAATTTTGAGTGTGAAGTCTGCCTTAAACACATCAGACAAGACAGAAAGACAAAGACGCTCCAGGCCTCTAACAGAACACCATAATTAACGTGAGGGTGCTCTACAATTCAACTGAGTTTAAAGATCCTTTCTGCAAAAATGTACCACTGCATATTCACACCTTCTCTACACTTTGCATTCATTACGTTCTTTGCCTCAGTAAGAAAGCAAACACAGTAAAGAGGAAACTTCAACAACACTCTCTGACAGCCCATTATTACTGCATGTTTTATACATCTTTTGGTTTGAAGGATCCTTGTGGTTAAAGTGTTCTTTGTTTTATTGATGGTTTAAATTAACCTTCAGTGACTTAAACAGTAATGCTCTTTTAAAAGTTGGCAAAAATATCTCAGAAAGCAACACATCATCATGCAGTCTTAAGAAATTAATGGCATCAGTTTGGAAAAGGTGACAAAGCCACTGCGAGAGCCATTGTCCACAAATGGAGAAAACCTGGAACAGTGGTGACCCATCCCAGGAGTGGCCAGCCTACCAGTATGACTCCAAAAGCACATCGCCGACTCATACAGGGAGTCACACAAGAACCCAGAACAACATCTAAAGATCTGCAAATCTCACTTGACTCAGTAAGGGTCAGTGTTCAAGAAAGAGACTGGGCAAAATTTGGCATCCTAGCCAAAAAGTACACATTTGACAAAAAACTAAAAAAAAACTTATAGAAAAAATTTCTGTGGGCTGACCAGAAAAAAGTTGGACGTTTTAGAGGGTGTGCATCCCGTTACATCTGGAGTAAAACCAACACAGCATTTCATCAAAAGAACATCATACCAACAGTCAAACATGATGGTGGCAGTGTGATGGTCTGGACCACTTGTTGATGGAACCATGAATTCTGCTTTCTACCAGAAAACCCAGAGAGGAGAATGTCCAGCTTTCAGTTCATGAACTCAAGCTCGAGGGTTATGCAGCAGGAAAATGATCTGAAACACACCAGTAAGACCACCTCTGAGTGGCTTTAAAAAAAACCAATGTTTTAGAGAGGCCTAGTCAAAGTCTGGACGTAAATCTGATTGAGATGCTGTGAGGATGACCTTTGTTCATGCTAAGAAACTCTCCAATGTGGTTGAATTAAAATAATTTAGTAGAGGAGAGTCAGAATTCCTTTTAAGACAGTAAGATATCAAAACAGCAGAGAAAAGTAAATCGAGGAAACAATACAAAAAAACTACAAAAAGAATTAGTAAGTGAAGTAAACAGAAAACTATGTGGGAAACAACGGTGTGTAAAGATGGGTAATGGAAAAGTGGCAAGGCAATAAAATCTACAAGATGCGTTGCTAAAAAATTTAGCTTCTTTTTAAATCATCTTGTGGAGCATAAATGGGTATTATTCTGTTTACTCAAACAGGTCTCATCTGCTCAAACAAACCTTTATATCAGCTGACTGTCCATGTTAACTTACAGGTTTATAGTCCAATCACAAACAGCCTGTCTCCCTCGTCTTCAGGCCTTTCCAATGATAACTCCTGTCACAACGTGCACTGGGCAGACTAGTTTTTTTCCCGTCACTCCTTTGTATCTATGCACCGTCCAATTTACAAGAGTACTGAAGTATGTTTACAGCTATCTGGGATTAATGGACGTCACAGAGGCAACAGTCCTCTGCTGCATGTCGGATGGTTCAGGCCACTGTGTCATCCATTAATTCCTGATAATGGGACATATCGTCAGACATTAACCCTTACAGTGATATGATACAGTACAATAAGATTTGATACAGTGTGGCAGGGCATGGCACAGTTTAACACAATGCAATACTATAAAAATTGCCCTTCGCTAAGCCCCACCCCTATGGTAACTACGTCCAGCAAGCTTTCACAACCTCCGTGCTGAATACCTCGTTTTCCACTATGTAAGTAGGGGGTAATCTGAAGAAAATACTATCAAATTTTGTAGCAAAAAGTCTTCTATCAGAGAAGGAGACAAAACATCCACAGCACGCTTGTGAAAGCTACATTCATGCTATCTTTTGTTGGAGTGTGAACAGATACGTTAGCATTAAGCTAAATAGCTAACACGTAAGCTAGCACATGGCTAATTAAGTTAAGGGATACTCATGAGATCGAGAAAGAGGTCGTCATGCAGAATCTTCAGTGACATTAAAACTACTGACAGCTATCCAGGAAAATGACGGTATGGATGGATTGTGATTTAATCATGGATGGAGGATGTGATGAAGCTGAAACCTGGAGGACTGCAGTCAGATTAGCAACATAAACACAAAGCAGCAGCCGGGAGTCGAGCTTCTGCTACGTTAAACTTTTTCTTCTTCACGTAAACCACCATGGTTGGATTTTAAAGTTTTAGGTGGGCGTTAGCTTTAATTGAGTTCATCAGCTTATGAAGAATAAGGCCCAAGTTTTACTTAAATGCTGAGTTTTAATGTGGTGTCTGGTGAGAACTGACTGCTGGCTGGTTATTTGTTGTAAGTTTGTTGGTGTTTTCTCTGGAGGGTGTTATTTGGCTGTTGTATCGTAGTAGCTAACGGGCTAACGTGAAGCTAAGTGCTGTTTGTTTATGTGTGAAATGCAGCAGTGTGTGTGTTGTAACGGACTGTATGTGTGTACGAAACAGCTGACGACATTTTTCGTTATGTTTGTTAAACATACAGATGACATACATCTAACATACAGATGGATATAGTAATTACTTTTGATAGTCATTTTCACGGTCTGATTGTGTGTAATCTGTGTGAACAGGGAGGCTGTAACAGGGAAATAACAGCTCAGGTTTACTATCAGGCTTGTTTTTTACGGTCCGTGACTCGGGTCAGAACTCAGACAGAAATATGTGACCCATCGGGGCATACGTACTCAAACAACATTGGTCTTTTAAAAAAGAGTAACTTAAAATATGATTACATTTTAAGCTTATGTTGAGTTAGCTTTTCATTTACATGTGTAAATGTTAGCCATCTGCTAATTAAACTGAGTCTTCCACAGTGTTTAATTCAACTCTCACATCTCCTTTTGTTTTTATTGGCTTTTTTGAAAGCGTAAAATTCAACACATCAGTGTAAAGATTTGAAGGTCTTGTAAGCTCACTAGCATCTATTGAAAGCATGTCAGGCCTCCCATGCATAGTGACGGTTGCTAACCTAGGATTGGACGGTGGTTGTTTTAGGGAGGGGCTTAGAGAAGGGTAATTTCTCCACTTTCTTGTCCCTGTAAGGAAACTTTTCTGGACTTGGACTCAAATACTGCATATTATCATCTTTATCCACAGTTTTCCTTGTTATATCACTGCGTGTTAGGACAAGATTTTGATGTTAGAAAGCTTTATTAGTCATCTTGGCTGGATATTTCCAGCAGGGTCATCTTTGAAGAAGTTTCACTCCAAACATCCATTCAAATGTGTTTTTCGTAGTGTTTGCAACAAAATCCAAACAGGCCACAGTTAAGCTGGTTGCAAAAACCCGACTCAGGACTTGGGGATAAAAAACAGAAACAAACAAATCTGTCAAACTAAATCTGTCAGCATCTCCAGTCCAGCTAGCTGACTGCATGCTTAGCACCTTAAGACTGCCCTGCTCTGTTCCCACAACATCACTAATCACTAACTTCACATATGTTTTGTATGGCAATATAAATGTCCACGCCACTCTACTGTATGTCTTAAGGTATAACTAAACCATAGGTGTCATTCTAATCTTCACTAAACTGTGGCCATGTATTAAAAGGAGGAAGTAAAACTAGGAGGGTTTTTCCTCCTTGTGTGTGGCTACTCAACAAATCACCTTTGCAAGTGTAGTCAAAGTTACCATTAGTGAAGTTATCTTTCAGCAAATCACACCTTTTCTGTCATAATACCGTCAATAAAGGACTTATGATTGAATACCAGAACAAGTCACAACAGAGATTAATGTCAGACTGGATTCAAAGGTGAGGCTGCAGCAGGTTGGCACCAAAGGTGACATGTGTCTGTGCAAAACACCTTAATTCAGCTGCATCAAATACATGAACATTACATAATATTCTCTGTTCTACATGAAACAAAAGGGGTTAAAAGTATGTAGAGATGTCCACCACTGGAGAAAATGTGACTGAAGGCGTCACAGTTTCAAAGCTATCATGCTACTTCATCCTTTGCATTGTTTTATGTGCTCAGGTCTGTTCTGGTGAAGTGTGAGTGCCAGGTTATGCCAAGGCAGCTGCCAGTGTGCAGAGAGAACCAGTCTGCACAGAACAGCCCATACCTTTACACCACTTACCCACGCCTTAGCACACTCACCCACACACAGCACGTTAGATTAAGACAGGGGGAGGATATCTTAGCATTTCCCTTCTTCTTATAAGTATCAGTTTCTTTTCTTTTCCTACACAGTGTGTGGTGCTCCAGCTAAAAGAAAGCTGTTCAAGTCACCCGTGCCTCAGAAAAGCATGGATGTTTTACCATCGATAATGGTCTTTGTAATCTGGCTTTTCTGACGAAAAAATACTCTTTAATGACAAAGTGAAAACAGATTTCTACAAATGAGTGTCAATTAAATAAAAATATCTACTGTAAAATAAGTGACTACATGAATATTCACCCCCTTTAAAGTGACTGAGCTAATTCATCAGAGGTCCAGCTAGTTGGTGCTAGTAGTCTCACAATTAGTGAAATGAGGATCACCTGAGTGCAGTGAATGTGTCCCAAGTGACTGTAGTATAAAGACACCTGTGTCTGGAAGGTCCAGTCACTGGTTAATCAGCATTCCTGGCTACCATTACACCATAAAGGCAAAAGAAAAATTCAAGAAACTCAGAGGAAAAAAATGGAGGGAATATGGCACATGTGTAAATCTGCCTGGATCAGGGCATCCACTAGTGAGACCAGTGAGAGGGGCCACTAAGACACCTACGACTACACTGGAGGAGTTACGAGCTTCAGCAGCTGAGATGGGAGAGACTCTGCATACAATAACTGCTGGCTGGGTTCTTTACCAATCAAAGACTTATGGGAGAATGGCAAAGAGAAGCCACTGTTGAAGAAAACTCAGATTAAATCTGGACTAGAGTTCACCAAAAGGCATGTGGGAGACTCCATGGTCAAGTGGGAGAAAGAGTTCTTTGGTCTGATGAAATCAAAATGAAGCTTTTTGGCCATCAGACAAGACGCTATGTGAAGCACTGCACATCACCATAAACACATCATCCCCACTGTGAAGCACGGCGGTGGCAGCATCATGCTACGGGGATGTTTCTTGGCAGCCGGCCCTGAAGGCTCGCAAAGGTAGAGGGTAAAATGAATGCGGCAAAACATTGGGAAAACCTTGAGGACAATCTTGGTCAGTCTGCAAGAGATACGGCTTGGGAGATGATTATTTTCCAGCAAGACAATGAGCCAAAGCATACAGAAAAAGCAACACAGAAATGGTTTAAAAAGACGACAAGGTGAATGATCTGGAGTGGCTAAGAGAGGATTTGTGGTTGGACTTAAAAGGGGCTGTTCATGCCAGATCCCTGTGCAAGTCTGACAGAGCTTGAGCAATATTTCAAAGAAGAATGGAGTTAACCTGCAGTGTCCAGACCTATCCACACAGACTCGGTGCTGTGATTACAGCTGGAGCTACTGACTTGAAGGGGTGAATATTTGTGCAGTCACTTAGCTTATATTATACATTTTTATTTTATTGACTTCACTTTTTTGTCTAAATAGCCATATTATGTTGACCATGACTGATTTATAAATATCAATGAAAGGGTAAAAAATTCAAGGGGATGGAATTTTTTATGTGCACTGTATATAAGTGTTTGTTTATCTTAAAAAGGCATATCTCTTAGGCTACCATCTCATTTTAATGGCAGGTTAATGTAATCAAACTAATCAGACAGATGACAGGAACAATAAGCAGACTCAAAATATAAGCCCTTCAAACATCTCTTGAAATAACAAGATTTAACGTGGCATAATTCGTTCACCTCCTCTGTCCAAAGAGGCTTTACACGACAAATGCTGCCTATCTTTATCCCATTTGGCATTTTGTCCTGGCACTCACTTTCTGATTCCCGCAGAGGGAATTAGGGACACATTTTCTTCTGGCTGTCACTGAAGATGAAGATGAGTGGAGTGGACACTTTGAGCAGAAATTTGGCCTGTCAGGTGTTTTCCTTCCACATCAGGGCACACTGAGTCACACACATTTACTGCTTAGCAGACACATCATCACAGGACAGAGGCAGGGGGGCCCGGGAGATGGATTTTAGAGAGTCGGGCAACAAATTAGTCCCATTTGGACAGGTAATGTGAGATGAGGCACAAGTGCATTCAGAGGAAACAATTCTCTGGCTTCTCAAGTTTGAGTTTTTGCAGCTTTCCTTTGGCGATCATTTTAACTCACCCCAGAAGGAAATGGGTGGCTGAATTTAAAAACAAGACATTTTCATCTTCTAAAGGGCATTTTCACGCTTTTTGCCCGATGCTAAACATAACAATTAAACATTTTACTTAAATTTAGTCAATTATAATCAATATTTTATGTCTGCACATACATTCCTGTAGATGAATATGAAAAGGGTGTGTATTTTTTAGTCTATGTAGGCAGGTGTTTGTGAAGTGAATCTGCTGGGTACGGTAGTGTTGCCTTGACTACCGGAGTGTGAAGGTATGATGTCCAACAGCAATTGGTTATGGATGTAGCACGCGCTCACACGTACACACAGCCTCTGCGACAGTAATGTTTGTGTCAAAATGCAAACACCTGAGTCGTGACAGGATTATGAAACAGCCTCACGGCACAGAACGGTGTCGTAAAAACCTGACGGTTAAAAATGTTCAAACCGTCAACCGTTACTAACGTTCATCAAACATGAAAAAACAAGGAAGGAAGGACGGACAGACAGTCGGCGGTCTGTTTGAAGTACTCACGCTCTTCTTCCGCAGGTGCAGCCCGTGCTTGAGTAGTCCAGGCAGATCCCGGATTTTATGTTTGAGCTGAGCCTGGTCTCGTGCGCTCCTGTTCCACCGCAAGCCCGCGAGCAAGCCGTCCTCTGCGGGCTCGGAGTCCTCCATGGTTCGTCTCCTTACTTCTCCCGTCTGTCCTCGAGCTGCCCGCCTGTGTCCGCTCGAGCTTGGGGTGTTTTTTTTTTTTTCTTCACTGTATCCTCACAGAAAGGCGCACCGCCGCCCGCGCCCGTACGCCATTTCCCCCCGCCTCGCGCTCACACTCAGCGACCTGCATCTGCAACCAAACCGCGCAGCGTTAACGTTAACGACCTACTGAGTGTATTCCGCAGCACGCGACGCTGCTGCTCCACCCAATGGCTCGCGCGTCCTAGTCCTCTGTACTGCCAGGTTGATGTGTGGGTGGGTGTGCGGTGTGTATGAGAGGGGTGGGAGGGAAGGAGGGAGGGGGTCACAGGTGCACAGAAACATTGCATCACTTCCACCTTCCTTCTCTGACTAGTCTGACAAAAGCAGAGCGCAAAGTGCGTTTGAAACACCTCCAGGAGGTATTTTAGTATCATTTTTATGTTTATTTTTAGCATACGTCGTTAATTATATACTCCTACTTGAGATAATAGCAGTGGGGGTTGGTTTAAAAGAAGCTGGGGGAAGCGCAGGAGGGCTACGTCATCACATTACCTGGCTCAAATTTCCATAGGTAAACAAAGAGCAGCCGCAGAGTGTATGTGTGTGTGGAAGGGTGTGTGTTCTACCTGGTAAAGCCTATTTTTCAGGTTTTGGAGCTGGGCTTTGTCCTGACTTTGTGAGAATACTTTCTGGTTGTACCTGAGGGCAGCAGACAGGTGAGCTGAAATATGAGAGGACCTCTGTCTACCATGCTGACTGTGGGTTGTTGCAGATGAGACACCATGTCTGTCATGTGGTTACACTCAGTAAATTTAAATAAATTATCAACAGATACTGCTTTAGTCTCTCTACTCTTTGCTTTTTGGTTACATGTGTAGGTTTAAACCAGCCTCTTCAGACAACTCCTCAGCTCAGCCAGGATTTATTATCACACCTACGGTGTTTTCAGAAAGTAGCCAGCCCCTTTTCTTTATTTCAGTTTTCTTTTACTGCAGCCTGATGCTACAGTCAGAAAAAATAATTTTCTAATCTCTTTTATCTACCTGTACCACAGCATGACAAAGTGAAGACAGAAATCCTGAAGTGGGTGGAGTTAGCTTTTAGCTGGGGGTTCGCTTACACTTTAATATCCAGTAAAGAGCAATGGAAAGGTTTTTGTAAAAAAAAATAAACTGACATGCTAGATAGACCGTTTCCTAGATCTACTGCATGAATATAGTGTTTTCCATTCATCTGGGAAACTTTGTACAAAGTGTTTGGGAAGGGCGGGACATAATTGGAAGAGGATTGGACAAACATTCCATGTTCATTTTGAGCCAATCAGAGCGACAAGACAGAATAAGGTAGACATGCGCAGCTCTGGTTGTAACCTAAGCATGACAAGCAGACGCTGTCATAGTTTATGCATGGTGGAGCTTGTTGGCGGATAAAACTCAAGCCGGGCCGATGGTGAGGAGTGCACAAACATTTTCAATGCCAAGAATAGCCTTCGGTGTGGCTCTTCGCTCTTGTTTGAATAAAGAAATGTGGATCAATTCTGATAAAACTGCCGCTACTACAGCTACATCTGAGCTAATCGCTACATTGGTGGAAGTCATTTTAATGTATATCCCGCCTTACAGAAGAACTAAACCATGCCGGTAGCTACCAGCACGTTCCCCTCAAAAGACGCTGATTGCTCAGGCCTGTTTTCATACCTGGTGCAATCATTGTTAATCAGCTTTGCAAAATTGATCTGCCTTATGACAGAGATTGAATCTGGCCAACCCATCTGTTTTGTAAGGTTAGCTTTTAATCCCTGTACTATTTGCTTTTTGGTTACAGTGTCCGTTTAAACTAGCCTCTTTGCACAACACTTGGCGTGGCTTTATTATGACACATAAGTTCTCTTTATTGGGTTGTTTGTCAAAAATAACTAAAAAAGTTAAAGTCACACTGCTATAGCTTGTTAACCATTCTGCTACTGTGGTAGCCTATAATTGTTTAATTCAGATAAAGAACACTTTCTTCTCTTTTTCACAGTGTTTTCTTGATTCTGCCATTGTGATATCCAGCAAAGAGCCTTGTTAAGTGATTTTCTTAATGTAAAATCCCCTGATGGGAAATAAACTGCTCCCTTTGTCAGCAGAGTTTGATTTGGGTTAAGCGTTTTGTTAAAAAAATAACATCCAAACAGAGTTGCACTCCAGTGTGAACATGTCATTTCAAGCTCAGGATAGTGTCCCAAACATGCCACTACTCCCAAAAGTTTTATTAGACCAAAGAGCTCCAAATTCAGAACGATGCAAAGTCAGAGACACACTAACCCAGAAAACTAATGCAAGAGAAAATCATGTCATATCCGTCATCATAATGATAGTGGACTAGTCCAGGCCTGCAAGGAGTGTGCAGTGGAACAGCTTAATTTTCATCAAGAAGAATTTTTCCTTTTTGCAAACTGACCTCAGGGATTTCTCAACCCAGGCCTTTACATCCTCTCACTACAAACTTTCACTTGGTTTGCACGCCTGCCCAGAGGGTCCACCACATCTAGCAGCTCAAAACCAGAGAGTGGAGGGAAAGTGGGTTGTTTAACCACCCAACAGAGAGCCTACACTGCTGCTGACTTACTTGACCATGAGTAATGCAGAGTTGTGTTCATCACCAGACCCTCTATAGGAAGGATGACTTGGACATCTCCTGTAATGATCATTGTAAAAAAAAAACAGTCATCTTGTCCAGAACTCTGCTGATCATCTCCAGAGCTCATTCCATTGTACACATCGCCCCTGTCCTCCAGCAGCTTCACTGCTAACAGATCAAATATCCCATTAACTTATCTGTACCTCTTCCTCCATGTTTTCTTTGCATTTCCAGCAAAACCTCCTTAACCTCTATGGGGTTCTGAGCCTTCAGCCTTGCAGCCTCCTGTCTTTTAAACTCCACTCTGTTAAATTGACTCTCTCCATACTTTCAAATCTCACCCAAATACTTCCTTTTCTGAATTCTTATTCATTGTAACCACTGCCTTTTCTACCCTTTGATTATACTAAATATTGCTGCCCTTATATTGTGCTGTTTCAACCTCCCAAGACCTGCGCTTCGATTTAAATGCTTTTTAGTTTCCCCGACTTATCTGGAATCAGTAGAACCTGATAAGTTTAAAAGCTCAGCTTTGTCTTTGAACAGGAAGTAGTTTTGACCAAAATGTTGACCACAAATCTCCTGAAGGTCCTGCTTCTGCAGATAATACATCACTGGACTGGTTTTAGAGCATTTGTTTTGGCTGTTAGTTGATCAGCTGGTCATTTATGGGGGCTTTCAGTCCGTCAGAAAGGCTGTCAGTCATTGAGAAAGGTATGGTGGAGTCATTTTGATGATGGACCACAAAGACTTATTAAGACCAAATGTGAACACAATTTCCTCAAAAAGGTCTGAATTTACTGAAAGTTTTCCTTTCCAAAATCCACACAAATTCCCTAAAATTTCAACAAAATTTTTATGGAATTTCTGTGAATGCCTTGAATTTATTTTAAAGTATCCCCCAAAATCTACCCCAAAATTTCTTTAAACATTTCCCAAATGTTTCAGTGAAACTTTATCATAAAGCTTAAACGTCAGAAAAAAATCCCCCCAAAATTCCATGTTAATTCCTTAAAACTTTAAAGTAAATTCTCCATATTTCAAAGCAAACAACAGAGCTATTATTTATGCAAAACCATTGCAAATGCATGTAGATCTGTACACGAGTCTATAAATGCGTGTACAGATTCACAAATGAATGCAAAGATTTGTGAATATGTGAAGGGATCTAATTAGGTCTAAACTTCTGCTTAGCTCAGCATTGAATACTGGTCTGTGTGCTGTGAGGCAGGCAGCCTACCTGTGAGCCTGCGCTGAGGGCAACGAAACCCAGTGCTTTCACATTTACAGATCAGAATACGTATTTGTATCAACAGCCAATCTAGCGGCAAATTCAGTTGCAAGGGATGTATTTTGATGACATAAAGAAAATAGAGTAAGCTTTCTTAACCAGAATAAACAAAGTCCACTTTTTTCCATTTAAATTTTATTTCAAATTTAAAAAGAGAAATCAAAACAAAACAATAACATCAACAAATCCCAGGTAGCACTGGTACATATCATCATTATTATTGTCTTACATATGCAGGTGTGAGTACATAATCAGAGAGCAATCAGATTGTTATTCCATTATTTATTTTTTCTCTGATAATAGTCCATGATGCATCCAGCCTACTATTACCACTTAAAGCTGAGACTACATTCCCCATTGACAGCAAGTCCAAAAAGTCCATGAGCCACTTATGTATGTTAAAGCAGTCTAGTTTGCGAGTCTTCCAATTCGTAAGTATTGTCCTCTTTGCAGATAGGAAAGCTAAAGCAGCAATGCGCTGTGTAGTTCTTGATTGTGTAATGTCCGTTTCCAAGTATGCACACATCAGGGTGTTTAGGTAGATGAACATCCATTAACACTTGTAGGGCATCGATTACCTGGGTACAGAATTTTTCTACTGTAGGGCAAGACTACAATAGATATATAAGTGTGCCAATCCTACCACCGACATGCCAGCACAGTTCAAAAGTGTTTGTGTTCTTTTTTTTTTCAGCAAAGTCCACAGTTACCAAATTGATATACATATTTGCAGATCTGTACATGCGTTTGTGGATTTGTGCATGCATTTGCAAATCTATCCACACATTTGCAGATTTGTGCACAGATCTGCGTATGCATTTGCAAATACTTTTGCCACAATATTTCCATAGAAAATTCCCCTCCATAATTTCTCATCAAATACCCCAAAATTTACGGATACATTCCTGAAAATTTGATGAGAATGACCTAAAATTCCAACAAATATCCAAATAAATTCTTGAAAATTTCCATGAAAATTTCCAAGGACTTCCCCACCCAAATTTCCAAACAAATTTTTGAAAGTATAGATATTTTTCCCAAAGTTCAGCAACAATATCTTTCTGATGAAATTCATCTATATTTGTTTTTTAAAACATCTTGATGATCCCCATGACTTTTGGAGAAATATTCTGTGGAGTGATGAGACAAAAGTTAAACTTTTTGGAAAATTTTGAAAAATTGGTTTGAAGATCCAAAACATTTAAGTGTGATAAATATGCAAAAAAGTCAGGAATCAGAAAGGGGGCGGATACTTTTTCACAGCCCTGTGTATGATTATAGTTTATTTCAGCAGTTACTCGGCTCTGTTTTGTGAGGGAAATATTTGCACAAGTGGTCCAAATGGAGTCTATGTTTCTAAATGAACCAATAATGTTTTTGTTTTCAAGTTAATTTTTGATATTTATCTCATTCATGTAGGCAACAAAGCTGCTCTTATTTCAATCTCAATCCTTCTTCTAAATGAGTGCACAGCCGCTGCTCTACAGTAAAATGTGATATTATTCTTTATAGAAACCGACTGCATGGTTAAATGACTGAGGACTCATGGGGAGCTGGTAGAATTGCATTAAATCTGATTAAAGATATCAAGTGAATGTGATCCGAAAGAGAATAAATGTGAATTCAGTTGATCCAAGAGAATCTGAGGCTGATACTGGAGGGGACATAAATCTGAGCAGAGTTCAGCTCAAGTGCACTGAGTTCAGTTTTATAACTCAGATGTCGAGTCTGCTTTCCTGATATGACTTGTAATCTGGGATAATAAGCCCCTTTCAGGGACCCAGATTATACCAACGCCATCGCTGTCAGAGGTAATGGCCCTGCTGGCTGTGTCATCCATTAGCATGTCGGACTGGAGCGTGGTGGAGCTGAATCCAGTCTGCAATGAGGAGCAGTGATGTGCTGTGAAACACTTAATGCAATTATGACTTATTTTCCCACTGACTTAGAGCTCTTCTGTTGACATGTTTGACATTACACGCTAAGAGAGTCAGGGAGTCCAGATTTGATCAAGATACACCAAATTGTACACCATCAGTCTCACTTTGAGTCAGTGTTGAAATCAACAGAAATGTTGATACTGAAATTTCAGTCGTCAGGTGGCTGCACAGGGAAAAAAAAGGTTTGATGTGATTTAAAACAAAGATTGTTGACTTAAAATAGTTTCTCAAGCTTTGGGAAAGAGTGCTCAGAATGATGAATCATAAAGCTGGCTGTTTAAATCTGAGAAATGACTCTGTAAAGAGTCAGGACATTGCTGGAGTGTGAATATATTTACTTCTTCCAGATCTAGGTCCTGTTAATATGAAAGCACATTGGGAAAAGAGGAGTCAGTTAGCTTTACTCAGTACTTAGTTGAAGCACATCTGGCAGCATTTACAGCCTCCAGTCTTCTTGAATATGATGCAACAAGCTTTACACACCTGGATTTGGGGATTGCTTGCCATTCTTCTTTACAGATCCTCTCGAGCTCAGTCAGGTTGGATGGGTCCTGTTGATGGACAGCAATTTTCAGGACTCTCCAGAGATGTTGGATAGGGTTCAAGTCACGGCTCTAGCTGGGCCACTCGAGGACATTCCCAGAGTTGTCTCTGAGCAACTCCTGTGCTGTCTTGGCTGTGTTCTTATAGGGTCATTGTCATGTTGTAAGGTGAACCTTCGGCCCAATCTGAGGTCCTGAACACTGTGGAAAAGTTTTTCAATAGGGATCCACCATATCATTGGTCTAGTATTGGTATCAGCAGATTTCAAAATTTCTGCCAATATTAACATCCAGTATTTTGCCTGTGTTTCAGCATATATCGACTGTACATTTTGTCCATATATACTAAAAGTTAGTAGAGTTTTAGGCTGAACCAACTGACCTAGTCAGTTGAGGTCTTTTTCTTTTTATAGCCTTATTCTTTAAACTTTTAAGTGTTTTTTAAGGACTAAAGTTTGTTTCCTTGGTCATCCTCAGACCTAAAAGTGTGTTCAAAAGGACCGAAATTTCTAGTCCATATAGCATTTTTAAATATCTGTATCGATATCAATATAAGCTAAAATGAATCTGGAAATATCAGGATATCAGCAAAATTCCAATATTGTGCATCCCACGTTTTCAATGAGGATATCTCTGTACTCTGCTCCATTCAGCGCCCCCCCAGTCCCCAAGTCCGTGCCACTGAAAACACCCCAACAGCATGATGCTGCCACCACCATGCTTCACTGTTGGGATGGTAATGATCAGGTGATAAGTGGAGCCTGGTTTTCTCCAGGCATGATGTTTGGAATTGAGGCCAAACAGTTCGATCTTGGTTTCATGAGACCAGAGAAACTTATTCATCATAGTCTGAGAGTCCTTCAGGTGCTTTTTTGCAAACTCCAAGCAGACTTTAATGAGTTTTGCACTGAAGACAGGCTTCTGTCTCGCCACTCTGCCATGAAGCCCAGATCAGTGGAGGGCTGCAGTGATGGTTGTCCTTCTGGAGCTCAGTCAGTCACCACCAGGTTTTTGGTCACCTCTCTCATGATTAGCTCTACAGGCAGTTCCTTTCACCTCATGATTTGTTTTTTTCTGCTGATTTGCATTGTCAGCTGTGAGGCCTTCTGGTGTGTCTTTCCAAATCCAGAGGTTGGTAGTAATGCATTACATTTACTCCATTACATTTAGTTTGAGTAGTTTCTTTTTAAAAAATCCTACTTCTGAGAGTAGTTAGCAGAGTACATTTTACTCCTACTCCGTTACATTTGTGATTAAAAACGGTACTTCTACTCCGTTACATTGGGACTGCACTGATTGCTACTTTTACTTGTCTATAACTTATTTTCATTAACTTTTTTTTTACACTCAGCTGAGCTCTCACAGCAGCGTGAGGTAAAATCCTCAGCACCACAAAGTAAACAGAGGAGTGACCCCGCCCCCTTAACTATCAACAGTTGGAGATAAAGGCTGAAGATGTAATACCTGTGTCTCCTTCAGAGGAGCATGTTCATCCCTGGTCCAACATCAAGACTCTGCCTTTCAAACGACGAGGAACAACAGCCACATAATGCCCTGCCTACTGTGTCTACCTAAAACTGTGGAAGTATCTAGTTTCAAAAATAGCACGTCAAATCTAAGAAAGCACATTATGGTGAGTAAGCTAAACAAGCTAACAACTGCACTGCTAGTCAGCTGAACATATAAGTTCAAAGCTCTGTTTTAACTCGCAGACTGCAAAGACACATTGTGTCAATGATAAATGATATGACGTGTCCACCTATGTTACTCTGCCACAAATGTGATTTTACACGCCATTTAACCTTACATCGTAGGTGATACTATAATCGTGTGTGTGCCGTATCTCTTCTATCAGTGATTATACCTAACAGGGTTATAACGTGGGGCTAGTGGGCCAAAGTTGTCTTTGGTTTTAATAAGTTTCAGTTTCAGTTGAGAAACGGGAGATAAATTTTAAGTGGTGTTGCGAAGGGTCTGACTGCTTGTCAATGGGGGAGTTGAACTGCAAAATTTTATTTCCCAGAGCTGCTAAAAAAAGTGGGCTTGCACTGTCGAGCTCAATTAGGGGTGAAGCTAAGTAGACTGACAGGTTGGTGCATTGCTGTTGCCAAGAGGCTACTCAGCTCCACCTCTTTGCCTGTTGATTGACCAAACATGCTGTAGAGTCAGCATTACCAACATTGCAGCTTTCATTGTTGAGCTTTAAAATGTCTCTACAGATACAAAAAGGTGATGCCACTGAGACTACGTCCACATTTCTCTAGTGTATGATGTCAGGAAGTTTAAAGATGTGGTGATGCACGATCCAAAGCGACAGTCAGATGCTACTGTTTTCAGTTTTTCCAAACCAAAAAAAAAAAGAGGAAAAAAGATTCAAAACTGCCTCTGGGCGAGCCATGTCAAATATCTCTCTGTGGAAATTTCCCAAAACGCTCATTTTCAGTACATGGCTTTTAGGTGATTTGTGTTTGTGATCTACTTAACTGCACAAACAAAATCTTCAGTCTGGCCTCATTTGAGCCGTAATCTGCTGAAGTACTGATGGAGAGAGTGCTATTAAATCCAGCAATTCTTTATGTAGATCATGGTTCATAGATGTCTTTTGAGATTTGCTGGACTGAGCTGAAGTAGAGCCACAGTCAGCTGTGATTTTGCATGCACTGAAATAAACAACTTTGACATTTTATCATAATTTGTGCAGAGAAGCAGCCTGCAGTCATGTGCACTGAAGTCCAGGAGCTGATTTTAAAAGAACTAGTTTGCAGCACATGATTTTTGCAGTTTATCTTTCCAAAGAAGTCAAATTTTATTGTAAGAGGGAAAACGCTCACACACTGCTGAATCGCTGAAGAAGCAAAAGAAGAAGAAAGGGGACTTTGGGCTTTCTTGTGGGATGATGAAATATGCCTCTGCGCCGTCCCCGGGGAACACTGAGACCAGTCGCCTGATCCACAAACACATATGCGCACGCTGCAGAATCAAATAAACCTCATCGTACAGGCTTTAAATGAATGAGCCCCACATAGCAGAGCACATACAGAACCATACAGTAGGCTTACATGATGATGCATGGGGAGAAGAATGGATTGTAGGGGGAGGGGAGGGAGGAGACGGGGAGAGAAGGAGCGAGAGGAGCAGGAGGGCCGAAGCAGGGAGAGAGAGATAGTAAACCAATTACCATAGGACTGAAAAAGCCTTTCATCCCCAAACTGTCACCAAGCACGCAAATATACACACTTCTATCTTTTCTCCTCTGCCTCCTGCATACAAATCCAGTATCTGCACACACACACATGGTCGGACATCTCTCTTTATCACTCACTCGCACACATATTCCAAGCTCTCTCTTCAAACAAATGCACTCTTGATTAAATATTGAGGAGTGCCTGTGGCAAAGTGAGCGGAGATACAATTCCTCTCGTCTCTTATGGAGCTCTCCGTCTTTGGGAGAAGGAGGAAGGAGTGTGGAAAAAAGGGAAGGGAGAGAGGAGGAGAAGAGGCACAAAAGAAGGAAAGGAGGAAGAAGAGAGGAAAGGAGAGAGTGGAGGATGGGTGGGGGGAGAGGACAGTAGAGAAACCAGCTGGACAGTGATGAAAGACAGAAAAGGAGACAGTGTTAGAAGACGGAGCAGAATCAGAATGAGAGAAATGTGAGGGAAGGACAGCCGTATTAAAATGTATTTGAAGCTATAACACAGTCTGACAGATAAGGTCATGTATTAAAGAACAGGCTATGAATAGCTGATACCGTTCTGTGAATAAAATACCTTTAAAGTTTTGATTGCCATGCTAACTACCTAGTTTAGAGGTCGGCCCTTCTGTTTACGCTGAAATATCAAACTACAAACATTCACAGTCCCCAAAGGATAAATCCTTTTGGTCTAAGTGATCTGTTGAGTTGATTTTCTCCCAGCATATGGTTGATATTTACCTTTTAAGGTGAGACGCTTCTTCAACATTTGGATGAATTCTACACTTATGGTACATATGTCTAACACGCCTTCATCTTAGGCTGTCAAATAGGGAAGTATCATCATCATATCGCTTTGGCGTCTCTTAGAGGTACAATTGGAAACATTTGAAACACTATAAACAAATATGTCAGTCAGTCACCTCACCTTTGTGATTGTTCAAGCATTTCTCATGGCATTTGTTTGCCATCAGGCTCCGACTTCATCAGTCCTTCCAGTCTTATTTTACATGCAGAACTGAGGAGTGATTGGGTTAGCATATTAAACCCCCTGTTGGAGCCTACAGGTGGATGCTGGGGTGGAGGTGGGTTGAAGGCGAGAGCTCAGCTCTGATTCAGGGCAGAGCTGGCAGCTTCAGCAGACCGCTGAATAAGGAGAATGTGCATCATGTTTCAAAAATGGTCAATTTTTGACATGAAAAAGTGAAACAGGCGGCGGGTGGTCGTGTTTTGTCAAATTCTGACTCGTTTCAAAAATGTACTGCATTAGCATTAGCTATTCTAGGTACATGCCCCAGACCAGAGTGCACTGAGACCAAGACTTTTTGGGGTCGAGACCAGGTCAAGAGCAAGACCATAAAAGTAAATTTTCTCAAGGTTGAACAGTTAAAGAGCACCCTCTCTTTAAATCTAATTTACTTTAAATAAAAATTGACAGCAACAAAACAAGGTGCCAGCAACTCTGTTTTTGAAGCACAACAATGCAAAAATCTCAGATCTTAGCAAATTTGTTCAGCTTATGTCTTACCAAAAATAAATCCTTGTATGTATTAAAAAGCCACAGACAAGTCTGGAATTGTTTTAACTTTCTAGAAATTAGATGTTTATCCTGATTTGTCAGGTGGATGAGGCCTAGAATAAGTGTTAAGAGGCATTTCTAACTAGAAATAAGATGGACTGCTTTGTTGAGTTTTGCAGGTGTCTGACACATCGGTCACTTTAATAGATTTCCAAGAAAACGTAGCAATCAGTGACCTAGCAGCAGCTGTTTTTAGTCACATTAGTCACATTACAACATTAATCAGAAATCATTCATTAATGACATGGAAGATTAGCACATCAGTGGTGGTCTCCATCGGTCTTGATGGAAAATCCTGAGTCCTGGCAGTCCAAGAATGAGGAAAAATGCTCCAGGTTCTGAGACAAGACCAAGACTGTTCTCGAGTGCTACAACACTGCTACCATTGTTTGGCTTAACTTAATTTCTGTGTAGGTTCATTTCTTCAAGCATGGGCATGATGATTTTTCTACATAAAGATACAAAGTTAAAAGCAGGGTCTTTAAAACTTTGCTGTAACTTTTTTCATTGTTTTTGTTCTTGTCCAGGCTAAAACGTATTTTTGCTTTAAATTGTATATAGTTTATAACTTGAATTTCCCACAAGATTGATAATGTGTCCGTCCATCTATCTGAATGAATGAATAAATAAATAAATAAATAAATAAATAAATAAATAAATAAATATACACCTTCACTGCTTTGAGGTCTTAGACCCCATAGTTTTCTTTTTCCAGCATCATGGTCAGTATAGCTGGAAACTCTAAATGGCCTTCAATGAGTGGATCATAATCTAGAATCCATTGTAAGATAAATGTTTAGCACAAAAAGTCCTTTTCTTACTATTGCATCACCGTGTCAACCCCTCAGAGGGAAATACACTAAACCTCTCCAGTAGTCATAGAGAATACATGACTGCCATCTAGTGGAGATCATGAGGGGCTGCAGCCTAGGCAGAATGTCTTTTCTGCTAACATTTCCAACCGTCTTTTTTGTGTCAGTGGGAACACTGAATCCTGAAGTGATTCAGAGGCATGTGACCAGGCTCTGAACAACAGAGTTCTTTAGAGATCAAACGCTGAAGTGCATGAAAGAACACCTGGGGGCAGGTGGGACTAGAGTGCTCAGACACTGCACTCCGAGTCTTTCATGTCAAAAAAGGTTTTTCAGATTTTTTTTTTTTTTTTTTTTTTTTTTTTTGGAGTGCCTTTGGGTCCTCTGGGTAACCTTTATGAAACACTAGGATTCAGTCTTCCAGCTTCACACTCACACATATAGATACACATATAAAGCATTCAGAAAGTATTCAGACGCTATGAACATTTTTCTATTTTCTTCTGTTACAGCCTGATTCTGTCGTTTAAATTCATTTCAGCTCTCATTTTTCACTCAAGAACAAGTGAAAAGAGAATTTTAGAATTTTTTTGCATATGTATGAATTTATTTCATTATATGGTTAGATGGGTCACATTGGTGGACAGCCATTTTCAGGTCTCTCCAGAGATGTTGGACAGGTCAGGGCCCTGGCTGGGCCACTCTAGGACATTCACAGAGTTGTGCCTAAGACATTCCTGTGTTGTCTTGGCTGTGTGCCTACACACAGTGAAGAAATAATGATTTTAAATGGCCAGCAATCCAGCTAACATCTTAGTCTCATTCAGTCTCCCTGACAAAAACTAAACTTACTTTTTGTTGTCAAATATCTATTTTTAGCTTATTTTAAGTCATGTTTTTAGTTGGCAAAATTGGCACTGCATGTAATAGGATTTAGTCATTCATAACTACAACTAGGCTACCTGACTTCTGATTACTAAAAATGAATATGGCAATCACAAGCCAATGTTAAACCAATCAGATGTTGTAGTTGGGACATTAGACCAACTGTGATGAGTGAAAACAGAGACAGGGCGAGACACAACTCACAACAGAGCACACTTAAACTGACTTTATTGGTGATTGGTAAAATAAACTGTCAATACAGAAAATCGTCCAAATGACAAATATCACCTCCAACAATCAACCAGGCCAAGAACTCATCAACCCCATTACAGACTGTGTATATAAACTCAGTTCTGAGTGGATATTTTTCCCTTTTATTGAATTTATAAATCAATCAGGGTCAATATTATTTGGCTTTTTTGACAAAAAACTGTTAAAAGTCAAATTGAAAGCAGATTTCTACAAAGTTAAGTCAATCAAATAAAATTATGTACGGTAAAATAAGTGAGTGCATAAATATTGACCCCTTTCAATTCAGTATTTAGTAGAGTCACCTTTGGCTGCAATCAGAGCACTGAGTCTGTGTGGGTAGGTCTCAGTCAGGTTTACACATCTTAACCCTGTAATTTTACTACTTTGCAAATCTGCTAAAGCGCTGTCAGGTTGAACAGGGATCAACATGAACAGCCCTTTCTAAGTCCAGCCACAAATTCTTTATTTGGATTGAGGTCTGGGTTTTGAACATTCACCTTGTTGTCTTTAAACCATTTCGGTGGAGTTTTCACTGTATGCTTCAGCTCATTGTCTTGCTGGAAAATAAATCTTCTCCCAAGCCGTATTTCTCTTGTCTGATGACCAAAAAGCACCATTCTGATCTCATCAGGCCAAAGAACTTACTTCCACTTTCATGGAGTCTCCTAAATGCATTTGGTGAACTCTACTCCAGATTTAATCTGTTTTCTTCAACAAGCTTGTAACTCCTCCAGAGTAGTCATAGCTGTGTGTGGCCTCTCTCTCTAGTCTCCTTCTTGCACACTCACTCAGTTTGTGAGGACGGCCTGATGTAAGCAGATTTACACAAGTGCAATATTCCTTTAATTCTTTGATGATGGATTTAACTGAACTCTGGGGAATGTTTAACCTTGTAAAGCAGATGGATACGCACGTTTCCGTGTTTTTAACTGGCAAATCCATCTTGCAAAGCTCCCATCTGAACCATTTGGGCCCAGTTAGAAAGTGACAGCACCAATCAGCGACAGGGGGGCAGTACTTTCAGGCGTGGTGGAGTCGTGTCGTGAGCAAGCACTGAGAAGAGGCTGGTGCAGTTATGGCGAAAGAGATTAACATGGATGCTGCTAGAGCACCAGTTTTATCAGAACTTGACATTTTCTTTGTTAAAAGAAGAACAAAGAACAGCGGTGAGTTGTTTTCTTTTCAAAAACGACATGTCTACGGTCGCCATGTTTTGCGTTATGCAGCTCTCTATGGAGTTCTCAGTAGCAGCGCACATCGGTTTTGGACTACGACATCGTGGTTTTTTGCTCTGATTGGCCCATAAAGATGTGACTGATAGAACGTTCATCCAATCACCCTCTGAGGTTTTTTCAAAGGCTCTGCCCTTTTCCAAACGCTGTCTAGAGAAGGTTTTTCAGATGGATGTGTGAAACACATCCATCTGGCGTGTCAGGTTAGGGGATGTTCAGTGCCTTCAAATTTTTTTTTGTATCCACTCCCTGACTTATACTTTTCAATAACCTTTTTTCTGAGTTGCTTGGATTGTTCTTTTGTCTTCATGGTGTAATGGTAGCCAGGAATAACAATTAACCAGTGACTGGACCTTCCAGGCACAGATCACTAAGACTCATTCAATGCTTTCAGCTGATCCTTATTTTACTAATTGTGAAACTACTCGCACCAATTAGCTGGCCCTCTGTTGAATTACTTCAGGCACTTTAAAGGGGGTAAATATTTAAGCAATCATTTATTTTACTGTACATATTCTTATTTAAAGGACATTACTTTGTAGAAATCTGTTTTCACTCTGACATTAAAGATTTTTTTTTTGTTAAAGAGCAAAATTATTTTGACCATGATTGATTTATAAAATCAATAAAACTGTAAAACATCCAAGGGGGTTATTATTTTTTACAGGCACTGTACATCCATAAGGTAGAGCACATACACAGCATGATGTGGTACTAAATTTCATGAGAAAAAAAAAATGGTATGTATACTCAAAAGGTTTTTACGTTGAAAGTTTTTTGTAAAATTCCTACTGACAAAGCTTATTCAATTGAAAACCTGAAATGGAAAATGACAGTAATATGAAGTGTTAATGCACATGAGTGCAACACTATTAGTCTCATTCATGTTGCTGATACAGCAGCACTAATTTTGCACAATGGGCAAATTCCAACTAACACAACTGAAAAGTATTTCAGACAATTCCAGTAAAAATTCATCATGAAAGATGAAGTAAGAGGATCTAGTTACTATATTTTTTCTTCCTCTGGATGTCGAGGAACCGAGTTAAGGTTTGGACACACCGGCATTAGATGAAGGCATGCTGTGAGTCTGAGCAATCATTATTTATCCTGTCCAGTAAACGTGTAGAACTTCCAGGTAACACAATCAAAAAATGTAAGCTACCCATGAATGTGGGAACTTCATCATGCTGATCCCTCCCTTGCATAGAATTTCATTGGAAATGAGAGGAACATAAAGGTGCAGAACAAGAGGAAACCTTGAGGACATCCTGCAGTTCTGTACAAATATGATTGGCTCAAAACAGTTTCACTTTAGCACTTACCGAAACCTCTGCCCATTCATGATTCATGTTTCCTCAAGCTTGCGTCAGAGTGTCTCAGTGTTGCTAGACCGTAGGATAAAACTCTCTGAGCTTGGGTGGCATATAGTAAAAAATGTATGGGTGTTTTATTAATCGACTTTTTAGGTATGGATGATTTTATACAAAGATACAGTGGATGATTCACTTGCATTGTCATGACCGTCTGTAAAGTTCTGCCAAATCTTGGCACAACCAGGAATCTCCCAAGAGCTAGTCGCCCAGCCAAACTCAGCAATCAGGGAGAGGGGCTTTAATAAGAGAGGTGACCAGGGCCCTGATGGCGACTCCGACTGAGCTCCAGAGATCCTGTATTGAGATAGGACAGAGTTCCAAAAGGAAAATCATCACTATAGTCCTCCACTGATCTGGGCTTCATGGCAAAGTGACTAGATGTAAGTCTCTATTCAGTGTAAAACTCATGAAAGTCTGCTTGGAGTTTGCTAAAAAGCACCTGAAGTACTCTCAGATGGTAAGAAACAGTATCGTCTTGCCTGGTTAAACCAAGATTGAACTGTTTGGCCTCAATTCTAAACATTATGTCTAGAGGAAACCAGGCACCGCTCATCACCTGCCCAGTACTATCCCAACAGTGAAGCATGGTGGTGGCAGCATCATGCTTCATGGTGTTTTTCAGCAGCAGCAGCAGCACCTGTTTGATATCATGGCAACAAAAATAGAAGTCAAAGACACCAAATATTGGCTAATTCATTTTTCTAAATACTCAAACATTGCAGGGAAACTCCTGCAAGCCTGTTTGTTTCCCTTTTAAATGGTGCCACATCTGTAAGGAACATGTATTTGTGGGATGAGAAGCAGACTTGAGTATGTGGGTAGCACCCATGAAAATTAGCCAAATCCTCTCTAACAATGTCAAATAGCTTTTTCTGCTGTTGCTATCGACTCTTGTTTTAAACCTCTGGTACACTCAGGTGCCGACATGGATGTACCAGATGGATTTGGATTTGTTTCACACATCCATCTGGAAAGCATTCCATAGTCCAGTTTGGAAAAGGGCAGGGCCTTTGAAAATATAAAACTTGGAAGGTGATTGGATGAACATTCTGTCTGTCACATCATTACGGGCCAATTAAAGCAACAAAACACGTGACATCTTAGTCCCAAAGTGAGGTGCGACTGTAGACATGTCAGTACAAGACTTTTGTTGTTTTTGAAAAGAAAACAACTCAGTGCTGTTCTTCTTTTAATGAAGAAAGTTCTGATAAAACTTACCTGTAGCAGCATCCACGCTAATGTCTTGCGTCATAATTGCACCAGCCTCCTCTTGCTGCTTGCATATGTCACAGCTCTGTCACACCTTAAAGTACTTCCCCCCTCATCGCTGATTGGTCCTGTCACTTTCTTACCGGGCCCAAATGGTTCAGATGGGAGTTTTGCAAGGTTATCCTTCAGGTGCTTTTTAGCAAACTCCAAGCAGACTTTCATGACTTTTGCACTAAGTAAAGAGTCACATATAGCTACTCTGCCATGAAGCCCAGATCAGTCGAGGGCTGCAGTGATGGTTTTCCTTCTGGAACTCTCTAACCCTAAGCCTTTCCAAATCATGTCCGGTCAGTTTAACTAACCACAGGTGGACTCCAATCAAGGTGTAGAAACATCTCAGCAACGATCCAGAGTAATGGGAGGACACTGAGCTAAATTTACAGTGTTGTAACAAAGGGTCTGAATTCTCATGCCAATATGAAATTTCAATGTTTTTCTTTTAAACAGATATGCATATCTTTTTTGAATGATGGGATATTGAGTGTAGATTAACCCTTAGAGTTCACAGCTATTTTTTTCACCGTTATGTCTCATCTGGACTTTTTGTCTTAAAAAGCTTCTAAAACATCAACCCTGTGGTGCACAATCAAGCTCTATACAATTTTTTTTTTCAGGACAACCTGGGCTTTAAGAAGACATCATCATGGTGATGCCCTGGGCAAAAAGCCGAAGTGGTCAAAAATGGATTTAAAATGGATATAAAGACACTAATCAGAAAGGCACAATGAAGAGCTTTCAGATTAAAAAATAAATAAAAAAATATACAATTGTCTACAATCTACGGTTCAAATGTTACCTAGTGATCTATAAAGGGATGTTCCTGCCAAATTCATGCCGTGTAAGCTCTAAGGGTTAACGAGATAAAACAAAAAGAATTAAACAACTGTAGCATGAGGCTGCAACATCACAAAATATAAAAAAGTGAGGGGGTCTGAATACTTTCTCAATGCTGTCTGCATTTCCTAGGCCTACTGTGAAAAAACTGAAACTAAAAAGCAGAAATGAAAGTCATAGCTACTAATTCTAGCTCAACAGACTTTTTTCCTTTACTACCTCATTCAGCATAATAATCAGTAATATTATACATGTATCTGTGACATTCTTCTCTAGAGACTCATTTTCAGTTTGCTTTGAGCGGCAAAATGCAACTTGTTCATCTATTCAGTAATTCAATCTGAATTTGTTAAGGAGCTTTTATAAATGCAATCTCTCTCTCTCTCTCTCTCTCTCTATATATATATATATATACACACACAGTGCTTAACAAATTTATTAGATCACCCTAACCCTAACCAAAGTAAGGTTACCAAAATAATTTTTTATGTTTTTGCAATGGTTAATGCACCAATACGTAGAAGCTCTTTAACCCAAATGTATTTTTAATGCTAAAATATAATTATTATTGTTAACCATGAATGTTCAAACTTACTAATTTACAAAAAAAAACTGAAAAATAGTAAAGCATGTTAACATTTCTTGATTAATATGTAAAATTATAGTTATTTACTTGCATTCCTGAACAGAAAAATTAGTTTTAGTGGTTGAATGTTATGCTTGATTCATTTCTGACTTCTCAGAGAAGCCCAGTTAGCCGGCTCAAATATGGGTATAAAAAGGTGAATTCAGTTTGAAATTCCTGACATTCCTGTTCAAAATGTTAAAATGTGAAGAGCTGACTGAAAATGAAAGAGTCCACATTAAAACACTTCATGATGCTGGATGGTCTTTGAGACAAATATGACAGGTGGTCTAATAAATTTGTTAAGCACTGTATATCTAAATCATACTTGTTTATATATGCACAGCTACTGTATGCAAAGTACACACACACACAGAGTCATGGATGAAAGTATTGGCACCCCTGGATTTTCCAGAAAATACATAATTTCTCCTAGAAATCTCTGCAATTACAAATGTTTTTGGTATACACGTTCAGTTCCTTTATGTGCATTGAAACAACACAAAAAAGCAGAAGTAAAAAGTCAAAGTTGACATAATTTTACACAAAACTCAAAATATGGGCCAGACAAAATTGTTGGCACTCTCAACTTAATATTTGGTTGCACACCCCTGGGAAAAATAATTAAAACCAATCACTTCCTATAATCATCAACAAGCTACTTACACCTCTCAGGTGGAATTCTGGACCAATTTTCTTTTGCAAACTGCTCCAAGTCTCTCAGATTTGAAGGGTGCCTTCTTGCAACAGCAATTTAGAGATCTCTCCATAGGTGTTGAATAGGATTTAGATCTGGACTCATTGCTGGCCACTTCAGAACTCTCCAGCGCTTTGTCTCCAAGCTGGGTCTGCGTCAGAGATCGTAGGTGTTCCAGCAGGACAATGGCCCGAAACATACCTCATGTCAGCATGTCCAGTTCATTTGCTGTATTTACTACTGAGACTAATTTCATGAGTTTTTCCATGGAAAACAAGAAAAATTCCAAGTGATCCCAAACTTTTGAGTGCTATTGTTTGTGTGTGTGTGTGTGTGTGGGGGTGGGTGTGTGTGTGTGTGTGTGTATATATATATATATATATATATATATATATATATATATATATATATATATATATATTCTAATTGAACTATTGAATAGATGGACAAGTCAAAACTTGCCCAAAAAGAAAAGTGAAAATGTGTCTTTAGAGAAGAATGTCCATGCTCATCACTTCCTTTTAACTTCAGATACCCAGTGCAACTACTGAGATATTCTAAAGTCCTAAAATATTCACCAAAAGTACGACAACACCCCCAACCAAAGCCAAACCAAACCCTGTTCTTAGGTCGTCATCCTCGTAGAAGACACAACATGTAATGTGTGTGCACCACTGCTTTCTTCAACTTAATTTAGGGGTTTAGTGGTTTGTTCCCTATGATTAATCTGAATTAACAGAGGGAAATTTCATTTCTAAAATAGAGAAAGGGGAAATTATACACAGCTTCATAGTCTGATCACAAAAAAGCACTTGCATAGCCAGTGGAGTAACACTAATGACCTTATATTCACCAGGCTGTATAGCTCATATCACAGTCAGGTCTGTTTTCCAGTTAAGAATGTCATATCCCTCTGGCTTTCCATTGAAAAAAAGACATTCATTATCCTGTCCTCCGACATGTTTGTTTTTTAAGTTAAGGTCATGACAACCACAAAGTGAAGTTGCATTTTGCAAGTCTTAACTGTATACAAAGATAGTACAGCTTTTTGCCATATTAACCAAGCAAATCAAAATCAAAATGAATGGATTAATTAATGGATTAAGTAGTACTGTAAATGCTTACAAAAATACCTTTAGGAAGGCCTTGAAGTTTACAAGGGTTTCACTACTGCACATTGTAGAACAACTTTTATCTTCAAAAACAGGAAAAAACTTTTTTTAAAACATTAGATTCTTTTGAAGGCAGTACTGTAAAAACTTTAGATTTTATTTTCAAACCCCTACCAATGCAGTCTCCATTTGCAAACATTTTATGATCCTAAATGGGTTGTTCTGAAGAGCTCAGTGACTGTGAGTGAAATTGCATCCCTGCCATCAATCGTAAATGATAATAGCAGAGAGTGGAAGCGTTTAGGAGCAGCAGCAACTCAGCCAAGGAGAAGACCACGTAAAATCACATTAAAAAAACTGTGCGGCTGGAGCTTGGTGGAATTTATTTCCATGGCAGAGCAGCTGCATGCAAGCTTCACATCACCAAGTCCAATGCCAAACGTCAGATGGAGTTGTGTAAGGCACACTGGCCTGGACTGTGGAGCAGTGGAAATGTGTTTTCTGGAGTGACAAATTCTGCTTCTCTGTTTGGCAGTCAGATGGGTGAGTATGGGTTTGGCAGATGCCGGGAGAGCATTACCTGTCTGGGTATTCATAACTGACATATCAAAAAACCCTGTGGAGTCTCAGAAATACCTTTGGCATCATACATCATAGAACAAAAGAAAGCTCATTATTAAAAAACTCATATTTTAGTCTTCTATTTAAATAAATCCCCTTTCAGTAGTTTGCTGCGTGCAGAAGGTATTATTAGAGCCATTTGGAAAGAAGCAAAGCAAAATGCCGACGTATATTATTTAGCATAAATGGGGATTCCAAGACTTTTAGAGAAGCACGTCTACAAAATGAGTATTCAAATGGTGAAAATTAAAATGTAAGCAACTTTAACATTGAGGAAGAAGACTTTGAATTCCTCCAAAGCCACACATGTCTTAACAAGTTTCCAAACGCAGTGAACTGAACATTATTTTAAATTATTTTATTTTAAATATGTAGTGCCCCTTAAAAAAGTAACAAATAAAGAAGGGAAAATATAGGGGAGCCCCTGTGAGTGTCGGGGGGACACCACCATATTAATACAAGAATTAGAAGTGGAGTTCTTTTAACAGAGAATTTAAAGCACTGGTTTATTATTAGCAGTTTATCTAGAATTTGAGACCACATTTGCACATTCACAATGAAATATGCTTATGAGCACACTTCAGTGCTACCCTGCATTTCCAGCTGTACTTTTGTTCATTCAAATTTGATTGAAGCTAGTTCTCCCAAAAGTGTCAGTTTAAAAATCTGAACTATACAACTAGTTGCAAAACTGAAAGAAAATGCAATCTGCTGAACTAACTGGAGCACATTTTGTATTAAGCTCTCACTTTAAGACGTAGATAGGTTTTAAAATCTATGAAACCTTATTTGGACTTTTATCTGGCTAAGCTGACGGTATTTTTTGTCACGTTTGTTTCAATTATGTTGTTAGGATATGACCTATAAATACATCTAACATGATGGCTATCAAACAGAAAAATCTTGCTTTACGAATTTTGCAACACATTCGAAAACCAAGATAACCCCCATGACGTGTTAAATAAGTAGAATCAAGGAAACAAGTTCCTCAGATATATCAGAGTACTACAACAACTTTTTTTTACAGCACAGTGTGTCAGATTTAGATAATTTCAGCCTATCCTGTAAGGGGAAGTACATCCAATATTGTACATGACAAGTGTGCTAACAGTAAGAAAAGAAGTTTTATGCAAATACTCAGAATGCTGACTAATATGTCAATCCCTTAGTTTGTGATTGAGATTAAACTTAAACATGATTTGACTTGTATTCCTTCTATTGGAGATTGCTTATTCATTTACATTTTTGCTTGATATCTGTAAGATTTAAATTATTTGGTTGAAACTGGTTCTTCAGAAGGATGTTTTTTTCTTTCAGAATTATGTCAATGAAAGCAACAAATCTGTCACAAACACTTAAAATGTGAATATTTGCCTTTCAGATGACTGATGGAATGAAGTGATTGACAATGTGAATTTCTCCACATTATGTTTGAGACTCTCAGTTACACGTGGACAAAAATGTAGGTACCCTTCTGTTAAAGAAAGAAAAACCTGCACTGGTCACAGAAACAACTTGAAACTGACAAAAGTAATAATAAATAAAAACTGACTGAAAGTTAACCAATGAAAACCAGACATTACTTTGGAATTTTGGTTCAACAGAATCATTTTAAAAACAAACTAATGAAACTGGCCTGGACAAAAATGATGGTACCCTTAACTAAATAGGATGACTTCCCCAGTCTGTGTTTCAGCTCCTTCCACAGATGTTCAACAGGATTTAGACCAGGGCTCATAGGAGTGTAATGGAGGGTAAAGCTTACCTTAGGGTACCTCTCAGGTGGGATAGGAGGCCTGACACAATCCTGGTAGTGCTATGGATGTCCTTGCATATTACTAGGAGCATGGGGAAATCATCTGTTTAAAAAAAATTCCACACATTTAGAGCGGAGTAAAGGTTAATCTATTCTCTGCTTTTGAAACGTATACAGATACTGTATGTACGAACCTTTCCATCTGTGCTCTGCGTTCATTTCGCCCATTCTCTCGAAGCTTTCGGATATGGATCAAACGTTGCAATACCGCCACCAATTGTGGGGCAGTTTTGAGCAATGCAGCCAGCAGTTCGGCTAGTAGCTAGGTGAGAGACAAGGACCTCTAGTGGATAAATCAATCAGTGTCCACTCCAATATAATAATATAAATGTTAGTATGAGGGCAATAATGGTTGTAAAGCTCAAAATGCACTGATTACCATTTTCATGTGTGTGCGGAGTATAAATGAGCCCTAGGGGGTGAATGAAGCCTAGGGTACTGTCTAGGCTGGTAGTAGGGTTGCCATGAAACCCTGGTCATGCTGTGGCAGTCTTAAGGGCCCGAAAACCATTGGTTGTTTCGGGGCGTATCGCTAGGTATCACACAGAGTTTGAAATCTTCAGTCAACTTTGTTTTGTTAATGTCTGCAGAAAAGCTGGAGAACATTTTGATGCCAGATGCACCCACAGTGAAACATGGTGGAGATTCCATTATGGTATGGGGTTCAACCGGTGGAAATAAACCTGTGTATACCAAAAACATTTGTAATTGCAACAATTTCTGGGAGAAACAGTGTATTTTCTGGAAAAATTCCAGGGGTGCCAATACTTTCGTCCATAACTGTATATATCAAAATCTATGTAATATGTATTATTATTATTATTATTATTAAGCTATACATAATTAAATATGAGTGTGATGCCTTTTTCATCTTTTCAGTTATTCAAATGATTAAAGTCACAGTTCATATTTGACTTACAAATTAATAAAAATGCAAACTTTTAGTTTTACTACCAAAAAGCAGTCTGTACTGTTAATTTCCAGCTTTCTTTGTTTATTTTGAAGATGGAAACTTTGTGCTATTTCAATCAAAGTCCCCATCAATAACCAAGGAATGCAGGACCCCAAACCTTTAAAGCCCCCAGACCCTTAATTTTCCACAAATGTACAAAATAAACACTGCCTGGGGGTGACTTTTCTTGATTGCTCATGCTTGAGGAGGGACTGGCTAATTTTGGGCCTGGGTATTGGGAAATCCCTCCGGGCTGAAGAATATAAAAGACGGGGCGACTCCTTTCTGCCCTCATGGACTGCCCTAAGCATCACAACACTCGACAAGTGCTTCCCAGCAGCGCAACATGGCTTCCACACTCTGTAAGTGATCTGTAACCCTGCAGTGTACTCATTTCCTTCCTCATTTCCTCTTTTCATTCATTCAAGCTCTCCGTCTCCTCACAGACGCATACCTCGTGATGGCTGCTCTGCTGCAGAGCGCTCTAGGAGCTCCGACTGAAGTTTTACCCACCGAGAGCCTGGCAGGTGACCCCTCGGGTGAGGAAGTGGAGTCGACCTCTGAGTCTCTGAGCTCCTCTGACCTCTGGGGCTTGATCCTTAGTGTGACCAACAATCACTCAGAGGAGGTTAGACTTCAGTTTTGGAACTTTTTCGGGTATTTTTTTTTTTAACATGTCCAAAGACTGACTCTTTTTTGTAACCTTTCAGTTTGAAGCGGAGTTCAACAACCAGGTGAAATATCATATGCTGGAGGACATCAAGATCCCTTCCCTCCCAATGAGCTGCCCAATTTCGAACTTCAGCAAGGTATTTCTCCTCAATCATCATCTTTCCACACTGATAAGAGAGTTTAACGGATGAAGGGTTTCATTTAAGGAACTGACGGTGATTTTCTGTCCTCTCCTTAGGAGGCCTGTCTCAACAGGTTGGTCAATGGTCTGTTTGTTTACAACGTTCTTCTCAAGCATGTGGAGAAAGAGTATCCGAACAACTACAAAATCTCTGAGACCAGAGCCAACTGCGGTCAGCTGGTCAACCTCATCAAAAGAAATGTAAGTCTGAGATGCTGCATGTTTGTCTTTATGGCCAAGAATTATTCAGTCATTATCAGAGCTATTCGTCTTATCGTTTGGTTCAGAGTTGGACACGTTGGCTCATCTATTGTTGATTAGAAAACCTAGAAATTCAGTTCCCGTTTCTGCTATTTTCAGAGAAAGACCAGACAGCCTCCTGCATGTAATACCATTTTTTGTGCCTTTATTGTGAAAAGCTGCTTTACCTCAATGAAGTTACTTCTGTTTGGATGAAATCTTTCACTAGATTTGGGCCATAGGGAACCTTTCTGATGCAGCTGGATCTTTTTGTGTTGGAATATTATGAGGAGGAGGGAATAGTAGATCTCAAAATGTTTGTTTGATGGATATGTAGCTTGTGGATGCTATGCTGGTTGGAGCTTGAAATGGTTTACATGGTCAGTACTAGACCTGAATTGTCTCTGGCAATATATGGCATGAGTAAAATTTACCCAGAGCAGTTTTGTAAATAATTGTGATAATGAAAAAAACACACTGATAATCCAGGGGCAGACTTTAAAGAACACCTCTGGTTTGGTTTTTACACAATGGCAACCCTTGCTGAGTTTTTTATGTTTTCTGCAGACTTCTAATATCGTAATAATGTTTACATAACCTTTGCCTGACAGATGAAGCATCCTGAACGTGTCATAGAGCTGCCCAGCAGCCAGGAGGAGCAGATTCTGCAAGATATCAACAGCCCTGACACCTTCCAAAGGAAGACGACTGCGCACAGCATCCTGTTCCACCTCCGCAACTTCCTCCTCCAAGGCAAAAGAGTGATCAGAAAAAGAGAAAACACCAGAGGACATCTGGCACCCATCTTCAGGTTCAGCTACTGAATTAAAGAGAAAAGACTGAGGAGGTATTAAGATGAAATTCCTCTGAGAAATTAGGACCATTTTGATACTTTGGTATTGATTTAAGGGGGAAGTCATATAAGTACACTTATTGAAGGTGTTAAGGCTTCAAGGGTGGAATAGCCCATTGTTGCACAACTTATTTAACCTATTTATACACTGTGAAAGTGTTATTTATTAGTCAGAGGAAATTCCAGGATTGTGTTTCCTAGAGTAAAAATGCTCATTCTACTGAACTATTTGTTTATGAAATTCTGGATTGTGATTTTACTTAAGCAGCTTTTCTGGAGCTTCATCAAGTTTTGAATATGACTTTTCTGAAAAGAAATAAATTATCTTTTTTTTGCAACACAGTGATTTTACACTGATTATACATCATACTGTTATTTATTGACATATTTGTCTATAATTATTATTGTGAATTTGTTATTTAATTTTGATATAACATGCTTAAAATAATCTGTACTGATGGAGAAATAAAAAAAAAGGTGAACCGATACACTTAAGAGGTTTCTTCTTTCCTATGCTTGTCAAATCTGATGCCACACTGAAGGTGCAAATCATTGTGGAACTGTTTTTTGCAGATTCATAAGGTAATAATGAGAGCCCTTAGGTTTGCAGTTTCAGTGGAGGCAGGATGTACACTGTAACTGTCAAACTGTAACAACGGAAAGTCGCCTGTGAATCATATTACCTGCCAGATTATTGGAAGAAATTTACCAACTTTAAAACAGGAACCATTATCTCTTTGCAAATTCTGTCCAGTACAGAGGACCAAATCATAAGCCTTCCCATGAAACTTTCAGTTTCAAGTAGTTCCTAAGTACTGTTGAACAAAGCAGGGATTTTTAATGCAGATTTTCCAAACATCCTTGTTTTATTTGTGATGATTGGATTAATTTGCACACAGAAACTAAATAATTTGACAGAAACTACCAGGGTCTAAATGACACTAATAGTCAGTTGTGTCTCCTTTCTGCTGGATACAGCCTGCAGTTATTTAGTGTAGTTTTCAACAAGTCTCAGACCCATCTCCTGAGGAATCCTGGCCCATTCTTCTTTGGCAAATCGCTCAAGCTCCTCCAGATTTGATGGTCTCCTGGCATGGACCTTAGTCTTCAGTTCACCCCACAGATTTTCAATGGGATTCAAGTCAGGGTTTTGGTCAGGCCAGTCAATAACATTCATTTTGGTCTCCTGAAGTTAGTTTTTCACCAGGCGCCCTGTATGTTTTGGGTTGTTGTAGTGTTGGAAGACAAAGAGACGATCCAGACCCAGTTTAGCTGCAGACTGCTTGAGTTTTTTCTTCAAAAAATCTTAAGGTATCCTTTCTTCACGATTCCTTCCACCTACTGACACACTACAGCATCCCCAGAGCATAATACTACCACCATGTTTCAATGTGGGGATGCTGTTCTTTGGGTTATACTCCTCTCCCTTCTTCCTCTTAACATCAACGTCTCTACGGCCAAACAGCTCTAGTTTAGTTCCATCTGACCAAAGGACAGGCTCTTTCTCTAGTATATTGGCAGTTGTTCTGGGGTCTTTAGACACATCTCTCACTAGTTTTCTTTCCAGAGTCTTTGAAATCTTTCTCTTCCTCTGCCAGGCTTGTTCTGGCTCTTGAGTTTCTTAATGATCCTTCTCACTCCAGTGATAACTTTGTAGACCATTCTCCTGCTTTGTGAGCATCAACAATTCTTTTTCTCAAGTCTAAACTGATTTCTTTGATTTTTGCCATGATGCCTTCTCCAGTGACAGCTCAAACCCTTACTGGAGTTTTTAGACTGTGTAAATGTGATGATAACCTTCATTTTTAACTTGATTTGACAAGCTATGCTATGGATCAAGAAAAGGTCAGTTCTAAATGGGGCCAATCATTTTGACCCTGATAGTTTTTGTAAAATTATTTAGTTTCTGCGTGCAAAGAAAAATAGTGTAAACATCTGAAATAAAACTAGGATGCTTGAAAAAACTGTGTTAAAGACTTGTTGCTATGCAATTGGGAAATACTTCATAAATAAGATACCACAAGTTGTGAATATTTGGTGTGTAAAATGTAAAAAACTAAAGGCAGTGTGCTATGAATTGCTCTTCACCCACCACACCACAGCAGCTTTAAAAATAAGTGCTTTTTACAATATTCAATGTTTTGCTGATGGCCCTGTTTGCTTTTATAGATCATAAAGAGGTTTTATTTTCATTTTTAGTTTGTCCCATAACTCTTCACTGGAGTTTCAAACTTGGTTGTTTGAAAATTAAGCATCAGCACAAGTATTTGTGTTAAAAGAAACATATTTCTTATTGTGGATTTATTTTGAGACATTATAAATTACAAATAAAAAGAGGAAAAACATGGAATGGATGGTCTATCCAAACACCGCTGTCAAACATTTCCAAGAACAAACAAAAGGAAAAAAAACCCAGGAGAAAGTCTGAGATGACATTATTTACGGGATGAGTCTTGATTCCAGAAAGTTAATTCAACTTTCTTTTGTCCATATGGCCCGAACTCTCTGTATGTGGCTGTAAATGTGATGGCAGAAGGTAACATCCTCTCATTACTTCTTAGATATTGTTCAGTGGATTTTTAGAATGGAAACTGAAAAATAATGTCCATATCCTTCATACCCAGTCACCTGTGGGTTGCATGGTCTTGGATGAGGAGGTCTGGGATGGACAGACTGTGTGGAGATGCTCTTCAGCCCCAAAGCAAACTAAAGACAGGAAACAAAAGGAGAAGTCAATTATACACCAATGGTTCTGTTCCTACAATCAGTTTTTTGGACTGAGTTGTAGTTGTAACAATGTCTTCATGTAAAGATTGCCAAGAAGGATAATCTGGTTTTGGAGTTAACATAAAACAAAAAAATCTTTGTCACACATACTTTGTTTTGAGCTGCCTGCGGAGCTCAGAGACGGGCTTGTTGACAGGCACAGATCTGGGGAAGGCTATAAAAACATTTTTGATACACTGAAGGTTCCCAAGAGTACCGTGGCCTACATGATTCCCAAATAGAAGAAGTCTGGCACAACCAAGACTCTTCAAAGAGCTGGTTGCCAAGGACAAACTGAGCTATCAGGGGAGACTGAGCTTGAAAGGGTTTGCACAGAAGAATGGCAGAAAATCCCACAGTCCAGGTGTGCAAAGCTTACTGCCTCATAATCAAAAAGACAGGAGGATGTCATGAGTCCTGAGTTAAGGGTCCGAAATTATGTGAAATTATGTCAATGTGATATTTTTATATTTAACAAATTTGCAAAAGCATTCTAAAATTCCATTTATACTTTGTCATGATGGAGTACTGACGACATATTGATCAGCAAAATAATTAATTCAAATGAGCAAGATTAGGCTGCAACATAACATATATAAAAAAGTGAAGGGGGGTCTTAATACTTTTTGAATGGACTGTAAATCTCTGTGAAAAGACTGAGGTTGTATTGGGTGAGTTGCAGAAGTGGCATTTCTCATTAGATGCTAAATTTGTGGCTTTCCAATTTTTTGATTCCACAATTTCTATTTTTCAGCAATTGTTGGCTGTAATTGAAACCAAAGGATGTTATATAAATGGATGAGAGTTTCGTTTTCCTCACAGCCTCCACAACTGCAAATGTGCACCCCAACATAAAGATTTTCCTCTGCTGATATTCATTACGATAACCCGTAAAACTGACAGTTAGGCCAGCTTTTCAACAATTACGGGAAATACATAATTTGTGGTTGCAGAGGTGTGAAAACTCCTCTGTGGTGCCTCATTTCATAACTTTTCCACCTACCATTTCTTATGAAATCGTGCATATGATTTGGTAGGAACTCGAGAGTCAGTCTCTAACTAAATCAGTCCTCACCTTAAGACGGTGGGCTCAGGCATCCCTGGATCTGCTCCTCGCTTGAAGCCTGAAAAACAAAACCATAGAAAAGGAGATAAGACATATATGCAGACCCTCCAAAGTACCAGAAAATGTTTGAAATGGTGAAAAAAAAGTGAAAGAATCAAAGCTGCAGGCAGAGTTTATGTACTTTATTTTTGGAAGCCTGAAGTAGAGTGCATTTTTATATGATCATCATGGTGTCTACTAAGTTGTCAACATGTTCATTCATCCCCAGATTGATCAAATGGTGTCCCTTCACTAAAAAGCTTTATATGAGGGACAAAATACCTTTAGACTAGAGTGAAAGTGTACAGCTTTCATCGCGAAAAATATATTTTTAATCTCAAAGAGTTTTTTTTTCTCCTGTTTAAATAAATGTAATATATATAGTGGATTTTATTGCCAAAATATTAGTTGTAAACATTGGCTGATATCATGCTGATAATATTATGCCTCCCTACAACAAACAATGTGTGCAATTTAAGAAAACCCTGCATTATGAGATAGATGAGCTTGGAGAGAGAATTCCAAGTAAAAATAGAATGGGGGTGGGGGAGCAGGGTAGAGGAAGAGAGACTGACGAAAGCATGGCATCACTGTTGGTGTTTCCAAAATTCTGAAGTCAGAAGATTCACCCTGAAGGCAACACCACCGGCTGTGACATCCTATATGCAAAAGTCTCAACTTCCCCATGTCCTGTCAAAACTCAGCCATGCTTTAGTGCGGACTCCCCCATCACACTTCTGCAAACCACAACCAATGACCAGACATGTCCCTGCGTTAAGCACAGAACTAAAATACATATCACTGGCACAAGGCCAAAACCCATCACAAAAATAACCACTTTTCAGGGAATTAAAAAAAATCAATTAAAGAGGTAGTGAACACTTCAACATTTTTTTCACCTGTACACTTGAGTATCTGACTGAACAATGTTAAAATACATCAAAATACAAAATACATACATACGTTATTTCTGAAATTTGCACCAAACTGATAAAAATCTGCATTTTACGGCTTTTAATGAGCTCAAACGGACATCTGCCTTGAAAAATCTTTTCTGAAAAGGTGGGGCTTCTGTGGCGTAGAATCCTACCATCGGTAGATTTCTACGTCACAAACTCTTAAAAGGTTACGTTAGGAATGTTACCGCCTCTAACTGACTTTCCCATTCAGAGACCACTCCCATCCACTCCTGCCTGCACCGCTTCGGCTCCGAGAGCTACAGCTGTAGTAACGCCGGTGCTGAAGCCAACGGCCTGAACAGTTAGCGCCCAGGACTACCACGGTCCACCACCACACTATAGCCTGATTACATTTGTAAGGAACATGCATTTGTGGGATGAGCAGCAAAGCTGAGTGTGTGGGTTGCACCCATGAAAAATTTGCCAAATCTTCTCTGCCAATGTCAAACAGTTGATTCTGCCATTCACTCGTTTGGTTGGTGGAGGAATGAAGTTTGAAGAAACAAGACTTATTGGCAATTTAACAGTTTATTTATTTAACAATCAGGAGCCACAGTAGGGTGTGGGAGAACCATACACAGCCACAACAGCCTGGCACCTCCTCCTCATGCTGGTCGCCAGCCTGGTCACATACTGCTGTGGGATGGCATCCCAGCTTCAACTAACATTTGTCGCAAGTCAGCCAACATGGTTCTGTTGGTCACTCTGGCACAAAAAGCATGCCCAAGCTGATCCCACAAGTGTTCAATGGGGTTAAGGTCAGGACTACTGGCAGGCCATTCCATCCTATCCATCCTACCCTATCCAGATCAGTCAAACGTGGCATGCAGATTCTTGGAGCAGACACCTACTGACCACTGTAGAAGGGCCCATGCTCACAGGTGCCAGCAGCTCAAAAAAAGAGTCAATAGCAACAGCAAAATAAGCTGTTTAGCATTGGCAGAGAAGAGCTGGCAAATTTTTCATAGGTACAACCCACATACTCAGCTCTGCTGCTCATCCCACAAATGCATGTTCCTTACAAATATGGCTTCATTGAAAAGGGTGATAAACAGGCTTTCCAACAGTATAAGATTTATTGCCAAGAAGCATTGTTACAACAACAAATTAATCAACCAAACACAAATTTCCTTACTTTCTGTGCAAGTTTATATACATAGGGAGATATAGATCTAGCTGTATTATATATAGCTAGATCTATAGATAGATGGATCGGTGGATGGATACAAACACACAATATGAGTTTTTTTGCCCGATGCCAGCGATATAAACATACAAGTACGATAATGATGCTGTTATAATGCTTAAAAGACCCTTCCACTTATTTTACCATAAAAAAGACTGTCCTGTTTATGTAAATGAATAAAATTTTCACTAATTAAATAGAACTAACCCTAAATTTACTGCAAAAGGGCCACAGTTAGCCCAGGAGCCACAGTATGGATAACCCTGATATAAAATAATTATAACCAGTGTTAACAGTCAGATATTTCCAACATTTTAAGACACAGCCATGTGTATAATCACATCCTAACTGATGTTTATAATGTAAATGAAAAAATCCTTCTGTAAAGGTTCTCTCCTCATCTCCCTCCATCCACAGTGCACGTATTTACATCGGTTGGAAACTTTAGAGTACTGAGCTCACTTGAACACATCATGCAACTTTTTATATACTGCTGTGAGCAGAGATGTGTCTGCTCTCCTCTCCTGTACAGAGTGTGATCAGCTCTCTAACCTCGCAGTCTCTCCAGTTAATCGACATTTTTTTTTGTTTTATCCCGCTGTTGTTTTCTCAGGTGAAATGCCACTCGATTAACCTGCGCTGGTTTTTAAATCTCCCGTTTATGGAGACAGCAGCACACACTCGCCATTGCGGAATGCTGTGACGTCCTTTCACACTCATTGCGGAAAAATCTGTTGCTGACCCCCCCATTGCAGAACGGTTGTTTCCATACAGAACAACACTGCGTAACAAAGGCGTAACAGACACGGAAAAGAGAGGCAGTGTGAAAGTAGCTTGTGATCCAGTTGTCAAGTCAGAGACAGCTGGATTTAGAAAAGGGGAAACAATATTCATCTTTGGAGGACTGTCAGTGCCAGTTTCTTGAGATAAAGTCATGCCATAAATTTTAAAAATGATTACTTTTACCTTTTTGTATCAATCATCATGATAATCACCATCATTAGAATCTTAGTGCGGCAGAGAAATTCCACGGCTCATATTAACACAAAAAAGATGCTTTGCAAGTGGTGCATAATGTGTTATAATGTAGATATCCACTGAGAATATGGATGTAACGATAACCAGTGTCACTATAAATTGTGGTTTAAATTTGAGATGGTTAGTATTGCCTTTTCAAATTTTAATTACCATTAAAACCGTGTTTGATTACCGCACTTTGAAAACTCATGGTGATACTGCTCAATTCCTGGAGAAGCCGCAGCACTCTGTGGCAGTAATGCAACTTCATGGATGCCAGCTGCCGTTAAACACCATAGAAGAAGAAGGCGCAGCGCTTTCTGAGACTCTGGTGTGCATGTGCAGTTTGAAAACATGGCGAGAGAGAGCGCGAGACAGCGAGAGAGAATGAGAGCGAGAGCGAGAGAGCGAAAGAGCGAGAGAAAGAGCGAAAGAGAGAAAGAGAGATTGTACACAAAGGTAAATGAAACCGTGAAAGTGTTCTTCCTGTACCAGTTTTTCTTAGATCTGTAAGACTAGATCTAGTCTTGAGCACTGAATGTAAAGAAAAGGATTCTTGGATCTTATCTACAATTTGCACAAAGTGCAGCTACCTCTTACGGCCACAGGGTGCCATCTTTAATGCACATTTGTATGTTTGATGTTAATATTTTAATGCTCTGCCAACAAAGTATATTGTGTGTTATTTTATTTGAACAAAACTTGATTAAATGATTTCAGTGTGTGTATAAGTACTTTTTGAACATTTTGAGCACATTTCAATAATACCGTGATAATAATGATAACCGTGATAATTTTGGTCACAATAACCATTATATGAAATTTTCATATCGTTACATCTTTAGCTGAGAATAATTAATTTCTCACAGACAAATTCAGCTCCTACAACCTTTAATTTCTCCTGGATTTTCTTATTAAGCACTGTGCTGCTCATGAGCGCAGCTGGAGCCTTTTTTTCAGGATGATATTTCTAATTTCCTATATATCTTCTAAGCTTCTCTGAAACGATTTAGGCTTTCTTTTTTCTCTAAGTTTTAATAGCTAACTTCAGCCCATAGGCTCTCCTGTCTCCTCCTCCACCGGCTGCAAATCAGAGCGCAGCTGATGGAGGAGACAGGGTTAAAGCTTCCGTGTTAAGGTTAACAAAGATAGTTAATCACTTCCAAGAAACAGATAAAATTGAAAAAGGGGAAGTAGAAATATTGTTCTGAAAAGGCTATCATTCTTTAGCTATGCTAAAAGCAAGGAGCGCTGCATGTCTTAGCTGATATCTTTGTTATAATAAGACTGGTCCTGCAATGCATTTTTGTGTTAATATGTGCCGTAAAATTTTGCTGCCGCGCTACGATGGTGATGAGGAGGAGGATTTAGTGATGAAATACTCTCATGCACCCATGTGTGAAAAAAAGTTACATATTATCAAAAACCCACATGAAAAACAGTGAATGTGCAGTACTGTCCTTGTTGTAGAGACAGTTTTATTGTGCAGTAAATTATCTTACTACAGTGTTTTTGTGTTTACTGCGTTCTCGCATAGACATAGATTGTTTTCAAAACTTTGCAGTGTAAACGTGGAACTATTTGGAAATGAAAATGGAAATCAAAGCAAAACGGTGTCGTGTAAACAAGGACTAAAAACAGCATTTCAGTCAAACTCATTCGATTTATGCAATTTCTGTGTTAAATAGTAGATTCCTTTTTTTTTTAAGGTTTATTTTGGGTATTTTTGTGCCTTTATTTGATAGAGGAGGATAGCAGATAGAGTCGGAAACAGGGATGAGAGCGGGGGGAGACATGCGATGGGGGGCCTCAGGGCGGATTAGAGCCTGGGCCGTCTGTGTACATGGGGCACACGCCTTAACCACTCGGCCACCTGTGCCCCATAGATTCATTTTTATCGGCCAATTCTGCGATTCAGTTAATGTGGAAATCATAGGGCCCTAGACTCCTTGTCACTCACTTGTCTTTTGGTCTAGTCTTTTTGTCTTTGTAATGATTGTAGGTCTGGGTTTGGTCCCGGGTCCAGGTCCATATCGGATGGCGTTGGGGTCTGGACCCAGACTGCAGTCCGCCACTTAGTGACCCCTGTCCTAGCTGCTAATGTTAATATTTTATTGTTTGGTTTTCTATCAGTCATGGCTGTTATTGAGAATATGCATATTGCTAACATTATTGACGTTATAGCCGTATCCTACTAAACTGGAGATATGTTTGCAGCCATGACAGCCATGGTTTTATCTTCCATTTGCTGTTTTGTTGTTTTTCTTGTCCCTCTTTCTACATCCCTCTCTTCTTGCTTCTTCCCCCCACCCCTACTTCTTCTACCCCTTTCCAACCCCACCGTGGTTTCGGCAGATGGCTGTTGAGATAAATCTGGTTCTGATCAAGGATTTTTGCCCATTAAAGAGAATATACACAAAGACTGATAGATTGAAACTGGTTACAGATAGTGCATCTCGAAAAGTTAGAATATTATGTAAAAATTCATATTCCCCATGATTTTCTTCAAAAAGTTAAACTTTCATGAAGTTGAGGTTAATCTCACTCAAAGGGGAATACTCAAAGACTTGTTTTGCTTTAATCTTGATGATCACAGCTTACAGCATATGAAAATTAAAAATCTACTATCTCAAAATATTACACTTTTATGGAAAAATCTAACTTGTTTCTGAGTTGGTGCACACAACTGCAATTAAGAGGAACGCTGCTGTCTTCACTTCTGTCCAGAAGAAAATTACTGACACCCGCCACAATGGGATTAAGCCCCTGAAGGTCACTATTGAAAGGACAGGCTGTTCTCAGAGGCTGTATCAAAGCACATTTATAGAAAGTTGAACAGAAGAGAAAAGTGTGGTAAGAAAAGGTGCAAAAGCAACAGGGTTGGGCTCATCCTTCAAAGGATCAAGATCCTGAAAATGGACTACAAGTGTCTTGTTCTTAGTGTCGAGCCAATCCTGAACCAGAGACATCATAAGCGTCTCACTAAGAAGAAACAGAACTGGACCATTTCTCAGAGGTCCAAAGTTCTGTTTTCAGATGAAAGTAAATTTTGCATTTAATTTGTAAGTCAATTTCCCAGACTCTGGAGGAAGATCAGAGAGGCCCAGAACCCATGGTCCTTGTAGTCCAGTGCTTTTAGTTTCCACAGTGGTTTGAGGTGCCATGTTATCTGCTGCTGGTGATTAACTGTGCTTTATCAGGCTTAGATTCAACACTGTCAGCCACCTACAAGGAAATCTTAGAATACATCATGCTTCAATCTGCTGAGAAGCTTCATGCACACGTTGATTTCCTTTACCAGCAGGACTTGGCACCTGTCCACAGTGAGAACTACCAGGAATTGGTTTGCTGACCATGGTGTTACTGTGGGGCTTACTAAAGTGATTTAGTGTCACAGGTGGTTGTTCTGAAATAAACATTAGCTGCAATAAATACTGCTTCACTTTTGTTAAATCAATAAAGTTAAATGAGCTGAAAGTTTTAAATTATATTTTCTATAATGCTCAGTACCTGTTGCTTCGTTCTTGGTACTAATTAAGTGACAAAGTTAAATATATTTAACAACGGTGTTTTAAACATGCTGTTCACTGTTTAAATGCATTTGTGATGTAATTCTTCAATACTAATTCATCATTAATTCAAACTTACATTTACCAAACTGAAGAGCTGACAACTTCAGTCATGGATAGTTTCATCAATATAATTCCTACAATTTAAGAGGGATTAGTGAATAATGAACTTCAACAACCCCACAAACTAGAACTGTTATCTGAAGGTGGTGTCCACACTCCTTTAACAAAACGTGATTGTCTATTACTATACTGATACGAAGCTAATAAAGTTCGCTAAATACGCTTGTCTAGATTATCCGGGACAATGTCGTCACTTTGAACTCTCTAGTAGAGGGCAGAGAAATAAAAATATCATCCCATTTGAGGTGAAACAGACAAACTTTACATATTTTAATGTCCAAATTGCTCTATTAATCACATTTCACTTCTCGTTTCTATGCAAAGTCCAATTCAGATAGAAAGGACCAGAAGTTGCACCCATATTTCACGCAAAGAATCATGGGGGCTAGGAATAAGGTGGATAAATATTTCATTTAAATATTTCATCTTGTAATGGTAAATCTAGAATATATGGAAATTTCACTTCTTGAACCAAATCACAGGTTGAAAAAAACCTTTTTCATGATATTCTATTTCTAAAAGGCCTGTATAATCATACGAGTTTGGACTTATTTCATTGTTCAATTGTCACAAAATGAAAATATCAAACTTCGATTGATATGATAACTTTAAAAATCAGTTATAAATATAACAACAAAAACAGAGGTCCTTGGCAAGCCAATATTGGGTCATTACTTGTTTTGGGTAATAAAAAAGGGCAATATCATTTTCAATTTAGACATTGCAGGAGTCCTTATCCTTATGAGAGAGTATGCTTTTAAAAAACTAGGGTGTTGATTTTATCAGTAAATTAAACAAAACCAGAAAAAGCACAAGATAATGATAATGTTTACAACCGTATCTATGTGGATTTACATCATTGGCTCAAAAACGGACCCTAAATATTTCTCATCACTATCTATCTAAGACTAACTCCACAATAAAGTGACGCATGAGTAAATTCATGCAACACATGTCAGGTTTAGACAAGATTGAGTTTTTGACGACATGAGATGAAACTGAGCGAATTCAGCGAATGCTACTGAAACAAAGTTAGCGTGTTTGTACTGTTTTCCTTGATCATACCCCCCCCCCAATAAATAAACCTTCTAAGTAACAGTTTAGTAACGCCTCCCCGAAAATAAAACCACAACAGTTGAAGGCTAATGTTAGCTTGAAGCTAATTGGCTGAAGTTAGCTAAGCACGAATCCTCGCGTGCTGTCTGTGTACCGGTTTCTGTTGGGGTACTGACCGAGGTACAGCACGGTGGGGATGAACCCCCATCGGATGACGAACTGGCCGCACTGGAACAGCTGCTGGAGACGCTGCTTGGTTTCTTTGCTCAGTTTAGCCATGTTTTTATCTCGTCCAGCGAGGATAGTGATGTTGCTGCTGGCAAGGACAAGGAAAGAGGAAGTGACGTAAGAATATGGCATTTACATACTTGACAAACGTTCCTTCTGTTGTAGTCTGCCATCTTGCGGACGGACGATTAATCGCATGTTTGACTATCTCTCCATTTCTATCCATTTTATTATTATTTTTATTTATTTTATTTTATTTTTTTTTACAATTTAGAGTTTTACATTTTTTAACTGAGAGACTTAAATGAGAAGAAGTCGAAGGCACTGTCTATAATCAGTCTTTTAATGAGATAAAGAAAATATGTAAACTAAATTTAAATCATTTTCAGGACAAATGGGTTCCTATGTATTTCCAAATGAGTACATAAAAGGTTACCAGATATTATTAAGCCTCATATTCAGACATGGATTCTGTGTAGTCCTGCCCACAGAGATGAGTGGGCCCTTGAAAAGCTACATAAATGGGTCCTTCTAGATATCAGTTAATAATATCAATGCAAACGCACAAGATGTGTAGTGCTGACACTACCCCTTTGGTTATTATCAGACCTGGCACCAGTATCCTTTGGAGACAACTGAAAAAATATTTTGTTTTTGTTTTTGGAGCTATATTGTCCATCTTGGACAATCTATCTGGTCCAATGAGCCCATCCACTGTGTTAATGTTACATAAATAAAGGCACATACCATTTTTAAAAGAAAGGCTAGGTTCTGAAGCAGGCAGCAGTAAATGTATTCATTTTGTTGCTTTAATAGCTTAAGTATTAATGGGTTTTAGGTGTAAAATGTAGTGTTGAACTTTGTTGTTCATAACAATCTTAAAGCTCCTTTTATTCTCCAGCTGCAAAGACTCAACAGCCGTATTACCAAAACAATTTGAAATAAAACAAGAGGTCTTCACTGTGTAAAAATTAGGATGTCTTTGCTTACCCCCATAGGCCACTCCATGACTTTGGTTTGATGGATACCACCTTTGCAATGGGGCAGCTGGTGAAATTTCATCCCTGCTGGGTATTCCACATTCAGCTGTGTTTAGGAACAACAGCATCTCGGCCATGAGGCAGAAGACCACTTAAACTCACCAAGCAGGGCTTGACAGCTGCTAAGATGCATGGTGCATAAAAGTCGCCAACGCTGAAGAGTCCTGAACCTCCACTGGCATTAATGTAAGCAAGGCCCAGCAGCTGCATGCAAGCCTCACATCACCGAGTCCAAAGCCAAACATTGGATGGAGTGGTGGTAAAGCACACTGACTAGACTGTGGAGCAGTGGAAACGTGTTGATGGATGAGTTCGGGTTGCCTGGAGAATGTTACCTCCTTGACTGCATTGTGCCAACTGTGAAGTTTGGTGGAGGAGAGATAATAGTATAGGGTTTCGGCTAGGCCCCTTATCTCCAGTGAAGGCTGATCTTGATGCTTCAACACGCCAATACATTTTGGACAATGCTATGCTTCCAAATGAGTGGCAGCAGTTTGGGGAAAGCCCTTTTCTATTCCAACATGACTGTGCTCCAGTGCACAAAGCAAGTACTATAAAGACATGGTTTGACAACTTTTGTTCTGAGCCTCATCTAGCACCTTTGGGATGAACTGGAACAGAGATTGCAAGCCAGGCCTTCTTGCCCAACATCGGTGCCTGACCTCATAAATTCTCTGCAGAATGAATGGGCACAATCTATGACACCAGATATCTGCATTTTGAGTACTTTGAGTTTATAAACTCAAGAGGGAGCCTCCATGTTTTGGTCCGCACTGGTAGTGTGACGTCACTTAGCCGCAGCGCTCCTCTCCGTTCCTGTGCAGTAATGGCTGTTTCAGACTGGCGGCCAGTGTTAGGACTGCATTGCTGCATGTCTCATTCACAGAGAATTTTTAAGAATTTCCTCTATTTTTTCCTTGCACCACGAGCAGGTATCAGTCAAAATAGATTGGAAAATCATACATACAGAGCCTTACTATTTACCTTGTTGTCAGGGGCGGATCTAGAAAAATATTCATGGGGTGGCAAGAGATTTTTTAGGGGTGGCACCCCATGGCAAAGTGTATTTGTTGATTCAATCACATTATCAATTGATATTTAAATGGAAAGTTTCAAATTAAGTTTTGTGAACTTAGTAAAGTTTTGTTCCCTCATTATAGCACATTAGTAAAGCTATTAATCAAAATATACATGGTGAAAGACAATAAACAAATTATGACCAATTAACTGTCCTGTATAAAAGGCTTTAAATATCTCTGGTGTCTACTAGATGTAAAATGATGATATAAACTCAAAACTCTGCTCTTGAATGTAACTTTTTTACTCTGATTTTTTTTTTACCACATTTGTTTTTCTTGATACTGTAAACTTTTCAGTGCTGTGAATGTATTTATCATGTTTTATTCACTCTTGACATGAAAATGTATGGCTCATCCTTTATGACTGTAAAAGATTTAAATAAAGGTTAAATGGATGATGGATAAGAAGGCTAAACATGATCTGTGCCAGTTCACCAGAATTACTTACAATTTTATCACATGTACATCAAGTTGTAATGTACATTCTCACCTTCTCACCTAGAAAATATTATGATTATTTTTCTCCCTGATATTAAGGGATCATTTTTTAAAATGATTTTTTAGATGAACTGGACAGTAATGGAAGGATAGCCTATTTCTGTTTTAATCCAGGCATGGCCCTAGAGGTCTTCTAAAGACTCTAGACTAAAGTTTAAATTCTGTAGCCTACTTTTTAATCAGTGTAACATTGCCAGTGAGAAATGTCTTAAATTTTGCATCCATTTTATGACAAATTTAATGATATATGAGCAAAAGTTGTGCCTCCTGATCTTCTATTAGATACTTTATAAAATGTAATCTCTGTTTCTATTTGGCATAAACAAGAATCTTAAATTTGTCTTTGGAACAAGGCACAAGTAAGATTTAAGACACAAGAATCAGCACAGCACAGACGTGGTCATGTAAAATGTTTTCTTGAGAAACAGCTGCGCCATCCTACTTTTCAGGGGAGAAAAATCCTTAAACAAGCACTTTTTTGGAGAGTAACAGGTAGAAAACACTGAATTAATCTTTCTGTTTCATTAGCTATCAGTTTGCATGATGTTCCTTTAATCTCCACCAGATTTCAGCAAAATACAATGTGATTAAAAATTGGCTCCATCTATAACTGCCCTCTATACTGACATAAACACAAGGTAAAGACCTAAGAAGAGAAATAAAAGAGATGCTGTTTGTTAAATATAGTTGCCATTATCAGGTCAGAATTAATGTTTTCCAGTGTGTTTGTTCCTTCATCATTATTTATAGTCTTGTTTTTTTGATTCATACTAGAGCCAAACACTGCTGTCACTGCATGCCCCCTCTATTTATCCCCTTGCTGAGTAATGGTGACTTAATCCCTTCCTTTGGGTCTCTGAATTTTACTATATCATGTTGTAGAAAAAATTTACGTCCATACTGATAGAATATGTTTGAGGTCTGTTTCTTGATGAACCAGATGAAAGCCACGAGCTAAAATGTGTCAGTTCAATAAAGTTGTTTCCCAAACTTCTACTATTTATGAAGCTTTCTGTTTCAAACTGTTGCAGGTAAAGATAAACTGATATAAACACAGTACGGGGATACTTCCGGTTTGTGCTTTTCAAGGTAAAGACCCACTTTAGCTTTCCTTTGGAGAAACTCCCTTCATTTGTACATAATGCTTTTATTTTGAAATGCTCCCAGAACGGTTCCACTATACAAGAATCAAGACGCTTGCAGGGAGGTTTATTGAGGTAAAATTTAGGAGGAATGGCAGGGATTTGATAGCAGGGAGACAAAGCCAACATGTAGCAAATTTGAGCCTGATATGAAAGGTGTTATGGCAGCAACAGCTGCAAGCAGACTAACATACTGCCAGTCTGAAAAACCTGCATGGCAACGATGAAGAGCACGATGGCTAAGTGACGTCATACTACCAGTGCGGACCAGAACATGGCGGCCTCCTGGTGAGTTTATAAGCTCTAATTTACTCAAAACGCAGATATCTAGTATATCTAGTGCAGGGCTGCCAACTTTCCAGAAAAGTTAGGAGTGACATTTTAGAGAAAACTGCATGTGCAGAGCTTGCCATATTCTTTTTGGAGTGTGTCAGTGCATAGCTGTTTATTCATTCATTTATTAATTTATTTATCTTATCTATTTAAAAAAATCAAAAATTAAATACCAATTCTAACCTGCCTGCAGAAAGTTCAAGAAATAAAATGAAATGCAGCCACACTAGAATGTGAAGCTTGTACTGTATTTTACCATTGTATGCTTAGTTTAGAGAGGGGAAGCACAATATGCTGATATTTATCCAACAAATTCATTTTAGCTGATAGACTGATATCAGTACAGATTAAACATAGCTCTGACCTAAAACGCCTAAAGGACTATGGCAGCAAATATCAGCATGGCGCTCATTTGCTGAACCATCTGCTCCATCCTCAGCTACACTTTACAAATTATTTTCAGGCACCATCACTCCTAAAAAGTTTGTCATCTTCCTGCAGTTTGCTCTTATTTAGTGTCTGAATGTTAAGATGAGCCACCAGCGTCTCCCCTCTCTGCTCTCATCCTGACTAAGACCAGATCCAGGAGCAGACAGGACCATTTTATGTTGTGCCTAATAATGGAAAGCTCTAATGTAGGCCATTTTTAAGTAAGGAAACTTTGCTCTTTATAGAGTGCAGTGGCCCTGAAAAGGGCCTTTTGTTTGTGAAGTACTGTAGGGTTGGTCACAACTAAACGCCTCCAGGAGCACTCGGCAGCCTCAGAGTTGAAATACCAGGTGAACCTCTCCCTCTGCTGCATCAGTAACCTGGTGGACTTGTTGGATCCCAGATGACCAGCACTTTCCATGGAGGACTGAGTCTTCAAGGGATGGAGGTTGGGCCTCTGTTGACCTCAGGAAGCTCTGGAGGATGCAGGTTGCTTTCTCACAGGCGTCTACATGTTGGGATGTTTCTCCATCACCTGCTAGAACATCCAAAACTTGGAAACAAGGATCCCAAATGTGCACTCTACCCCCAGCAGAGCCCAAGAGACAGGAGTTATATATTCAGAAATATAAAATACATGCATGGGGTATCCTGCCGTGTGATTCTGGGAGCCACAATGGCAAGAACAGCATCAAACTGTGCCTGGGACAGCCTGAAGAAGTTCCTGAACAAATGCTGCCAGCTCCTGGTGCTGGTGCTGGTGCAACAGTGTTCTCATCCAACAGGAAGAGACTCTCTTCAGCTTGTTTCATTACATCTTAGTGCTGCTTCCAAACACTGACTGTTTTACCTGATTACACAGACTACAACAATAAGCTGACAGTGCAGGAGCTGCTAAAAATAATTTCCATCTGATCCATCTCAGTTAGCAGGAGTTCATGATGAGTTCTCTACACACATCAAAGTTAGCTATGGACTTTTAAAGGCTCTGTGCTTGGACAGATTCTTTTCCCTGTGTATATATAATTATGTATGTATAAACAGTGCTTAACAAATTTATTAGACCACCACCCAAAGTAAGGTTTATGCCACAGCTGCCCTAAATTAACAGCATTGGTAATTACCAAAATCATTTTTTATGTTTCTGCAATGGTTAATACACCAATATGCAGAAGCTCTTTAACCCAAATGATATTTTAATGCTACAATATAATTATTATTGTTATCCATGAATTTTCCAAACTTACTGATTTACAAAAAAACTGAAAAAATAGTAAAGCACATTATTATTTTTTGATTAATATGTCAAATTAGAGTTATTTACTTGCATTCCTGACCAGAAAAATGAGTTTTAGTGGTTGAACGTTATGCTTGATTCATTTCTGACTTCTCAGAGAAGCCCAGTTAGCTGGCTTAAATTTGGGTATAAAAAGTAGAATTCAGTTTGAAATTCCTCATTCTGTTCAAAATGGTAAAACGTGGAGAGCTCACTGAAAATGAAAGAGTCCGCTTTGAAACACTTCATGATGCTGGATGGTCTCTGAGACAAACAGGGAAAGACATAAAGTGTTCTCACAGTGAGGTCACGTATGCTTTGGAGTCAGTTGCCCAGACTGGTACTTACAAAATGCTCCAAGGACGAGGCAGGAAACGGAAGTTAACTGAAGCAGATGTCAGACACCTCAAGATTTGAAGTACCAGAGACAGAAGGAAGAGCACTGCTGATCTTCAGGCAGAGATGAATACTTCTAGATCAGAGTCTGAGAAAGTCTCCAGAATGACCATAAGTGGACGACTGATGGTACAAGGCTTAAAGGGAAGAAAAGCTGCTAAGAAGCCATTATTGAGGCCTGCAAACATCTAGAAACGCCTCAGATTTGCCAGGGAGCACAAACACTGGGCTGTTAGCGACTGGAAGAAGGCACTCTGGATGGACAAGTCCAAGTTTGAACTCTTCGGTCAGCATCGCCGTAGAAAAGCTGGAGAATATTTTGATGACAGATGCATTGCACCCACAGTGAAACAGGGTGGAAATTCCATTATGGTATGGGGTTCCATTTGTGGATACGACGTGGGCAAAATAGTGAAAATCGACGGTATCACGAACAAGAACGTGTACCACAATATCTTAGTGTATCATGGAATCCCTTCTGGACTGAACCTGATTGGTCGTGGGTTCATATACCAACAAGACAATGACCCCAAGCATACTTCAAAGCTGTGCAGAGACTATCTGACCAAGAGAAAGGGAATCTGGAGTACTGGAACTGATGGACTGGCCAAGTCAAAGTCTGGATTTGAATCCTTTAGAACAAATTTGGGATTTTGTAGATTTAAAGATTGATCGCACAAAAGTTTCGTCTAAAGCAAGTCTGTGGGAACAGCTAGAAACTATTTGGAACTCAAAAATGTAGTCAAATTTTTGAACGTGTAGCTACCATCTCAAAATGGCCAAAACATGCCTCGACTCTATTTTTTGCAAAGTGTTTAGGTAGGAAAAGCACAAGAAGCTTACTCCTCTTTGAGTCTTGAAGACAGTGAAGATTATGACCAAGTTAAAGGTGCAATATTAAAAATGTATGAACTTGTTCCTGAGGCTTACCGTCAATGTTTCAGAAGCCTCAACAAGCTTGACCAGCAAATTTATGTGGAGTTCGCTAAAAAAAAAGAGACCCTATTTGACAGGTGGTGCAAATCTCAAAATGCAGAAACCAGAGAAGACCTTAGAAAACTCATGCTGCTTGAAGCATTTAAAAACTGTCTACCTGATGTCTTCTGTATTTACCTTAATGAACAAAAGGTCACGACTCTTGACCAGGCTGCAGTTCTTGCAGAGGAGTTTATTTTGACACACAAGCTTAACCTTGACAAAGAACAGAATAAACAGAAAGAAAAACCTGTTTCATAGAGCTCGTTCCTCAAAGCAAGTTTCTCCTGTAGCTGCTACATTCAAAAAGGCTTCTGGAAGTGCTTTTTCAGAAAAAGTTTGCTTCTATTGCAAGAAACCTGGTCATCTTATTGCTGAGTGCCCTGTTCTGAGTAAGAAACAAAAATCTTCCAAACCTGTAGCCTTAATAAAAACTGTAAAAGAACCCTCTCTTTTAACAACTCCTCAGCATTCATCTCAAAAGGTCAGTTAGCCGGTTCCTCATCCTTCCTTGTGGATGGTTTTGTTTCCCTCAGTTCTGATCCAGCTAGTATGAAACCCATTAAGATCTGGAGAGACACTGGAGCTTTTCAGTCCCTGATTCTTCAGGATTTTTTGGAGTTTAGTGATGATTCTTCTTTAGGATCTAATGCTCTTGTTGAAGGTTTTGGCGGTGGTTATTTGTCATTGTCAATGCATCGTCTTAACCTCCAGACCTCTTTAGCTTCTGGTCACGTTGCTGTTGCTCTGTGTTCTCGTATCCCGATTGATGGTGTGTCCTTTATTTTGGGAAATGATCTTGCTGGTGACAGAGTAGTTGCTGTCCCTGTAGTGACTGAAACCCCTGATGATCTAGAGAAGCGTTATCCAGATACTCTCCCTGTTTGTGTGACTACCCGTCCCATGTCAGAAAAAGAAAAAGACAAAGAATGTGACTCTGACATTGATCTTTCAGACACCTCTTTAGCTAAAGATGTGACGTTAGGGTTTGACAATCTTTTCCCCTCATGTGAAGAGCTAAAAATTGCACAGAGTAATGATAAAACTTTGTCTCCCTTCTTTGAAGAGGCTGTTGATGAGGAGGCAGTTAAAGAAGTTTCTTGTGGTTACTTTGTAGATGATGGAGTGCTCATGAGAAAGTGGACCCCTAGCGTGTCTAGTCAGGATGATTGGAGGAGTGTGTTTTAAGTTGTTGTCCCAAGTGTTTACCATCTTGAGCTTGGCTCATGATCATTGCCTTGAAGGACATATGGGAATTAAAAAGACTTCTGATCACATTTTGGGGCATTTTTTTTTTTGGCCTGGGCTAAAATCAGATGTAACCAATACTGTAGAACTTGTCAAACCATCAGCCTCTTTTCCACAAGCAGGCTATTTAATTATGGGGGAAATTATGATGCATGCTTTTGAGATGTAAGAAGTCACAATAAATCATAAGGCTAAAGATCTGCAATAAAATGCAAATGTATTAGTTTGGATGGTCAAAACAAGAAATAACAAGCCAAAACAATGTTTTCTATGGGTCAAAGAAGTCTAAATAGGAGATAAAATTCAAAATACTGAGTTTATAAGGTCAAAATATGAGAATTAATTCAAATCATGAGTTCAAACTGTCAAAATGAGAAAGTCAAAATCTGAGAAAAATTCAAAATCATAAGATTTAAAGGTCAAAATATGAGAGAAACGGCCATATTGTAAGTCTAAAGGGTCAAAATATGAGATTAAAGTAAAAATAATGAGTTAAAAAGGTCAAGATATGAGATAAAATTCAAAATCATGAGTAGAAAAGGCCAAAATATGTAATCAAATTCAAAATCATAAGGTTCAAAGGTCAAAATATGAGATAAAATTCAAAGTCACGAGATGAAAAGCTCAACATATGAGATGAAAGTAAACTCATCAAACTCAAGTTAAAAAGGATAACATGTCTGAGTAAACAACTTCTCCAATCTATTACAGAAAAAAACGACTGATTATGTGAAGAGCGCAATATCTCTGCTTGCTTAAACTGGTGTTTTGACTAAGGCTGAATGGTTTGAAAAGATAATCTGCTTTTTTTTTTCCAATATTGTGATTTCAGTTTAATATGCAATTATGTTAACATTCCTCATCGCATTTATTATTCAACAAAACAACCAAAAAAAGTTATATTATTATTTACTATTTTGTCTGTAAAGTTTGTTCTGTCAATAAAGTTTATTGAAAGTGACGTGATCGTGTGGCCGGGAGGCATCGAGGGCCCAGAGAGACAAAATTGCAGGTCCAGCACAAGATCTTTATACTCCCACTGTCCGTTTATCATTCCCTTCTGTTGATCATCAGGCGAACACAGTGCAATTATACTGTTTATCCTTTCAAGAAGAAAATAAGAAAATATTGTGAGTTTTTTTTTTTTAAATATATATATAGAAATATCTATCCAACAAGATGAACTTGTCTGATCATGTCGGGTTCCTTCTAAAGACAATTTATAGATGGTTAGAGGGTTATGACTGAATTACTGTTAGATTTGGTAATAAGGAGACATAATGGAGCACAAATGTGAAATATAGAAACACTTTATTCCCAGAAGTTGTAGCAGTGAGTTATTCAGACATAGAAAGGCCAAAATAAACCGACTTCAGTACAACAGTATGATGTACAACAAGAGCTTTCACATTCTGTAAACCCACATACAGAAACACTTTGATTGTTACTGTCCCACCAAGCTACTGCATGTATGGACACTGGACAGGTCAGGTACACAGATGACAGAAAACACTTTGCTTTGAGGGCGGGGTAGCCTGGATGTTTGATTTAGGACATCGAATGTAGCAGGTGGGTTGGCGTTTAATTCAGTTTTTGGTACAAGAGCATATCACCCTGCTTTACGCTGTGATGTGAACGACAACGGACACGGGAAACACATCACCAGAGTACTACAAACAGCTGGAACAATGGGTGGATCAGAGGATGACCTTGTTGCCCCGTACACAGATAGACAAAAGTTCAATTACAGTTTAGTACGGAGCAACAAGGCGTTTACGTCGTCTCTCACAGGAAAAAAACCATAGCAGAGAGTCAAACACCTCTTGTTCATAATAAGAAAATACCAAAGTTGAAAACACAACTCATTTGATCTCTCAAGTGCAAAATTCAATACTTAAATCATCCACACCCTTCCTCCTTATAATCAAAAACCCTTTCTCGTTATCTTTAAAAAGTTGGATTTTTACTTGTGCCATCAAATACACAGCAATTCAGGAAAGTGCTAGAGGAGCAAGGGAAGAGAGGATAAATATTGCTATTATCGTCATTATGATGACAAAACTGTGCAGCTGTAAACAAAGAACTGATTCTTCTCATACTGGTTGATTCTTTAGTGGTTGTTTTCATGATTTTTAAGGGAAGAATGCAGAAGTTCTGCTGTAAAAGGAAAGTCTGGGTGATGCTCCCAAAGTAGGAAAACACAGAATAGGAGAGATTTGTATTGCTATGGGAAATGATCAATAATTGTTTAAAAAAGGAGTAGAAACGCTTGTTTCAATTTGTAGAATCATACCTTGTTCATTGTATCAATCAGCAGCCTTTAATCTAAAAAACAACCACACTCACACTCACACTCACACACACTCAAGCATTGCTCTCACACTCAACAACCGCCGTCTGACAAAGCCAGGGCGAGGTCAGGATGGATGTATGGAAAAGCCATGCAGGGCAGCAAATGCCAATTCAAATACTTTTCAGACACTTCTCCACACAGTCTTCTTAGTAAGGAGTTTTCAGTGCCTCAGTTTATGACAGGGAGTGCAGTTTTGTCCCGCTGCCACTTCACGGTGACAGTGCACTTTAAGCTTTGAGTGGTCTCACCCTGACATTCAACATCCATCAGGCTCAGAGGAGGCTCTGCTGGAGGAGAGGAGGAGCAGTGGGAGCTGATGGAGCTCAGGGTGAGTGAATAGAGCAGGACAGCAGCACAGACGATCAAAGACATTAAAACGGAGTGGCGAGGGAAACAACAGGAGTGTTTGTGGTCTGTTTTTGTTGGCATGGCTTGGAGTTCCAGGTCACAGGTTACAGGGTCGCAGAATTGAGGGTTCAGGGCGTTCAAAGATCAGAGCCAAGGTGCACGCTGATGCTGGGAGAGCGCTGCGTGTGGTTCGGCGCCGGACTCAGGTACCCCATCCCGTCCTCCTGCAAGCTGCACGAGTAGCGGCCAGCTTCAGAGGTGGTGTGGTTGTTGTTGGGAGGGGCGTTGCCGCTGGCCACCTGCTCAAAGGAGCGGGAGAAGACGGCGCTGGCAGTGCGCGTCAAGCTGGTGAGAGCTCCCGCCTTGGGCACCGACTGGCTGGAAGTGAGCGTCAGCCGCTTGACGGAGAGCTCTGCGCTCTCGCTGTTAGCCCGCCCGGTTGTTAGAGGGCCCGCTTCCTTGTCCTTGCTGGAGCGCACGCCGAGCCGACACTTCTTCATGGCCTTGGCCCCCAGGTTCAACGTGGTGACGCTGTTGCTGATAGTGATGGTGGGAGGGGTCATGTCAGGCCCCACTCCGCCTGGCCACACCCCTTCATCCACCTCTGAAATATCCATCAGCTCATCCGGGGAACCCAGATCCACTGCGTCTGTGAGACAGAGAGCGGGAGACAAAACAGGGAGGGAAATTAAAAACAGGAGTACAATGAGAAATAACTCATCTGTCATCCAGCCACTGTTGTCCAATCAAATTTAGGATTGATTAGATTTACAGCACAGAATGTAACAGTGAAATTTTTGAGTCAAATTCAGTGATTTAAGCTTAAGTTGGGCTGAATGATAGAGGAGTTCTGCCAGCAGGTGGCGCCTGCACACTGTAGCCTCAGCTAACAGAAGCACCTCAGCACAGTAACAGTAGAGATCTTCATTAAAGGGCAGCACACAAGTTAGATTAACCAGCAGTTTATGACAACAGTGAGTGGTTTATTGTCAGAGGAGTGCATGTTTGTCCCAAAGGCAGGAAAGGTCAAAAGCCTGGGAGAGACCACGGAGGAAAGGTAGAGGAAGAACAAAGGCAGAGAGAGTAGACTCACCTCTCTATCTCTACATACACACATCTAAGACATCTTTCCTGGGTTCTTTATGGCATGCATTCACCTGTGTGAGTCAGCCACCACCTACACATACACTTTTGATCTGACGCTACCATGGTAACAGAACACCTGTAAACTGCTGGAACACAGACAGATAGGCAGGTCCTGATAAGATCTATTACAGTGGATTCAAACAGGTCAAGACAAAATTTAAACAAATAATTCAAGACCTGCAGATCTGTCCCCAGCCTCTAGCTACAAGTCACAAGGAAGTAATCAGCTCAGAGGTGTAACCCAGAGGTAACATGTCGAGGCGTACTGAGGTGTGCTTTATCAGACCCCAAAACTTACCACAGGCTCAGTAAAAACCAAAGGAGTGAGGCCCCGAAACAGCCTCGTTGGAGAATATCTCCTAGTCATGTTAGAGCTCAGAAATAATATCTGAGGGGTTTATGATTGAACGTCAGCGCCTCTTAAAACTCTCAGACTTTAGACTAACATCTGCTAAACTAGACAGCTGTGAGCAATTTTAAATCCTGATTATTTAAAGTTTATGAAGCTTCTGATACACTGCTGAGCCACAAATCAAGACTGAATTGTTGACATGGTCAGAAAGGTGATCACTCTGATCTATATCTATTGTTTAAGTCATAATGCGGTGGTAAACTGGAGTCTTCCCATTCAACATATTGTAAAACTGAGAAAATTTTTCATGTTCAGAAAATCATATGCTCATTTTGGAAATGAATACCGGCAAAACGTTTAAAAAAGTTGAGAAAGGGTTTTGTTTAGAACTCTATCATCTCTGTTATAGTCAGGCAAATGACATAAGGCTTCCTTCACTGCAGTAGCACCACCTGACTTTTGCAACTACTTTCCAAATAAAAGGGTAACTCAGACACTTTTTATTTTTGTTACAAAGTTGATAAATCTATATTTTAAATCCAAATGAATAATCTTATTCTAAAATAAATTAAAGCTGTTGTACCTTGGCTATAAAACACTGTATTTAATATAAAAAAATATGTGATACCTCCTGAACCTTATTAGAAGTAAAGTGGATATTTTTAGAGCTTTATTTAACATAATTTATTTTATATATATTGACACTTTTTACTTTTATTTTAACGGTGTCAATAATCTGTTAATTTACTCAGACAGTCACGCCACCTGACATTTTTAGGGTTCATGATGCGAAAATATAAAATATATTATTGTGAGTAAGAAACAGAAAACTGTTTTTTTTCTATTGCAAGACGGACTGCTCAAGAGAGCTACCACTGTATAAATTACAATTTAATGTTGAACTGAGACTCAACAGATGACTGAGCACCCCTCTGGGATATTATTGATCAAGAAATGATGACATCTAAGAGTACTTCTTGTCTGGAAGTCATTTACCCTAATCTTTAGCTTCACTGCATTTACAGAGAAGTATCCATCTGTTCCAAGAAGCTTCAGACTGTGATAAATTAGATGACTGCAGATGGGCTCTTCTGAGACTGACCACTGTAGCACCACCTCTTCTATTTGATCACCACAGAACTAGAGCACATCACCACTCATTGTGACTTCAGTGATGAAAATAAAGTATAACTAACTATAGATATAACTGTCATCTTTCTGACCATGTCAATGTAAACTTAAAATGAAGAAGCTTTGTAACAGCTGAATTTATGGTAGAGCTGCTGCATTAGTTTGTAAACATGGTTGTAATACCTGTACTGTAACCAGTGTTAAACTGCACCGTGTGATTCAGCCAAGCACATGTCACTATTCTGCATGTTTTATCAGGTTATTGATCGGTTATTCAGTTAGATTTCATAATTAATTGGATTCAAGGACCATCAGCAGGAGATCTCAGTGAGGAAGCTTCAGCCACAAAGGAGAGCGTGAATGATTGAATGACTTTCAAAGACAGATGAGAGGAAAAGTGCGATTAGGCGAAGAGAGGTTGGTGGAGCCCAGCGCAAAAAAGGTAAAGAGGGAAGTCATCATGCAGCTTCTCAGACCACGCCCCTGCACACGGTTACCTAGGTTACCCCGGGAGCGGGGCGGGGGGGAAAGAGGGGGCCTTAGTACTGGCTCCTCCCTGTGGGGGCCGACCCAGAACCCTCGTTTTCCACCATCCGCCTCACAGACTTCTGCCTCCTGACCTCCTGACTCCTCGTGCTGGAGTCGTGGCCTCGGGGGTCCAGGCTGACTTCAGAGGTGGCGCCCGGCATGTCGCTCTCGGGGCGTGGCCGCAGGGAGTCTCCGTTGGCCATTCGTTCACCGCCCACACCTGTCACACTGATCTCGGGGATGGGCACGCCCCCCTGCGAGGCGTCAATTTCTACACTCACCTCCTGGGACTCTGGTGGGGGGGAGCATTGGGGGTAGGGGGCATGTGTATAGACACAAAGAGACAGATAGACAGACGAACATGTATCATGCACACACATGAAAAACAAAAGACGATCGTGTGCACAGGCACACACGACCACAGTGACACAAGAGGTTATCAATGTGATGGCAGAAAAATAAAAAGACAAAAATCATAGTTACACAGCCTAAAACATGGCCAAAAAACATGCTACATGGAGACAAATACACAACACCAGCAATCTCACCCCTACACATGTAGTAATATTCATGATAGTTTCCTCTGCTGTCTGCTCTCCACTAAAGCTTAAAGCAGCTCTGATTCTGGCAGAAATCAGCAGGATGCATGAGATGAAAAAGGGGCGTCTGGCTCAAGATGAAGCCTACTCATTAAACAAAGTGAAAGCTGTAATTTATCTTCCTGATCTGCACTCTACAATTAAGTAAGAGCTGCTTTTTCTCCTTAACTACAAACCGTCTGGTACCATTGACTCTGATTAAAGAAAGTCTGTCCTAATTTCAGAGTTTCTTCTGCATAGTTTAAGTAGTTTTCAAAGTGTGAGGAAGGCACCACAGGATCTCAGGGGAAGCAGAAACAAAAAACAGACAAAAAGGTGATTTGCTTTGCCAATTTCTGCTGTGCATGGACACAATTTATATTTACTAGGGAGACTAGGTTATAGAGTTGACTATTGAAGTCAGGATTTCATGCATAGGCCCTGATGATTCTCTACAGTAGCAGTGTTTCTATGCAAAGATGTTCAAGCTGATGACAGCATAAGGCTGTGTAAACCCTGGGGTTTTACTGAGACAAAGCACTCATCTAGTGAGCAAACTGGGGAATTTTTTGACAGGAAGAAAAAGTAATTTCGGTCACTGAAATTACCTGAGACATTTAGCACTGCAAACAGTAATGGACCCCTGGTAATTTGTAAAAATCACAAAGGACGTCTGTATTTTTGATCATGTACAAACAGACCATGTCTGTTATTTGTGGAAGTAAAAGTTCCAGAGCAAATTACCGACCATATTTCAGCACACAGAGGCCAACAGGTAATTCTAATTTATTAATCAACATTATAAATTATCTTGTCTTAGGGGGGGCTCTCTCCCCCACACTTTGAAAACCTGTGGTTTAAATCAGATCAGTCATGTCAATGCCCTTCCTGCTCTCTGACTTGTTTCTGTAACACTAGCTCCATGTAGGCTGCCTTATCTCCCTGTCCGGCTGCATTCATCTCTTTTTCTCTGACTTCTCTCAAACTGTGACACCTGCCTGCCACAGGTCATCCAGGAAATCCTGGAGATGATGTGGAAACTAAACGTGGAGGCGGACAGCACGAGGATGGGTGCACTTCAATTTTAAGGGCCAAAGGATGACACAACAATTATGTAGACAGCGACTGATGAAATGATAGGGCCGGTGAACAATGAAGACATGTCAACCTCTAGCTCTATTCTCCTCTTCTTTCCTCGTATGTTTCTATTTTGTATTACCTGATAAAAAAATGACTGTGATAGGTTTAAAGAAGTATGTGACAAACCCACGTGGGATTCCTTCTTGTTTTCCAATGACTGGATCTCCCACAGTTGTTTCATCACATCTAAATGAGTTTCAGTCTCACCATGTCTCTTCCAGCGGTGTCCCCTGATAGACAGAGACGTGACAGCATTTCTGGAGATCCTGGAGGAGGTGGGTGTGATCTCCACCTGGATACTCCGTGCACCCTCTTTATTGTTGCTCTTCAGTGCTGCACCATGCAGAGACGACTTGATGGCATTACCCACCTGAGGGGTGAGGAGAAGCGCACGATGAAAACATTAGTGCCTCAGAGGATGGCAGGGTTTTACAGACAGAGCACAGACAGAGTGGATCTTTCCTGGTTTAAAATTAGGGATGGGAATTGGAGGGTAACTCACAAGTCATGCAGCCACAATAACAATAAAATCTCAAAAGATCATTGTGCATGATTAATGTGTTTCTTTACTGTTATTTGGAGTCATCTTCACCTGACAACTGGTCATGAGGCAGGACAATGATATAGGTATGTTGCCACACTTTAAGTTAACATGCATCTTTATTTCCTTCAAAATAAGAGCCAATTGAAATTTCTTGTGCAATGTCTATAAACCCATGTGTAAAGCATATAAATAAGTGCATGTCTTCTAAAAAATGTCACTCATTTTAAAGCCTTGGAATAAAAAAAGAGAAAAATCTATCTTGGACTTCTGAGAAAATCTTAGATGAAAACAGCACAGATGGTTGTTTATGTAGGTGTTTGACTTCAGTCAGAGATGGCAGCTCATCAAGCATGAAACAGTCCTGCTTATGACGCAATTATTTTTCATCAAATCTTACTGTAATTAAAAAAAAATGTCTTGATCATTTTCTTAAGACTGGCAAAAACTGTGCCATGTGCTCCAAAACAGTACAATTTTCTGATTTTTATATTAATCAGAAGTATCAAAAGTGTAAAAGCTAAATAAACAGAAGATTTTATGTGATATTTCTAATCAAAAGCTGCAAGAAGCAAAAGAGAAAGTACCATCTTAATGGCACAAGTGTGCTGGTATTTTACTCAAAATATTTTTGTATTTTAGACAGTGTGCAGGAGTTTGTTTGCAATATTTGGAATGAAAAACAGGAAATCACCCAATACTGGGGGCCTAGGACTTAATTTTGCTAGAGTGCTCTGAAAAACATAGCTGATATCTATTGACTTTTAACATATTCCTCTCAGAGTCAGAAATTGTTGCGACAACCCTACACCTAATCAGAGCAACATAAATCATATTGATCACTTTAATTATATATAAGGGTAAAGTTGAAGCAGTGATTATTTCAGAAAGACTGTTTTTCAAGGCATGTGGATTTTTAACCTTGCAAAGTAGACAGATTTGCTAGGCTCCATGTCTGTCATCAGGGAAATCCATCATAAAAAGCTGCGATCTACAACATTTGTGCCCAACTGAACAAGGTTCAGACCAATCAGCATCGTTCGTGGAAAATGACGAGGTAGCTACGGGTGAGATTTAGTTATAGTAAAAGCTAACAGCAATGTGATTAGCTTGGATTTAGCTACAGTGTAGCAGCAGTTTCATCAGAACTGGACCACATTCTATACAAAAACAAAAGTAAAGAATGTCACTGAAAGCTTTTCATAATAAAAATGATGTTTTTGCTTTTCTCTAGACCTGCTTTGACATGAGTTTTCGATCGTTACAGGCAGGTTTTGCCGATGTTTACAATAGCTGCTGCCTAGTAGCTATTAGCAAAGACGTAGCTGTTGTATAATCAGAACTGGACCACATTTCTTTATTGAAACAAGAGCAAAAAGCCACACTGGGAGCCTGTCTTGGAAGATATGTTCTCACACTACAGCAGTGCTAGCCTGTATAGCTCAGGGTAGTACTGAGCTTTGCATGCCTACTACCCAATTTTGTCTTGTCGCTCTGATTGGCCCGTCATAAATGTGACAGAGCGTTCTTCGAATCACTTGCTGAGAATTTTTTAAAAGTCCTGTCCTTCCCAAATGTTTTGTATGGGAGGTTTCCGTGATGAATGTGAAATAGATCTATGCAAGGGGGATATGACACAGTCTATCTGGGTTGTCAGGAAAACGGATTTTGGACCTTTTTTAATTTCCAAGCTTGCAAATGTATGTCATCAGATATGTACCTAACATAAAACATCTAGACATCACAGACCTAGTATCAATAACATAATTAGGGATGAACAATTAACTGCATTTACACGGTCACAGCGTTATCAAAATGCATGAAGAACTAAACACCATGGATACTTAGAGGCAGTGAATTAAAACACACATTTTACATACACAAGCCATGCAACTTATCAGCACCAATCAGATGGAGCAATTAGATAAATCTCTATCTCGCAGACATACTCCCTGAGTGATTGGGCATAATTTCATAGTGACAGACTTGGGATGTAAGATGTCTGATGGACGACAACTTAGAGTGATAATATAAGGCTCAAGTCAGACAAAATACAAAGCTGCATATCTGCACCCATGTTTTACAAATCCAAGATTTCCTAAAGCCTGCGCACTCTTTTGCAAAGTTCTGGTGTAATAACTGTGCTATGTGCACAGTTTACTAACCCTATAGTCTAGGGATGCACAATAGTATCGGCAGATTTTGGTATCGGCAGATTTTATCAAAAAAAAGCCAAATATCGGGATCGGCAGATATCAAAATTTTTGCTGATATTTACATCCGATATTTGGGCTGTGCATTAGGGCTGAACAATTTGGAAAAATAATCTAATTGCGTTTATTATTTCCAATATTGCGATGGCAATTTAATGTGCGATTATTTTTTAAGTTAAATTATTATTTTCATGTCATTCTCATTTTGATTTAGAAAAAAAACAGAAAAATAAGGAAAGTAGGATTTTTGCAAACTATACGATAACAAATTGACACTTATATGTTTGCATGATGGTTGGAGCATATCCCTGCTGCATACAAATTTTTATTAAACTGGTATTTTAACACATTTTTCCATTTCAAAGAAATATAGCACCTTTTGCGATTTGAAGATTGCAGTAGGACATATTGCGATTTAATCTAAATTTTGATTACTTGCCCAGCCCTGCCGTGCATATCAGCATATATCAACTGTAAAATTTGGCCATATATACTAATAAATTAGTCGAGTTTTAGCAGACCAACAGACCTATGTAAGCTGAGATCTTTTTCCTAATTCATTTTCATTCTTTAAACTTTAAAACGTGTTTTAAGAAAAAAGTTTGTTTCTTTTTTCATCTTCAAACCTAAAACTGTGTTCAAAGGACTGAATTTTTAGTTATGTAAAACATCTTTGAATTTCAGAATCGGTATTGGCTAAAGTGAACCTGTAAATAACGGCATATCGGATATCAGCAAAAATCCAATATCATGCATCCCTACTATAAACCTATAAATGGACTATAAACCAGCTAAGTAGGATACCTACTAAAGCAAAGACAAAGGAGCTTTAGAGCCAACATGCACACTTCACACGCACTTGTCATCATAATAACGATGAAATTTATCGTACATCTCATTTTTTCCTTATGTCAGGCCTCTACCTAATGATATTAAACTTTAACAAATAAAAGACTTAGTAAGCAGATCTGTGGAGCATGCACTAATAAAAATGCATTATAAGTTCATCTGTGGCACTCAACCAAGGGCAGACGAGGCCTTCCCACTAAAAACTGCCAAGTTTTAAAGTACTGACCTGATGAAAAAATACCTCCAAGAAGTATTTCTGGTACTTCCCAGAAGTGTTTTGCTTCCTGACTGAAGTTCAGATCATGTGACCAAACCAAAAACATCCGATCATAATCCCATTTCTAACAGATTTGTGAACGAGGATAAACCTTCAGGCTTAGTGCAAACTGGCTGAGTAACAGAGAAATGTGCTTTAAGAAAAACAAACAGGCTTTGTATTCCACTTTATTTCACAAGTCTCTCCACGTTAATCTCTGGTCTGGCTGGAAATCCTCAAGTGGCCCCCGTATCAATGATCCTGTTGAATGGCTGAGTTTGAACACGAGGTAGAAGGCAGCACAATCACAACACAACACGCCTTTTGTCTGAGAAACTGCATCTCATTGGCCTCATGACGGAGACGTCACAGAGCTATGCTAAGCTAGCAGCCACCTGGTGTGCACCACTGCAACAAGTAAACATGAATGAACAAACTGAAAAAACAGATATTTTAAATCTTTAACTGTAGTTTCTGTGTTTATAGCATGTGTCAGCATTGCTTTATTTTTAAAGCCCATCAGCATCCTTACTAAGGTGGTGGTGTTTTGATTGTTGTGGAGCAGTACACCTTGACTTGTGTAGTAATACTCTGAGCTTAGGTCCAATCCTCCACTCCCCGGGCCTCAAGGATTAAAGCTTAACTGAGCAGAGTGGAAAGCATGTAAATAATCTAGTGGGATTACACTGCTTGCAGTCGCTGACACACACAGAGGCCAACACAATACAGCATAGTGTGCTGTGCATGAACCAAAATTACAGAAAAACATGTGCGTCTCAAATCACATGCTTTTTCTTTTGACAAAAACAGAGGGGAGATGCGATACCAGCAGCAAAAAAAATGTTTGCACCCACCAACAGAGCTTCAGGGAACAGCTCCAGCTGGGCCCGATACAGGACGTCATCCAGTGCTTTGGATCCCAGTTCAACTTCCCCATTGCACCTACACACAGGAGCAAAACACATTTAATACACAGCATATGACACCAAGATACAGAGTAAAGAATCTCTGCTCAGATGATTTCTCTGTCAGGAGACATGAACATGTTATTGTTCAAGGATAAACATGTACACATGTGCAGCCAGGTGTCTAACACTGGATGTAAACTCTTCAGGGCTCCTTTCACAGCTTGATTATTAGAGGAAAGACTGATATCAAATGAGACAGAGACATCACAGGTAGTGCATGGTTGTGTTAAAGATATGTACAGCATTCTGAGTATGAGCCTGCTTACATGTGCAGGTATGTTTGGACTGGGCAATAATCTTCTTTGGCGATCTGATCGATCTTTGGTGTTCTGTGCCGGAGGTCAGTCATTACAGCGAAGGATGCCAACAGACTGATAAAGAAGTCTGAGTCTGTTGTGGGCCGGTGGCTCATCACATTGTGTCCTAACGGCATGCCAGCATCAGACATCGCGTTGCATCACACGCTTGCTGTCCACACTACATCCGTCAAACATTTAAAGCTCTGCCCGGTAAATTTCAGTTTCAGAGCTGAGGAGATCTGCCTCCGGGTTGGCGCAAGTCAGAGCATAACAGTTCATCAATGTAATTAGAGCTCAACAATGGAGAGAATTAGGGCTGATGCCCATACTTGATGATAACAGAGCTTACATTAGCTGGTATTTACTGGCCTATGGCGGTTTTTAGTCATTTGCATTAAAAGGCAGGAATTTGTCACACAGGGCAACACATTTAAACTTAGAAACTACAGAGCAGGCTTAAATGAGACATAATCAAAACAGAAACTGTAGAGCTACATTACGAGAGGGCATCAGGCACTTAATGAATACCCTATGCTTATGCTTGTTCAACAGTCATATAATAATCATAATAACTTTATATCATATTACTATATTATGATATTATTACTGTATTAATATAATAGCGCTATGTGTATAAAGCAGATTTTTAAAACAAACTAACAGGTAATGGGGATGGTGCAACATGGACCAGAGCATGGAAGAGCTGGTAAAAATAAAAGCCCATTATCCATCAATGACCAGAAAATTGCTGACAATAATGGCAACGTTATGTTAATGTGGAGATTAGTGCCAGCTTGGTTGAAAGCTGTCTAACTGGACATCCTGTCCACACTTAAGAGCAATAGGGAGACGCTGTGCACCTGTGAATCTGACGCATTTTTAATGATTTGGTTTGTTTGTTTTCTAAAAGGATAGCAATGTTGAAGATAATTCTTTTAATATCTGTTTATATTGAAGTTTTTATGTCTTTGTTGGAGCAGACAGTAGATAGTGTTGGAAATCGGTAAATGAGATTGGAGAATGACATGCAGGAAAGGACCCACAGGTTGGAGTGAAAACAGTCTGCTTGTATTGAGGACTATGACCTCTGTATATGGGTGTGACCTAAACACTAGGCCATCCCTGTTGCCGATAATAGTTTCTTTGCAGTTCTGTAGAGGAGATCAATATCACAATTTCCTCAATCCTAAAGACTTTGTAGTGTCTTGCGTTGTCTATTCAGATGAAGGGAGACAAGAGTCTAGAGGAGTTTAGTATTGAGCTCAGAGGCTAGCTGGGCCCCTTTGACATATTAAAAAAAAAAAATTATTTTGTCACAAACATGCTTTAAATTGAAATGGTGATATACTGTCAACCAAATAAACATTGTGGGATAAATGACGGAGTAATTATGTGCCATTCACAAATGAGCCTGGGCTATAAAACAGCTCTTTAATGTGAGCCACTGTAGCTAGCTCCCGTTTGAGCGCCAGTTTCTTTCCTCCATCCTTTATCGTTATTTAATCCACATTTAAAAAGTTAAACTGCTACTAAATGAAAGCCGTTTTGAGAAAAAAAGAAACGACCTCTCTGTGGAAACAGACCACACAACTATTGTGTGACACCATTTTTCCAGGCTTTAGATGGCAGCTTTTTTAATTCCTACCTACTGCTGTTTTACTTTTAGTTTTGCCTGAGTATTTAACTACTTTCAGGACAAAGAAGTAGCTTAAGAACTAAGAATGTTTATATCTTTGAAAAACAAACACTTGGCATCGTCATAAACAGCTCAGAACATAACCTTTTTTGGTAGTTTCTCTATGTAGAAATCATTTCTTGCCCTTCTAACGGTAGTTCTCTGCTGCTGTGTAACATCATCTGCAAAATACCTATTCGCCCATTGCTAAGCCCCACCCACTTATATCATAAGCCAATCACAGGGCTTGCCGTAGTATATGTATATGGCTTTTAGTTTCAAGGTAAGCATTAAAAATTTAGATTTCCTGCGGTTTTATCAAAATTTATACTGTTATAAATTAGAAAAATGATCAATCGATTTACATGGACTGAATGGGCAAAACCAGAGGAGCATTATGTTTCCAACTTTTTCTTTGTACTTTTCCTACTGACAGGAGAATCAAATTAAGTGTTGTAGTAAATATAAGTATCAGTCTACCGAACGAGTCAGCCTCATTGTACTATAGTAATAGATTTTAAATTTCAACATGAACAAAGACTTGGAATAATTAAGAAATTGAAAGTGCACAATGTTCCTGCATTAAAGACCTTGTCCAAGGGCCCACACTGGACACTGGTGCTCTTACTGGGATTTGAACCCCCAATCTCCCATATCACAGTCATCAATGTAAACCACTGAGATATCCAGCTGCATTTTTTCCATTTGTTTCCTTTAAAAATAAACCTGTCCTATTTATTATCTAAGTATGAAAAGTAGTTTCCAAGGATCATGGGAAGCACATTTTCCCCTTTTTACTGGGGGACTAAAGGACTAATTTGATGTTTCTGTTCAGTCAGTATTATATTTTATTAAAGGCAATAAATTAAATTTTTGCAGGTTTGTGTATGAACATGTGTGCACTCACAAGGCGTAGTGTATCCCCGTTATGAGCTGGACCAGGAACTCTGACGTGACAGTGAGCCGCGTGCTTATGCCCTTGTACCGTCGTATCTGTTGCCTTGGGTAACCGCATATACACACCCTAGAGGAAAAGCAGTAATAACAGGAGAGAAGCTTGTTTAAGTGAAATATAGGAAAACACTCCACTGAGCCTCTCAGGCACAGATCCATTAAGGCAATTTAATTTTACAGTGCACGCTACATGATGACTTATTAATGGCTGACAACATTACCCGCATGATTTAAAACACTTCATGATGTCAGGGGATAAACTGAGGAAGTTAATTATTTTCAAACATGGATCATTAAAGCTAAAAATAATGTATTCATGATAACTCCTGAACATTAGAGCTATAGGAGCTGCTACATACTGCACACAGCTGCTATGCAGCTATGTAACAGTCTAGAGGGAAATCAAGGCTTATCTCTTCTCTTTTGCTGGTTCTTATCAGAGACATGCTCGACTGTAGCTTTCAGATCAGCAGAATCACATAGCTGGGTGTGTTCATAGCAGCTCTTTACTGTAGTATAATAGGAGTATCTTGGCTCTCTTTAACAGCAAAGTCTATAAAAGGATCAGATAAAAAAAGGGCTTGGAAAATATTGTGTGTGGGAAGCCTTCTCACAAACAGACATTAAAGAAAAGGACACAAAGGTCACTCAGTAATTCTAAAGCATGCATGTGAGTAAAGTTCCCCAGTCCTCATGACAAAGTCACAGTGTAATATTAAGTTATTCTGATGTCAGTGTGTGAGTGAGTGTGTGTTTTACCTGGAGCTGAGCTGGCAGAGGGACTGCAGGGAGGTGGACGTCATGTAGCTCAGAGCGGCGTTGTAGCACAGCAACAGGAAGGTCAGCACCTCAAACCTCAACAACACAAACATAACCTTTAAATAGCAGCCCTTATATATAACATCACAGCCGGACTTTTAAAACAAAGTTTAAGCTAGGGCTTAGAATCACATGAAGCATGACATGCTTCCACTTTTGTGAGGCAAACCAATACCACCATGACTAATCCTCAGTGATATTCTGTCTGATATCGCCATCAGAATTAAGAGAGAACTGATCATTGTGCATGCAGAGTCTGCAGGGGATGCTGCTGACATCACAGATATGCCGGTACGATGCTCGAGGCAGACGCTCAATCACAGAATTGAAATGAGAGTCCTGCCCTAAGCAGCACCTTGTCTTTGTTCTCATAAACCAAAAGTTTACCAAGTTCATGCTGCTAATTTTTTACCTTTAGCAGCTAAACATGGAGTCTACACGGCATAGTGTTGTGAGTCACAGGCAGCTAAAGACAGTGAGTTTTTATCTAATTAAAAGTTACACTGCTGGCGCACCGGTAGTCAAGTGGTTAAGGCGCGCGCCATATACGCAGGTGACCCGGGTTCGAATCCGTCCCGTGGCACTATCTCCTGCATGTCTCTCCCCGCTCTCTTCCCTGTTTCTGACTCTATCCACTGTCCTATCAAATAAAGGCAAAAAGGCCAAAAATAAATCTTGAAAAAAAAAAAAACAAGTTACACTGCTGGTTGGGTAGTTTAAACATTTATTTGAAAATTGTAAGAACTGACTGATGTCATAGAAGTTAACACAACTGCAAGCCGCAAGTTTATTTGTGATGTTTATGAAGAAACTTGCCGCTCTGCTTGCTCTTCCTCATCATGATGTCTCTAATTCACTGTGTCTGTGTGTATCACTGTCAGAGGGTTGGACTCAGACTGTGATGAACACAGAGGTTTAGATTTGAAGTCAGCCTGGTTTATGCTTCTGTGTTGGGTCTACACCAAAGTGTTTTACACAGTTGTAAGCACCACATACTTATGTCTCTATGTGGCAGTGTCATCCTGCATCACTCCACCCAAATGCTACTCAGCAGTGCAATTTTCGTACTAGTTTGTGGTCCTGTTGCAAAATTTCCTGCTTGTTTGTGTAAAGGAAACCATGGCACCTCAACCAAGTGTAGCCGATAAATATTGAGCAGCTGTTGATTTAAGTGCACTTATAGCAGAGAAGAAAACTACAGTGTTGGAGTTGGAAAGAAAAACTACTGTTTCAGGTGAGGATGGGGGAAATATTCTGTTCTCATTCGGTCACTGAGAGTCTTGAATATAGAAATGCATGTCTGATTTTTTTTGGTTGTCAGCAAGTACATTTGGTTTCTTGTATTGCCATCTGCAGCTTTTTCTCTCACACTAGAACAATATGCCTGCAGATGTTCCTCAGAGACAGGCAGTCACTGGTGTTTACCAATAGACCAATCACAGGACTTGCAAGCTGCGTCGCTTTGTCATGTAGTTACATTTTGAAGGAGGTGCACAGCGGCTATTTGCATGGGCCTCTGCATAACCTCCAGTTTCCACATACACTGGCTGCACTGCACCAGCAGCACACTGCGGAATACAGCAGCACAGCGGTTTTGCTCTGACTGAAGACGAGTGCTCTCGCACACTGGAAGCATGTCTGGGGTGCTGCGCAATACAGCGCAGCCCTGATTAGCTTGAGACAATGAGTTCACGTGGGAATAGTATGCCAACAGCGGATTTTGCCTTTTTAGGGTTGATTTGCCATTCGTTTCTACATGATTCTATGATTTTATTGCTTTTACCATAGGTGAGTGCATTATGAAGTGAAGAGGTTTATGTTTGCTACCAATGATACATGGTTTCATGTAAAATTCTGTGGTTTTACACCTCAGATGTTTACTTTTCCTCGTCAATGGTGCCGTAGAAGCTCTGTGACCCATTAACCTCCCGATGACCTTTTGCTTGACCAGTAGGATGAGAGGTAATGTTGAAATAGTGATGATTTGCAGTTGGGAGTTGAACATTGTGTTGTATTTTAAAGTCGGTGGATACAGTAGAAGCTGTTTTGATTGATTGCTCTTTGTAGCATGGCCAGCGCTGAAGAAAGACCTGGTGCGTATCACCATCAAAGCAGAGTGGAGTGGCGCTTCTGAGACAGACCGGGGTGCAGACAGTGGAATTGCTCCGATTGACCAGAGGAAGAGATTTGCTATGCGGTGCACTTGTGTGTGGAGTAAGGCTTTGGGACAACATGGACCCATTTTTTCTGCTACAGCGTATCTTCTACACAGAAGCATATCTCAGGATTTTACAGTCCCAAAATGATAGAAAGTATAAATTTTGTCAATTTTAATTCATGTACATATAGCACTGACACTGTGTTTATATTGAGCAATTTCTTGTTTTATTTATCACATTAGGTATCAAATTATAATTTTTGATCGCAATCAATCTGAGAATTTCTGTAGTACTGCTTTTATTTTAATAAGGAAATGACAAAGTTCAGGAAGATCGAGGATTATAAAATGAACTTCAGCACAGTAATGGAATTTGTCATGGACTGAAAAGGAAATAAGGCGATAGTAAAAACGTAAATGTTTGAAAACAAAACATGCTGATGACTTCTGACTCTTCCACTGAGCTGTCTGTGAGGATTTTAAACTGAAATGGTACAGCAGTGGACATATTTTACATCACTGTGGCTGCAGGAAGACAATACAGTGGCTCAACCAAAGTGTGCTGAAAGGAACAATTAAGCATGTGAAAAGGAAAATGAAGGAAAGAAAAGGAAATGAATGCATTAATTATGGACCTTAATTATTTGTGATTAAATCAGTCATTCTGACATTTCTTATTTAAATTTTGCATTGCAATTGATACTGAAGAATGATAAAAGATTGCAATGTCAGTTTTTTTATTATCATTCCATCCTGGTTCAAACATATTAGAGCAGTCTCAGAGACAGTTAACGCTTCCAACAATAGTGTGGATAAAAATAGTAAAAGTTCCCAAATGGTCTTGTCCTCCCACACTCTTGCAAAAGACTCTGAAATCCAAAAACAAGTGGACTACTCCTTTAAAATACATTATGACAACATGCCTTATGAAAATAATTTGGCCAATAACTTACAGTAACTTCAGCTATCAAAGAAACGATTCTAATCCAAGTAACTTCTCAAGTTTGGGAGAAAAAGGACGTCTTATTTTGTAACACTAACACTTCCCATCTTAAAAACAATGCAGTCTATTTAGTTAGTATGAAACAGATTAGAAAAGGAAAGCAATGAAAACAAGTGCATTCCGCTCACACAACCATGACCTTCAGTGTTTTACTGCACTGTGTCCTCATTATAGTAATTTAGGAAACCCTAAAAGCAACAACAAAGTGGAGCCCACTGCCACGGGCCTCTCTGCAGCTAGTGTAGCATGCATAAAATGATTAGTCCTGGCAGAAACTGAGCTCTGTATCACTGGAAAAGTCTGACCAAAGGGAACACTTTATAGTTTTAACCCTCAGGGATATGCTGAAATGAAATACAACAACACAGAAGTCATCTTCCTATGTTCCTCTTCCTTCCTGAGGTTGCTTCTGTTTTCTGTTGTTGTTGTAAGCAGCAGGAAAGGTCACTTTAAAGATCACAAACTAGACATAGAAACACGTGGTACCTTAATGCGCCCTACCTGTTCTGTGCGGTAAAGTTCTCTCTCTGCAGGTGTGGCCCACTGTACACCACCCTGCTCAGGCCGTGGTTGGCTAGAGCTCCTTCTGTGAGTGCCATGGAGCCGATCGCTGAAGGCTGGAGAGTAAAAAATGAAGTGAAAGTTGTTTAAAGAGAACATTTTAGCTAATAAAAGACGTGTGCATTGTCTTACCTCATGATACACCGATGGTTTAGAGAGGGAAGGGACGGTAAAAGACAACACTTTACTCTGTCCATCTTTATCAACTATTTCCTGTGAGACAGAAACAAAAAAGACAATGAGAAAATGTGTCTGTGGGCGAGGAAACAAAAGCTCATCTCTTCAAGCGCACTCATCAGTAATGTGTGGGTGTTTGTGAGTGCACTTCGGGGTCTCCGTTTCCCCACTCAGCCGGCTATGTGTGTGTGTATTTGACTGTTAGTGTGTATTTCATGTAAACATACACACAAACCCCAGGGTTTTGGTGTCCCCTCTGTGCATGTTAATGTCAAATAGATTAACGGGAGGCAGGGAGTGGGTTGAGCGACAGTTGACCTATTCTGTTATTCAAAGAGGAAGTTGGGGGACTGCACTTTGCTGATAGGACGTCAGCACATGAACAGCCAAAACGGATGGAAAGAGGAGTCAGCACTCTTTAATAACTACAAGTTAAGAGCAGGCATCTCTCCGTAGGCAAGTGAAACAGCCAAGCATTCCATATTGCAAAGTCACTGTTTCAATTCCCTTTTTTCTAACCCATTTCCTTCAGCAGAGCATGCACAGCTGTCTAACACAGTAATATTTCAAAAAGAATGAAAACAATTTGATGAATAGATAAAAGAAACAACATAAAAATGCAGCACTGAAAATTTAACCATGCACACACAGATACCATCTTCCCCCTCCCCCCTACCAGGTTGTAAATGCCCAGCAGCAGGGCCTCGATGCAGCCGGAGGTGTGCGGGTCTCTGGCTGCGCTGACGGACAGCAGGCTCCACAGGAGCTCTGGCAGGAACTGTAGCGTGAAACGCTGCAGCTGCGGCTCACCACTCCGGTAAAACTCAAACAACTGGTGACAAACCGGCTCCAGCAGCTGGGGAGGACAGAAAACCGGGGACATCGTGATGTAGTTTCATAATAGCTGGAACTGTGATAGATTTTTCACTGAGCATTTGGTGCATCCGTGATGCCAGGATGAAACAAAGCAGTGTGCAGAATCATGAAAAACACAGTAGGATGAAAAGGACTTTTTTGCACATGGAAAGAGCACTCAAATTGTTTATCAAAGGTTGAATTAAAATAGAAAAGTGTGTGTTCATACATCGCTGTAGTTCTCTCTGATGACTTTGTAGAGAGCAGGGACCAGAGAGCCTTTGTCCTTTAGTGAGGCAGCATAGTTGGACACAGCACTGTCAGGGAGGGTCTGAAACACACATATAAACCATTTTTACACATGGATTACAGGACGTTTCCAGAAATCTTCAGGCAGACTGCCCTGAAATCTTCAGGAGTTACTTGTTCTCACAAAAGCTACACAACAGGAGTCTATCCCTGTTGTTGGATGTAAGAACTATGTAAAAAGAAAATTACACAAGAAGGCAACACAAAGACTGTCGTTGCCTTTCAAGCTATATTAACATGTCATTTGTGGGGCTGACACCCTCCAGCTGGTTGGTCAGTTAGCAGGTCGATGATCTTCCATCCAGAATCTCATTTGCAATCAAGTTTGGAGAGAGGGACAGAGAAAAAAAACTTAACTTTCTGATTGTTTCACAGCAGTTATGCTCTAAATACAAGGAATTCTTCAAGCAATTCAAGTTGTTTCATAACAAAAATCCCTTGAAGCTTTGTTTAAATCAGTCATGCATCCATATAGGCCCATGGTATTAGCACAGACATCGCTCTGTGTGTTGCGAGGCGTGCTGTGTTTTGCACGGACGGTTATTTGTGTGGCACTTGTTTTCACTTAAAGCACCATAAAGACAATGCAGGGAATGAAAATCATGACGGAGGAGAGGTAGAAGATAATGCAGTGATGTTGAAAGGCATCCTGTATCTTTTATGCATGCACTGTCTGTGGCATTAGAGCAATTTCAGCATTATACCAACTTTTTAGCATTGCAGTGTCATAATGAAAGGTTTTTAAAAAATCTAAGTTGACCATCTTTACCAGCAGATGTAAGAAATTCTACTTTTATTGACAATTGATTTATTGCCTGTAAATATCAGCTTATTTCAGCTTTGAATATTGGGCCATATGTTCATATAAATTGTGTAGTTCTAGGCAGGACCAACAAACTGCATCTGAAGTCTTTTTCTTTGTCCATCCTCATTCTTTACATTTCAAAGTGTGATTTAAGGACTAAAGTTTTGAGTCAGAACTACATATACATCAATATCTCCATTGACTTTAATTAATTTGTAAATATCAACATTTCATTTCACTTCTAAAGTCCAACATCATCACCAAAGCCCAGTTAAGACCAACACAATGAGGTGGTTTAAGAGCATTGCAGGCAACGGTCTTAACAGTCTGAGCTGAGCTGCGGCAGCTTGATTCAAGCTGTCTGATGCTGACACCTTCGATTCAGCTTGTGAAGTCGCAGGCAGCTAGTTTTAAAAACTATAAATGCCAAATTTGTTTGATCAAGTCATGCTCTGAATTTGAAATGACTACACTGTTGTTGTTTTTTTTCGGCTGCACATGACGCCTAAACGCACCGCTGAAGGAGGAAGCAGGTGTGTAAATGGAGTAAAGTTTCCTTTTGAAAACTTAAAAAAGATAGATGTAGTGATTTCTAGGAAGGTGATAAATGTGAAAAAGGGAAATGCAGATATTGTTTTGAAATTGCATTTGTTTTTCCAGAAGCGCATGTAAACATGTGCAGCGCTATAAGAAATAATCCATTAGAAATTCAAGGCTGTAGGAGCTACATTTGTCTGTGGAAAATTGATCTTTCTCAGCAGATACTGTGTTGTGATCACAGAAATCATGAACATAGGCAGATTCAAGCTTGCCATCTCTGAGTCAGTTGTTGTTCAGTACGATGTAATGAGGTTAAAAATAATTATCATGCTGCAAAAGCTTGTTATGTTTATTTTAAGTCCAGCTGGACTACCAGGAGGGTGCAATAACACTGTTACTGATAGGGTTGATTAGAGATAACATGTAAGGTTTGTTTTCTCAGCCAATCTATCGGTCAGTGAGTGGCTGTAATTTCAGTAGGCCAGCCCTAGTAGTTCGATGTATTCACTGTGTCTACAAAAGAAGACAAACTGGCTTCAGAATGCATTATAGAGCAATTTCATCTTGTACACAAAAAAAAATGCTGTAGCTGTGTGACATAAACATCATCCTCTCTCTGTCGCTTGTGGCAAATTTTTCCTGCAGCATTCACACATCAACTCTCTCAGACTTCACAAAGAAAATTTCACCAGAGGGCTGGCAGGGAAAAAACTCTGGATAAAGTTGAGGTAAAAAAATCTGACATTGTAGTGCTAAATGATTTACTATTGATGGGCAATTGCAATATAATGCATAAGTTCTTCTACAAAGTGCAACAGCAGCACTATTTTAAACTTGAAGACCTTTCTGTGGGCATTTTTGCTAACCTTTCAACTACTACATAATACAAAAATAATCTCAGCCTTTTATGCAATTATGTAATTGCACAGCCTGACATCCTCATTGCAATTAGATTGACTGTGCAGCAATAAAGCAATCACATATGTAGCTTACATGAGTTTCATGCAAAGGTTTTATAAAGAACAAAAAACACAAAACAGCTCAAGTTTCATGACCTACAAGTAGTGCAAAATATGACAAGTTTTTAGCCAAACGTCTGTTGATTAAAAGTACTTCTGTATGAACTTAACACCTCGTTAACATGAAATATAGCTGAATGAAAGATCTGCACACTATTATGCTGCATGTAAATAAAAGAGGATTGATACTGATAAGGTGTATATAAGCAATATGACAAATGCCCTTCTGCTGCTCTAAGTGAAGGCAGACTGTAGGCAGAGGGGACGACAGGTTGGTCCTCGTGCACTCCACAGGAAAATCTAATTTTCTCCTTCAATATTAGCCCTCCACAAGCCTCCGTTTCTGTGGCGGTCACGTACCAGGTACTGAGTGCCCGTGTGTGAGTAGGAGCGTGCAATTCTCTAGCAGCAGGCACTTCAAAGAGAGTGTGTTTGTTTGTGTGAGTGGAAGAAATTTGCCAATAATGAACAGCAGCAGAAAACGCACTGCATACTGATCATGGGTATACGCTTTTTAATAATGCTTTTAGCAGAAACACAGACTGATACACGGCATGCAGCAGTACCTTAAATTCTGACAGCCATTCCTCCACCACTCCTTGGTCCATAGCCAACATGTTCCCTCATCTGCAGTGGAGTCACCTCTACCTGAGGAGAGAGAGAAATTAAACACACGCTCAGCATCATGAAGTGAAGTATCTGCTTTAACAAGGCTCCTTCCATGTTTGCTAGCCAAGTGCAATGTGGTAACCTGCTATAAATATTCTGTTACACACAGCGAACAATGTCACGGCAGTGGTGAACAGTGACTGTACACGCTCCAGGCGTATATTCAATACTCCAAAGAAGCATAAGTCTCTCCTTTCGCTCTCATTCCTCTCCAGACACACACACACACCTCTGCAGCATAAACCTAACCTATCTCAACCAAAGCTTTCAAAATAAAAATAAAATAAATCACCCACACACACGCTTACAGAAACCTGGCCGGCTTCACTGCTGAAGCTCTGAAAGAAAACGTCTTTGAATTTAAACGCTGAGAAGAGGATGAACAGTTCGTGATGTGTTTCAAAAGGGAGACTGAATAAAAGGCTCTTACCTGTTTCACTACCGTTTAGTCATCTCTGCCTGCATCATGCTTTATTTTTGATATGCTTCTCTATCCATCACAGCACTTACATCGTCTGCATCGCAACTTCTCCTCCTCAAGGCGCTCAACTTGTACAAAAAGAGTTTTCATGTCTAGTGATCCCCCTCTGCTATTGCTGCTTTTTTAGCTCTGAGTTTCTTTTAATCCCCGCTCTGTCTATTTTAATAAAGAAGCCACTGGCTGTTATTGCTGCTCTGCCATCAGAAGGCAGAAAGTGAAAGATATATACAGAGGAACAGCAACAGAAAGGGAGGAAAACAGCTGATATTGCATTTTTTTCTTCAGAATATCAGTTAAAATGTAAGGAAAAACATTGAACAGCGTTTGAGTGGCCATATGAGACATAAGAAATATTTCTTAGCATTTAATTTATTCAATTTGGCTTCTTTGGAAAACAAAACAAGATCAGGCAAACCTTAAAACGCCATCCTTTGTGTCTGTGTGATTAACGTGGAGCACAGTAATAAGGTAAAAGGTGTGTTCTCTCCTCCTAAAGTTTGATGTCTATAGCAACAGCAACATGAAGCGAGTTTTTTCCTTGCAGTTTCTCCGTTGGCTTGTCTGGGGCTTTAATACGGGCTTGACTCAGGACGGTTCATCTACAGCCCTGTACTGCAGCAACTTGCATTCCAATGGCTTATACAACTGTTTAAAGGTGTTCAGGCTATTGCTTGGTCTAAGTCCATGATAAGTCTAAAATTGTATTTATTTAAAGTGCTACTGGAACAAGGAACAAGAGTAACATGACATTTGTTACAACCGGCAGGAGAGAGCAGGAGAGGGAAAGGCAGAAAAACAAACTTGTGAGAGAAACGTGAAAAACTAATAATTGCTATCAGTATCATGCCTAAAAAAATGAATATTGGTCTTAAATTCTTTATGACAATTCAAATAGGGTTGTGGCATGATAAGGTTAAACTGTGGAGAGTGAGAAAAGAGGGACAAGCAAATATTACAGCAGAGCCAAAGTAGCACAGCTTCTTCTTTAACTTAATAGGCAGCTTAAAATAAAATGCTGACACAGAAAATTCACATAATTACTAATTATTCAGACGATCCCTAATAATCAGTGTTATTTGTTGCTTTCCACACCTCCCTCTTCTCTCTTTCTGCATCTTCCTGTTCTTTTTAGCATCTTCATCCTTCCTCTTTCCTTCTCTTTTTGCATTTTCTTCTAATCTCTTTCTGCATCTTCCACCTCTCCTTTTCTGCATCTCCAATCTTTCTGCATCTGCTTCTCTTTTTCTGCATCTTCTTCTCTCTTTCTGCATCTTCCTCTTCTCTCTTTTTGCATCTTTCTCTCATTCTGCATCTTTCTCATCTCTTTCTGCATCTTCTTCTTCTCCCTTTCTTTATCTTCATCCTCTCTCTCTCTCTCTGCATTGTCTCTGTTTTCTCTTTCTGCATCCTTCTCTCATCTCTTTCTTCATCTCCTTCTTCTCTTCCTCTTATCTCCTCAAGCTTAAAAAAGTCATCTTTTGAGTGTGTAGAAGAGAAATGAAATAGTCCTTAATTGCACCAGAAACAGCTGCCTCATGTTGCTTAAGTGCTATATTTTTGGTGGATTGGGTCACCAAAAAGAGTACTGTCTAGACCTGCTCTCTTCAAAAGGGTTTTGAGATAGTATTTGCTATAAACTTGCATTATACAATAAAGACTGACTGGCTGATTAAAGATTAAGAGGTCAAAGAATCACAAAGGTCAAAAATATAATCCACCGGTGGCTAGGGATGGCATGATTACCCGTTTTCACAGTTAATTGCAGTATTAAACTTTACGATTAGTTAATCGTAACGTTTCCTAAATACTGTCAATTTCTAGAAAAGATTATGCTGGGAACCATATTGATACGACAGCACAACTCGCCCGGAGCGAAAATAAAGTTACACAACATCCGCGTGTCACCGCCTCCTGTTGCTTCGTGCAGTTGCAGGCGGAGGTGTGTCACAGTCCCAAACAAGCTACAGCATGGAAGAGGAAGAGCTGATCCCTCTGAATAAACGGTTGAAGTCAGCTGTGTGGGATTTTTTCAATACAAAAAAAATGACCACGGTGTCATTTTGGAAAGCGGCCAGCACAAATGTAAAACATGCCACAAAAAAGTTGCAGTGAAATCAGGAAATACTTCAGCACCTGCGGGATAACCACCCGGCATTGTACGTCAAAGTAAAGGTAAACAGTAACTGGGTTAAGTCATGTCAGTGTTAGGGATGGGGATCAAAACCCGGGTGCATAAGGACCCAGTTCTGTGTTTTTGAAATACCCGAAATCAATAACGTTTTAGCTTATCGATACTGCTATTGAGTCTCACAGGCTCTGTGATGTAACTAGGGCTGCAGTAATAGATTCTTTTCTTAGTCGAGTACTCTATCGATTCTTCTGACGATTAATCGAGTACTCTAATAAGAAATATTGCATTTTTTAATCAGTCACTTTTGCTTTCGATTTTTGATGAGAAACTTAAATAAAACTCTAATAAACACAGTTTTGAATATGAAGAATGTGTTTATATGTGAAGGATATAAAATAGATGTGACTGACTGAATTATAGCTTTTTAACTCAAACATTACTCAGCTAAGACTACTAGAGTGGTCTATCCAAATGGGATTATTATCATTTTTCTTGTAATTATTGGTTACTTTACATTGTTAATATATTATTTTGTTATGAGAGCATCCTAGGATGGAAATAAATTAAAATACAAGACCTATAAGGAGTGTTGATGTGATTTTACTTGTTCATGGTAGTGTGACATTAGTTATTGCAAAAATAATTGCAATAATCACAAAATTGCAATTATTTCTCTGACAATAACCGCACCAAGAAAAGCTGCAATCGTGACATCCCTACTGGTGGCCATAAATGTCCGAGGTACAATGTTTGACCATCCATCATTACAGTCTCAAGAGATGCTTGTGTGGTTTGACTTCAAACTTCTCAGACCTAAAAGTTCCCTCATTTTCTATGAGTATGTGAATTAAATCTCAAACTTAATTTAGCAGCTACTGGAGCTGAATAATTCAGAGATTGATCATGTACAAAACAATCCAAATAAACTGCATTTGTAGCCTTGTTTTTCCATTCACTGGGTCTACTTTAACCCCTTTGTGACTATCACATTAAGACGACAGCTGACCAGAGACGCATGTTTCAAGCCGAGGAGGAGGTCAGCATCTCCTTACATCCTGGAAGGCTTGCATGTTTCCACCAAGCAGCCTGTCTTCACTGCAGGGTATGTCGTGGCTAAGAGCTCTGAAATTATAGGCACGCGGATAAATAGGCTGATGAATGCAGAAACAAAGTCCATGTTTGGTAAGTCTGGTAACAGAGACTGAGAAAAAGAAGGGGGGTGGACTAAGTCCTTCTATGTGCACACTGGTCATGCAGATTGAATCTGAGCTGAAGGTGGCATAATTTCACCTCTTTAAACATCTTAAGGTTCCTACATAATCCTCTCTTAAAAGTATTAATCTTTACAGCTGTGATAAAAAATATTTAAAGATAATCAGGCAGAGAGACTGTTTTACAGATGCAAAAGTTTGTAGCCTGGAGTTAAGATTAAAAAACTCCTTTCATACCCATAATTGAAGGATATCTGTTAATATATGTGTACTGTATGTGTTTACAAAATAACTCATGTCAATGGTTGATTTTCCATCTCTTTACCTCCTCTGTCCCTCCCCTCAACCTCATTTTTCTCGCTCTTCTGCCTAATCTGTCTTTAACACGTTATTCTGTATTATTGTGGTGTTTGGTCCCTCTATGGCAGCCAGGTGTCTATTTATGGACTGTACCAACAACAGCAACGATATGGGGGGAGGGGAGCCGGTGACTCATGAAATGGGGAAGGATTATAACGCAGAATAGCCTCCATTTAGAGAAATTAGTCCTTTGTGATGGTGTGTTCTGTTCTTTCATGCTTCTGACAGCTATGAGGAAGAGAGAGAACCTGAAGCGACTGAAGGCGAGCGCTCTTAATGACAAAAGGAAAAGTCTGTGATTACGGAGCAGATGAGTCAGACCACTAAGAGGATGTGCTCTCCTCAGACAGAGTCGCTCTTAACTCTTCGCCTCTGTCCACGCTAGTTTCTTGGGAATAACATCTGCCGATCAGCTGCATTCAGAACAAAGATAAAAAGAGGACTAAAATCAGCAGTTTCCTTCCAGAGTGATATTTTTGCCTTATTGGCTATAAGAAGGTGAAGATGCAGATGCAGTGACAAGTCACCGTAACTGGCTTAAGCTTTAGATCAAAGTAAACTTTTCAACAATAAACTGTATAAATATAGTTTTGAAAAAGCATGTCAGGTATAGGATTGTCACAATACCAGAATTGTAAACTTTGAGAGGACAACTGTGAAAATCACAAGACCCTAAAAAGACCAGAAATATCAGCATTAGTTAACCCTTGAATATGATTAGATCTCTGCTGCTTTCCGTCTTTCTGTTGTTGCAGCTTTTGGTTAAAAATATGACTGAAGATATGTACATTTACAAATGTTTGCTTATAGAACTATTTCACTTTTCACAGTTTCTGTTAAGCAATAAACATGCCATTAGAAATTAACCTTTGAGTGAGATTTTGAAAATTTAAACTGGTTGTGTCAACCTTTAAAGAAAAAAGTCAAAGCAGATTAGGATGCAGCTTTCATCACTGACATTGGCAGTGGTCATATTCAATATAAGAACAGTGCAGCATCACTTCCTGCTTTCAAAAGTGACCATGCCCCCGTTTAGGTGAAAATAAGCTCCTAGAGTGATTGGTGGTAGATCAGAAAACAGCAGTAGCAGTGCTACTGTTTTTTTTTTTTTTTTTTGGTGCCTTAAACAGTTAAAAAGCCATAATGTAAGACTTTAATCCTTAGATGATGAAGGATGGTTTGGGCTGAAACTACAGAGAAGTAAGTTGAAAACTTTCCAACTTTCAAAGCTGCGCTGTGCCTGTCATTGTTGCTTCTCCCTCAATAGCCAATCAAAATCAAGAATGGGCGGAACTTCTGATAAAAGACAAGAAACCGAGAGAAGAGAGAGGCCCTGCCAGAGCTGGACAAACCAGTTGTGGACCCAGGCCTGAACTGAGATGGACAGAGGGGAGTCTAAACTAGTTGTTACAACATAAAAACAACAATAAAGACACTAAAAATTCCAGCAGAAGTCAACTTTCACAACCAAGCAACAATAATCACTGGTGAGAAGCACTCTGAGGTTGTGAGCACTGCAAATGCTAAAAGCACCTACTGTGGGCACGGAAAATTAAGCCAGGCATACACTGTGAATTTCATCTGATTCAGACAAAAGTTTTGAGCTGCTTGACTCATTTGGAAGTCTTTCAATTTTTAGTTGGATCTTGCATCGTCTATCCAGCGGTATACAGGAGGATACGACAGCCGACATCGACCCTACTGCCTTACCAGCTGCTCCTGACTGGGGGGATGGATTTCTGGTATGTTTGATATTTTGATTGTACGACTCCACATGCTCCAATAGTGAGAGCAGAATCCTCAACTTTGAGGTATTTTCCTTTGTAAACTTTTAGATAATGCCCTAAATCACCATGAAAACAGCAGGAAGACATTTCTAATGACCCACCCCTATAATAAAGGAAATAGACGCGCAGGCAATATGCCTACTAGGGATGGGAATCACTAGTGGCCCCACGATATGATATTATCATGATACTTTGGTCATGATTCAACATTACTGCAATTTTAAACATTTTGCAAAACAGTGAGTATTACGATACCATATTGCGATCCATACCATTTTTTTCAAATGTTTAGCTGATTTAGTATTAGTCTTGCCCTCATGTTTATCGTATTTCCACAGTATTTTATTTTTATGTAGCACTTCTTGCAAACCTCATGTGTCATGTCCATCTCTTTCATGCCTTGCCTGCATTCTTAATGTCCTTCCCCTGGTGCTGCCATGTTTGTTGTACCAACTTCCTCCTGCTCTGTCACCTCTGCCGACCTCACTGGACAAACAACTGTCCAACAACTGATTTTATTTTTCCATTTTCATAGACTTCCGTTCATATTAGCAATTACTTTGAAAAAAATCGATACTTGGGGGACGAGACGATATGATATATCACCAGACAAAATATCGCGATACTATGCTGTATCGATTTTTTCTCCCACCTCTGATGCCTGCCCCTGAACCTCCAGCTGACGTGGATGGTGATGCTGTTTTTTATGTGTGTGACAGAGAAGTAGCAAGAGACTTTAAGCTCAGTGTGTGAGACTTTTTCAAAGTAAATATGGGGGGGTGGGGGGGGGGTGGCCTAGTGGTTTAACGCATGCCCCATGTACATGGTCAGCCCGGGTTTGAATCTGGTCTGTGGCTCTTCCCCGCATGTCTCTACCCAGCTTTCTCATCCTTGTTTCCAATTCTATCCACTGTGCTCTGCTATCAAAAAAGGCATAAAAAGGTCAAAAATAAATCTTAAATGTCTGAAAACAGTACACACTTTCAGTCTCACTGAGTCAAAGCTGACCTCTCTAGACACCTCGTCTTTGTCTTTTAAATTACATGATAAGCATTTAACCAGCTAGTAGCTGATATGTTTTCCTACTACCTTCTAATTATCTATTTAGATATCTTTTCTTCAATGGCAAACCAGAAATCAATAAGTGAGGCTACTCACCGATGGGAGTCGATTCAATCTGAATATGAATCCAAACCCCGAGAGACAGTGAGGAGAATAGAAAACTAATTGTCCTGGGAGTACACCACAAAGCGTAATTAGGTTATTAGGCTGATGCTTGTCTTCCGTCTTAGTCCGGATAACTAACTATTATCTCCATGTCATAATGGACTGAGGGATCATGACAGAAATCCATGATGCAGCAGCTGGAGCACTTTTTCTGTGCAGCTCAAATACTGACACAAATATGAATAAATCAGTGTTAGAATGAGTGGCTGAGCAGGCTTGACAAGAAGAAGTAACAAACCAGAGAGGTGATGAACAAGTAGCTGCATGATAAATTCAGGACAGGGACAGATTGGCAGGAAGCAGGAGGATAAATGGAGCTCAGATCAATAGCTAAATGAAATGAGGGGCAGATAAATGGAAGTACAGTCAGAGCGATGAGGGATAAAAGGAATGCATGACAACCCAAGGGAGGGATAACTAAAGAGTGGTGAGAGACACAGGGGTCAATAAGAGGAGAGTTCATTCAGTTTCAACCTCAAACCAATGAAACACAAACCTCTCTGTGATGTAAACAGGCTCAAGAAATGGATCTATCTGATGTGATTAGCAACCTAGCTGTGGCTTACTCAGTTTTCTCACAAATGCTCAGCACCATGGAGCCAGGCGCTTGCTAAAGAGTGATGAAGAATGTGTAATGCATTGCACAATTGTGTTAATTTGATGTCTGGTTCGAAAAAACCTGTTCCTGTGAGCGAGCTAAAGTTGACAGCTCGTTCTTTCTGAATTCACACCCACGCTGATGTCTCTCTGAAACACAAATACTCACAACACGCTCTGGGCCGGCGGTCTAAATGAGCTTATTTTTGACTCCTCCTTCCACCACAAACAGGTCTCCTTTCAGTTTACATTCCTAATCCTTGTTGTAAGTGTGCTCACATGTCCTGACCGAGTGGCAGCGAAGCACCTGAAAGAAGATCACCACACAAACACGCCTTCCCGTGGAGAAAGAGCTGGACAATCTGAATATTAAAAGGTCCTCTGGTGCGGCACATACCTGTCTGTGAAAGCCGGTGGAGAGAGAATCAAAGAGCTCGAGTGAGAATGAAGAAGGGGGGAACCCACACGTTAATATCCCTGCCTGCTGAGTACCACAGTTCCTATTACGCTTTGCAACCTTTCAGGAAGTGAGTGGGCCAATAAGATTGAAGGCTTGAATGGAGGGACGAAAGGAAGTGGAGAGAAAAGACGAAGTGGGTGGGTTTTTTAAAAGCTGCCCCAGCTGCTTTTTCCTGTGGTGCAGGGTGCAAAACAAACCAGATGAGCTACTAGACTCACACTAATAATCACACTCATGTATGACATGTAGCAACAGGAAAATGAAGAGTTTTAAAGAAAACAGAATGAGCAAAACTGCTTGCTTACGCATGCAGAGCTGACTCAACTCTACAGACACACCCAGTGTATAAATAGTAGTAAAACCAAAGTCAGAAACAGGAAATGTAACAACAAAAATCCATTGAAAAACCTCCAAACTAAAGTAGGTGAAATGCCAGCTGACAAATTGTTGGCATGATGAGTTTGTTTCAACTTGAATGGAAGCAAAAAACATTAATGACTACTCTGAGAAGTTGTTGGGTGTCTGACTGAAGGTGAAGACAGGATTATGTAATCATAATAAAGGGCAGCACCTCGAATAAACCCAGCACACACAGCGGCAATGCTGAGAGCTATCCGTTCCTGCAACTTTACAATCTTCTTCTCAGTTTATATCACATCTTTCTCATGTTGTCTTCTTTTTTTAGACTATTATGGCCTGCGGTTAACCTTGTTGCATCATCGCCACCCACCTTGCCCCCCCCCCCCCGGGTCTTCTTGAATAGCAGGTTGCTTGTAGCTTTGAGGTTCTGCTTTTTTACTTCTGCTTTCCTCTCGCATTTGTGCACACGCACAAATACAGCAGGGTACTGCTGCCTGTAGCTAAGTAGACATGACAACAAAGTCTGTGGTTACTGTGTGTTTGTGTGGTTTTCGCTGCTGAGGGAGACGGATAGAGAGATCTGACAGGGAGGAATCCTCTTATAGCAGCCTACGCTCTTTTCTCCGTTGCCTCTAAGCCAGTGATGCATCTTCGTTCCTCCTCTCTCCTCCTCTCCAATTCCCTGTCTTGCCGCATCAAGTGAGCCTAGAGAGACCAGTGATTAACATCGCTGATTTCTCAATTGTAACACTGCCTTTTATCTGCCCTTCTTCCCTCCATTTGTCTTCTTGTCAAAGCAAAATAACTCACCTAACATTTAGCCGGGGGGTTTACATTTAAAAAACACTTTTGCAACATATAATTTGCTCAGTTTGATTGATGTTTCATCCAGATAAAAGTTTTTGGAAACATCTACACATGCTCTTCACTAAACTAAGCTTGGATGAAGGATTTGATGCAGAATTACACGAAAAGTGAAGGGATCTCGACTTCTGTCATCTCTGAAATCGCAGGATATTTCACAGAAACCACAGGCACGGATGAGTCTAGCTGTGATGACAGCAGAGCGCACACCATCTTCTCGCTCCATGACCTGGCGGGCTTTACTGTCAAAAAGCATTAAGAGGCACCGAGACACTAGCAGCAATGGATTCGGCACATTAACAAGCCAGCTCAGAGTTTTTACGCGTGGACAGACTCACATTCTGACCCTGAGGGCAACACTTCAAGAGCGCACAATCACCCACCAAACAAACTCAGCCATTACTGGAGATCAGGACTCTCCCTACTGACAAAGACAGACAAACTAAGGCTGTCAAAAGTTCCAATACTTCACTTGTTTTAGAATAGGAGATGCTTTAAACAGTGAAATATCTGTTATTTATTGATCAATGTTACCAAAAAGTCCCAAAGCTCTTAAAAACCCTTCTATCTTTGGCTACGGTTTTAAACCAAAGCTGCTAAAAGATAGAGGAAGAGAGGCAGTGGTCCTTTTAAATCAGTAGTTGGCAAACACACATCTTCAGCCCTTTTTTTGCAGCTCACAAAGATACCAAAGTAGCAGTGACTGTCTTGCAAACAAAGAGCAGAGGAAATTGAATCATCCAAGTTGCACACATTTTGTTAATGTTCCCAGCAGAATTGGGCAGTGTCCATGTTTTGATGAAGTTATCCCCACATTTGTCTGCAGTATACAGTATTACCATCAGGTAATTAAAAGTCACATTTTACCAGAAGCAGTTCAGGACAGCACTTGCAAGCGTGCATGGCATGCTCTCGATGAGTAGAGCCAGCACTTTCACACAGTTTCATTCAATTCTTTTGGAATTTCTTCTTTATAGTTGTTCACACAAACAGGGCATTAAATGAGAGGACATAGGATCAAATCAGGTTTTGTCTCTTTTGCAGTGGAACACATGTCCTCCTTTACTCTCTCTTGCACTTGCTTTATAAACACTTGGCTACATCCTATATGTGTGCATTAACATCTACGAGCAGTCTCATCAAAATAGGGACTCTTCTGAATAAAACTGCCGGAAGTAAGCAGTTGAAACATGCCAGAGTAATCCAAAAACACTAGTCTGTCAATAAGAACACATGGGGAAAAAAGGGTAAGGTAATAAAACACGTTTGGTGATTTGACTAAGACCTAAGAGATAGCTCTAAAGTGCGTGCCTCAATGCAAGCTCTGTCCTGCTGGGAGTTAAAAGCATCTCACTTACAGTTCTTCTTGACTGATTAATCTACCATTGCTGATCTAACCCAAGAAAGTAGAATTCAAGCATTTCTAAACTATAGATAACCTTGGATTGCATAACACCAGGCAGTGCCTGTCACATTTCGACTTCTGGAGAGATCACAGCGCTGTGTCACTGCATGATGTCGGATGTGAGCGTGTCCTTCCAGCGCCACATTTTTGACAAACAAGCCGTGCATAATGACCAGGAGTTCTTTCATCACTTAAAGCATCTTCAAACCCGAGCAGTGGTGCTGCTGCTGGAAACGGACACACTCTGTGGGCACTTCTATAAACATGCGGACATTACAAACAGATGTTTTTCATGACAGTTAGAGGCACAATACTGTGGCTAATTTTAAATATCGTGGGATACCATATAACCATATATATGCCTAATCTTATTTCAGAATGTTTTTTTATTGCAATTTAGACAGTTTTCAGGAGTTCGCTGTAAATTTTGAAAACTAAAACAAGAAATGACCCAATATTTGATGACTGAGACGTTCATTTTTATGCCTCTATAACACAAAGTTATAGAGGCTGGCTTTAACCAGCATTTATTAAAGTTTTAAAATTCTGGTTGGGAACAACCAAAATATACAAATACTCTGTAACACAAATACTACATTAAAAGGCAGACCCTGAATCAGGATGCAGCCTGTACTGTGTATAAACAATCACTGACACGTGACCTTTTGGAAGGACAGAGATTGTAAATACATTTTTTTCTCTTACGGGGTTTCCAAGATCCTAGAAGTTTATACTAGTTATAGACTAATGATGCACATTGTTGGATTTTTGCCGATATGCTGATATTTACAAATTAATAATAGCCGATAACGATATCAATATTAAAAAAATGAAGTCCAGATCTAAAACTTCAGGCTTAAAATTCACAATATAAAGTTTGAGTAATGATGATGGATAAAGCAAAAGACTTAAGCTGATGGCTAAATTATTTGTTTGGGCAGATTTTTCTAGCAAAAATGTGTAAACTTTGGCATAAGCTGATAGATAATTCACTTTTTAAGTATATATCTGCAAACACCGAAAACACCAATAATACTATGCATCTCTAAATCAAACTACATTGATAACTGCTTCGGTACCATACACCCAAGGACCTAACATTATGACCTTTTGTTGCTTTGACACATCAAAAATTTCACAAATACAGTCATGTGCATACATTTTAGTGTGCTAAGGAGTCACTGCGGGGCCTGATGTGCTACATCCTGGGACTGGAGGGGACAGCCAGAGTCAAGCTCGATACATGTCGGCACATGTGTGTCGATCGGCAGCCACAGTCATCTCTTCTGTCCAGAACTCTTCACCCCTGGTAATACACCTGGAGACTACCTACAGTTTTCAAGCCCTTGGTACATCCACAGCACAATCAGAGGCTCATGGCAACCCTAATACCCGCCCTTACTCTGCCCTGAAGGTGTAGACTTTATCATTTTTTTCCAACAGGTCATTTTCCCATGCCCCTGGAAATATGCATGGGCATCCAGAGCACAACCAGGGGTTGAGCCAGTCCTTCGTCTTAGCCGATGGTGCCCTCAGACAGCTTACTCGCCACATCTGCGCCTTACTGCAGCTTCAATTTTTGGCTCAATCATGCCTATAAATTCTGCACAGTACTGCATGTTGGCAACATTTAAGTTTTGACTATGTACTTGTGAAATTAGTATTTGGGGGTTTGCTTGCAGTTTCTGATTCACTGATTAATCTCCTAAGCACCTGTCTTATGAAAAAGTGCCCTTTAAAGAGCTTTGACTCTGTTCTACATGGCCATTCATTTAAATAATGGAGAGTGTATTGCTTCAGAGCATGCTGTATCCGAAAGTATCGATTATTTTGACAGCTTTATTAATAAAGGAGCTCGTTTGAACAGCAAGACTGCTGAGCTTCACACTCAGACAGGAAAGTTGCATCACATGATAGCTATTAGAAAAATTCCAACACGGCGTTATCTAACATTGCCATCTGCCGCAGACACAGAAGTCACCTGAGGAATCTTTGCAAGTATCTTAAAACCAAGCTCCTCTCACTGAAACACGGACAGGCATGACAGCAGTGAGGAACAAAGTCTGTCCTTTTTCTGTTTTATGACAGAGACAGTATGGCTGCCTGTTGAGCTTGCTCTATTGGAAACCCTTCACACCTTGACTGCAGTTTTATGTAATTTTCTCTCTCATATTTAAAAAGTAACTCAGCCTGTCTGGAGGCGCTGCTAACCTGCTAGTTCAACACAATGACATTTGTATCACAGCTCTCCTTTAAACACTCTGAAGTTACCAGTAAAGACACTGGTGGAAAACGTCAGCTCTTCCAATTATGTAACTCCATGTATTTGTTTACCAGTATGAGCCGGAGACTGTAAATTAATCCCCCACCGTCACCCTCGCTTGCTGAATGACTTCAAGCTGTCACTACGGCTGCTTACAGATTAGCTTGCTAGTTAGCTAGCTTGGCTAAGGCGCGACACCAAGTAAACCGGGGAAGTTACTGTTTACTTACTGGCATGCTATCTGGCAATTTCCTGGTGCCGTAGTCCTCTATCGTTCCGGCGCGACGTATAAACAGCTATCACTTCGCTACTCCATAAATCTTCTCAATAATTCATCTACATCGGCTCCTTCCATCTTCATTACTTTCTCCACTCAAACTACCTTAGACGAGCAGACTCCGGGCTCTGCTGAGTGACAGGCGTCTGAGCCAATGAACGGGCAGTATTTACCGTAGCTGCCACACCCACTAAATCCAATATCCAATCACATTAGATGCCTGGTTGTGCATTAATAATTTCCATGATCATGGTAGGCTGTCGCTGTCAGTCTGTGCTCTTTGACAGTAGGTTGGTCTGCCATAGATGCATTCAATGAATCACATTAATAATACATCAGCAAACAAATGGTACTTAGTAGCGTCGGAAAAAAACGTTATTTCTACTGCAGGATATAAATCATAATTTAATGCGGTTTAGTTTGCATTTTCGTTCACTCTTATGAAAAAAATCATTACATTAAAATACATTTTGCACAAAAGTACGGACATTAGTGTTTGGTAGATTCTTTCTTTTTGCAACAATGCTTCCTGGCAAATAAATCTTGTATTATTGAAGTGTACGAGACATTGGCAATGTAACAATTTATTAATTTAACAAACAGCAGCCTCAGTAGCGAGTGGATGAACCACAACAACCTGGCACCTCCTCCTCTTGTTGTCACCAGCCTGGTCACACACTTCGGGATGGCATCCCATTCTTCAACCAGCAATATAAGCTGATCCCACAAGTATTCAGTGGGGTTGAGGTCAGGAGTGCTGACAGGTCATTCCATCCCCTCCACTCCCAGACTCTGGAGGTAGTCTCTGATAAACCTGTGGGGGTGAGCGTTGTCGTCTTGGAGGATAGATTTCAGTCCTAGACTGTGGAGATATGGGATTGCCACTGGTTGCAGAATCCCATCTTGATATTTCTCTGCATTTAGATTGCCTCCAATAATGACAAGCCTAATTGTTCCAGTGAGGGAAATGCTGCCCCACACCATCACACACATCCCACTGTTACTCAGTCAGTGCAGCAGTCAGTTTAGCATTCTCCACGTCTTCCCCACTCTTTGACCCAATGATCCAAAAGGCCGCTGAACATAATGTTCCTCCACGTGTTCAGGTTCTAGTGTACAAGTTGCCGACACCATCACCAATCAGGCACCTAAATGTCAGCACTTGGGACTATCAGAAGCCTTTTCATGGGTGCAACCACATACTCAGCTCTGCTGCTCATCCCTCAAATGCATATTCCTTACAAATGCGACACCATTTAAAAGGAAAATAAACAGGCTTTCTAACAGTATAAGATTTATTGCCAAAAAGCATTGTTACAAAGAAGAAATAATCAACCAAATACAAATGTCCATGCTTTTTGTGCCACGTATATATTTCTCTGACAAATATTTCACACTTTATCTATGAAACTCAAAAATACAACTGATAAATTGCCTTTATTACATATGTTTATTTTGGGCAATTCTTCTCAGCGGTTTTAATTCTCCCACATTTTCATCTAAAGGTTAAAAACATCACATTGCAGGTTTTACAGTCCACACCCTGTACACTTCATGAGAAATTAATCTGCAAAGCTTAAGGCCAAAGCACTTGCTAAAACTGCCTACATTGAATGAATAATGCATGACCACTTGACAATAACCTTCAAACAATGGATTTACAAAAATTAATTATCAAAATGGCATATGGCCATGTGTTTCTTGCCTTTCTCATTACGGAGAGCTGCAGTTTTAATCAGATGATAAATGCATAGCTAGATAAAGAGCACAATCTACTTCTTTTAAAACTTATAATAAAAAAATGCATTCAACATAAGCCCCCAGACAAAATCCCTTTCCTTTCCTGCTTCATGGAAATTGTGCCCTTTTGGTAACCTATTGCATTAGAAATTAAATGTATTACCCTGCGCAGTTAATAACCAGAATACAGTTTTATAAAAGTAATATGTAAGAAATACTGTTTTTTTTTTAATCTGTTTTGCAACCCACTAAAACGGACTAAATCTTGAAATGAATCAAAGAGCAGCTGGTTGAATATGAGCGTGAGTCTGCAGTGCCACCTAGTGTTAGCTTTTAAAATCACCCATTCAGGAACTTTCATACATATTTTAAGCACCAGGAGTCCCTCCAAATCTGTTCAATATTTAATATAACATTTAGAAAGGCAGATACGATGTGAGTCTTCTTGAATTTGTGTTGAGCATGATAATAGAGGCTGTAATAGCCTGCAAAGCAGTGTTACTTGGTAAAAGATGAATGAAATTCAGTTTGTTTTTGTACATTTTTCTGAACTTGTAATGTTTTATCTAATAGAATATGAAGTATTACTTCTTCACAACCTCTACTGGGGTTTATTGCATGTGTTTTAAGAAGGGGTCAACTGATTCCAGAGGGCTACTGAGGTTGATAATTGGCATTTGGTTAATTATTAGTATCTGCATTTTATTTTAATGATTGCTGATCAATATAATTGAAAAGTGTGCTACTTTGGCTCCACAACAATAAAGCCTATGGCTTTATTTTCACCCTACACAGTCTCACCAAATGTCCTGCATACAACCCAGCCTGATTCGCTGGATGTCAAATGAGTACCAGCCAATCAGCACTTCAGTCTGGGTGCCACTGATACAGTAAGTGCATGGCATCACTTCCTGTTTTCCTGCTCTTTTCTGCTGTTTCTCAAAGCCAAGGAAGGATCCTAGAATGGCAGTTTTTGAAGGATGCTATGTCATTAACTACTGTTGTTCCAACATCGAGGATCCTTAAAGGTCTTCAAAGGACTGAGTCCTTCAAACAGAGAATTTTCCAGGATGCACATTTCCTCTGCTTGCAGGAATTACCCACAATCCAATGTGCACATCTAACTTTCTCATCCAATTTTTTTAAATTTAATTTAGTGTAACATCAGGAAGAAGCCAGGTCCTTAACTACTCAAAAGTGTAAGTATTAGTTTCCATCATAAATATGCTACCATTATAATTTTATGGTATCAGAATAAAGCTGGATGGGTACAAGCACTGGCATAGAATATGATATGATGATATAATAGCATACTAGATGGCGCTGGGTAAAAGTTGTATAACACTGTTGTCAGTACCGTCTCCATTCTGATTTCTGCTGCTGCCATGTATAGTGGCGCAACCATTCCAATGACGTAATCCAAATGTGTGTATAACAGTTGCCAGGGAGTACTCTTGCCTTGCCTGCCCCGACTCAGAAGGATCCCCTCCTACAGAGGAAGGTTCTGGACTTTTAGAAACGGCAACTGTTTCCCATGCTGATAGAGCTGAGTCTAAACTGTTTTGTTTTCCTAAAATGCATTTTTACTTCGCCACATGAAGAAAATTTTGTACGTTGTAATAAATGAATATCAGCTCCAAATATCGGCTCTCGGTCTCATAAACTACTCGTATCCGTATCGGCCCTGAGAAACCAGTATCCGTCGACCCCTAGCTGTAAGCACTGGGTTAAGCATTTTGCTCAAAGTCAGCATGCACTACAAATAAGCCCCTGCTATCTCTGCAGCCTCAGTGAGGACTTCCCCGGCACGTTGTCTGTATCCCAGCGACAGCTCCTTCGCCCTCCTCACTTCCTTAATGTTCTCTTCCAGGTTCTCCGTCAGTCTCCCCTCTTCCTGGTAGGTCGCTGCCGCCCCTTTCACTTGCTGTGCCATTTGATCCTTGCTACGTAGTAGCCAACCAATCATCTCCTGAAGCGTGGTGCCCTTTGAGATGGTGGCCTTGGCACCCTCAGACGTGCCCTTCAGTTCATCCTGAGCTAAACGCAGATGTGGAGGCACAGGGTCCTCTTCACTTTCCTCCTCTGATTGCACAGGACTGATGTTGAGGGAGAAATCATAGCCCTTAATCTGTAGGGAGACCCTGTGCTTGGCCTCTGGGTGGGAAAACAGATGTTTAGAAAGATTAAGCTGAATGTTTAAGCAAGGAAGGCTGACTATGCTGGTATTGTTAGGGAGATCTGAGTTTGTCATTACCATGCTCATCTCTGATCCTCCCCACACACTCTGTTAAAGCCAGGCTGTCGTCATAGTTGCAGCCGTAGGTTTGTCGAAGGTTTCTGATATGTCGGACCATGCCTTCATAGCGCTCCTGCTGTTCATTGAAGGTCAAGGCCATGTCGGAAAACCTCTGGTCCAACTCTGGCACACCCACCCGCCTCATCACCAGCCTGCCGATCCGCTTCACAGTCTGTGCATCTAAGGAAGAGAGAAAGAGTCTCACAAAAACACCAACAAAGGAGGATGAAGCTCAAATTGGTCTGTAATTAAGTGCCTCAGAATCTGAAAGAATTCAGTCCAAGGGGAGAAATTTGGTAAACCAGGTAGAAGTGCACAGCTGTAAGAGATGGGCACAGATTGAGGTTGGAAAAAAATCTGCATTTTGACTCTTTTTGTTCTGTTTAAAAATATGATCTGTTATTTAAATTGAATAATCGATTGTATCTGAAAGCACCAGGGCTTATAAAAAATCTATTTCATAAGAGAGGTGCATAGGAAAGGAACAAACACAAATCGAATCTGCAAGCAATAGACTCCTACATTATGTAAAAGGTGCAGGGATACATGCATAGTTTAAATATTTTGTATGAATGTGCAGGAATCTGCAACATTTCCAGATTAAATACGGGACCAAATATCATTTTTTGGAGTCTAGGTCTTTAAGTTTTGCTGCCATAGTATCTACACAAACATCAGTATCATTATATTTTTAAATTTATGATATTTATGATGTAGAGATGTACCAATGTGTGCTGGCCGGGTCCGCCTCGCTGATCCAGGTGCGTCCAGGTCAGGTGGTCCAGGCTGCAGGAGAGGCTCCCTCTGAAATAGAAGAATTTTTTTCTTTATAAATGTTTTATTTTAAACAAACATAACGCCCTCATAAAACCTTTAGACATGTTCTAACTTTATAATAAACATGGTAGTCTATGCAGAATAAAATGTTCATGTTTCACATTAAAACCAAAAATTTCTGTTAAATTTGGTTCACACTTTATTTATTGAAACCTTATAACTCAAAGCTATGCTGAATTGCAGTTTGTGTTACTGACAGAAAAATAATTTTCTAGTTTAGATCAGTGGTGGGCAACTGGCGGCTCAGGGGCTACATGCGGCCCCCCTTCTCTCTCAGAGTGGCCCCCATGTCAATTTCAGATTCTGAGGAATTGAAGACATGATGGAAAACATGAAGGAAGCTGCCATGAATGCAATAAAATAGAAAGATTTCTAGAAGTATTTTTGATTGCTGCCTTACTGGATTAATGTTTGGTTCTTTAGAGGAGTATTGCTTCTCCTCGACCTGAGCTCTGAGTTTTAAACCATAGACCAGTGATTCTCAGCTGGTATGTATTTATTCATTTGATTTATAAAACCCATAACAAGGTACAACATCCAAGGGATTTAACACTTTTTATTGTCACTGTAAGTCACTGACTTGTTCTTATTCCTCACATAAGGAAATGTAAGAAACATCTGTAAATTGAAATCTATTGTGTCTCAAGTCTCAAGCTGAGTTAGAAATGCTCATTCAAGCTTTTATTTCTTCCTGGCTTGACCACTTCAATTCCCTTTTAACCAGCTTGAATAATAAAATGTGGCTGCAAGACTGCTGATTTCGTCCTGCAGGACAACTCACATCCCTCCCATATCTTTATTCCTGACATCAGCTCCCAATCAACTTCTGAATGAATTAAAAACCTTGTTTCTGTTGATAAAGCCCTGCATGGACAGGCACCTTAATATATCTCTAACCTGCTCCAGCTACAAACCCAGTCAACCCGTCAGGTCTTCTGACCAGGGACTTTTTGCTGTCCCTTGAGATATATTAAGAGATATAATCAGCTTTAACTGATGCTGAATGTTTTATATGCAACATTAAATGCATTTGTATAGATATTTAAGTTATATATACTAAAATAGCCAGTAGCCAGCAAGTGTTGCACTCTTTGCATTGCAAAAGCAGTTAAAACTGTTTAGCTGACTAAAAAGCTTTACTTTTGCATTTGTATGATGAAAGCTATACTTTTGTCCCTTTTGTAAAATTATAAGTAACCATAATTATTAAATTAAGATTACAACACAATGTGTAACAATTTGGCCCTGTGGCAGTGAGGAAAAACCTGTATGTGGCCCATCCCATTAACTGAAGTTGCCCATCCCTGGTTCAGAGGATTGTTTTTGTAATCTCAGACTACACAAAATAGTAATACAGGTACATCTCAAAAATTTAGAATATCATGAAAACGTTCAAGATGTTTTTGTCACTCATTTCACAAAGTGAAACCCATTTATTATATAGACTTATTACACATAGAGTGAAATATTTCAAGCCTTTATTTCTTGAATTTTCTGAGACACTTAATTTTGGGTTTTCATTATCTGTAAGCCATAATCATCAGCATTTTAAGAAATAAAGGCTTGAAATATTTCACTCTATGTGAAATGAGTCTATGTAACATATGGGTTTCACTTTCTGAATGAGTGACAAAAAATATTGAACTTTTCATGATATTCTAATTCAAGTACCTCTAAATTTTGCTGTGACCCTGCCTTAAAACTATTGTCCTCAGTCTACTATGCCCTTACAAGTGTCCAGTATTGTCCCTAAGGCAAATCATTGCACAAATTTTTTGTCGTGTGTCGCCTGAACTTACCTCGTTTTCTTTATAACATTTTCATAAAACTCATACATAGCCTACCTCTTCGTCGAAGTCTTCAACTGAGAAGCAGCAACAGCAGAGAAAACGGAGCATTTTCTACAGCTCGGATGTCCCTCTGCTTGTTTTCAGGTCAATTATTCCAGACAATGAATCTGTATGTAGCAAGCATTCCTCATGACGTCAACGTCATGTGCCTGCTGCTAAACTTTTCTTCCTAGTTTCGTCATCTAAATTTCACCGCACAGGTATGAACTCTGCGGACAGATGCGTCAGACATGTAAACAAACGCTACTACTGCAATAAAATTTAATTCTTTTAAGTTCTCTGTTTCAAGATAGTATCTTATATTTTAATTGTATAAATTCATACTCAAGTTTAATAGTCAGTAATATTTAAACGTACTGTCGAGATAAACAAACTGTGGTAAAAAATGTGAATCAGTTTCGCAATCCCGCAGGTGCACTTATAACTCACCTGTGCGTTGATAGGGGGCGATCGCGAGTCTGATCAACCAGAGATAAAAACGTAGAAGAAGACGAACAACACAACCCTAGCTGAGTTCTAGCTTTAAACAAACCGAACGGCAGCGCGTTTTGCAACAAATTGAACCCCTTAAAGCCTTTTTAACCTTTCTGTTTCTCTTTAAGATTTTATTCGAAGAAACTGTCCTGTAGCCAGCGGTGTTTTACTTTGTGCTGCAGGCTGCTAGCAAACAGTCTGAAGCTCCCCTACCACAAAGAGACAACAGAGCCTGACTGCTAGCAGTGCTGCTTAAAGTGTTGTAGTTTGATTTAACTGGACAGGTGACATTATCCAGGCTGACATGACGGGGGTAGCCTCTCAAGAGAAGGCGTCAAGCTCAAAGAAGAAGAACGAGAGGAAGTGTGCCACTAAAGAGGAATACAGGCAGCTGTCCAGCATCATGGGAGTCATGAACAACCTGAGGAAACAGGTCTGTGAGACAGAGACAAAACACATTAGGATATGGGTGTTAAAGGGCGTGATTGAGGCCTTTATAGTGCAGGTGCATGCCTTACTGTTCTAATATTAAAAGCTGTTTTGTGTTTGTTTTAGGGCACTCTCTGTGATGTGACCCTGGTGGTTCAGGGGAAACACTTTCCTGCCCACAGAGTGGTCTTAGCTGCTGCCAGCCACTTTTTCAGCCTCATGTTTACCAGTAAGTTTGCACACTAAAACTCATGTCACAGTAAATTTACCTGAGTAAATTTTACTCAAACTGAATAAAATTTTACTCTGCAAAATACAACATTTGGTCCCTGTCTATTTGGAGTAAAATTCACTCTGCTTGCAGAATAATGTTTTCAGTGTTTTTATTTCACTCTGAATGATGACAATGTACTTCATGATGGATAAAATAAAAACAACTCTACAGCAAATGTACTCAGTACAGAGGAATACAGGACATAGTGTATATTGCAGAGCTGTTTTTACTCAGCTATGCTGTATTTAATCCTTCTAGAGTTTTTCCCATATTATGTTTTTTAAGTCCTTATAGAAATGTTTCCTACTCATTATCAAACTATTTCTTCTCCATATAGGACTGGGTAATGCTTTATGCACACATGTATCTGACTCTAAATAGATATATGTTCCTCTTCAGAATTGCATTTTACTCTAAACAGATAATTCTTCAGCATTTTCACCTGGAGGAACAAGATGTTTTTGGCCTGTATAATAGGTATTAGACTTCATGTTCGAATATTAATGAAACAATTGTGATGAACATATGGCAAGGACCCAGGAGCAGAGCACTGGATGAGGCAGTAAGGTTAATGGAGTTTATTTGACAACAACAATAGTGTAAACCATGGGGAGTGTCCTGACTGGTGGCTGAGAAGCACTGACAGAGACACTGACACTGCAAAAAAAAAAAAAGAAAAAAAAAGGGACCAAATGGAGTTAGGCTACCTGCCTGGCAGGTAGCCTTTATCAGCAGCCTGGAAAACAGTTACATGTCCCAACCATGTCTTTAGCTGCTTTATATAATAAGTTACTAAGTATTCTAGTCATCTACATGCCCATCAAATAGATAAGCTTCCCTTAATTTGCTAAGGAGATTAAACTGGGTAGATTTTGTTTGCTTATTTGTTATAATCTGTGACATCATTCAGATTTGACTTAAGGTAGCAAATATTAACAACCTTACGCCTAATATAAAAGCTAACAAGCAAGCTAGCAAAGTTGTAGGGGGGAGCAGTAAGCTCACTTGTTTGATATAATGGTGTCTTGTGATTAGATGAGAAGTTACGCTCATGAGATCACATGATTGGAAGATGGTTGGAGGGCAGGACGGGCGTGCCAGGCAGCAGCTGCCTTCCAGACAAAGTTGTGGGCACAAAACGCCATCTAGAGCATTGAACAGAGCAAAAGCCAATCAGGAACAGCTATGGCAGCAATATTAAATAGAGAGCATAAAGTCAGATTGACATCAGAAATGAAGGTGTAACTTGTTGATTGGTGGCAGCAAAAATAGTGTTTAACAAGGTGTGCTGGAAAACAGTACACAGATGAACTGACAGCAGAGGGAGCTGGACCGAAATGGTGTTTAAACATTTATTTAGCTTTGTATTGGTTCTGATACTCACTGGTATCAGTGTGTGTGGTTATGCATTAGTTTATTAAGATGCCAGCACAAAAAAAGTTGGATTAGGATTTTATTTATAGAGGATATGCGGTCGCAGGTGTATCGGCTGACAGATGTGGTACATAAGCAAATAATGTGACATGCACTGGTTGAGCTGTGAGTCTGATTTATATTCATGATCAAACTTTAAAAATGTCAGCAAAGGGAGGGTGTTACAGCAGCCCTGAGAAAGATCATCCAGTGACATTTTTGAAAAAAAAAATCTACTAACAACTACATTTAATGTCATAGCTCATCTGAAGAACACTTGTGCCTTACTAAAGTTATAAGCGCTTGGCTGAGTTGAGCCTCGACAAGTCAACTGCACAGACTGATGGGTAGCAGGAAGCCAGCACTTAACTGTGGTTGTTAAGAAGGCACCCCATCGTGTTTTGTTCAGTATGTCCCATTATACTGAAGGGTGATCTCCAGCATCCCAGAGCCAACCCTCCCCATGCTACCTCTTACCAACATGGAGACATTCTTTTTCTAACCTACCACAAGGCCAACACAGTCCAAACAGCAATGCCACTGAACAGACCCAGGCTGTGTTCATGCAAGCTCCAGGGAAGTGATAGTGCTGATACTACCTACCCTAGCATGATTCATAGTTGCAACCACAAAAAGAAAACTATTTCTGGTGCTGGCATTACACACAAAACTGCAAAGAAAACACAAGAGAAAACAGACAGAGAAAAGTGTGAAGAGAGAGCTTAGCAAGAGGGCGGGACAGGCAGAGACATTGTTGGGACTGCACAACTGCTGCATTGCCAGTGAATACTGTCAAACTAAATAATGCCATATGGAATTTCCATTATTATTTCAGCTATACTGTTGTATAGCCGAAGTAGTTAATAATTTGGTCAAATGTTATTTGTATCCTTCCATCTCTAAAGTCTATATATTTTCTCTTTCAGCCAGAATGATGGAGTCAATGTCCCATGAGGTGGAGCTGAGGAGTGCTGAACCTGAGATCATTGAGCTGCTGATTGAATTCATCTACACAGCTCGGTATGAGACCCAAGTGCATAACTTATGGAATCCAGTATAGTAATTATCAAATGACAATTGTCTAGAAAGGCCACAAAACAAGCCATATCCAAAGTGGGTTATTTCAAGGATCACCTGCATTACTACACTAGTTTAATGTGATGCTTGAAATCTTTGTTAAAGAAAAATAACATTTACCTTAAGAGTCAAGAGTGATGGTTTAATATGCTTTGGGAAAGATAGGGGTTTCAAGCTACATAGAGCAGATTTTAGAGAAAAATGCATTGTTATCTAATCTTTTTTCTCTCTCTGTCTGCTGTCTAGTTTTATACAAAAGTGAAGACAGTTAAATTCCTTGCATTAGTTCTTTGACAGCTCAAATTAATTGAAAAAGTTTAAAAGAAAAGCTGCTAGATTTTATGGAAGGTTAGGCTCTTCCTACTCTCACACTATAACTTCAACTAGATGTCATCAGAGTAAGTCTTCTGTGTTAAAATGTGTGTTCATGTGCTAGGATCTCAGTGAACAGCACTAACGTGCAGTCATTGCTGGATGCAGCCAACCACTACCAGATTGAGCCTGTGAAGAAAATGTGTGCAGAGTTTCTCAAAGGACAAATTGATGCAACAAACTGCCTTGGTAAAAAATAGAATTATTTTTAGTTTTACTTCTGCTTGTGTGCTGGGCTTATACCTGGTGACTTACAGTAAGTCATTAAACAGGCTGATCCTTCTCCTGTTGTGCTGCAGGTATCTCGGCCCTGGCAGACTGTATGAACTGTCCTGAGCTGAAATTAGCAGCCGAGGATTTCTTTCAGCTCCACTTTACTGAAGTTTACAAACTGGACGAGTTCCTTCAGCTGGACGTCACACAGCTCACACATCTGCTTCACCAGGATAAGCTCACAGTCCGTGCTGAAGCACAGGTACACATTATTTTACTGCGTGTTAATTTCTCACGTAACATTGTTTCCTTAAGAATGTGTTTAAGTTTACGTTGTATTAACGCTTAGCACATTTGTTCCCACACCTTGTGTTGTCACATTCCCGTTTCAGATTTATGATGCAGCAGTTCGATGGCTTAAGTACGACGTGTGTAACAGAAAACAGTACATGGTGGAGGTGCTCGGGTGTGTCCGATTTCCTCTCGTCTCCAAAACCTTCCTCTCCAAGACAGTGCAAGCCGAGCCACTCATCCAAGACAACCCTCAGTGCCTCAAGATGGTGATCAGTAAGTACAGAGAGGAAAATGTAATCCTAAACCAAACTTTATACATGCACAGTATAAAACAGCAAATATGAAGTGTAATGCGTTCGAGAAAGTGGACATACAAACCTTGTTTTATAGCAAAAACAGGCTGCGTGTCTAAAATTAAGACATTTTCTTCTGCTTATCTAGAGCCTGATTTTCGTGGCAGCAGGCTTAGCAAGTCAGCCCAGATATCCCTCTCCACAGGGACATTTTCCTGCTCTTCGTAGGGGATTCTGAAGTGTTCCCAGGCCAGGTGGGATATGTAATCCCTCCAGATAGTCCTGGGTCTACCCTGAGATCCCCTCCCAGTCTGATGTGTTTGAAAGACCTCCATGGGGAGGCGAAAGGAGGCATTTTGATCAGATGCCTGAACCTCCTCAACTGACTCCTTTCAATGCGAAGGAGCAGCAGGTCTACGCCTAGCTCCCAAGGATGTCTAAGCTCCTCAGCTTATCTGAGCTCAGCTGTCCTCCTGAGGAATCTCATCCCAACCGCTTATATCTGCAGTCTCATTCTTTTGGTCATTACTTAGAGCTCATGGCCACAGGTTAGGATATGAACATAATTTGACTGGTAAATTGAAAGCTTTGAATTCTAGCTCAGCTTCTTCTTCACCATGACGGTCCCGTACAACATCTGCAGTACTGCTGATGCTGCACCAATCTGTCTACTTTACGGCCCATTTTACCTTGCTTGTGAACAAGACGCAGAGGTACTTGAGCTCCTTCTCTTGGGGCAAAGACTCATTCTCCATCCGGAGGAGGAGGAAGCAATCAACCGTTTTCCTGGACAGAAACATGGCCTCGGACTTTGGAGGGAGTTGACCCTCATTCCACTCACTTTGCTAAATGCCCTAGTGCCTGCTGGAGGTCGCTGGCTGAAGAAGCCAGCATAACATTATCTGCAAAATGCAAAGTTTATATATTGAAGTCACATAACCAGAAACCCTCCTCCCCTGGCTGTGCCTGCTCAGTAACATGAGGAGTGAAGATCTTTGTTTTGCAGGGTTCTTGCAGATGTAAAACAGGAGTCCCCACAGAAATTCAGTTTCCATCTCTGCTAAATCTCTGTGATTTTTCATTTATGCTAAATTTAAAAACATTCTTATATTGCAAAGCTTTTCATTTTTCTGTTGCCAAACTGATGTAAAATGTTTTTTTGTGTAATAGTCTGCTGGGAGCAGACTGCACACACATAAAACAAAATTTAACACTTGGGGATTTTGTCCCAGGTGGGATGCGGTACCACCTGCTGTCTCTGGAGGATCGAGAGGATCTGGGAGAGAGCAGCCGACCACGACGGAAAAAGCACGACTACCGTATTGCTTTGTTTGGAGGTTCCCAGCCTCAGTCCTGCCGCTACTTCAACCCCAAGGTACTAGACCACACATGTCAAACTCATTCTGTCCACAAGTATAGATTTTCATATTTACAGTATACGCATTTTAAATTTAACTGTCATTAAAAAACTTAAATTAAAACCTAAAGAAAAGACTTTGCTGTGTATTAAACCATACCATCCAAAATAATGTGTTGATGCAATACCTGATTTTTAAGTTTTGGCAGCCTTTCTCCCTCATTATGTCAAAAACATACATTTAAAGGGTCTGCAATGAGCAAAGTGGTTTTGAAGTATGGACAAAAGTATTTGACCACACCTGTTAATTTTTTAATTCAGGTGTTTCAATCAGACCTGTTCACACAGGTGTATAAAATCTAATCCTTGCCAGGCAGTCTCCATTTACAAACATTTTTGATCTTAAATGGGTCGTTCAGTGACTTCAAGCCTGGTACTGTGATGGATGCCACCTTTGCAATAAGATAGTTGGTGAAATTTCATCCCTGCTGGATATTCCACAGTCAACTGTAAGTGATATTAGGAAGTGGAAGCATTTAGGAACAACAGCAACTCAGCCATGAATCGAAGACCATGTAAAATCACAGAGCAGGGTCAATGCTTGGCTGATGCCATAGCTGAAGAGTTGTGAACTTCCACTGGCATTAATGTAAACTCTAAAACTGTGCAGCAGGAGTTTCATAAATGGGTTTCCATGGCTGCATGCAAGCCTCACATCTAAGTCTAGTGCCAGGCATTGGATGGAGTGGTGCAAAACACACAGACACTGTACTGTGAAGTAGTGAAAATGTGTTCTGTGGAATGACAAATCCCGCTTCTCTATTTGCTAGTCTAGGTTTGGCAGATGCCAGATGAACATTACCTGCCTTGTGCCAACTGTGAACTTTGGTTGAGAAGGGATGATTGTATGGGGCTGTTTTTTCAGGGTTTGGGCTAGGCCCCTTATCTCCAGTGAAGGCCAAGACATTTTGGACAATGCTATGCTTCCAACTTTGTGGCAACAGTTTGGGGAAGGCTCTTTTCTATTCCAATATGACTGTGCCCAAGTGAACTTGACTGGCCTACAAAGACCCCTGACCTCAACCCCATGGAGCTCCTCGGGATGAACTGGAACAGGGATTGTAAGCCAGGCCTTCTTGTCCAACATCGGTGCCTGATCTCATAAAAACTCTGCAGAATGAATAGTGCAGAGACACTCCAAAATCTTGTGTGAAGCCTACCAAGAAGAGAGGAGGCTGTTATAGCTGTAAAAGGGGGATCAACTCCATATTGAATACATGTATTTGAATGCAATGTCCTTACCGTTCCTGTTGGCGTAGTGGTCAGGCTGCTGAATACTTTTGTCTGTACTTTGTGTGTATAGTTATGCTAACATGATAATACAGTTCTTAGCCTCAGGCCACATTGGGCGGGCCCTGGGCTGTTCGCAGACAATGCAACCTCTAGTCCTAGACACCCGGCTTTTGGTATTTAACTGTGCTTAATTGCCACAAACCGTAGGCAAACTCCTACACACTGCTTAAATCACATAAATGCATTGGCAACATTTCAACACAAAATGTTGTACCAAAAATACAAATGTTGTTTATATGTTGTTTGGGGTAGTTTGACTGTAGGTGAGGTGTTTTAAAGCTAAAATTGCAGGGATGGTATAATATTAAAACACATATTAGTGCAAAATTTTGGATATTATGGAGACAAACACTCCAGGCATGGTTTTGTGAAGTTAGGTTGTATTGTGACAGTTTTTTCTCTCTGCAGGACTCTAGCTGGACAGACATCCGCTGCCCCTTTGAGAAGCGTCGTGATGCTGCTGCCGTCTTCTGGGACAACGTAGTCTACATTCTTGGTGGATCGCAGCTCTTCCCCATCAAGCGCATGGACTGCTACAATGTCCTGAAGGACAGCTGGTACTCCAAGCTGGGCCCGCCCACGCCTCGAGACAGCCTTGCTGCCTGCGCTGCTGGGGGCAAGATCTACACATCCGGGGGATCTGAAGTGGGTAAGTATGGAAAAGTAGAGAAATTAAATAGAGATGAGTGGAAAGACATTTCAGTTCTCGAACTATTTATTGAAGTGCTGTGTACTGTTTGTGTGTCTGCAGGCAGCTCAGCCCTCAATCTCTTTGAATGCTACGACACAAGAACAGAGACGTGGCAGGTGAAGACCAGCATGCTTATAGCTCGCTGCAGCCACGGCTCTGTGGAAGCTAACGGGCTCATCTACGTGTGTGGAGGAACGGTTGGCAACAATGTGTCTGGCAGGGTCCTCAACAACTTCGAGGTGTATGACCCCAGCACATCAACGTGAGTTACTATGCACAGGATGTGAAGGGCCATTTTTATTACCTCTGTTGTGTTGTGAGGCTGTGAACTAAGATTTTCAAGAATTTTAATTTGCACATAGAAACAAAAGTGCAGAATCACATGAAAAATTGGTCTTGCCGCTGCACAAATGTGTCATCTATCACACTCTGCCTTTGTCCGTCTGCCCTCAGATGGAGGGAACTGAGTAGGATGAGAGAAGCCAGGAAGAACCACGGGCTCGCAGTGGTCAACAACAGGATCTACGCTGTGGGAGGGCAAGGGTCACTGGGTACGAAAAAAAAATCCCAACATCCCAAATATATGTCACTTATAAAAATATGGCACATGGCACAACTGTTGTTCTTTTAGGTGGACTGGACTCGGTAGAGTACTACGACATATTGACCAATGAGTGGCGTCCTGCTGCTCCGATGCCGTGGCGAGGTGTAACTGTGAAGTGTGCGGCTGTCGGTGATGTCATATACGTGCTTGAGGGATTCCAAGCTGGGGGACGGCTCGGACATGTGCTGGAATACCACACTGAGACTGACAGGTTTGTTTATTATATAATCAACAGTAGAACAGAATGATGGAACTTGTAGGGTTCCTGAGGTTTTAACAGTGAATCAGACAGATTTTAACCACTGTTCTGACATCTTCTCTTTTTAGTAGTTTGATCTATACTATCAGTTTTTAACCACTGTAGTGGTCTGGACAACTTTGAATCTTTTATTACTTTGTGTGTGGTAGATTAAAGCTCCTGTCAGGAATATTTAGCAGGTTTTGAAATGCAGTTAACCTTTTATAGGGCACTCACTGAAATACTTGGAAGTTCAAAATTGCAACCCAAGAATATAACAGTTTTATCAAACTTAAATGGCAAAAATAATTTGCATGCCGAAATACATTTTAGCAATAAGAAGTATAACATTAAAAATAAAAATTATATAAACCACATTAGTATAATAAAAATGGTTTACAGCTATGAAATGGACTGAAAATTACACCTGTTTTACTATTGTAGCTTGAAAATTTCTATTAATAAGTAAAATTTTCCCCCTCGATTACTTCAGATTTTTTACAAACCTGTGGCAACATCTTACTACACGATATAGCACTGTTATCCTACATAATGAGTTATTTGTCAAGAAATAATCTTTATTATGCCTTAATAGGTGAAATTGCTGTATATCTTCATGTAAACACGATTTTACACCCCTAAATGGGCATGTGATCAAATATTGCACCTTCGTATTTGCAGTGATTGCTTGTAATAATATGCAAACAAAACCTATCATAGCATTTAGCACTGCTCTTCACCACCATAATGTGTAATTTCATCATCTTAGCATGGTTAGTTATGATGTTAGGGACATTTCTGTGAGACCAAAAGACATGTGAAACTGCATTTCGTGAGTTCTGGATGACACAAAAAGTTTGACATTATGGATCTCTGTTGGTTGGTCAGATGCTGTGATGTCACTTTTCCATGATGCTGACTGATCTCCACTGACCGGCTTAATAAACTCATACTGGTTCCACTGTACCACATAGAGATGGAGAGAGGCTAGGAAGGAAGTCAACTGATGTGACCATATATGGTTCCTTAGAAGGGGTTAAAATGAAACTGACCTTGAACGCAAACCAGACCAGCAAAAAGACAGACCTACTTTTCAAAGTCTGAAAAGGCATGCTTTGCATGCAATAACTGAGGACAAAACCAGGACAAAAAAAAGCAAAGAAATAAGGGGTTCTGCTTTGTCTAAAGAGGACGCTATAATCAACATTAACCATAAGCTCCTCACTGTAGCTTTAAGAAAGGACTTCACTAGCAGATTTAATACGTATTAGGCCAAGCCTGGGTGCTGCTTGAATATCAGTTCTTTATAAAATAAACCATGTCTCTCAAGGCCTACAGGACATCTTTAAATGCATTTAAAAAATCACCTGTTAAAGGCCTGAATACACTCACCAAACCATTAAGCCTCTTTCAGAGTGGGAGCATGTTGTGCTGCGTGTGTGATGCATGTCTGCTCTGGCTCCTGTTGGTGTGGCTTTCACACAAGGCACAAGTTTCCTGCATGTGAGCTGCATCTCCCTGCTCTCAAAGCACTGTCCTTCATAAGTTTTACCTCAATAACCCCCCCCTACAAGCGACTTGATTCGGTATACAGTCCAGTGGAAGTTTGTCGGGAAGTTTGTCAAAATAAAAAGCATTCTGTACAAGTGAAAGGAGTCTCTACAGAAATGCTGAACTGGGGCTTTTAATTTGAAAAGCACAAACCAGAAAAACACTCATACAGGTGTTTATCTTTCCGTGATATATTCTGACGGCGTGGAGACAGAAAACTTCGCTAATAGTAGATCTTTAGTGAACAACTTTATCAAACAGGCGCATTTAAGCATGTGGCCTTCCTCAGGGTTATCAAGACACACTTTCTAAACATTCTCTACCCACGTGGATATGCAAATGTGCTACAAGGTAAACATGGCTTTGGTTTATCATTTTCCTGCCTATTATGGTCCATAACTGCGAGGAACAAATAGACAAGACCTCAAATCTTTTAACTCTCCGTGCAAATCAGGCGTGTGAGCTGCAGCGCTTATGCAGGTAGTCTGAAAGCTCCGACTAGTTAACATGTAATTAAACTGAAAATCCAGGTGTCTCGTGGTTGAGATGTGCGTGTAACTGTCCATGTCTGAAACAGGCATTACTGTAAGTTATCAGTTACTGCAGTAAATCATTACTGCTGTTTCTCATCTGTTTTCTTCTGCGTGCCTAGGTGGGTTACTTGTAGCAAAGTAAGAGCGTTTCCTGTCACCAGTTGCCTGATCTGCGTGGTCGACACTTGTGGAGTGAACGAAGATGAGGACATGGACCTCATCGAGTCTCAACCACAGCCTGCATCCACTGACTCCACATCTGCCCCGTCTTCCTCCTCATCCTCCTCTTCATCTTCATAGAACAAGAGAAAGACTGAGTGCTTTTAAAATTGTGAAATTTGCTGACGTCAGAGGTGAAAGCTTTTTTTTTTTTCTTTTTTTTTTAAAGCTTCAGTGGATGATGAAGCAGATTCACACTAACTCATGAAGCCCTGGAAGCTTCTTAATGTACATATTTACGTGGGTATATATGCAGAATACTGGGTTTGTACTTTAAAATGTCTCGCTGTTACTTTTACTTTCAACTTTTGCGCCAGAATTGTGGCTAAATTGTGTTGAGTGCCAGAGGAAAGCCAAAAAGACTTTAATAAGAGGTTGGTGTTTTGGTGTTATATTCAGTGACTGAATACGGTTGATAAATTCAGGTGCACAATTTTTGTATTCAATGTCTTTATCCTTGTTAAGAGAACCTTTGTTATGGTTTCATAGCATGTGAAATACATACTGTTACAGAATTTAGACACACAAAATGTTAAAAACCAAGGAAAATGACTAATAAAGACTTGTTGAGTTCCTTGATTTGTTATTTTATTATTGTACAAAAGCTTGAGTACCAAATTCATAAGTATTAAGGTATTAATCATGCGCATAAAAGAGACAATAGCTGCCAGAAAACTTTTTGGTCAACAGAGATGATAAATGGTGAATTAACTGTTTGAATGAATAGGACTTCACTGTGAATACAAGCTGCATATATCTATTAAAATCATGGCATGAGTGTGCTTCAGTAAAAAGATGAATTTACTTGATTCAGAATGGTAGATGAGGGTTGTAATAGTGCAGTAAAAGTATAAAGAAGCTCTGTGGTAACCATTTGGAAGTGCAGTTCTTTGCACGTTAATGACTTCACATTCCCAGGGTGTTACAATTAAACACTGGAATGTCCTTCCCTGTTTGGCCCCATAGTGAGCTGATGTCATTCTGCAGCCTCCTCAGTCATCGTCAAACTCTTCCTCGCTCATCAGGAGAGCAAACCTGTTGTTTATCTCCTCAGTCCCGCTCCCCCCTCCTCTCCCTCCTCTACCACCTCTTCCTCTTCTTCCACGACCTCCACCTCTTCTCTTCCTGCCTGCTGCCGAAGAGGAGGGTTGGTTTCTGGAGCTGCAGTTCCTCACAGCATCCAGCAGGCAGCGGTAGAGTTGTCCAGATAAGTAGCCTCCGCTGAGGAGGGATTCTGGGGTTTTGCCACCTTTCAGGTTGCGGAGGAGGCCGTGCACCAAGGTGCCACTGAACAACCTGCAACACACAGAGGGAAGAGAAAGAAAAACATGACATCATGGATCATTTTATACAATGTTAACACATTCATATTAAATCATCTTATCTTCTCCATTATTCAAGTTTGTCTTGGAGCTAAAATCAGGGTTTCACTTTGATTTCATCTCTGCATAAGCACACCTTTGCTACCACTGATTTTGTATTATGACTCATTCCGATGCTGAACATCAGTGAAGTCTTGTTTCATGCAGGGCAGAAACCAAGGATAAAAGTGATCAAAGCCTGATTTGTTGGTAAGTTCACAGTTTTAATGAGTTTGGAAGGAGGTTTGACTTCAAATGATTTTGTATATGGTTTATTCTCTATTTGATCTAATTGGCCTGTTGTGTGTGTTGTTGGAAAGCTGAAACAACTTATCTTTAGTACCTTGTTTTACATAGTACTGAGTTTGTTTAAATCAGACTCTCAGTGCATTTTTGCACTTTTGGTAGATACACTGCATTCAGGAAGTATTCCTACTTTTACTCAGTACTTACATGAAGCACCTTTGACAGCAATGACAGCCACTAGTCTTCTTGGATATGACACTTTGTCTCAACTCTAACCAGTCTCCCAGTCCCTGCTGCTGAAAAACATCCCCACAGCATGATGCTGCCACCCCCATGCTTCACTGTTAGGATGGATATTCGACAGGTAAAGAGTGGTGCCTGGTTTCCTCCAGACATGACATTTAGAACTGAGGCCAAACCATTCAATCTCAAGTTTCATCAGACCAGAGAATCTTGTTTCTTGAAGGGATTTCTACAAGATTTTGGAACTTTTTGTGGGAATTTGTACCCATTCATTCTATTAAGCATTAAGGAGGTCAGGCACTGATGTTAGACAATAACGCCTGGCTCTCAATCTCCTTTCTGGTTCATCCCAAAGGTGCTCGATAGGGTTGAGGTCAGGGCTCTGTGTGGGTCAGTCAAGTTCTTCCACACTGAACTCATCAAACCATGTCTTTATAGTTCTCAGCTCTTTGTGCTCTGGGGTACAGTCATGTTGGAGAAGAAAGATACTTTAAGATATTCCTTTGTTAGTACCACAAAGTGAAATTCCAAAAAAACAAAGGGGCCACAGGCCAGAATCGAACCCGGGCCGCCCGCGTTCACAGGTAGCGCGTTAAACCACTCAACCTTCAGCGACCTTCCCCAAGCTGTTGCCACAAAGTCGGAAGCATAGCATTGTCCAAAATGTCTCAGTATGCTGAAGCCCTGAGATTGGTCTTCACTGGAGATAAGGGGCCTAGCCCAAACCCTGAAAAACAGCCCCATACCATTATCTCTCCTCCACCAGACTTCACAGTTGGCACAATGCAGTCAGGCAGGTAACACTCTCTTGGCATCCATCATACCCAGACTCACCCATCTGTTAGAGAAGTGGGATTTGCTACACCACAGAATACGTTTCCACTGCTCCACAGTCCAGTGCCGGTGTGCTTTTCACTACTCCATCTGACACTTAGCATTGGACTTGGTGATGTGGGGCTTGCATGCAGCTGCTAGGCCACTGAAACCCATTCATGAACATTAATGCCAGTAGAATTTCAGAACTCTTTAGCTGTGGAATTAGCAGAGTTTTGGCAACTTTTACCAACCATGCACCTTTGCAGTTGTTGACCCCGTTCTGTGATTTTACATGGTCCTCTGCTTTGTGGCTGAGTTGCTGTTGTTCCTTAACACTTCCAATTTCTATTAACATCACTTACAGTTGACTGTGGAATATCCAGCAAGGATGAAATTTCATGACTGTCTCAAAGGTTGCATTCATCACAGTACCATGCTTGAAGTCACTGAGCTCTTCAGAACGACCCATTAAGGATCACAAATGTTTGCAAATGGAGAGTGCATGGCAAGATTTTATACACCTGTGGCAACGGGTCTATTGAAACACCACAATTCAATAATTAACAGGTTTGGAAAAATACTTTTGTCCATAGGTGTCTGTCCTTACCATGACAGGTGAGGTTCAGGCAGTGGCAGCAGCAGTAGCTCACTCAGACACAGTGCACTCCAGAGGCAGGCCTGCCACTGGCTGAAACTGTGAGCCGCTCCGACATCAAGACCGCGTCTCTCCCTGGGCCTAACACGGAGTCGATCCAGAGCAGCTCCCACATGGTGCTCTGCAGCCCAGTTCAGCTGTGCAACTAATGACACACAGCAAAAACATGTTTAAGATTTTTGCTTGCTTTTTAGCGTTTTATTACCTTTTGTGACATTAAAGAAGGTACAACACAACTCACAGTCATGTTGGTAGTGAGTAGCTCCATGCTGGTTATTCCAGGACAGCTCTCCGTAAACCAAGCCCAGTAACAGAGCCTGGAGCTGGGGCTGTGAGGGGGTTGGTTTGGCCTCTCGAAGCCAGAAGCCGGTCACTGCTACAGCCAGCCAAAGGTAGGGAGGGACAGCAGCAAGAGCTAACTCTTGTGTGCCTAAAACTTCTAACAGGACGTTGAGACGCACTGCTGCAGGAGCCTAGGAGGAAGAACATGAGGAAGATTAATCAACTAAAATGGCTAATGTGCCTTATAAACCTGAATGTCATGAAGTAAAAGTTGTTGCTTCTCGAAGAAAAAGCATTACCTGTCCAAGTGTACCAAGGTGTATAGGAGTCCTGGTCTGACGTGCCTCCACTTGGTTTTTCTTCAAGTTTAGCTCAAGACGGTCATACTCCTCAACAGAAACATGGCATCCAGAATCCTGAGACTGAGCTGCTGTTTCTCCACCACAAAGCGGACCCCTACCTCCACCAACCTGACCACCTCCCCTCCCCCTTCCACCTCGCCCTCTCCCACCTCCCCTCCCTTGGCTGTTTCCCTGTACCCTCACATCCCCTACTTGCAGTAGTATCCCATACACAGCCTGGCGGATAGCTTTGGCACAGCAGTGGCTGCTTGCTAGCTTGCTGTTCTCCACCTGTGGTATAAGAAGGACCCTTCGCATCACCAGAGCATCCACCACCAAGGGGGACAACATACCTTGTGTGGCAGCCAGGGATAGACACTCAGGCAGCTGTGGAAGCCCGGAGGTCTGCCCTTTGGAGAACCAGCGAGCCAGAGAGCTCTGCGGCTTGACATGATACTCCTGCATTCCTTCCCACAGCTGCAAACTGAGCCCACTTTTCTCTCTTTTGCCCCTACCACCTCCATCCTCCCCCATTAGCCTACCCACTTCTTGCAGGGCCTCTGCTGGAGTTGGGAAAGAGGACAGCCAAATGAGGATGCCCTCTATGCGAGAGGAAGGTGCCCTACCTTTTCCACCTCTTACCAATGCATTCAGATTTATCATCGCCAGGAGAGTCTCAGCATCTTTTGGCGTGCCGTAGTCATTACCAGTCAGGACTGCACATAAAGGGAGCAACTCCTTGTTCAATCCACCAAACAAGCGGCACAACCCGTTAGTAGTGTAGCGTCGGGCAGAGATGTAGCGGTTAGAGGCTTTACCATTCAGGTGGGTCCACTGGAAAAATTTGAGTGGCAGGTAACCCCCTAGAATAAAAAAAAAAAAAACATAAAAAATTTGTATAATCAATTGAGTAGTGTTGGCATGTCAAATATGTTGTGATAAATCTTGTTGCTACCCACACCTGGGAGGTCAAAAATGTAAAAATCACTGTCATTTGTCAGAACAGGGCAGTTCCACTGGTGAGCCAAGCATGCAATTTCCCAGTCAGCCTCAGCAGGACACTGGACTAAAGGGACGGCTCTCTCCATAAGGACCCGAATGAACACTTTCCTCGTGAGGATGGGGAGAACAGAGCCATTTCGTCCGTGGGAGAGACTGTCAGCCTCCCTTATTTTGGACTGCAGACGCTGGCGCAGAGTTGGGAACTTCTTATCACTCGGGTCAATCCCTTATAATCACAAAGAAATTAACAGAAATTAACTGTTTTTGTTACAACTGGAGGCAAACCTAATCTGATTTTTCAACACAAGATTTTTTCTGACGAAGGACTTTAGGGAGGCATGGAGCTTTTCCCCTACATGGTCTTAATAACACTACAGGGCCTCTTGACCCCTAGATTGTTCCCTGATAAAAGAATAAAAATCCCAAGAGATTGGGGATGTTAATGGTGGGACTGCTGGGTTGAAAGGAACAAAAAAAGCAGCTGAAAGTTTCAGGTACTTCTAGGGGAAATGTAGCTTTTGTCTGGCACAGACATGAAGGACATTCTTAACTTTCTGTTTGAGCAAATAAATAACTAAACAAACAATACATCTCCAAATGTAAAGTTCAATTAGGTTTTACATCTTATTTCAGAGTTGTCTTCTTAATACGTTGCTGCAAGGGTTGTCACAGTACCAGAATTAAACTTAAACATGATTCTAGTGGTAAAAATTAAACAGTGATTCTTCTTTCAGGCAATAAAAATTCAAGTACAAGGTACCCAGTATTGGGGGATTTCTTCTTTTTTCAGTTGCACAAAAACAACTATATGGACAAAAGTAGTTGGCCAGCCCTGTAATTATTAAATTCAGGTGTTTCACCCTGCTGCTTCCATAGCTGAAAAGTTCTGAACCTCCTCTAGCATTAATGTAATTAAGCACAAAACCTGTGTGCAGGGAGCTTTATGGAATGGGTTTTCATAGCTGAGCAACTGTATGCAACCCTCAGATCACCAAGTCAATTGACAAGCCTCAGATGGAGTGGCGGAAAGCACTCTGACACTAGACGATGGAGCATTGGAAACATGTTCTGCAGAGTGACAAATCACGCGTCTCTTTGGCAGTCAGATGGGTGAGTCTGAGTTTGGCGGATGGTGGAAGAACATTACCCGCCTGACTTTAGTGTGCCAACTGTAAAGTTTGGTGGAGGAGGGATAATGGTATGGGGCTATTATTCAGGGTTTGCCTGCCCCAGTGCACAAAGCAAACACTATAAAAACATGATTTGATGAGCTTGGTGTGGAAGAACTTGACTTGCCTGCACAGAGCCCTGACCTCAACCCCATCAGGCACCTTTGGGATGAAGTGGAACGGAGATTTTGAGAAACTGATGGCAAAAATTCCTACAAGAACACTCCAAAATCTTGTGGAAAGCCTTCCAAGAACAGTGGAGGCTGTTATAGCTACAAAAGGGGGCCAACTTCATTCTATTTTTGTTATTCTAGGCAGGCAAATACTTTTGTCCATATAGTGTATGTTGGCATATGTTCAGTACAAATTAATTGATTACTCTTTATCCTATCTTATGACAAAGATATAGTTTTATTAATATCTATTCAATATTAAAATAAGGGAGCAATAAAATAAAATGCATACATGTTGAAAACATACAAATCTTAATTTCTATTATCCTAATATTCCAAAAAATTTTAAAGCCGGCACAGTGTAGCGTCCTCACCTCCATCCAGTACCACATAGGGCTGGATGTTACAGGCTGTCAACGCAGATAGGAACTGGTTGAGAAGGCATGCAAAGGCATCATAGTCCCCCCCATGCTGCTGGTCCAAACCGTGGTTAAAGTAGAGGCGGAAATACAGACTGCAGCCATCAATAACTAGACGACTGTCTCTGAACTTCACATCTTGGAGGAAGTGTCTGTTCCCCTCCACGTAGGTGGTCAGACCCTGGACACCCATAAGATCTCAGGTCCTGGGTAAACATGAGGTGGAGAGATTAGAGAGAGTTACTCACAGCTGGTCCTGGTGTCTCTAAAAGGAGTTTATAAGGGTCAGTTGGTCTGAGGGAGTTTTTACAGTTAAGGGCAGGGATGGAAATCATTCATAACATACTCGATGCCACAGATGAGGATCAGAAAACAGTTCAGATATATCATCTTGTCTCTTGTATAACTAAAATTGGATAAAACAATCCATACCAGTATGGAACAAGCTATTAATCATAGTCTATGTAAAACTGTCGTTCCAAAGATATATCATAAATAGAGCATTTAGTAAAAGTACACTTACTAACCAATGTCATTTCACTTCACTTCTGTTTTCATGTCTTGCGCAGTCAGTTCCTTGTAGTCTCACTCTTCAAAATAAAAGTCGCAGCTGATACAAAAAGCCGTATTCATTTGTGCACGTTAATTAAAGTTGGGGATTCATATCAATGCAATTGACTCAGAATAGAAATAGAAACTGATTTTGAAAAAACAATGGACAATACATGGCATTTAAACGTGAAACAATGCAAAACATTTACTCGGAAATGCCAGAATCACGCCGCATCTCGCGAGAAAAATCGAGAACTCACAAAGCTAGCGAGCGCGCTAGCCAGTTTTGTTCTCCCGTCAGTGAATAATCTGTTTTTATTATGGCCACAATGTCCGGAGGAGCAAACCTCGGCATAGCAGGCACAAGTCAAGCCTCTTCGTTGGCATCCGCCAACCGCAAAAAAGACAGCAGTCCGTCCGCCAGGTTCTGGGAGAGTCCGGATACTTTAGCCCAGCTGGAGGTGGTGCGACAGTGGATCGGGAAGCACTACAAAAAGGTAGTTAACTGGCTAGGAGGCTAGCTCACAAGCTAGCCGCCCCCTGCTAACTAGTCCCGTGTCTCAGACTGTAAACAGAATGCAGCAATGGATAGAATAGCATCTTTAAATGCTTTCCTAAATTTTAATTGGTTTAGAGTGCTACCCTAATTTGGTATTCGTACAAATGTAGATACTGTGATTTTTTTTAGAGTTTAACTGAATTATTAAAGATGTGAGGAGAGTGAGAAATGAGTGTAAATGCAGAAGGATGTATAAAGGTTGTCAGTATTTCCGACGCTTTCTATACCGCGGATGTCTAAACGATAAATTCACCGTTGCTTATATGAACGTTATTATTATCGAAAATTGCCAAAGCTCAAGTAAAACTGCTTCTTTTTTGTGAGACTGCTGCAAAGGAGTAGAATTAACACATCAAACATTGACACACATTCATGAAACACTCTGTTTTAGATCATCAAGCAGATGATAATATGCAAAGACAAGTAAATACAAAATGCAGTTTTAAATGATGGCTTCATTTATAAAAAGGGAAATGGCATCCAAACCTCCCTGGCTTTATGTGGAAAAAGTCATTGCATCCTTAACTTAATAACTGGTTCTTCCTCCATTGGCGGCAACAACTGCAAGCAAGTATTTGTGATAAATGGCAATGAGTCTTTCTCATCGCCACTGAGGAATTTTGGCCCACTCTTCTTTGCAGAATTGTTGTAATTCACCAAAACTGGACAGCTTTCAAGAATGACCGCCCTGTTTAAGGTGATGCCACAGCATCTCATTAAGATTTAAGTCCAGACTTTGACTGGGCCGCTCTAAAATCTTTATTTTATTTTTTTAGTCCATTCAGAGGTGGACTTGCTGGTGTGTTTGGGATCATTGTCCTGCTGCATTACCCAAGTGCCCCTGAGCTTGAGGTCATGAACTAATGGCCCAACATTCTCCTTCGGGAATTTTCTGCAAGACAGCAGAATTCATGGGTCGCCATTGACAGGAAGTGGTCCAGATCCTGATGCAGCATAGCAGCCCAGACCATCACACTATCACCAACATGTTTGACTGTTGGTATGATGATTTATTAAATGACATTTTGTGTTAGCTTTACTCCAGATATAAGGAAACTAGGGATGTCCGATATTATCGGCCGATAATAGCATAAAAATGTATTATCGGAAATTATCTGTATCGGATTTTCATTAAAAAAAAAACTTTCAAAAAACTTTTACCCTGAGTTTAGATCAGCCAACATTTTTACTCCTTTGTTTACAATTACTAGTACTACTCTAGTCTGGACTGAAGCTGTTTGCCTTCAATGTTTTTGTTGTAGTTTTGCCATTTGTGAAGAAGTCAAAACTAAGTATTTTGCCCTAGTAGTAGTGGCCGGGTATTGTCAGGATTATCTCAGGGAGAGCATGATCCAAGCTGTTGTTTGAAGCATGTGAAAAAAAATAAGAAAAAAGAAGCACTTGTCTTTTATAATAAATATGGCAGTGCCATGTTGGCATTTTTTTCCATGACTTAAGTTGAAGTTGTTTCTCATTTTTGCACAAGGAAATCAAATGTTTGCATTTGAAAGCCTTGTTGTTACATTTATGAATGCATCCAGTGGGGCATCACAATAAAGTGACTAAATTAGGCATAATGTGTTAATTTCACAACAGGGTATATGTTATGTTGTTACCTTACAGTAGTTTTGGTGGAAAAAAACCAGCATATTATCGGTATCAGTTTATATCGGTGTCGGGAATTAAGAGTTGGACAATATTGGTTATCGGTTATCGGTAAAAAAAGCCAATATCGGACATCCCTAAAGGAAACTCACACCTTCCAAAAAGTTCACTTTTGTCTGGCCATTCCACAGAATATTTTCCCCAAAGTCTTGTGGATCATCAGGATTTTTTTTTTTTTTTTTTTTTTTTTTTTTGTCAAATGTGAGATGAGCCTTTGTGTTCTTTCTGGTCAGCAGTGGTTTTTGTCCTACTCTCCCATGATGCATTTTTTTGCCGATTCTCTTTCTCATTGTTGAGTCATGAACTCTGATCTTTACTAAGTTAAGTGAGGCCTGCAGGTCTTGACATGTTCTGGATTCTTTTGCGACATCCTGGATGAGTAATCAGTGCACTCTTGGAGTTATTTCGGTAAGCCAGCCATTCCTGGGAAGGTCACCATTGTTCCAGATTTTCTCCATTTGTGGATAATGACTCTCACCATGGTTTACTGGAGTCCCAAAGCCTTGAATTGTCTTTGTGACCCTTTCCAGACTGATAGATGTCAGTGACTTTGTTTTTCATCTGTTCTTGAATTTCTGTAGATTGTGCCATGATGTGTTGCTTTTTGAGATCTTTTAGCCTGCTTTACTTTGTCAGACAGCTTCTATTTAGGGGATTTCAGGATTCAGCATGGCTAACAGTAATCAGGCCTGGGTGTGGCAAGTGAAATTATAAGCAGCTTTCCAAAAAATATGGTTATTCACAGTTATTTCATAATGACAAGGGTAGACAATTACTTTTTCACATCAAACCACTTAGGTTTGGTTGGCTTTTTCCCCCTTAATAAATGAAATCATTTACTCATTCACTCACAACACTGTATGCTTTGTTGAATTCTGATGACATACTCATTCAAATCTCTACATATTTGTCTTTTAGTATGTGCTGGTGGATGCTCCATCGTGTCAGGCTCTCGCTGCAGTGACCCTGCAGCTTCTTCAGTTTCAAGAAGAAGCTTTTGGTAGACAAGCTGCAAACCCTGCTCTCACCAAACTGCCTGTAAGTTAGTCTCCTTCCACCTGTCTAGTTAACAGACCTCATTTTGGCAAAATACTACCCCATAACAGATAACAAAACATACCGTTCATGCTTTCTCTGCAGGCACAATGCTTCCTAGACCTGCGGCCAGGTGGTGGACTCTGCCACATCCTTGGCACTGCCCACAAATTCAAGGCAGAGCAAGGGTGGTGAGTTCAGATCTTCAGTGCATTTTCTTTAAACTTTAGTTATGTTTATATTATCTTACGCTCCTTCCCCTCTTTTACAGGCGGAGGTTTGACTTACAGAATCTGTCCCGAACTGAAAGGAACGTGGAGATGTTTGGTGCTATTGAAAGGGCGCTTACCCAGGTTACAAATGCAGTTATTTAAATGCACAGTTCAGCCAAGAGGGGACACACCACTGATGAAAATGCTTTTATTTTTGTTTTTAGAACACATGTATGTCCCTACCTGTGGTGTATCTGGACCCTATGCTGGATCAGGAGTTAGCAAGCAGGCTTACAGACATTATCACCAAGCATCAGGTAAAGTGCAATAGAGAGAAAGAGGAACTGATCGTATTTATAGCTTGAGAAACACTGAAAGAGCCCTGACTGATTCTTTGTCCGTCATATTTGATCCCTCTGCAGGGTACAGTCACAGAGGACCAAACGCTCGCCAGTCACCACATCTACCCCTCCCCTGCCTCTAAAGAGGAAGGTCGGTTTAATACGTCCATGTATCTTGTAAATCTTTAAAAAATATCTCATACATCTCTTACTAAATGTGTTTTTCCTGCACATCTTTTTTCAAGATGAATGGATGCGCCCTGTCATGCGGAAAGACAAACATGTCTTGGTACACTGGGGCATGCATCCTGACAGGTAACACACAAGCTCTCACACACAAAACCTGCAGTTACATGAGCATTTTTTTTGCAGAATCATTGGATTCTATTCTGAATGAAGTGTTTATGTGAAGCATTTTTATTCAGATCAGGCATTTATTCTGATTACAAGTGGTCCATGTAGACATAGCTACAGATGCTCAGACAAAATCAGAGCCCCTACCTGTGAGGTTTCTTGTCATTTTTCCACAGCTATGACAGTTGGCTGTCCTCCAGTGATGTTGAAGGAGAGGTTGAAGAGCCGCCACATGCAGAGAAGCCTTGGCGGGTTTGTACAGCAAAAAACAACTCCGTTTTATGCCATTCTGTAGAAACTGTCTTATATGAGTACTATAGAAACATATCATTCATTACTTAATATTTAGCTCTGTGTGTAAGGGATTGCTTTGAATTTTGTGAAGTGGCATTGTTCTGGTCAATACCTTTAATGCTCCTTATGCCAGAGAGTAATTTAGTCAGCATGGTTTTGAAGCAGAAAATGCATGTTTTCAAATGCATTTTCCTGATTGGATCACAGGTGGAAAGCTCCAAGTACAGAGTGGTTTAAAATGAACCCAGTATAACATAACCAACATACCCACACTGACACAACAAAGCCTGAAGCCCCAGTTCAATGTATTAGGGTATCATGATGTGTTTATTTTGGATGCTGGCTGACGTATATCATCATGATCCACATTAATCCTCAGTGTGTGTTGTGCTCCAGGTCCATGCTGGCTGGGTTCTGGACACGGATGTTTTTAACGAGTGGATGAACGAGGAGGACTACTGTGTAGATGAGAGGAATGTCCCAGTCATTCTCCGCCAGCGCATTCACCTCCAAGATGACCAGGTTGGTTTTAAACTTTCTTTTAAAGGAAGACTATTTCAACTGTTTATTCATAGATCATCTTTTCAACACTAGAATTGAATTTGTATCTGTAAAGTTTCGCTCAGTGAAACCCTTTACTGTGTATAACAGGAGTCCAAAACGACTCCTTCCAAAAAGAGAAGACGTTCTCCATCTCCTCCTCCCACTGAAGGCAGGAAGAAAGGAAAGAAGGGGTGAGAAAATGCAATGAAACCAAAGAATACTCATGGCTTGGAAATATCAGTGTTCAGTCTCAACAGTGTTCTTTGTGTTTGTGTGCACAGGAGGAGGGGGCGTGGACAGCCAGAAGAAGAGCCAGAGGAAGACTTAACCAAAGACATGGAGGACCCTACACCTGTCCCTAACATGGAGGAGGTTATTCTACCCAAAAATGGTAAGATTCAGCAGAAACAGGACTAGGAACGATCAGATAAGAGTATTTATTTTCTTAATCTTTACGTAATTTACGCTTTGTAGTCAACCTGAAGAAGGACAGTGAGAATACCCCCGTCAAAGGAGGGATCATGGCTGACCTTGGTAAGTTTACACGTGTTAATACTAATGTTTGAGAGTTACTGTAGCATGTTTTTGTTAAAATCAAAAGCAAGGATGAAACATTTCGCAGTTTTGAGGATATCTTCAGCACAATTCCATCACAGTTGATAATATTGTTAAAATGCTAATTAATTAGCTTAATACTGTCTAGATAGTGTGCAAAAACAGTCCACAGGTCTTGATCACAGATTCTGTTGGACTTTTTTTTTAATTTCTGGCCAAAATGCTCAGCAGTCGTCAAGGATTCCAGACACTGATGACAAGTTCTGGATATTTTGCTTAAGATAGCCATATGTGACCACCAACCTGCATTTAACAGCAATATAACATAGAAGAACATAAACACTGTGATACAGTTTCATTTCATTTAACAACATGACCACATTTCTTTATCCAATAAAGAGCAGGAAACAACATTGAAAGCTTTTTATGCCGAAAAGGATGTTTCCGCCCTTCTGCCGAGTAGCATGAGTTTGCAAATTTGGGGGAAGTGGGGCAGGGGGTGTAGTGTTGGTCTGGATATACAGTGGGAGCTGGTGGAGCATTTAGTTTGGCCGTAGCACTGGAAAAGTGGCAGTTTAATCAGAACTGGGCCATATTTCTTTATTGAAACAAGAGCAAAGAGCCACACTCTAAGCTCCTAGAAAAGAAGTTTCTGCCCTTCTCCTGACCTGCCCGGGTGTTTAATCCACGTCATAATCAACAGTTCCCTAACTATGGTAGCATTTACTGGAAGGTTTGTTGCAGAGCTGCACATGCGTGTTACTATGTCACATGTTTACTCTGATTGTGATGAATGCGATGGACAGGGCATTCGTCCAATCACCTTCCGAGAATTTTTATACAAGCCCTGCCCCTTCCAAACGCCTTGATAGCAAGCTGTCCCAGTGAAATATCCATGCAACACTAATCTGGTGTGTCAGGTTAGCACTTCAGCAGTTATTGAATTAAATCCTGCACCTTCTTTATTTAACTGTTTAAAGCACATGAAATTGAAAACTTATCCAAGTATTAAATAAACTGGACAATCTTATTAAAAAAGTATCTGATAATGCACATTTCATTTCAGGGCTGGGCAATAAATCGATGAAATCGATAAATCAAGTTTTTTGGAAAATCAAATATTTGTCCAGATTTTCTGTTAGTCTTTACAGCAGTAATACCAAAAGTAAAAGCAGCTGTAAGAAGCTTTAATTTATGTTAATTCTTGGAACCCTATAAACAAAATAATATATTTTTCTCACATATTGCTCCTCTCCATTGTTCTTGAAGAAAGAAAAATGTCTTTCTCAGTTTTAATAATCATAATCACTCTGAATCCTTTAAGTAGGATTTGATATTAAAAGTAGTTTCAGTCTGCTTGCCAACTTTTTTATCTGACACTGGTTCTCTGAGATGATGAGCAATCAAATACAAAATACGTAATAATCAATATTCATCTGATGGTCTTGTTTACTTCCATGGATCATGGAGAGACATTAGCATTACTTTCAGTGTCTTTCTTAAGCAGATAAAAACTTTCAGAGCCTCAGTGTTTAATTTGGTTACATATTGATAATAAAAATAAAAGAAAACTGCTTAAGTACTTTCTTTTTCATTTGAAAACAAACAATTGAAAATCCAGTTTGTTGTAAATAAAAATCTGATTCAATTTTTCAACCATATTGCTGAAACCTGGTTCATTTACTTCTTACATGTTGATATTTTAGGCAGACAAAATGTGCACCATACTTTTTGTTGCTAACTTCATTTCCTGTTTTACTTATGTTAAACTTGATGAGATTATTTCAGTGTGACGTATCAGAACATTTTTAACATTTTCAGTACTTAGTAAAATCTTGGGATAATACTGAAAACTGTTCATTTTGGTCAGTAAAATCATGATCCAAATTTTTATATTGTTAAATCTCTATAAACAAGGGTGATCTAAAGTTGTTCTTCTCTCATCCTTTTATTTGCAGATGATCAGGAAGATGATTTCACAGGAAGGGTAAACCTGCCATATTCAATTATCTCAATCAAAATGTTTTTCTTCAGTCAAAATATTTGAATCTGGGTCTTAGTTTCATCGTTATTAAATGTGCTCTGTGTCTCTTTGCATCCAGGACGATGAGGAGGGGAGACCGGAGATACCTCGCCTGTCAGAGGCAGAGGAAAGCATCCCAGAACAAACTCATCACATCATAATACCAAGCTACACATCTTGGTTTAATAACAACAGGTGATTAAATACACTCTCAGAGGTTTATGCACACCCTATCTCCATAATTACCATGCAACTTTGTAGCCTAACAACTAAAACATCTCAATATGTGTTCCAGTATTCACTCGATAGAGAAACGTGCACTTCCTGAATTCTTCAATGGAAAGAACAAGTCCAAGTCTCCAGAAATGTGAGTCCTGCACACCTTCACTGTCACCAGCTGATGCAAAAAGCACCATTTAAACACGATTTATTCTTTACTCTGCAGCTTCCTGGCGTACCGTAACTTCATGATCGACACATACCGCCTGAACCCCCAGGAATACCTCAGCTCCACTTCCTGCAGGCGCAGCCTCACTGGAGACGTCTGTGCTCTCATAAGGTAAAGGCATGTGGGTGTTTGCTACTGCGCTGCTGCTGCTGCTGCTGCTAAACTGAGTGTAGAATGTGGGTGGTGTAAAGCATGAATATGTTAAAGGAATTTAATCTGGTTAAGGAACATATGGCATGTGGGGTGTTAAGTATGTCTGCAGAATTTATTTACTTATTTCCATTTTTAGAGGTGCTTTTGTGAAGCATGTAAATGAGATGTTTATTTTTGTTGTCTAGGGTTCATGCATTTTTGGAGCAGTGGGGTTTAATTAACTACCAGGTGGATGCAGAGAGCAGGCCCCTCCCTATGGGACCCCCTCCCACCCCTCATTTTAACGTACTGGCTGACACGCCGTCTGGGCTGGCCCCACTACAACACAAACCCCTGCAGGTAAGACATGAGCAGAGAGCATGAAAACAGCTCTTCGCGTGTATTTTTGACGTGTTAGTATAATGCGCTGTGCTGCCTGACAAACTCTGACGCTCTGTCTTTTCCTGCAGGTTTCAGCCTCACAGCACATGTTGTATTTCCCGGAAAAGAGCAGAGAGAAGCCTTCAGACTGCCAGAACTTCGGCCTGCGCTCTGACATTTACGCCAAGAAACACCCTAAGGTGCCATGCAGTTACTCTACAAACACACTGAACCTATTTCTAATATATCAGTTTAAAGCCTGGGGAAAGCAAAATCAGAGTGGGTCTCAAAATGTATTTTTTGTGTGGGAAAAAAGTTGCTGAAATCGTGAAACAGCTAAGAGCTATGTTTGACTGAAGAATGCATTTAGACTGTTTTAGTTTTCCACCAGGTTTTTTTGCGTGGCTCCAAAGGGGACCCCACTGATAAGCTAGGCTTTCTTATGTACAATCCTGCTTACCTGGCATGCCAGAAATACTGTTTCATATCTCAATTTCATGGAAATATTTTACATTAATCTGGGAAAGCTCTCAAAGTGTTCGAGAAGGGCAGTACTTTTCAAAAGACTTCTCAGAAGGTGATGGATAAACGATCCGTTTGTCACATTCATGACAGGCCAATCTGAGAAAACAAGACAAAACGAGGTTGTCAGCAGTCTTAATTTTTGCAGCTATTTTTAATTTTAGTTTTAGTTTTGGTCTTCAGATGAAATGCATTTTAGTTTTAGTCACATTTTAGTCAATTCTATCCTTTTTAGTTTTAGTCTAGTTTTAGTCCATAAAAAGTCCTTACATTTTAGTCTTTACTTTTAGTCCAAGTATTTTTTTCTTGCCTGAATCTGCTACCAAATCATGGTAGAGTGTTCTATGTACCTTGCCAAACCTGGGATCCCTGCTTTTACAGCTGAGAGGTAGAATTGCTGCTGCATTGCTTTTTTGACAGATTTACCCACAGTGGAGAAATATCATGGATTTTGACTGTCTGATGAAAACCACATCACATTTTAGTGTAGTTTTAGTCATCTTGACAGAAACTAAACTTAGTTTTTTTTTCAGTTTTAGTCATCACAGATCTATTTTTGTTTGTCTTAGTCTAGTTTTTGTCATGGAATAAAAGGCTGTCGATGAACATTCTTAGTCATAGTTTTAGTCGATGAAATTAACGCTGGTTGTCAGGCAGCTCCTGTACTAACCTTAGATCTATAGGCTAATCCTCAAATAGTGTGTGACCGGTAGAGCTTCTCTGTGAACAAAACTCTTGCCGAATGGGGTCTATGGTCGTGTAATAACATCTTCTCTGTCAAGAGAAGCTTTTGGTGTGTGTCTCTTGTTCCAGTAAAGAACTACCCAGTTCTGATTAAACTTCTGATATACTACATCTACATCTCAGCTAATAGCTTCCACAGTTATTGGCTACACTGGCAAACCCCACCTGTAACAATCACAAACTGATGCTGAAGGAGGGTGGGAGAAGAGTGAAAACATCATAAAAAGCTCCCAGTGCTGTTTCTTTCCTCTTTATTCATAAAAATTGTGGTCCAGTTCTGATAAAACTGCTGCTATACTATAGCTAAATTTGTGCTAATCGCTGCACTGGCAGCAGCCATTACTATCAACTTTCAGTACAACTAAACCTGGGTTATAATCCTGCCCTCCTCCAGCTTGATCCTTAGGTACTACAAGTTTCAGTCTTGCAGGCTACAGTTGTGCTAGCTAGATGTGCTGCAAATATATTTTGCAAGTGCATCCTCCCTAAAACCCAGGATATAAAGAACGTTAATCAGTTTTTGTACAGTTTAAAGGGGAAACATCTTTTGACTGTCAACATGGGCTTAGTTTCAGTGCATTCAAAACACATTTATGTTTTTTGATAGTACAATAGATTGTGCAATTTATCTAGCTTTGAAACATTATTAAGAATTATTTTTCACATTTAAATTCAGCTGGTTCATAACACTACCTTCTATCGTATAACAAGTTTAAAAAATATTTTTATTGCTTTACACAGACTTGAAACTGTATTTTGTTCCCCAAATAATTTACAATCTTATCAAATTTTTTCTGTAATTTTTCTATTTGAGTGTCTATTGCTTAAACCGTTGGTTCTTAACTGGTGGGTCAGGACCTAAAAGTGGGTCACAGAGTTATTTTCAGTGGGTTGCACATGTTTGCCTGGAAGAATAATGTGACAAGAAGTCTGTGATATGCTTTTATTCTGAAGGATATTTTTCTTTGTTGCATCACATCTTTTATGACATTCCAAGTCCAAACTGCCTCTTTTTCGTCAAAAGCATTTGTTCATGGTCCTGATTTGTTGTGAAGGAGGTGGTAGTGAGGCCTGGCTATGCTTGTTTGAAAGGTAGTTTTGGTTTTGAAAATGTGTTTTTTAATTATTCTAAAATTACTTTCCTGGTTTGTCTCAATGATTCAGAGTAAAGGGGCAAGTGCAGGAAGGGAATGGACAGAACAAGAGACACTCTTGTTATTAGAGGTAAGATAATCATAGATTTTACACATGACTCACAGCCCTCTTAAAGGGGTGATATTTTATTTTTCATTTATGAAAATGTTTCTCTAAAGCTCTGAAATGTTGCTGCTTATTCTCAGCCTTGCTCATCTTTCTCCTTTGTGCCCCTCTCAGGCCTTAGAGGTCTACAGAGACGACTGGAACAAAGTGTCCGAGCACGTAGGTTCAAGGACGCAGGACGAATGTATCCTCCACTTCCTCCGTCTGCCGATAGAAGACCCCTACCTGGAAGACTCCTCTGCCTCCCTCGGCCCGCTGGCATACCAGCCTGTGCCTTTCAGCCAATCAGAAAACCCTGTCATGAGCACCGTAGCCTTCCTCGCATCTGTGGTGGACCCACGGGTGGCGTCGTCTGCAGCTAAGGCCGCACTGGGTGAGTGAACCTAGAAACGTGTAGGTTTTTCATTGCTATATGGTAAATTTGGAGATAGTTAACTATCTGAATATTGTGTTTGTATTAATTAAACGTCTTTGTCTTTAGAGGAATTTTCCAGAACCCAGGAGGAGTCTGGGGTTAAGATCTCTGAAATAACAAATCAGCCTGAAAAATCTGGTAAGATTGTAGCAGAATAAATCATTCAGTATTCAGTGCATGTGTTGTTCCATTTACAGGCTTTTTTCTGTTTTATTCTTTCTCTTAGAAATGATGGATGCTGAAAAAATGGAGACGAACTCCACCTCTCATCAGGTGAAACAGAAATGATCCATTAGGAACTGTGTCTCCTGCTGACTTTTGAGTCTGAGTTTGAGTGTTTTTGACATCTGTGTCTGTTTCAGGGCTCTTTAAGGTCAGATGGGCTAAAGTTGGAGCCCAGCGGTGCCAAAGTTGAGGGAGTGAAAAGAGAAAATGCTGAAAATCTTCTTGGGGAGGAGAGAGACGGTATGTAAAAATGAAAGGTTTTAAAGTTCTTATTATGTATTTATTCTATGTGAGTAAGCGTGCATGTCTGTGAATCTTCCTCTGATCTAGGGAGGGGGGATGACGAGGACAGCATAGGGCGGCGGGAGGCTGACGGGGACGAGAGGGGGGTGATGGAGCAGGATCTGGTGGAGGCCAACGTTTCCAAGGCAGCTGCAGCTGCTCTAGCCTCTGCTGCCACAAAGGCCAAGGTAAGCCCCGCCCCCTCTGCGCCAAGACAAACCAATCAAAGAAGCAGAAATTCAAGATCGGGTTGTCAAGGAATGCTTTTTTCAGTTGTGTCAAAGGATGCATAGCAACCAAGGCAGGCTCTAGCTCATGCTGTGTCAGAAACCATGAAACCACATCCTGTTCACTTCATATAGTGAATATGCCATTTTGTAGTGGTGTCTCAATTGAGTGAGCATTGTCATACCCTTAAGAGTGCACTTGTTGTATCTCACAGTGCATTATGAAAGGTAGTTGTCATTGTTCACGCCCACAGTAGTGTCTGAAATAATGTTTTCGAGTTTAATGTGTTCGTGCTGATGACTGCACTGTATTTGCACATTAGATAGCTCACTCTATACAGATGAGGACAAAATTAATACACTATGAAGAATTGTATTTTTTAAAAAGTATTTCCCAAGTGCTGTTAAACAGAGCAAATACTTTTGACACAGATATTCCAAACATCTTAGTTTAATTTTAGATGCTAACATTTTTTTACTTTGCACACAGAAACGAAATTATTTCACAAAAACCAAAAACAAAATGATGACCCCCTCTAGAACTGACCTTTTTGTTGATATATAGCACAATCCACTGCGCTGCAATGATTTGCTTTCACTTTGTAATGGTCAAAGCTTGTAAAATTAAGTTAAACTGAGGGTTAATATCACATTTACGCTAATAACCAAGTTTAATAACATCAGTAAGAGCTTCAGCTGTCACTGAAGAAAGCATCATGGTAGAAACCAAAGAAATCAATTTAGACTTTATAAAAATAATTTTTGAGGCTCACAAAGCAGGAGAAGGATCTACAAAGTCATCATGTCAAGTGTCAAGAACTGGAGTGAGAAGGATTATCAAGAAATTCAAAGAGAGCCACACAGTCCAGAACAAGCCTGGCTGAGGTAGGGAGAGAAAGATTTCAAAGACTCTGGGAAGAAAACTAGTGAGAGATGTGTCTAAAGACCCCAGAACAACTGCCAAGACTCTAGTGAAGGACTTAGCAGAGTTAGGAATTTTAGTCTCACAGAAGACCATCACTAGAGCCCTGCACAGGAATGGACCAATAAGAAGTCCACTTCTGCAGAAGAGACACCTTTCAGCCAGACTGAAGTCTGCTAAGGACAAGCTGGAGAAAGATTCTGATACTGGAAGAATGTCCTTTGGTCAGATGTGACCAAACTAGAGCTCTTTGGCCATAGAGACATTTATGTTTGGAGAAAGAAGGGAGAGCACCATCCTCACAGTGAGACACAGCAGCAGGAGTATTATGCTGTTGGGATGCTTCAGTAAGTCTGGAACTGGGAATCTGGAAAGGGTGGAAGGAATCATGAAGAAGAAGGATATGGGGAGATTTAGCAATAAAACCCCAAGCAGTCTACAGAAAAACTGGGTCTGGGGTCATCTCTTTGTCTTTAACACAACAATGACCCAAAACATCCGTGGCTCCAGGTGAAGAACTACCTCCAGAAGACCAAAGTGAAACTTACTGATTGGCCTGGCCAAAGCCCAGGACCAGGACAAAGGACCATGCCAGAAGACCATCAGATCTGGAGGAGCTTGAGAGATAGACCAAAGAAGAATGGGCTGGGAATTCTCACGAGACGAGTCTGAGACTTATTGGAAACTACAACAATCGACTGCAGGCTGTTATCCAGCAAAAAGGAGACACAGCTGACTCTTAGCACCAGGGGGATCATCATTTAGACCCTGGTAGTTTTTGTGATTTTTTTTTTCTGTGTGCAAAGTAAAATAATGTTAGCATCCAAAATAAAACTAGGTTGTTTGGAAAGCTGTGCTAAAAATGTCTTGCTCTGTTTAACAGCACTTGAGAAATACTTTTTAAAGAAATTGCATTTTCATAGGGGGCTAATGATTTCATCCTCATCTGTATTTTCTACACTTATTTAAGTTAGCAATCAAATTTATTTTTTTAATTTTTCCTTCTTTTATCAGTTTCTTTGTCTATAATTAGGCTGACTGAATGTAGCGTTAACAATTAACACCATTGCCCCTGAAGAAGATAGTTCTGGCATTATTATAAACCTTTGGTAGTGTGATCACTTTGAAAGTCTAATTGAAAAGAAGTTGCAGTCAGATTAATATTTGTCCCACCCATTGCTTGTGATTGATTTGGTTGTTTGCTTCTACTCAAAGCCCTAATTTATTTTCTTTCTCCGTCCCTGCCATGCTTGGTTACACCCAATTTATTTCATCCTCCTCTTATCTTCCTTTGAGTTTTCCTTATTTAATCTTTACCTTCTCAATCCTTTTCCTTTCCCTTCCTTCCTGTCACCTGTAATTACTTCCCAGTTTCACTCTTTTGTGGTGTCTTCTGTACTTCTGACTTTGCCCATCTTTGTGCTCTTGTGTTGGCAGCACTTGGCTGCAGTAGAAGAGAGGAAGATTAAGTCCCTGGTGGCTCTGCTGGTGGAGACACAGATGAAGAAGCTGGAGATCAAACTGAGGCACTTTGAAGAGCTGGAGACCATCATGGACCGTGAAAAAGAGGCTGTGAGTGGACACAATACAGAAATATGACTTGACAAATTTCTGCCTTTTAGATGTGAACTATGTAAATGATGCAAATTCATTAAAAATCAGGGGGATGGAATAAAAGGGAGGTTTCAGAGGGTACTGAGTGATGAGGTTGAAGGTGTCATGTGAACCAGATGTCATGAGCTGGACCAGGCCTGGGTTAGGCAAGTGTTGAGTGGGCTGACAGTGAGCCAGATGCTATTACTAGGTCAAATACAAACACATAAACCTATAATACTTCCTTAAAACTTGCATGCACTCAGCAGTATTGGGTGTGGCCTTTTATCTATCAAGAAGTTGTTTTGGTGCAAAACAAATGCAATAAATGCATTTCAGAATCCAGGGATAAAACCCACTTTGACCCATCACTATGACAGCATAAGCATTTGAAGTTTTTTAACCGTAAAATCAAGTGCCGTAACTTTCAGAAGCTCCTTACAGATTTCCTTCAGGAGTTGAATGTTAAATGCATCATATCTGATTAAATTTCTTGACTTAAAGTACTAGGAATGGACAGTAATACAGTAATGCCATATCGAAGGGATTTTAAAAACAGCCATGGCATTGCTTTAATTATAGACATGTAATGAGTACATGCTCATAACAAAAGCCTTAAAGGGGACATATTTTACCCTTTTAAGACAAGTTTATATTGGTCCCAGAAGTCCCCAAAACATGCCTGTGAAGTATATTGCTGAAAAACCACTCTAGAATAGGATTTTTGGGTGTCTAAAAACCCCTCTGTTTCAGCCCTGCTCAGGACGGGCTGTTTTTGTCTGTTGCTTTAATTGTTAATGAGCTGTCTGACTCCGCCCCTGACCACACCCCTCTCAGGAAATGGATGTGGCACTCCTGATGTTACAAAGTTATAGACATTTTTATCCAAATTAAGGACCTGACTAGGGTTTGAACCATCAATCTCCCAGATCAAAGTCAGCAGGGTGACCCACTGAGCTATCCAGCAAGACCGGGAGAGGAGGGTGGAACTCTCTTCCAAGTGGGGAGGGCCAACCAAACCTGGGGGCGGCTGCTTACTCCCCAAATGACATCATGAGGAGAAAATCTGGGAACAGCTTATTTCATCAGACATTTTCTGAAAGGTAGAAAAAGAGAGGGTGGAAGGGACTTGATGGGATTGTGGACCAGCCAGGGTCACATATTTTTGTTAGAAAAGCCTGAAAAAGGGATTTTTGCATAATATGTCCCTTTTAAGAGTGTGTGTCCGTTTCCAGCAGCAGTGCCACTGTCTGTCTTTGAAGATGCTCTAAAAGTGAAGACAGAGCTCCTTTAATGATGGGCTAATACAAGGGTACTTAACCTGTCGCTCGAGCCACATGCAGCTCTTTTGTGACAACTTTTGTCTCTTTTAAGTCCTGCTTGAAAACAAAAATTAAACGTTATGTTTTTGAAAATGAAAACGAAGGCACTTTATTCAGGAATGATCCCTTGTAAGTCACATTAGTCAATTTGTTTCCTACATTTAGGCGTTGTTCACACTGCTGTTAGAAGTGACCTGAATCTGATTTTTTGCTCACATGTGACTCATTATCTGATTTTTTTCTGACAATGTTAGCCAGTGTTAATTTTGCTGCTAAAAACTATGACTAAAAATGTTTGTCAACAAGTTTTTTTTCCATGACAAGAATTAGACTAAGACTAACAAAAATAGATATGATGACTAAAACTGACAAAAAGTAAGTTAAGTTTTCATCAAGATGACCAGAACTAGACTAAAATATAATATAGTTTTCATTGGACATTCAGAATCTGAGATTTTTTCTCCACTGTTGGTAAATCTGTCATAAAGCAATGCAGCCATAGCTATTCTGCCTCTCAGCCCATGACTTGGTACCAGATTTAAGCAAGAGAATAAATGCTTGGACTAAAAGTAAAGACTAAAATGTTAGGACTTTTTATCGACTAAAACTAGACTAAAATGTTTTTGAGTTTTCGTTGACTAAAACTAAAGGATAGAAATGACTAAAGTGCGACTAAAACTAAAAGACATTTCATCTGAAGACTAAGACTAAAATTTATAAAAGCTGACAAAATTAGCACTGGTGTGAACAGCGCAAGTCACATTGAACTGACCTTTTTGAATCAGATTCCGACCACTTTTCGTATGTGGTTCTAAACCAGATATGTATCTGTTACAAACATAAACAGTTGGAAATATTAGAAAGTACGCAACAGAAAATATCTATCACATAGGAGTAGTCATTTTTGATTAATGTAAACATTTCAGTGCAGAAAGTCTCCATACTGTACCTTTAAGGGAAAGCATTAACACTTAAACTCTGTGTCTGTTTGTTTGTGATGCAGCTGGAGCAGCAGCGGCAGCAGCTCCTGTCAGAGCGACAGGCGTTCCACACAGAGCAGCTGAAACAGGTGGAGATGAAGGTTCGCCAGCAGAGGGAGCAGCAGGGGCAGCCGGGTTACACCGCACAGCTCTCAGGTCAGGAAGTGAACGCCAAATACAACATGACACACGTATACACCAGGGCATTACCCTTTCTTACAGCTAGAGTACACATTTTTAAAAAGTAAAATGCATTCAGAGTCTGATCTTTTGTTTTCTTATTTTAACTTCTCATGCTTAACTTTTGTAGTTTTCTCAATAATTAAAATCCTGTTCCCCTCTCAGGCCAGGCTGTGCCAAACAGGGTTATACCTGGGGGAGGAAACAGCCAGCCAATGGCCACTCGACATCCTGGAGCGCCCAATGGCATGTGTGAGTATTCTTTCCTTAAGCTTTGAGATCAGAATGCTGTTTTTTATTCTGTTAAAGTCGGTGTCTGTTGTTATTATGAAATCTTTTGTTAATTTTGCAGATCCATCCTCACAGCCTGACGGGACAGGAGCAGCTCAGTCAGGTCCTGCAGCATCCGGTCACAACTGAACTCACCAAAAAAAACACAAACAAAAATTTGTAACACTGGCATAAAATGTTCAGGAGCAACTGTTTAAATCTTTGAGTGTGAAACTGTTGAGTAGCTTTTGTTTACAGACACGAGCAGAGACAAAGTCGGTGCCTCAGTCTGTTTTATTTGTGAAATATTTGTGCGCTGTTGTCAGAGTTGAGAAATCTGAAGATTAAACTCAGCTCATTAAAGTTGTTTTTCATGAAACTGATTCACTTTTGTTCCGTTTTATTTTCATTATTGATCTCTCCGGTGGGCTTCATGTATTGACTAGAAAACATGGACGAAGGCTGAGTGACATCAGTCATTTGGGATCGGTCCAATCCACAGCAGCACTATATTGAAAGAGCTGTCTTACACTTTAGAACAACATAGAATATAAACACTGGCGCTATACCATTTGTGTGAAATGGTGGTGTAATAGATATAGATGCAGCCAAATGATAGTGGGCTATTTTACATCAGGGGTTGCAGGTTCGTGACCTGGCTTGGCTAGTGTCAAGCTACAGCACACTCATTTTGAACCCAGCAGGACAGATATTTTTCTATAATTTGAACTATCATACAATATGACATTATAAAAACTGACTTGGGATGCTGTATTATACCTTTATGTAAATAGATCACATACTTTTTTGCTTAAACCTCTTACCTTGATGCTTCTTGTAGATATTGTTTTTTGTCTTTGTGTCTTACTATCCAAGTAAATTGGAGGTATCATAGACTAGACAACAGAATCAGGGAAAAAAGAAAGAGAGACAGAGAGGTCAGTTTATGATATAGAAATAAATAAATAGAGGCTAAACATTCACCTTGCAAAGCAGAGGGATTGACATGTTTCCATGTTTCTTACTGGTAAATCCATTTCGCAAAGCTCACAGGTCCAGTTAGAAACAAGGGGCACTTTCAGGCGCAGCAGAGTTGTGACGTAAGCAAGCAGCAACAAGAGGTGGGCGCAATCACGGCAACAGAGGTTGACGTGTATGCTGCTAAAGCATAAGTTTAATCAGAACTTGATATTTCTTTGTTAAAAGAACAGAGAACAGCAGTGAGTTGTTTTCTTTTAAAAAAGAACAAAAGTCGTGTACTGACATGTCTACAGTCGCCATGTTTCGTGTTATGCTGCTCTCTATGGAATTTAGCCTACTCGTTGGTAGCGGTGCTCCTTGGTTTGAGGCTACGACATCATATGTTTTGTTGCTCTGATTGGCCCGTGAAGATGTGACATACAGCACGTTCATCCAATCACCCTCCGAGTTTTTTTAAAAGGCCTTGTCCGCCATTTTCCCAAATGACGTCTATGGAAGGTTTCCCAGATGGATGTGTGTAACACATCAGGTGTTACGTCAGGTTAGCTAAACATCCTAGTAAAAGTAAACTCAACTTGGTGAAGGTACACAGTCCTACTGATGACCCAGCTTTCTTTGATGATTTATTCCTGACCTTATCATCACTGCCAGGTAGTGTCAGGTAATTTTAACACTGTTTAAGACCCATAGACTGTAGAAAAAAATTGGATAAACCCTGTGTGACGTCAGCCACCTGCTTACAAAAGGCAGACTCAAACTGCTCTTGAAGCCAATCCGGAGGCCTCCATATTGAAATCGTGGTCTCAATGGACTTTGGATCACCCTAACAGCCCGCCCACTAAGCACAACTTCCTGTCAGCTAGCTAGCTAGTATTCTGGTTAACAGAAACGTAGCATCTGTCAATCAAATGAGATGCCCCAATCAGTCTGCAGTGAGGTTTATCCTAAATATAATTTAAACCATTGTGGTACAAAAAAATTCACCCCCGTACAGTGAAAGCACATGAAGACATTGGCTCATGAGGCACGTTTGTTTTTTTGAACCAGGCTGTAAACCAGTTTATTTCTAGTGTAAAAACCAGCTGTTCAACAGGTGTCCAGACAGGACTTCTGGTGTTCCTGCAGCCAGCCTCAAGTGGACACTCGCTGTATTGCAATTTTTTGCACTTCCACATTGGCTTCATTTCTGAAGACCGGATGTTGCCGCTTGATAAGAGCTCAATAAAGAAAAGTCAGATAAGTCACAGACTGATTGCCGCCATGCCATGTCACATAGATGCAGTCATTTGTGTAAAAGACTAGTTTTTCCTTAATGACAAAATTTAGGCCATCATATTCACCAGTTATCATCTGTTTCTTACTTTCACTTAGTGCTTAAACAAATAGTGTAAATCGATAAGACCATAATTGTAAAGTAAATGCTTGTTTTCAGAATTTTGTGCCATTAATATTGGAGAGAAAAGAGTTTACCATTGTGTAATGTATTGAGACCCATTCTGTCAAAAAAAAACCAGCCTATAGCAGAATGTATAACTGTCTTTGTTCCTTTGTTAAAATTCATTTTAGAATATTTTACTCCTCTACTAGTATAAATGAATGTAGCGTCAGACCCCTGTTCCCTCTTTACCTCTGCGTCCATTAGCCTACAGCTGAATATCGTACCAGACCTTGCTTAAAGAACCTTTACTGCTAAAACACAAACAACAAACCACAGCTTTTGTGCCATTTTTATGTTTATTTCAGATATGACTACATGGATGTTGGCCCAGTCAAATCCAGGGAAATTAGCGTTTCCATCGTTTGTTCTTGTCCTTTTTCTAAAAAAAAAAAAATAATGATGTTATTGTTGTTATTGACACAAATGATCTTATGCAGTTTAAAACAAGAATCTTTGGATGAAACAGTGAAATCACTTTACCGGTTTTTCATAAAAGGTTGAGTAAACAACCGCTGCTGCCACTGCTCCAATGGTCAGTAGGCCTAAATCAATGGTGGGCACGGTCACGGTTACCCAGGACAGCTTAAACCAGCCGAGAAATGTGAAGATATAGCTTTTCCTGGGGACAGAATCAATGTGTGAGATACTTGTTTAGTTTTATTTATGCTGGTAAACAATGCCATTCTTTTAACATGTGGCCTACTGAAGCAAAAAGCAAAATACCTGCTGAACCACTTCACAACAGCCTCACCTTTGAAAATTGGTTCAAGCTACTAGAACTACTACTAGAACTAGAACTAGAACTAGCCACTAGAACAATAGAAGCTTGCTTAACAATATGCGTCCTGTTTTCCTGCTATTTCAGGGGTGTCACCAGCCCTGGGCTCCAGGGGCTCTAACCCTGAATGTTTCCCCAAATGTTAAAAAACACAGACAGAACAGAACTGTTGTGTTAGTGGTTTGTTTACAGCTGGGGAGTGTATTTTAGGTGCACACACCCATCCTTCAGCTGTACACTCTTTGCTCTGTGAGTTTCTGTGTAGCTTTGACATTACAAGCAGGTCAAAGTAAGCCTGTATGGTTTGGTACTTCCTACGGAGAGCTGCTGACTGCCTAATCCCTAAGGTCGCCCAGAAAGGGGGAAAAAGGGGAGAGCTCTCTGGGGCCCAGCCAAACTGGGGGCCCATCATCCATCATCCATCATAAAGTAGAACTGGGATAACCATATTTTATGTCTAACCTGAATAATAACTACTCTTATCAAAGCAACAAAAATGAATCTCATTTATTTATGCACTAAATTTAACACTAGAGCCTTTTTCAAAGTCTAACCCCCTTTTATTAAAACAGATTTACCTTTTTATTGGTCATGTAAACATGTGGATGGATGCACCAAACTATTATGCCAGACTTTATGGTCAGGCTTTGATGTGCATAAATGTCAGGATGCCAGGATAAAAAAGAAAAATCTGAGGCAACATTTTTGGAAATACAGTATATAATTGAATAATTGTGAAAGGAGACAAAAAATTGTCTCTCAAAGAACACCTTTCAGCGTTCACACATGCTCCTTCAAACTTACACAACTTGGCCCCTACTCTTCTCGGCTCAGCCCCTGATCTTTCCCGATCCTAAAAACGCCCCTGTCCTATTTTAATATTCTTTTTTTCTATGACAGCCAGACGTTGCCTTTTAGATCACACACAGGCAACCAGATTGATTGGAGACTGCTTCATAGCCTATTACCAGTTAAATCTGGTGAAGAGTTGACAAATTCTCTTAAAAGTAGAATCTGACTTTTTAACATTCATCTATCCATGCTCTAAGAGAAGCATTTCACCCATAGAAGAAGGTAAAAAGTACTTACAAAGTCAGAACCATCGTCAAAAGCCTGAATAGCCGCGTTGCAGTAGCTCTGTCGTTCCGGTTTAATGAAGGTCTGATGAGTTTGGTTTCAGATGAGAATGGAAAACAGCTTTCAAACCACACCTGTCATTATCCTTCTTCTACATTGCGGTGCAAATTCTTAGTCTGATTCTCATCCATTTAAGCTCATCAAGTAAAATCAGTTCAGATAAGCCTTCTATACATTTTTATATCATTTATGTTATACATCCTCACATATTTTCTGTTAAAATGGCAAATTTATTAGACTCCAATAGTTCATGAGAAAGGACAGACACATTAGTGATCTTTGTCACCACCTAGTGGCCACAAATGTTCTCTACATCACAGAATAAGCTTTTGATAAGGTCACAGACTCTAAACTTTGATACAAGCAGGCACAATTCTTATTATCTGATTTTGCAAATAGTATCATAGCATATAGCACTTGTTCAAGTTAAATTAAGGAAAGAGACTAGAATCAGGGTTGAATAATAAGTCCTGATAAGTGACTTTTCAGTTCTCCAGCAGATGGCCTCAGACCTCTCCTCCTTTCTCCAGTCACACACCTGCTCAGCTGAATTTCCCAATTTCCTCATCTGGCTAGTTTACTATTCAGGTTCATGCCATCCTATTTTTATCATGCAAAGCTGATTTACTCTGCTTTGCCTGTGTGTAGCGTTAGGTATTTTGTACCTTCCCCCTGTTATTGCACGTTTAAGCACCTGCCATAAAGCTTGAATAAGCCTATTAGTCATCTATGATAAACAAATTGTGCACATACAGTGCCGTGAAAAAGTATTTGCCCCCTTCCTGATTTTTTTTTTGCACATTTGTCACACTTAAATGGTTTTGATCATCAAATAAATTTTAATATCTCACAAAGACAACCAAAGTAAATACAAAATGCAGTTTCTAAATGGTGATTTATTTATTAAGGGGACAATCCAAACCTATCTGGCCCTATGTGTAAAAGTAATTCCCTTGTTAAATCACAAGTTAACTGTGATTAACCACAGTTTTTGGAAAGCTGAGTTCAATTTCACTGGCCACACCCAGGCCTGATTACTGCCAGATTTGTTAAATCAAGAAATCACTTTAAAAAGAAGCTGTCAGACAAAGTGAAGTAGGCTACAAGATCTTAGAAAGAAACACATCACCCCACGATCCAAAGAAATTCAAGTACAAATGAGAAACAAAGTGATTGAAATCAATCAGCCTGGAAAAGGTTACAAACCCATTTCCAAGGCTTTGGGACTCCAGGGAACCACGGTCAGAGCCATTATCCACAAACGGAGAAAACTGGGAACAGTGGTGAACTGCCCAGGAGTGGTCGGCCTACCAAAATTATTCTAAGAGTGCAACGATGACTTATCCAGGAGTTCACAAAAAAACCCAGAATGACATCCAAAGACCTGTAGGCCTCACTGGCCTCAGCTGAGGTCAGAGTTCATGACTCAACCATAAGAAAGACACTGGGCAAAAATGGCCACCATGGGAGAGTTCCAAGGCCAAAACCACTGCTGACAAAAAAGATCATAAAAGGCTCATCTCACATTTGCCAAGAAACATCGTGATGTTCTCCAAGACTTTTGGAGAAATATTCTGTGGACTGATGAAACAAAAGTTGAACTTTTTGGAAGGTGTGCGGCCATTTCATCTGGCATAAAAATAACAAAGCATTTGATTAAAAGAACATCATGCCAACAGTCAAACATGGTGGTGGTAGTGTGATGGTCTGGGGCAGCTTTCCTGCTTCAGGACCTGGACCAGGTCTGCTGTGATGGATGGAACCATGAATTCTGCTGTCTACCAGAAAATCCTGAAGGCAAATGTCCGGCCATCAGTCCATGACCTTAAGCTCAAGCACTCTTGGGTTATGCAGCAGGAAAACAACAACAACAACAACAAAAAAACAAACAAACAAACAAACAAAAAATAAGAATTAAGGTTTTGGAGTGGCCAAGTCAAAGTCCAGACTGAAATCCAATTGAGATGCTGTGGTGTGACCTTAAACGAGCAGTCCATGCTCCAAAACCCTCCAATATGGCTGAATTAAAACAATTCTGAGAAGAAGAGTGAATCAAAATTCCTCCACAGTGATGCAAAAGACTCATCACCAGTTATCACAAATGCTTGATTTCAGTTATTGCTGCCAAGAGTGGCAAAACCAGTTATTAAGTTCAGGGGAGCAATTACTTTTTTCACATAGCGCCAGATAGGTTTGGGTTTTTTCCCCTAAATAAATTAAATCATCATTTAGAAACTACATTTTGTATTTACTTGGGTTGTCTTTGTGAGATATTAAAATTGGTTTGATGATCTGAAACATTCAAGTGTGATAAATATGCAAAAGGAATCAGAAAGAGGGCAAATACTTTTTCATGGCACTGTAGACCAATACCAACTGCAGCAGGGCCCTACATCTGTAACAATTTTAGTCCCTTTTTATTTTATAGACTCCTATTACTCTTCTTTTAACTGTACTTTGCTGAATATCATGGGAAATTAGGGTTTTCCTCTAAATGATCTCAGTGAGTAAAAAGGTTGATTGATTGAAAATTGACTGACTTTCATATCTGCACCAACACTAGTAAAAGGGATATTTTGGTACGAAAAGGAAACAAAGAGAAGGCATTACAAGGAAGAGATTCCAAGGATATGTTCTTTTAGCATTCAAAGCAACACAGACTTTTAGTTAAAGCTCAAACTGCCCCACAAACACAATCCAGGCTTGTATATTACAGCTGAAGCTCTAATGAGCCTTATTAAGCTTGTGCACAGAGAAACTGCAGCCCATCATTAACTTAGAAGAACTCACATTAACACAGTGCATTTGTTGTTGATTCTTTCCTTACAGGTTCAGCGAAGCTCCATTCAGACTCCCAGTTCAAGGTCTGATATTTACTCCGCTGTGATGTTTTGCCTTCCCTAGAACGTTGCAGACCCGCACTGAAAGGACGAAGTGATCCCCTCTCTCCGACGCCCACACTGGAGGAAGTGACAGTGGATTTACAGGGGTAAGATGGGCTCAAAAGAGCCAGCAGCTGTGTGTGTGTGTGTATGACTGACTGTGTGTTTATGTGGAGCCATTGCTGCGTATTTACATGCTGTGTTCTCTCGCGCTTATGCAACACTGTAATGCAGTGTGCAATCACAAACTAGTGCACCAATATAACACCAGTGCAGAATTGTATAATGAGATAAAGGTATAAAATAAGTAACCTGGTTATAGTTAAGTATTTAGCTGCAAGATTTCACAGAGAATGGGTCTTTATTTTAATAATAATAATAACTTAATTTGTGTAGCACTTTTAAAACATGGGTTTACAAAGTGCTTTGACAAGTGCAGAAGCAAGCAGAAAAACAAAGCAACAAATCCAGACAAAAGACAAGAGGACAGAACATGATGTGTAGACAACATCAGCAGAATCCAAAAATTTAAAGAAACTAACCAAAAATATCGATGAGATAGTAATTCATCAACATCAATATACATCAAAAACCTAGACGTCATGTGATGCCAAGCAAACTAAGACATCACAGACATCAGAGTGCAGACATGAAACCATACTGCCCAACTAAAACATTATGAACATCATCAGGATGCAAGCAAGACACAGACATCAAGTACCATAAAACGATAGGAACCCAGGCAATGCAGGAACCCAGCTACACAGGCTGAGACCGAGAGGACCAAAAGTAAAACGTGAGAAATTAAAAGAGAGAAACAGTAAAATGTAGATAAGAAGGCAAAAACAGATATCAAAACAGGGTAAAACAAGCTCTAAAACTGTAAAAGCAGCCAGGGGCAAGGAAATAAAATGAGGTTGACAGGGAGTAGAGGTGAGATTAAGAGGAAATAAAACTAAAATAGATAAGAATCTGTGAGAAGATAAAACTAAATAAGAAGAAGACGACATCACATAAAAGCAAGTCTATAAAAATGAGTTTTAAGAAGTGATTTAAAAGATGTCAATGATTCTGCATGCCTTATCTCCTCGGGCAGGTCGTTCCAAAGTCGAGGGGCTCTGATGGAGAAGGCCCTGTCACTCTTAGATTTGAGTCTCGACTTTGGAACGACCAGGAGGTTCCCACCCGAGGATCTGAGGCTGCGGGCAGGGACATAGGGGATTAAAAGTTCTATAATATATTCTGGAGCCAGACCCTTCAGTGCCTTAAAAGTAATAAGTAAAATCTTAAAATCAATTCTAAAAGTAATGGGTAGCCAGTGTAAAGATGCTAAAATCGGGGTGATGTGATGTTGTCTGTTAAAACCGGTTAGAAGCCTAGCTGCTGCATTTTGAACCAGTTGAAGGCGAGAGAGGGATTTTTGTCAGAGACCTGACAGGAGAGAGTTTCCATATCTGACTGGTGGAGAATTGGTTTTATTTTGACAATGGTGCGTAAATGAAAATAGCATGACTGTATAACTTTAGTGATGTGTGTTGTGAAGGTGAGGTTGGAGTCAAATACTACTCCTAGATTTTGTCTTTTTGCACAGTCTTGAGTAAGTGGTTTATCCCCCCCCCTTTTTAAAGATTTACTTTTCTGTCTTTTATGCCTTAATTCAGATTGTTGTGAATATATTTGGGAACTAGGAAGAAAGAGTGAGGAATGACATGCAGGATGGGAGCCACAGACCTGATTCCTGTATACATCAGGCGCGCAAAGATAACAGCTTGGCAATCTGGAGCTAGGGTTACTTTACTTTACTACCTCACAAGTTTAGGATTTCTATTTGAAGGTCATTCACTTGGACAGCTACCCAAACATTTGATGGGTATGGAACTTTGTGAACCTGAAACGCCACATAGACTGTTTCATATATCATTGCATGGGCATATTTCACATTCATCTTGGAAACCTTCCATACAAAGCATTCAGGCAGGGCAGGACTTTTCAAGCAATCCTTTGAAGGTGATGGGACAAATGTTCCACTTGTCACATTCATTACGGGTCCATCAGAGTGACAAGACAATGTGAGATACTAGATATCACAGCTCTGGTCGTACGGTGAACTTAAGCAGGCTGATGCTGGTGTAGTTTAGAATGATGGAACTTGTTGGTGGATAAAACTCAAGCTGAAGTTGCAGAAGAGAAAAAAAAAACATATTTTCTGCCAAGATAAACTTTCAGTTTGGTTCTTTGCTCTTGTTTTAATAAAGAAATGTGATTCGGTTCTGATAAAACTGTTGCCATAGTGAAGCTACATCCAAGCTAATTGCTTCACTGGGGGCAGCGGCTCACAGTACAACTATACCCTACCTGTAACAAGTGCAAACTAAGATTTATATAAGGGGCTTTTCATGTCTTTAAGGAAGTGTGGGAAAGGAGCCACAGGCCAGGCCTGGACCCGAGACCCCCATGTACATGGGGTATGACCTAACCATTAGGCCATCTGTGTCCAAACTTTTGCATGCCAAAGGAGGTCAGAAAAGAGCAAAACCATCTTTTCTGCTATGACAAGCTTTCAGTGCTGCTCTTTGCACCTTATGCCATAAAGAAATGTGACCCAGTTCTGATCGAAATGTTGCTACATTATGGTTACATCTGAGCTAAATGCTACACCGCTGGCATCCACTGTTACCCTCTTCCAGTACAACTAAACCCCACCTGTAGCTACAGCACCACCTCGTTTTCCTCAAATAATGCTGATTGGTCAGGTCTGTTCTCAGGCCTTGGAGCTTTGTGAGATGAATTTGCCCGATGACAGACATGAAATCTGGCCATTCCATCTGCTTTGCAAGGTTAGGACTTTTTGCAATTTTGTCCAACTAAAGATGTTTCTCTGTGGTACAAGCTTGACCAGCTAAGCAACCGACACGCCACTCCATTACTACTTTTACCAATAAGGTGATCTAACAAAGACATGGCAAATCAAAGGCAAGGTTTGAAGACAAATGAAATAGTGCATTTAATGTAAACTTTTCCCCTGTTATAAAACTCAAAGTGTACTATATGTTGAAATGATGAGCGTCCAAGACCATTCTAAGAGGCCACGCCATGCTACCTGCTCATCATAAACCACACGTATTATACCTTCACTGATGTAGATGTAGCTTTATAGTCAGCTTCTTCCCCCCAGGGTGGGATGCTACAACGTTGGACACACTCAGGCACACACAGAGAAGGCTCTGGAGGAAATTTGGACATCCTGTCCGCCCCTCACTGTTCAGCACAGGGACAGGATGGAAAAACCAACGTGGCCTGTGCACAACTTGCACGCACACACACGAGGCTTGGCGTTTATGAAGGTGTGCTATTCTTCCATTCTGGTTCTTAGTGAGATCCATCTGTTCCTCCTGCACATTACTGACCTATCCTGCATGATAAAAGCAAAATACTGCTTATAGTTCTTTTGCTTGAGAGTGAGAGCTCTAAAGATAGGATATATGTGTATTTATTATAGCAGAGAATGGGGGGTGGGGGGTGAGCGGGTGCGGAAGCAATTTCGTTCTGCTCTGTTTGGCAGAGCATCAGTGAACATTTTTCTGTTGTTCCTTCTCCACAGCCACTCTGCAGCTCCATCTCTTCAGTGTTAGCCTTGCTAGCTCATGTCTGTCCATCCTATGACTCCCATCACATCCTCTCCCTTTCTCATCCCCTCTTTTGTCCGTCTATTCCTCTATCTTCCCCTCTCCCACTGTGCCGTTTCCTTCCATACACATACCCACACTCCTGTGGCTGAGAGCAGAATCTGAGATAGGGATTCAGTCTAGATGTGTTTTTTTTTAAGGTATTAAAGGAAAACAGTAGGAAGCTGCACACAGCAGGAGCTGAAATCCATTCACTTCTTACCCATTGTGAAATGAGTTTTCACTCCAGGAACAGAGTATTTGTTCTAAATTATTTCAGAATGATTTTGGTATAATCCAGTTTAAGGAAAATGCTGGGTAAGCCCTCTTTGGGCTAGTTTGTTTGATGTTTGCAACAGTGAACGTGACAGAGGAAGAGGAAAATGGACTAGTATGACAAAGCAGTGATTTCACAGATGAACTATATAAAAGTATTAACCCAAAAAGATGTTTGACCCTTTTACTGATTTTATAAATTACTCATGGTCAATATATGTTGTCTTGTGTGACAAAAAAGACAATAAAACCTCTTTAATGTTTAAGTGAAAACAGATTTCTACAAAGTAATGTCAATCTTATAATAATACGTAATTTAAAATAAGTGAATGCATAAATATTCACCCCCTTTAAAGTGACTGACCTAATTCAACAGAGGTCCAGCCAGTCGGGGCTAGCAGTCTCACAATTAGTGAAATGGGGATTACCTGAGTGCAGTGAATATGTCTCAAGTGATCGTAGTAAAAAGACACTTGTGGGGGCACGCAGATGGCCTAGCGGTCTAAGGTGCAACCCATGTAGGCGGGCAGCCTGGATTTGACTCTGGCCTGTAGTCCTTTGCAGCATGTCTCTCCCCACTCTCGTCCCATTTCCAACTCTATTCACTGGCCTCCTTTGTATAAAGGCAGTAAAAAAGCCCAAAAACAAATCTTTATAAAAAAGAGACACTTGTGTCGAGAAGGTCCAGTCACTGGTTTATCAGTACTCCTTCCTGCCATTGCGCCATGAAGACAAAAGAACACTCCATGCAACTCAGAGAAAAGTTTATTGAAAAGCAGAACTCAGGGGATGGATACAAAAAATTCTAAAGCACTGAACATCCCCCAGAGTTCAGTTAAATCCATCATCAAGAAATGAAAGGAATATGTCATGTGTAAATCTGCCTGGATCAGGCCGTCCTCACAAACTGAGTGACCGTGCAAGGAGACTAGTTAGAGAAGCCACCAAGACAATTATGACTATTCTGAAGGAGTTACAAGCTTCAGCAGCTGAGATGAGAGAGACTGTATACAAAAACTGTTGGCTGGGTTCTTCACCAGTCAAAGCTTCATAGGAGAGTGGCAAAGAGAAGCCACTGTTGAAGAAAACTCAGATTACATCTGGGCTAGAGTTCCAAAAAGGCATGTGGGGGACTCCATGGTCAAGTAGAAGGAAGTTCTTTGGTCTGATGAGACCAAAACTGAGCTTTTTGGCTATCAGACAATACGCCAAATTGCACATCACTGCATACATATTATCCCCACTGTGAAAAATTGTGGTGGCAGCATCACGCTGTGGGGGTGCTTCTCAGCAGTCAGCACTGGAAGGGTTGTAAAGGTAGAGAGTAAAATGAATGCAGAAAAATGTAGGAAAACCTGGAGGACAATCTTAATCAGTATACAAGAGAAATATGGCTTGACAGAAGATTTTTTGACAATGACCCAAAGCCCAGACCTCATTTCAATAGAGGATTTCTGGATGGATATGAAAAGGGCAGTTAAAGCCCACTCCCAACAACCTGACAGAGCTTGAGCATTTTTGCAAAGGAGAATGGAGTAACATTGCATGTGCAAGTCTGATTAAGACCTATCCACACAGACACAGCGCTGTGATTGCAGCCGAAAGAGACACTGCTAAACTCTGACTTAGAGAGGGTGAATATTCATGCAGTCTCTTATTTTACATTACAGATTTTTATTTAATTGGCATTGCTTAATTAGTTTTTTGGTGTATTTTTGTCACAAATGCCTAATTATATTGACCATAATTGATTTACAAAATCAGTAAAAGGGTAAAACATCTATTGGGGTGAATACTTTTAATCGGCACTGTAAATGTGACAGAGGAACAGGAAATGGATTAGTGTGGCACAGCAGTGATTTCACAGATGTATATTGAAGAATTCTATTATGGGATTTTGGGAGTGGTGGTCAAAACCAGCACTGCAAAGGCGGTGTGGAAGATTTATGTGCCAAGCATAAAATAATGTAACAGTCTAGAAGAGGGTGTATTAGATAGATGGGTGGGGAGGTTATTGGTCAGACTCAGGGCTGTAAGTGATTGTGTCTGGGGGGGTTGGGGGTCAGGGTGAGGGGAGTTAGATGAAGTAGCAGATGCTATTGTCTGATGCCTATCACAATATAACAGTAAGAGGATTATACAACAAGCCCCCCTCCCTAAACACACACAGTTCTCTCTAGTAGTGAGAGGCACGTGCGCCCAAATAACCCACTGACATATAATCAACACCCAGGGAGAAAGAGGGAGACTTGGACATCCAGTTCACACACATTAGCTGTGGTGTAAAATGGAGCATATTGACATGTAGTGACAACAGACGCTGTTTAAATCCCTCACTCAGCCTCATTCTACAGCAGTAAGCCCAGGCTGTCCACTCGTGAGCACTGTGTCCGCGCGTGCGTGTGTGTGTGCTGGCACTTTGACACCCAAATGCACATGTGCGCGCGCGCCGTGCCGTGCATTGCTTCCTTTCCAGAGGGGAGAAAGGCTTAACTGACTACATGCATGCATGAAGGCAGGTAGGCAGGCGGAGATGAACCGGGCTCATTAGAAATATCTCGTCTGCAGAACCATCCGCAGGTCACGCGCATTACTACTAAAGCCCGTGGTGCTGCCGGTCGACGGACCCCCCAAAAGCGCAGAGGGACACGCGCGCGCTGAAAAGGTGTGGAGGAGAGGAGACCCGCGCGGTACAATGGAGCCGAACCCGAGCTGTTAAACCGCTCACACAAACCTAGAAGAAGAAGAAGAAGGCGCGAAGGGAGGATAGGATGAAGAAAACCGGCAAGATCTGAACTTTTGGAGGATCTACCGTAAGGATTATCGCACAGCTACACAATTTGACCGGCACACCGAGGGAGGAAGGGGATCACAGTTTGCATCAGCGTGTCAAAGGGAAAGCGCACACTATGGCTGACAGTCGTTTGGGGACCTGGCAGGTGCTGCTGACCATCTCACTGGTCATCTTACCCCTCAGTGCTCACGGTAAGCCCACTACTACACTAGAGTCCCACCCTGTGCATGTGTGTGGTAGCCTAATGTGCGTGGAAGAAAATCACACCTGCATTGGTGTATGGTGTGGAAAAATGACAAATGCAATAGTGCTGATGTGGCTTGGAAATGCATCTGTCATTTAAATGCGTTGATGATGCTAATTGTCTTTAGTGGGAGTCCTATTGTGACCTGCTGGACACGGCTTCTGCAGATTGTATGAAGTCATTTAAAAAGAATTGATAACCAACTGCATCTCGGACTGAAAGATATATTTTAAAATTAAGTGGCGTTCAAAGGCTGTCAGTCACATTGGCTACCACGCTGTGCTGACAGATTCAGATATATGATCTGATTTATTCTGCCTCTCCTGCTGAGAGCTATTGATCAGTAATGGTACTTGAACTGTTGTACGGATTGGGCCAATTCAGTTTCCATTCATGGTGTGATAGAGGGAAAAATCTCCTCTTCTTTAATGCAAAGGGAGCTGACTTTTTCTGCCTATTAAGCTAAGGCGTTGTGCATCTGCTTAAAGAAGAAAGACAGGCCTGTGGGTGAGCAGAGACAGGACCAGACGGATGACAGTTAAGAACCGCAGCTGCGTCTCACCGCCGCGGTGCGTGGTCCAGACAAAGGCGGGATTAGGTGCACCGTGGCCGGGCTACAGGACGTCCATTCACGGCGCTAAAAGGATTGAATTCCTCCAGACTTTCATGGGGGATAGCCGCGACAACCCTCCGTCCCTTAAGACTAGAACTGTGGGAAAAAATAACCCAATATCCCTGCATGCCAATGAGAATTAGTGTGAAAAAATGATGGGAAATGTTGCTATGAGCGCTGCCGTCGCTGCCCAGCAACAGGGTGGCTCGTGCACGTAGAGGGTCGCCAAGGTTCACGTGGACACGCGCCGCCACTGTTTTCTAACCGTGCCCCCCGCCCGTTTTAACCGCATCTCGCGCCCTGAATGTGTAACCAGGCGTTAACACAGTGACATATTGACCGGCAAATAGGCTATGAGCCTGATGTCCTGTCTCTCACACTGTGAACCCCGCGGAGCATGTGCACGGCCTTCATTAAGAGTAACGTAGGTGAACCTTCATTCATAGCACTGCAAATGTATACAGAAAATGGGGATACACGTGAGAATACGCATTTTCTATCATAAAAAACTATGAACCAAGCTAATTAAAGCTATAAACCAACACAAAAAACAGGAGAACAGCCGTAATAGTGTTTTAATATTCCTCTAGGGGCGTCTGAATCTCACTAAACTATGATTACGTCATGTTTCAGGCAAACCCACTTTTTTGGCTGAAACTAAGGCAAAGTTTTCCTCCCATGGCAGACTCCTGAATATTACATAACCAGGTAAACTGGTTTCCATTACTGAATTATGTTTCCATGTATTTTATAGTCTAGACCAGTGGTTTTCAACCTTTTTTTGTCCAAGGAACACCTAAGATCAAGCCAGAATCTCAAGGCACATCATTCCCATAGCCATACAAAATAGCCTCTTAAAAACATTTCACAGGAACAACAGCTACAAGTATAAGATATGATTGCACAGATTCTCACAGCACACCTACTTGCCTCCAGTTGTTCAGACTAACCTTTCTCAACCAGGAAGTTTTTAATATACCGTACAGTTTAGCCAGCATTGTTTATAGGCCCATTTTACCTTAAACTCACTAAATTATGAGGAGCAGCATCTATTTGCTATGCTGTATACCCTAAAATCTCGTTAATCCCAAATTTGTGTCTGAACTAGACCACTAGATATGTTGGAATAAGGTTGCTGTTAACGTGAAAACACAGATCTACATGTGACTGAATTTTGGATTTAGACTATTAGAAACTTCTTCACCTTGTTTCTGGCTTGGCTTAATTTGGGCAAGGCAAATATAGGAGCCCATGACATCATCAGTCTTGGTGGGGAATGACCCCGCCCCCTAATGCCACAATAATGTAAAATCACAAAGCAGTTCATCTCAGGCCTTGTTCACATGGAGACGAAAATGGTATATTTCCATTTTGTTTTGAAAAAGTTGCTTCCACGGAAATGCATCAAAAGAGAGAAGATCACAGAAAACGTTCTCCTAGTTACCCTTCTCGTTGATCTCTGCGGTGGATTTAAGAACATCCTGTGTCTGCTATTAGTTGTGGTGGTGAAAGAGCATCAGATTTTGCTGTAAAAGCTATAATAAGCTCAATAGCTTCTGCAGTATGAACACACCCCGTAATCTGCCATTGTTGCTTTGGTTCAATATGTGCATGCGGGGTAGGTGGCCTACGCTATGTGTGACGTAATCGTTTCAAGAAAGATGCAGTTGGCTGTCCACACGGAAAAGAAACGGTAAGCGTATACAGATTTGTTCACTCTGGGACCCGTTTTCAAATAGTAGGCCTCCCAAAACACCGTTTACGTGTAGATGAAACACCAATATGACAAAAAAACTTTTGCGTATACTCCTGAATTCGTCCCCGTGTGGACGGGGCCTCAGTACAGTCTGTTGTTAGCTGATGTCACTGCCTGCATGGAAAGTTTACAGCCAGTTACATGCTATGTTTTTTGTTTATTGTGAGGTAAATTTTCCAGATCAGTCTACGGATGATTCAAAGCATCATAACAGAGATTTAAGAAAGAAGACTGTCTTAAATCCCTCCTGTCTATTAGCATTGCGATACTAAAGTTTAGTAAAGTATCCGACAATCAACATTTTCTATTCCTGCCAAGTCTGTCACAATAAAAGCCTTCAATGCTTATCATTACTGAAGACTTTTATTTTGAAGGGTCACATCAGGAAATAGAGTGTTTTCAGCAGCAAACCTAACAACAAAGACATCTCATAATAAAGAGCAAGACTTAACTTCACGTAACTCAGAAAATGAGATATGAGCAATACCTGAAGAATTAAATACAGGATGAGAAAATGAAACTGAGACTTCTTAGCTCTTCACTGCCCATTTATAATAATGTAAACTTGATTGTTTCTCTGGTTGACACAGTCAGCTGAAAGGTCCAGTAGTTCAGACAGATGATTCCTCCGATCAGCTTGTAGCATTTTTTAAATCTGAGAGGATTGTATTTCTCAAGAGTGGGCGTGGCTTCAGCTCATTCAACTGACACACCCACACCATCCTTGGGCAGATTGTACTGCCTCATTTTTCATGGGTTTTAAGCTTTATTTTATGAACTTTGAGATGTTTTTTAACCTGATGGTTCATAACACAGTGAACTGTCATACGACAAACCTAAAATAAAGATTTTTTTTGTATCACTTTACAGGGACTTTAAAAAGGTGCAATGCTCACTGAAATCACTGGAGGCTAATGTCACTACCATTGACATGTACCTCATACAACCCAACTTCAAAAATACCAAAATATCCCTTAAATTGTTTTAATCATGATTGATCAAGGTCCACAATTAGTGCACTATTTCTTTTAATCTCATGATTTATCACTTTGGTTTTTCGGGACACTGTGGTAAAACATGTCAGTTTTTCTCCTGCAGCAGTGATGGAAAACAAGTCCACCACTGCTCCTTAATGTTTCATTTCAGTCTAAAACCTCACAGACAGCTCTGAACCTTGCATAACAAGTTCCTTTTCTGTGATTAAGTCCATGATAAAATCTTCAATCCCCATATAAAAGCAGGTTTGTATTTAAGTAGGAAGTCAGCTACCCTTAGGTTAAGACAGTAGAAAGATCTAAAATGACAAAAAATATATATATTTTTGAATGCAAAATAGTGGAATTTTAAAATGTGATAAAAATGGATGCAATTAATTGCAATTCCCTACAGCAATCCTGAGATTAATTGCAATTTTAAATTTTAATCTTTTGACAGCCATTAGTTGCTATAAGCAGTAAAAAGAAATCTCGTCACTGATGGTCTTATTTGTGACCTCCTTACAGGAGCTTTAAATTTTCTGCTTAAATATTTCAACCTTGAATAAAACCAGAATTAAACCAATAATTGCATTCAAACCTACAGACTTCTCTGTAGCCATGTGATCATTTGGAGAAACTCCAGACTCCTAGGTGCTCTGCTGCAAGAGTGTATGTGAGTCCACTGTCAGAGTGAATGCATACTGTGCGGTCCATCTGCCCTGTAGCCCCAGAAATCTGACAATCTGTCACAGCAGATCAGATCATCAGCATCTCACCGACTCCCCTCCTCACATACATGCACAAAGGTGGAGACACATGACTATTTATAGATTAGAGAACAGAAATGGGTAGGAGAGGCAGTTTGTGTTAGAAGAAATCCAAATATTTGTTTAAAAAGTGTGTACACTGGCAGGATTAGGTTTGGGATTCTTCCCTCCAGCCAATCGCCATGACCTCAGGTGAAACGTATTACCGAGGTGAAGGGCTGAGTAGCAGTTCAAGGCAAACATCACACCGTTTCTAAGAGAGAAATCAAATTGCCGGGCAGGGGCTCACGCGTTCAATTTGCTCGTCTTGCTCTTGTAATCTCTTCATGTTCCCCTTTTGCTCTGGTAATCGCCGTGAGACTGCCAGCTGCCGACAGGATGCTGCATCTAAATCTCCACAGGAAACAAATTGGCAGATTGAGCCATATAAATGAAATCTGAATCAGTTTCAATCAGTTTAAACTTGTTGGGGCTTGCCTATCCTTCTTTCCCAAACTGTGAAGTTCATTCCTTCAGTTTTTTCCCAGCGATGGAGCTGGCATATCAACACTTACTGACTGGCAGGCTGATTGATTGAAAAACAAGAGAGCGAGAGAGCGGAACACTGGATTCTCTGTTTTCACTGCGACTCCCTCACTCCACTCCTCTTTTCAACATGGTACCTCTTTACATCTCACCATGGCAACTACAGAGCGAGTGTGTCTCTGTGTGTGTGTGTGAGGTGGATCTCATGGTTCCTCTGCCACTAGTCGTCTTCGTGACTCCAGGCACGTTCAGATGGTTTTAGTATTAGCTCTGAATGGAAGTGCCAGACACTGAGCACTGTGATCTCACTGGACACGGTGATGTGAAGGAGGCGGTGGGAGAAGAGCCGCCCAGCCAAGTATTTTCTCAGTGGAAAAGTGTGTAGAAATGTCTTCTTAAAATTCACTTAACTGTGGGAACATTAACTCAAGTGAAGAGAAACGTTTCAGAGTTCAACAGCAGGTTCTTTCTTTCTTTCTTGTTCACTTAAATATAAACATAATGCTGTGAAAAATGTGCATGCTTCTTTTGCACAGTAATATCTCAAGATTGCATGCTACTTGCAAAATACAAGTGGTTGGATGGCATTTAATAAGTAAGACTGGAAACAGATAGATGCGGAAACAATGCATTTATAAAGTGTTCACTTTTTTCTTTTTTCTTATGTTGCAGCCTGATGATTCAATAGAAAAATCCTTTTCAAGTCTTATTAATCTACACTTAACACCCCATCGTGACAACGTAATGAAAGAATTTGAGACATTTTTGCAAATTAATTAAAAAAGACTGAAATATCACATTGACATAAGTATTCTGACCCTTTGCAACGACACTGTAAATTTAGCTCAGGTCCCTCCCATTTCTCTTGATCTTTGCTGAGATATTTCTACACCTTGACTGGAGTCCACATGTGCTAAATTAAACCAGTTGGACATGATTTGGAAAGGGGCACATCTCTATATAGAAGGTCTCACAGCTGACAATGCATATCAGAGCAAAAACCAAGCTATGAGGTCAAAGGAACTGCCCACAAAGCCAAGACTGTTGACAGGCTCAGATCTGGGGAAGGCTACAAAAATATTTCTGCTGCACTGTAGGTTCTCAAGAGCACAGTGGCCTCCATAATTCTCAAATGGAAGAAGTTTGGCACAACCAGGACTCTTCAAAGAGCTGATCGCCCTGCCAAACTGTGCATTCAGGAGAGATGGGCTTTAGTAAGAGAGGTGGCCAAGAACCTGATGGTCACTCTGACTGAGATCTTGTGTGGAGACGGGACAAGGTTCCAGAAGGACAACCCTCACTGCAGCCCTCCACCGATCTGGGCTTTATGGCAGAGTGGCTAGACAGAAATCTCTCCTTGGTGCAAAACTCATGAAAAGTGCTAAGCTTTCTAGCTGAAACCAGTCAGGAGATGTGCAAAGCAAGCACAAGCTTGTCTTCTATGCCACGACAAGCTTTTGATGTGGCTCTTTGCTCTTGTTTTAGTAAAGAAACGTGATCCAGTTCTGATCTAACTGACCCTACACTACAGTAACATCTGAACTAATAACTACCACGGCAGCAGCCATTGTATAAACCCCACCTGTAACGATCACAGACTCATGCGGAAGCAGGTTAGCAGAAAAGCGAAAACTTTCAGTGTTGTTTTTGCTCTTTTTTTTTTTAATAGACATGTGGTCCAGTGCTGATAAAACTGCCACTATACTATAGCTACAGCCAAGCACTGTTGGCAGCCATTGCTTTCAGCTCACAGTACAACTAAACCTATAACCCTGCCTACTGTCTCATTCTCCCCAAATGATGCTGATTTGTCAGATCTGTTTTTAGGTGTGGCACAAATGTTCAATGAAGGCCACAGTGCAACAGTTCTTCTCTACATTATAAGTGTTGCTGAAGCTTTGTGTCTTTAAGACTTTTTACATCCTCCAGACCTGGACATTTGGTGACACTGAAGAAATGCCTGTTTTGGTTCTATATGCTAATTTCATGGTTCCTCAAAAATACATCCTGACATTTTTTGGAAATGGTAAAAAAATACCTGTTTGAAAAGCCAGATGTCTAAACTGCTAGCTGCCTGCATGTTAACTTTGGAAATACTGAAAGCAGCCAGATTTCACCGCTCTTTGTCAGAGTTATTTTACACTGGGTCAGTGTAAAATAACTCTGCTTTCAGTGGTTGGTTAAATCAAGTAAAAACGAGTAAAGCTCTCCTAGTTAGGATCAACCTTATGTCTACCAGCTCAGACATAACTTACTAGTTTTAACATAGGGGTTAGTCTGGACTTTACACCATGACTTAAAACAGAACTAAACATAGACTGTGCAACAGACTGCAGAAATTTTCCTCATAAGTAAATCATGTTTCCACTGTCAAAAGTAAAATCTCAGATTTTGTACTACTGTGGTTTTATGCTTACTTTCAAAATACTGGCAGCAAAAAGTTAGCCCACTTAGAATAATATCAGGATTAGATTCAACCAGATGCTCTTAAAAAAAGCAAGATAACGTGTTCTTCCCTGCAGGGTTACAGGTGAGAAAATATCGTTTAAGGTTCTACCAGGTGGAAGTGGTTTCTTATGGATGGAGAGTTAACTGGTTTTTCCTCTGGTTTAATCTTTGGTTTACCAGTAGTTTTACCACTGTTTTTACCTGTTTTTACCACTAGCTTATCACGTCTTTTACTACTGGTTTCACCTCTGGTTTTACCACTGGTTCATCACCGCTTTTACTACTGGTTTCACCTCTGGTTTTACCACTGGTTTATCACTGGTTTTACTACTGGTTTCACCTCTGGTTTTACCACTGGTTTATCACTGGTTTTACTACTGGTTTCACCTCTGGTTTTACCACTGGTTCATCACCGCTTTTACTACTGGTTTCACCTCTGGTTTTACCACTGGTTTATCACTGGTTTTACTACTGGTTTCACCTCTGGTTTTACCACTGGTTTATCACTGGTTTTACTACTGGTTTCACCTCTGGTTTTACCACTGGTTCATCACCGCTTTTACTACTGGTTTCACCTCTGGTTTTACCACTGGTTTATCACTGGTTTTACTACTGGTTTCACCACTGGTTTATCACTGGTTTTACTACTGGTTTCACCTCTGGTTTCACCTCTGGTTCATAACCGCTTTTACTACTGGTTTCGCCTCTGGTTTTACCACTGGTTTATCACTGGTTTTACCACTTTAGGGGCGACCTTGGCTCAGTAGGTAGAGTAGCATCATGGCCTTAACTGTTTGCTACCACTAATAATAATGGCCAATTCTCCGTAGCAACCTCTGCCATCAGTGAATGGGTGTGAATGGGTAGGTGTGACCTGCAGTGCAAAAAGTGCTTTGCATAGTCAGATGACTAGAAGAGCATTTTACAAGCTCAAGTCCATTTAGCCTGGACTTCAGTGCAGTGTTAATTTCATCGACTAAAACTATGGCTGAAAATGTTCGTCGACAGCCTTTTTTTCCTTGACATAAACTAGACTAAGACTAACAAAAATAGATCTGTGATGACTAAAACTGAAAAAACTAAGTTTTTGTCAAGATGACTAAAACTAGACTAAAATGTAATGTAGTTTTCGTTGCACATTCAAAATCAATGATATTTCTCCACTGTGGGTAAATCTGTCAAAAAACAGCTGCAGCTATTCTGCCTCTCAGTTTTAGAGATCAGGGACCCCAGGTTTGGCAGGGTGCAGAGAACACACTACCATGATTTGGTACCAGATTTAGGCAAGAAAAAAATGCTCAGACTAAAAGTAAAGACTAAATGTGAGGACTTTTTATGAACTAAAACTAGACTAAAATGTTTTGAGTTTCCCGCAACTAAAACCAGACTTAAACTAAAAAAGATAGAAATGACTATAATGTGACTAAAACATAAATGCATTTCATTTAAACTCTAAAACTAAGACTGAAATCAAAAATAGCTGCCACAATCAACACTGCACCACTGGTTTTACCTCTTGTTTATCACTGACTTTACCACCAGTTCACCACTGGTCTTATCTCTGGTTTTACCTCTGGTTTACCCGTTGGCTTACCACATGTTTTACCTTTGGTTTTCCTCTTGGTTTTCCCTTCTTCCAGTCTTCATGTCAAGCTTAGCCAGCCAGCTGCTGATGGTATGTTAACACTGAGCACTGTGGTGTCCAGCTTCTCATGTAACTTCACTAAAGAAGTGAATAAAAATATATCCTTAATGTACATCAGTATTTAAAAAATGTGAATATCCTTTACCCTGTCAGGTATTATATTGTATATCTAAATAAACATCAAACTCAGATTTTGCACAAAGAAAAATTATATTTTTTTATTTCTGCCCCATCCAATCAGATCCAAAGCATTCAAATATTGCACATCGTACATTTTAACAAAATGTGGACAAACAGATTAGGTGCTATTACAAATATTTGAATCCCCACATGGTTCTAGAGGAGTTCTGTGGGTTTAAGTGATGTCTAGCTGCACTTGTAATGACTGGCTTATCAAAATTCCGTCAGCGGGTTTCCCTCTGCTCTCTCTATCTCTTTCTCTACCCTCTTGACTTTGTGCAGATTGCAAAGTACAGGAGAAGTGGCTGACCAGTCGGGCTCTAACCTATAGCTCTAAATCCTAATCTAATCCTCACCCAGTCTTGGTCACCAGAGCACATTAGTCAATCACTCAACATGCCTAATCCTGCATCACCCTGGTCTGATTACACGGCAGTCTTCAGCTCTTGTTCTGAGGTCTTTGATAATTAATCACTTAGCTTGTAACCAGGAGCATCAGGGTTTTTTCTTTGCTGAGCCAAGCTTTTCACAACGCAGCTCTTTTATGGAAAACGTCTTTCTTGTTGCATTTTTATTTAATAGTGTTTGTCGAATCCCGCAGAATCTATGTTGAAGGATCTGTTGACATAATAAAAGCCTTCTCAGAGAAAACGAGCCTGTACAGCCTGAAGCCATCTCTGAAGAAAACTGTTGGGATCTGTTTAAATTATTCAGGTCCCATCCTTGGGCCACAGTGTTTATCAAATATAACAGAGCCAGTACTGTGGGATAAGCTCACAGCCACCAAAGAAACACATGTGTACAAGGCGTTGACTTTTTATAAATCTACATTTACACAACAAAATCTTTTTTATGTATAAGAGTCGATCTACAGATCACGGATAGTTCTATGAAACATGTGAAAACAGCTGATTGATGCCTTGAGCTAAGCCAGAGAATATAACCCAGGATTGGAGGGTTGATGGCATTGTTATTTGCAGAAGTATTTCTTGGTCCGTTGAAATGATTTCAGCAGACTAACAGTGACAATCCTTTTAAAAATGCTACAGGTGTCCAAACACTTTTGTCCATATAGTGTAGATATAATAGAAAAGCTCTAATGCTGTTATATTGTACACATGAAAGCATTCAATGCCTCTTGGCCAATCAGTTAACTTGGTTGGAATTATATGTTGGTCTTCCAAGTTTTCCGTCTTTATTGAAGTATGGTAGATAAATGTCCCACTTGCTTAATTCCTGTTTGTCTCTTACTTATAGGGAGGCATTCGTCCAGCAGGCACCATCATCACCACAACCAATCATCTGTCAACAAAGAGGCCTTGAACGCCAGGATGGTTCTCAGCGATGACTCGGCAGAAAGAGACCACCTGATTGGAGCAGGGGCCTCACTCCCACTCAGCTCCACTAAACGCCACCATTCTCAGAAACACAAGTACCTAGACTTCATCGAGGAGGACGCACCTGGTGGGGAAGAGCTCACTGCTGGAGGGGCGGGTCCAGACCAGCCCGGAAACCCCATGTCTGATGACGTCATCACGGTGGAGTTTCACAGCCCTGCGCCGGACGTAGTGAACCCTGATGGTGGTCTGGATTGGGCTAAAGTCCCAAAACCTCAAAAGCAAAAAGGTGGCGACCCTACGGCGTGGACTCTCTCAGACTTTTATGACTACCTGTCTCCGGATGACGATCTCTCTGCGTTGGATGCCACCCCAGAACCTGAGGTCACCCCCTCACCCCCGGCGGACATGGAGGACGAGAACCCGCTCCTGGCTGGTGCTCCTGCTGCTCCTGAAAATGTGAGGCCCAACGTGGTGCCCAAGGTAGAACGCAAACCCTCCTTACCTGCTGCACCCAAGCCAATGCCCGACAATGGAGATAGTTTAAGCTTTGGTGGCGCCGTGGGAACTGACGGCTGCAGACTGGGCTTTGTACGCTCTGGGCCTGGGTTGTGTGTGTCTCAGTGTGACGTTGAACCCAATTTCTGCTTCAATGGAGGAGTGTGTACCGTGGTGGCAGGAATGGGAGCCTTCTGCAGGTGAGAGAAACAACACTTGTACATAGTTTTGAAATGAGAACCAAATTAATACCCCTCTGAGAATAAAATATATATACATATTTCCCAAGTGTTGTTAATCAAAGCAAGGAATTTTTAACACAGCTTTTCCAAACATCCTGGTTATATTTTGGATGCTAAGGGTCTAAATGATAATCCCTCTGATGCTAATAGTCAGCTATGTCTCCTTTTTGCTGGATAACAGCCTGCAGTTGTTTATTGCAGTTTTTAACAAGTCTTAGACTCATCTCCTGAGGAATCCAGCCCATTCTTCTTTGGCCAATCTCTCAAGCTCCTCCAGGTTTGATGGTCTTCTGGCATGGACCTTGGTCGTCAGTTTACCCCCCAGATTTTCAATGAGATTCGATTCAGGGCTTTGGTCAGGCTGGTCAGTAACATTCACCGTGGTCTTCTGGAGGTAGTTCTTCATCAGCAGTCACATATCTTTTGGATTGTTGACAAAGCAACACTTGGAAACGCTGTGATAACTTTGTATATCCTCCTCCTACTCTGTGAGCATCAACAATTCTTTTTCTCAAGTCTAAACTGATTTCTTTGATTTTTGCCATGATGCTTTCTCCAGTTACAGCTCAAAACCTAACTGAAGTTTTTTACACTGTGTATGAATTTGAATATAACCCTCAGTTTAACTTGATTTTACAGCTTTGAGAATTACAAGTTAAAGACCATCATTGCACAATAGTTGTTTGTGCTGTGGCTCAACAAAAGGTCCCTTTAAAGGAGGCTTATAATTTAGACCAGGGGTTCTGAAACTTTACAGCCATGACCCTAAAAATAAATGTGCCAAAGACCAGGGTAAAAACAGACCAACCAATGTCAACCAATTAAAATGGGTTGGATTGATAAAATTGGCAGAAAAGGTGGTGTCAAAGGATTACGGGAAAAAACTCAAAACGGAGGACCCAAATGCAGATAAAACAAAACTGGTTTAATTAACAAACAAAAGAACTACTACAACAAAAAACCAGGAATCAAAATCAACTAAACAAAATCCTAAGGAGCACGAGGGAAGCACGAGGAGTAACTGACACGAGGAAGACATTTCAACAATGAACCGACACAGACAGAGGGAGACACAGAGCTTATATACACAGGGAGTGATTAAACTGGTGAAGGATAATCAAAGTGGAGGGAAACTCAGGCAGGAAGCAAAACTGGAATCACACACAAGGGAAGGCAACAACAAAATAAAACAGGAAACATGGGGCCTAACACAAGAAGCACACAAGGACTGAAAACTGAACACAAGAAGCTAAACTACAGAAACACTGAAAACACAGGAGGATACAAAGAACCAAGGAGTGAAACTCAAACACAGGGAGTAAAACTAAAACATGAGACACAGGAATTAACCAAACATGAAACACAGGGAATGTAAAACTAACATGAAGCAGGGAATTACTAAACATGAAACACGAGGAGTAAAACTAGACATGAAACAAGGAATAACTAGACATAAAATACAAGGAGTAACTAAACATAAAACACAGGGAAACCTAAACATGAAGCACAGAGAATAACTAGACATGAAATACAAGGAGTGATAAAACATAAAACACAAGAAGTAACTAAATACTAGAAACAGGAAAATACTACACAAGAAACACGAGGGCTAAAGAAACTCCTAATAAACTCAAAACCTAATACAAGATCAAACTAGAAATCACAGAATTCACAAAGGATAACCATAGGAAAACTCAGAAACATAATAAATCAAAACCTGGATCATGACAGGTGGTATAACTTGATTTTATAGGTGGTATAAATTGATTAAAAGTGGCAAAAAATAGATAGAAGTAGAAAAATAGGCAAATAATAGTAAAAAAAAAAAAGGTTTAAGTTCCAAAAATGGGCATGAAATGTGGTTAAAAAAGTTAACATCAGCAAAATTGGCTAAAAAGTGGTAGAAATGTTCAGAAAGGTGGTGAAATGGGATTAATAAGTGTGGGAATTGGTTTGAACTGGCAAAAAATTGGTTAAGTAAGGCAGAAAAAGGCAGAAAGTGGCCAAAATGGGTTGAACTGACAAAAATGGCTTAACCAATTATGAAATGTGATTGAAAAGGGCATACAAAGTGGTGAAAAGGGGTTAATAATGGCAATAATGGGTCAAAAGAGGAAACAATAGGCGGAAAGTGGCAAGAACTGGTTTAGAAGTTGGAGGAGGGAGCTGAAAAAACAGTGGAAAGGGTTTAAAAGCAACAAAAATTGCTTTAAATGAGGAGAAATAGGCAGAGAAGGTGGTGAAATGGGATTAACGTAGTCAAAATGTGGTAAAGGAGTCAAAAATTGGTGGTAAAAGTGGTGAAAACAGGTTTAAATGTGGCAAAATTGATGCAAAGTGGCAATATTTTGTAAAAAAAAAAAAAAATGAAGTTTTAGTTACCTCTACAATGAGGTAACTGTTAGCCAGGATGCTAGCACCAATGCTGCTGATTAAACACAGATGCAATGATATTATCAATAAATCACAACCGGGGAGGGCCCATCCTCAGGGTTTGTTGGGGCTCAGACAAAAACATGTGCAGATGTACATTTGACAGATATTTTAAACATTTCTTTGATTTCAGCATAAATCTCACCAAATGACCATGTTTTTGTTTTACATCAAACTAATTTTATGCATATATTTTGATAAGATTTGGTAAAAAATACAATTTGAAGTTGTGTAAAGATATTTATAGTTTTGGCAACCCCTTCTTAGAGTGTTGCGACATCCAAGAGGGTCCTGACCCCATGTGGTTTTGACCACTACCATGGTAGTTTGGGGTTTTTGCGGAATAATTTTCTTTCTGTGTGCAAAGTAAAATAATGTTGGCATCTAAAGAAATAGTGTAATGTTACAAATTCCTTACTCTGTTCAACAGCACTTGGGAAATACTTGAGAAAAATTGAAATTTTCAGGACACTGATGGCATAGTGGTATAAGGTTCGCTCCCTGCAAACAGTCAGCCTGGGTTCAAGCCCAGCTTGTGCCTACTTTCCCACATGTCTCTCCCCACTCTTCATCCACTGTCCTCTATAAATAAAGGCATAAAACCCCCTAAATATATCTCTTTAAAAAAAAATGAAATTTTCACAGGGGCATGTCCTCATCTGTACATGTAAACATGGCAGGCAACTTCCTTTTAACAGGCTGACGCCTAGACTAGAGCCTGACTCATCAATGAACATCATCTGCCATGAACGCATGCACATATGTCAGCAAGGGGAGGTAGGGGTTTTTTGGGGAGCTCTAAGGCGCTGAAACATTCCTGTTTTTAATTATCTTGTTGGGACGATTTCCAATATGTTCTCTCCCCAACACAAAGGAAAAGATTTAGGACACTCCAGAGAAACATACACAGTCTGAAAACACGCACGCACAGAGATAGAGGGTTGGCTTAATGTGCCATGAAGGTTCGTTGAGATCACAGCGGGGTCGCCAAAGGATTAGCTCAGTTTTGGAGGCAGGGGGGAGAAGAAGTGCTCGGTGACAGCTGATGTAGGCACACATAGAAAGTACAAGGAAGATGACTATACCATAAGGTCAGGGAGGGACACGCTTTTAGATAAACGCACACACTCCTTGTGCAGGCACGCAAACATTTGCAGACACACAGAGTCATGCACAGGTACCACGCCTCGATAGCACCATCTGTCCTATCCTGCTGCCTCGCTGTAAGCTTGGAGGTAAACTGTTGCTCGTGTCACCATACCTGCTGAGTAATAGCACACATAAAAACACACACACACACAATAATACACACACACTGAATCATGCTGGCTCATACAAACATTTGATTTTGCCAAAAAAGACGAGAATATGTCAAAGACTCACACATAAGCACGCACGTGTCCTGATCCTTTGATCTCATTAAGAGCTGGGCTGCAGGCCGAATCCCTGCTTTGCTGGCAAACTTCAGGACACATGTCATCAGCTCTTAGTAACATTTTACACCCTTTACTCAGGCTTATGCTGTTGCTATAAATATGGTAAATACACTCCTGCAAATGGTAAGCTCTCATATTAAACCTGTTTGATTCGACAGGCTCAAAGTATTGATGAAAAACGCCACTGTTGAATCTTTTCCAGGTGCAACGTGCAGGACTACATCTGGAACAAAGGCACACGCTGTGATTGGATGGTCACAGAGTTTCAGGTGATGTGCGTGGTGGTTGGCGTGTCCTCGATCGTGCTCCTTCTCCTCTTCATGATCATCGTCTTCTTTGCCAAGAGGCTGCACCGCCTCAAGAATGAGAACAAGCGCCTTCGCCAACGCAGGTGTGTAAAAATATTCACTGTAAATTAGACTACTGTTCGGTCACAGAGGGAAGGTGCTATATCTATGTCAGCTGGATTCCTGGAAGAATCTGCAACCCCATGTCTGCTAAAGGATGTTCAATGGAAATGATATATAGAACACAGAAACAGAGGGAAAGGGAGAGAGGAGCTCAATGGAAATGAGAAAATGTGGAACAAGCACTGAACAGCAGGAGATATCTATTTAATCAAATCCAATTTGATATCTAAAGGATGGTCTTTAGAGATGATCTAATTCTCTTTGGTTTCCACTCAATTATTTATGTTCTTAGACTAGGGTGAAATGTTTTATGTGATGTGTCTGTCTAATGGAACTAATTTTCACTCTGTGCAGAGCAATGTGGATGATAAACTGGACCTGGAGAGATATATTATAATAGAAGACTAGGCGAGACAATACACTTTACTACAATGTCATATAGTATAATACAATATTATACAATGTCATATGAAATCCTTTTATGTCATGTCATGTCATGTCACATATCATATTATGCCATGCAATGTTATGGCATGTCATGCTGTGCCTTTCCATGCCATGTCTCTCCATGTACAATCTTGTCTTGTCTTGCCATGTCATGCTATGCTGTCCTATCCAATCATGTCATGAAATGTCAGGCCTTGCCATGTCATCTCATGTCATGCCATGCCATGCCATGCCATGTCCTGCATGTCCTGTCATGCCATGTCATACAATGTCATGCCATGTCTTGTAATGTATTGTCATGCCAATTCATGTCACGCCATGTCATATCATGCCATGTTTTGTCATGACTTGTCACATATTGTCATGCCTTGCCATGCCATGCCATGCCAATGTCATGTATTGTCATACCAAATCAAGTCATATCATGCCAAGACATGCCATGCCATGTCATGTTATATCAAGTCATTCCATGTCATAACATGCCATGTTTTGTCATATCTTGTCACGTATTGTCATGCCATGTCTCTTCATGTATAATCTTGTCTTGTCATGCCGTGTCATGCTATGCTATGTCCTATCAAATCATGTCATATAACATCAGGCCTTGCCATTTTATGTCATATGTCATGCCATGTCATGTCATGTACTGTCATGCAATGTCATGTCATGTCGTACCAAATCAAATCATGCCATGCCATGTCTTGTCATGTACTGTCATGCCAAATTATGTCATGTATTGTGACGCCAGGTCACGTCATGTATTGTCATGTTATATTATGTGATGTTATGGCTCAGTAGGTAGAGTAGGTTGTCCTGCATTCAGAAGATCATGGGTTATATCCCTGGTCTTAGCAGTCAGTTGTTCAATGGGTCCTAGGGCAAGACACTTTCACTGCTTTAAGTAAATGTGTATGGATATATATGAGTGGGATTTGTGTATGATGGCCAATTCTCTATAGCAACCACTGCCATCAGTGTATGATGAATGTGGAGTGAATTGAGCTATAGGTGTGAAAAAATAGTTGTGACCTATAAAGAGCTTTGAGTAGTCAGATGACTAGAAAAGCACTATACAAGCTCAAACCAATTTACTGCTGTCATTTCATATCGTATCATATATCAAACTAGACAATGGTGCCATGGGATTTGATATGGCACTATGCTATATTATACTGTAAAATACCATACACAATGCTGTGATGCAATGTACTGATATGATACAACATATAATATGTCTTATAATATGCTGCAAAATTATGACACATTACAATATAAATGCCATATGACAGGGGTGTCCAAAATTTTTTCACCGAGGGCCACATACAGAAATATACAAGGATGTTTGGGCCACTTTATTATCCACAAGGTGAGGTATATGAAAGTTTGTAAAACCAAAATAACATAGGTTAAGATATGCTTAGTGATTGAGTTTGCCTCAATGGTTTGTTCATTCTGGAAACAGCAAAAACTTAAAGCAGAGAAGGCAGCAAGGCAGCATGTCAGAAGCAAAAAGGAGGAGCTGGGGTGGAGGAGGTTGCAAGAGCAACTTTTAGAGAAAGCAACAGAGCGTGACCAGGCAAGGGCAGTTTATAAAAGGCAGTATGAGAGCATTCAGCCAATACCATGCTTACAGCAAATTAGCTGGCCATCAGCCAATGAGGGCTTGCATGATTATGGCAGTGCTCGACTCTGTGGCCTGTGTGAACAAATGCTATATGCTCAAATTAATGGCTGACAAGCCAAATAAACAATCATTTCCAAGTTTTCGGGGAGGCCAGTCAGATTTCAGGGGGCCCTGTTTGGTCTAAACTACCACTGGCTCCGCCCCTGAAATATTATTGGTACTGCTGTTTGCTGCTATCACCCATCAGGGAGTTAGAAAATATAATATTGTTATCATTTTGGTTGCTAGTTTGATTACCATGTAGAGTTTTGTCTCAATTTAGCCACACCAAAAACACAAAAAATAAATTCTTCTTGTCAAAATGTTTGTTTACAGAATTAGCACATGGCACTGCCTCGTGCTGAAAGTATGAAGCACAATACAGTCAAGAACACACTTCATGTTCAAATGTGGGCCATTTACTTTTATTTCTACAATTCGCTGTGGGCTGCATTTGGCCCCCGGGCCATTGTTTGGACACCCTTTCCATATGATATGATGGGATTGAAAATTCTGCAGTACAGTCTTTAATGATACAGTATACTATGATGCATTGTCATATGAGGAGATAATGTTATACAAAATTATATATGATAGAGTATGATATAAGATGATGCTATCCCGTATAAACTGATATAATGTGATACAGTTTTCTAACATGTGATATACAGTTATATAAGCCGTATGATACTATAGGATATATGATGCAATTAGAAATGATACAGTATGATGAAAAACAAAAAATTACAATACATCAAAATATGATTCAAAATGTATAAGAATCAACATATTAACCTGCATGCATTTTTATTTGTGCGGTGTTACAGATTAGATACAGTCAGACTATACACATAATAATAACCCAGCTTTGTCTCTGTCGTTGCCCTCCTGCAGTAAATTCCGCCCACAGAGCAGCGAGCCACAGACGGACGGCCTCTCAGTTTCCACAACAGCTGACGGATCGCAGCCAAACGTAAGGAAACTGTGCGACACCCCTCCGCCTGCTCCTCAAGCTCACACACACAACCTGGCGTACTATGACAACATTATCTGTCAGGTACGCCCCTTCTCTCCTCGTGTTTGCTCTCCTCTTCTTTGCCTTTGTGCGTTCTTTTCAGACACATCTTTCCATCACATCACTTGCATGTACGATTCCTGTTCTTGTGTCTTTTTTCTCTTTCCCTGTTTGATCACAATGTGCTCTCCGATGTTCTCTCTCTGCCTGCTTTTAAATTGACTTCATTTATTGCCTCCAAGTGTTTTCTTTGCACAGTTCTTATACCTCACTGTATGCTTGTAGTGCTAAACACACATCTAACTCACCTGGTCGTGCTGAATCCATAAATTCTTACTGATATATCCAACTTAAGTTGTGAGTGTACAGTATGTGTGTGTTTAATGCTTTTCACACACACGGATCCCCCCTCAGAGGCCATCAGCAACCGGCTATACCTGGGATTATAAACCCAGAAACTCTTATAACCACTACCAGGTATGTAATGTGTAAATTCTCACAGTGTCTGCAGCAGTTTTCCCTCCTTGGCTTCCTTTGCTTTAAATTGACCTCCTGTGCAATTGCTAGTCACCAGATTTTGGCTCTCCTCTTTGCTACAATCTCACTTAAGATTACGTTTCCCACATCTGATCATGTATCAGCGTACTCTGTGGGTGAAATGATCAATCGTCTCCTGCAGAGCATCCTGTAGCCAGTTGTTCCCTCGTCTTCTGCCTCTCTCACCTGTGCCTCTGCAGCTTGCTGGAAAGCTAAACAAAGAATTTGATCTCCATTTTGTTTTAACTGCTTCCTCCACTATTGTGCCAACAAAGCTCAGACAGCCATTTTAGGGTCCCTGTGCAGCAGGCTTCCCATTTTCTACCCTCCCGCAGGTTGTGCATGTAGTGCCTCTATGAAGTGCATTTCATTCTGTGTGCAGCATGTGTGTGCATGTGCGTCCTTGAATATAAATGTGTATGTATCACTTTTTTATCTCTGCCAGTTGGTGTTGGGGGTTGTGTTTGCAGGCTGATTTATGTTTGCCCTTGTTTGGGATTCATCAATCCTACTCTCCTGCTGGGTTACTGAGCAAACCTATAGGGTCACTGATCCCTGTTTTAAATTCTTATCACAGTAAACCTGGAAAATCCAATCAAAGCAGATACAAACATGTTAAACATGGCAGCACTATGAGATCAGAAGAACAAAGACATTTTGATCCCGTGACTTTTTCAATTTTAAAAGAGTGTTGTCCCTGAGTAGCCAGCTTGGCCAATCAATTGTGTCCTACTTCCTGCCTGCTGGGCTGATGACCTTCACGGGTCTGTGACGAGCCGATCAATCAATGAATTGAACAGTTTCAAACTAACACGTGCACATGCTCACGGGCAGAATAGTTTTATAGTCACACAACCACAACTCTCTCTCACGAATAATTGCATTCATTTCCTGCATTAAATTCAAAAACTTGGGAACCTATGAAGTCCTGTGAAGCGATTGTATTTCATATTGTGCACTTGAGCTGACATTGTACCACAATTTTAAACTGCTGTAGTAAAAATCAAATGATACTGATTCATGTTTCTACACCATGGCAACAACAATAGAAGTCTAAGGCATCCACTGTTGGCTTATTTCTTCATTGCTCTCCTGCACCCAGTTTGAAAGAACCATGATTGTTCACTCTTTCTCTTACAGCAGCTTTTGGTTGAATATTCAAATCAGGATTTGCACTTTTTAAGCCAGGAACTTTGGCTACTAATACTTTCTAAGATTACAAAAGTTGCATTTTGTGCAAAAAAGACAACAATTTCCAAACACTAATAACTTTTTATTGTGCTGGTTGCATTCTGTTTCTTTTGCATTGTGAGATTAACAAGGCATGGGCATTCTCTTCTCGCTCCATCATGTAAACTATTCTGTATATAGAAGCATACACAATAAGGACAAAAGTATTCAACCACCTGTCCATTAAAGGCATTGTATTCAAATACATGTACTTTAATATGGAGTTATCCTCCACTCTACTAAGAAAGCTTTTCACAAGATTTTGGAGTGTTACTGAGGGAATTTGTACTCAGTCTTTCTGTAGAGCATTTATGAGGTCAGGCACTGATGTTGGATGAGAAGGCCTGGCTCACAATCTCTGTTCCAGTTCATCCAAAAGGTGCTGGATGGGGTTCAGATCATGGCTCTTTGCAGGCCAATCAAGGTCTTCCACACAGAAGTCAACAAACCATGTCTTTATAGTCCTTGTTTTGTGCACTAGGGCACAGTCATGTTGGAATAGAAAAGAATAGCATTGTCCAAAATTTCTCAGTATTCTGAAGCTTTAAGATTGGTCTTCACTGGAGATAAAGGTCCCAGCCCATAGCCAGAAAACAGCCTAATATAGAACAGAGGAAAATTTGGAAATAATAACAAAATTGTTTCATTTGTGGAATTCAATCTAATCTCCCTCCAAAATGGAAAAAATCAAATATCATGATAAAATTGTATCAAGAAACCTATACCCTGATATGTATTATATTGTATCTGTAGTTGAGTTTTATTATTCCAACCCCAGAAATTACCCTACATAAATCAATACTAACACTTAGTATCTGTGCATAAGTGTTGATCTGTGCATACAAGGGTTTTCTCCGGGTTCTCGATCTTCCTCCCACAGTCCGAAGACATCCTAATTTGGTAAACTTGAGACTCTAAATTGATCGTGGGTATGGATGGAAGCATAACTCCTTGTTTGGTTCATTGTGTCAGCTCTATGATAGACTGGCAGCCCGTCCAGGGTGTACCCCGCCCCTACCCCAGTGTCAGCTGAGGTCAGCTCCAGCCCCAGAGGACCTTGACTGGAAAAAGTGGTAAAGAAGATTGATGGATGGAGGATGGGTGCATCATTGTATGGATAGATGGATGCATGAGGGATGGATGGATGGCTAGCTGGATGGATGGATGGATGGATGGATGGATGGATGGATGGATGATGCATGAATGGATGGACTGATAGCTGTCTGATGGATGTAGGATGGATGGATGGATGGATGCATGGATGGCTGAATGGATGTATAGATGGATACATGAATGGATGGATCGATAGCTGTCTGATGGGTGTAGGATGCATGTAATGATGGATGGATGGATGCATGCATGGATGGATGGATGGATATATGGATGGATGATGGATAGCTGTGTATTGGATGAAGGATGGATGGATGGATGAATGGATGGATGGTCTGATGGGTGGATGCATGGATGGATGGATAGCTGTGTGATGGATGAAGGATGGATGGATGGATGGATAGATGCATGGATGGATGGATGATAGCTGTGTGATGGATGTAGGGTGGATGGATAGATGGGTACATGAAAGGATGATAATTAGCTGTGTAATGGATGGAAGGATGGATGGATGGACTGATGGAGGCATGCTAAATGGATGGATGATTAGCTGTGTTATTGATAAAAAATGGATGGATGATGGATGGATGGATGGATGAATGAATGGATGGATTGATAGCTGTCTGATGGATGTAGGATGGATGGATGGATTGATGGATGGATGGATGGATTGATAGCTGTCTGATGGATGTAGGATGGAGGTATGGAAGGATGGATGGATGCATGGATGGCTGAATGGATGTATAAATGGATACATGAATGAATGGATCGATAACTGTCTGATTGATGTAGGATGCATGTAATGATGGATGGATGCATGGATGGATGAATGGATGGATCAATAGCTGTCTGATGGATGTAGAATGCATGTAATAATGGATGGATGGATGGATGCATGGATGGATGGATGAATGGATATATGGATGGATGGATGGATATATGGATGGATGATGGATAGCTGTGTTTTGGATGAAGGATGGATGGATGGATGGATGAATGGATGGATGGTCCAACGGATGGATGCATGGATGGATGGATAGCTGTGTGATGGATGAAGGATGGATGGATGGATGGGTACATGAATGGATGATGAATAGCTGTGTGATGGATGGAAGGATGGATGGATGGATGGATAGATGCATGGATGGATGGATGATAGCTGTGTGATGGATGTAGGGTGGATGGATAGATGGGTACATGAAAGGATGATAAATAGCTGTGTAATGGATGGAAGGATGGATGGATGGACTGATGGATGCATGCTAAATGGATGGAAGATTAGCTGTGTTATGGAGAAAAGATGGAGGAAGGATGGGTGGATGGATGGATGTACTTATGATGGATGGAAGGTCATGGATGGATGGATGTATTGATGGATGGATTCATGTATGGATAGATGGATGGTTGCATGGATGGATGGTTGCATGCCTGGATGGATGGATGGATAGCTGTGTAATGGATGAAGGATGGATGGATGGATGGATGGATAGATGGATGGATGGCTGTTTGATGGATGAAGGATGGATGCATGGATGGATGATAGCAGTGTGATGGATGAAGGATGGATGGATGGATGGGTGGATGCATGGATGGATGCATGGATGGATGCATGGATGAATGGTTGCACGGATGGATGGATGGATGGTTTCAAGGATGCATGGATGGATGGATGGATGGATAGATGGTTGTATGCATGGATGGATGGATGCACGATGGATGGATGGATGGATGGATGGATAGATGGTTGTATGCATGGATGGATGGATGCACGGATGGATGGATGGATGGATGGATGGATGGATGGATGAATAGATGGATGGATGGATGGTTGCATGGATGGATGGATAGATAAAAGATAAAAGATAAATAGCTTTGTGTGCCTCATGTTGCATAGCCAAGGCACAGGAAACGCTCATAGCACACTACCAGTCCCATTGCAAAGCTAAAAAGAATACATCATAAACACACTATTTATTCACACTATTAAAACACCAGATGACTGTCCAATACTGACATGATGGCAGCGTTCACACAGAATAATAACTTGGCTGCACAAGACAAAAAAGATAAAAATGGCCACCTAGTGGGACATGGATGTGCGGATGGATGGATGGTGTCATAGATGGATGGATGGATGTATGGATGGACGGATGGATGAATGGATGGATGCTTGCATGGATGGATGGATGCATGGATGGATGGATGGATGGATGGATGGATGGTTGCATGGATGGATGGATGGATGGATGCATGGATGGATGGATGGATGCATGGATGAATGGTTGCACGGATGGATGGATGGATGCATGGATGGATGGTTTCAAGGATGCATGGATGGATGGATGGATGGATAGATGGTTGTGTGCATGGATGGATGGATGCACGGATGGATGGATGGATGGATGGATGGATGGATAGATGGTTGTATGCATGGATGGATGGATGCACGGATGGATGGATGGATGGATGGATGGATGGATGGATGGATGGTTGCATGGATGGATGGATAGATAAAAGATAAATAGCTTTGTGTGCCTCATGTTGCATAGCCAAGGCACAGGAAACGCTCATAGCACACTACCAGTCCCATTGCAAAGCTAAAAAGAATACATCATAAACACACTATTTATTCACACTATTAAAATACCAGATGACTGTCCAATTCTGACATGATGGCATCGTTCACACAGAATAATAACTTGGCTGCACAAGACAAAAAGATAAAAATGGCCACCTAGTGGGACATTCGCATGGGAACACAAACTATGTTAAATTTTTAAAATATTAATGTTCGCTTCATTACCCAAGGAAGTGAACACATTATGACTTGTCTTTTTAATATAAGCAGCTGCTCTCAGAGCTGTGCTGGCATTTCCGTGCAGCAGTTATAGATGAGGGACTCTGACTTACTGATGCTCCAAATGTCAGGTCGAGAGGCTAAGAAGCCCCTTCGGACAAATGGGCAGCAATGCAGTTCTGTAAATGTCAGAGGTCCAAGATTGGTGTTTTCTTAAAGGCTGAAGCATGATTAGTTGAGAGGATAAAGGTCTGAGCTTACAAGTCCACTATGAGCCATTCAGGAACCTGCATGTCTATTGAAAGTTATAAATCAGGGGATGGGAAGCTATTTTTGTTTTCAAGAACAAATTTTAGCAGAAAGGATTCAAACTTACACTCTTGCACATGCACTTAAGCAGACAAACAAGAGTGGCTTATGCTGAAGAACGAATAATACTGTGTCCTCTTTAAGGCTGTCAACATTTTTGGTAAGTTGAGACTTATTGATACTACAAAATTTTAAAACAATACAATCTCTGCACCTTCAATAATTGATTAAAAAAGCAGAAGCTTCAAAAACAGCATTTATTTAAGTGGTTCCCAAATGATGTGGCAGAGAACAGTGGCATAACCTGAGGCAAGTCTAGCTGGCTGTGGGAATTTTTACAACCTTACTATGACTATACAACAACTTAAGATACCGTAGCAAATGATAAAGAGGATTCTTGCATGGATATGAGTATAGTCAGACTTTGGCTTAATCCTACGTGGGTCTTGGACGAAGAAGATTTTGAAAAAAAAAAAAAGATCTAAATTGTGAGACAAGCATGAAGAAGAGTAAATCCTCCTGAACCGGCACAAATATATCAGCTTTTGGCACCCTTAGTTGCAAACTTAGTTGTACCTTTTAGACCGTGCACAGTTGAATGCTTCAAGTTTTGATCAGTAAAAGAATAAATTGGGGCTGAGTTAGCTGATTTGGTAGAGAAAGTACCTACAGTGCATTCAGAAAGTTATCAAAACCCCTTAAAAATAATGTTTTCTCTCATTAATCTACACTCAGTACCCCATCATGACAAAGTGAAAACAGGGTATTGGAATTTTTTCCAAATTTGTTAAGAATAAAAAAACTGAAATATCACAATTACATAAGTATTCAGAGCCTTTCCTCAGTACTTAGTTGAAGCACCTTTGGCAGTGATTACAGCCTCCAGTCTTTTTGAATATGACACAGGCTTTGCACACCAGGATTGGGGGATTTTAACCAATGCTTCTTTGCAAATCCTGTCAAGCTCAGTCAGGTTGGATGGGTACAGGTAGACTAGGAGAGAAGGTGCGCACACCAAAAGCTCCCATATCAGGCTTTTATTAGCATTTAAAACAGTGACGTTTCGAGCATACATGCTCCTCTTCAGACTTGTGTCTGTAGGCTCAAAACGTCACTGTTTTAAATGCTAATTAAAGCCTGATATGGGAGCTTTCAGTGTGCACACCTTCTCTCCTAGTCTTCTATGTTGCTTTTGGATCCTGCACCCTATCCACTGATGTGCTTGTTCGACCTCTGATTGTTATTGGATGGGTGCAGATAGACAGTCATTTTCAGGTCTCTCTAAGGTTCATGTCAGGGCTCTGTCTGGGCCCCTCTAGGACATTCACAGAGTTGTCCCTAAGTCACAATTGTGTTGTCTTGACTGTGGGTCACTGTCATGTTTGAAAAGAACCTTCCAACCCAGTCTGAGGTTTTGAGCAAGTTTTCATTGTACTTTGCTCTATTCAGTTTTCCCTAAAGCCTAACCATTCTCCCAGTCACTGCTGCCGAGCAGCATCCCCAGAGCATGATGCTGCCACCACCATGCTTCACTGTTGGTATGGTATCAGGCAGGTGATGAGCGGTGCCTGTCTTCCTCCACACATAACATGTAGAGTTGAGGTCAAAGACTTCAATCTTGGTTTCATCAGACCAGAGAATCTTGTTTCTCACAGTCTGAGGGTCCTTCAGGTGCTTTTTGGCAAACTTCATATGGGTTTTCCTTTGTTTTACGCCAAGGAGAGGGTTCTGCAGCGATTCTGCCATAAAGCCCAGATGGGTGGAGGGCTGCAGTGATGGTTTCCTTGTGGAACTTTGTCCCATCTCCACACAGGATCTCTGGATCTCAGAGTGACCTCTTGGTCGCCTCTCTTACCGAGGTTCTTCTTTCTTCTCAGTTTGGCTGGGCAACCAGCTCTTTGAAGAATCCTGGTTGTACCAAATTTCTTCCATTTGAGAATTATGGGAACTTTGTTTATGTCAGAAATGTTTTTTTTTGTAGCCTTCCCCACATCTGTGCTCGTCAACAATCCTGTGTCTGAGCTCTGCAGGCAGTCCCTTTAACCTCATGGCTGTGGACTCCAATCAAGGTGTAGAAACATCTCAGCAGAGATCCAGAGAAAAAGGAGCCGAGCTAAATTTACAGTCTTTTTGCAAAACTGAATGCTTATGTCAATGTGAGATTTCAGTGTTTTTAATTTTTAACAAATTTGAGGTACTGAGTGTAGATTAATGAGAATGCACTCTATGAATTGAGGCTAGGCTTCTTCACACTGACTCCATTTGCTGTTTCTCTTCTGCCCTCCTGTCCATTAAAGGCAAGAAGCACAAAAAACATGTAGAAGAAAGAAAAGAAAACACTAAATTACCCAGTAGTGGGTGCATATCATTTCTATTTTTGTTGCCATTGTATCATACAGATATCAGGATGGTTTGATATATATTTAGTAGTATCATGTTAAAGTTGGAACTTCTGGTACTATGTAAATGTGTCTATATCTGTAGCAAAGCAGGTATAAAATACACAAAATTTTCCCCTACAGGACGAGCCACAGAAGCAGGAAGACCCCGCCAAGTCCCCGCAAGCCAAGGAAGAGGGCTCCATGAACATCCTCAACTCTCACTCCCCCAAACACGAGAACAACCGTCCCACTTCCATCGCCCACACTCCTAACAACACAGAGGAGAATGCTGAGGTAAACATGCTCCAGAACAACCTGGTATAATATCACCACCTCGATAAGTGTGCAGTGGGAGACCAAAAATATACAAAGCACATGTTAATAACAACAAATCATGATAGGCTAACATTGTTTACACCTTGCAAAGTGCACATTGTAAATTTTTTATAGTTCAATTAGGCCCTAATGTAATAAAAAATCAAGCACAAGATGAATCTAAAGACACAACTTGAGAAGCACAATAGTCCTGTTTACAAGGCCGCCATGCCAGCGCTGATCATTTAGTGGCACCGCTGCCTCCTTTCCTTCCTCCACCTGCCTCTAATGCTGGACTAAAACCTCTGGCTTGGACCAACTAATGACTGACTCTCCTCTCTACTGATGCCCTTGCCTTGGTCTTTGGCCAATGAACTCTTTTTTCCTCATTGTCTCCTCTCCTTCCCCTCCTTCCTCTCCCCTTCTCACCTCTGCCTGCCCCGCCTTACTGTCTCTCCCTCTGCTCGCATGCATTGGTGTTATCGACAAAAATAAAGTGTCTGAAAATTTGCGAAAAAGTGGAAATCAAGTGAATCTGTATTTGCGAAATATTCATGTTTGCTAATAAGTGGATATGTCTAGATTACATGAGGTCAAAGTAATTGCTTGGAGTTGATATTTGAATCTATATACATATATATAACACACGCTGTGTCTTGGTTTTCAATGTGATTTATAATACTTTAATGTAACTTGAGGTTCTTTTGTACTTTTTTGGGTATACATGGAGGATTATAGTTCACAGTTGTTGGAATAAATCTTTTTAATTTTATCCAGCTTGTCCCTGTGTGTTGCTATGAGCTCTTCTTTTCCCTCCAGCCTCTCTCTCTCTATTTCTTTCTTCCTCTCTCTCTTTCTCTCTCTTTCTCGCTTTGTCTTTGCATGTCTGCTCATATTGAAGCCAACTTCTGCCCAACCGCTCCCACTCTAATAATAACTGAATGCACGGCTGACCCTGCTTTTGTGCTACAGTAGGCTGCTCACAGATTACACCACACAAACAATGGCAAGTGAGGGCTGATTCAGCACCACGGACAGCTCTCCAAAATGAACTGAAGCTCCCAGCAGAGTAATCGTGTTTTCATTTCATATACCTTTCTATTTCCATGTCCATCTTTTCCTCTGTAGGATTCTTATTTGTTGCATAAACATGTTTACTATGGAAGCCCTTAGCAGACATGCATCCAGATATTTTATTTGCTGAGTTTTCCCCTGATAATGAGTCAGTTTTGGTTGTTTTCTTGAGAGCTTGACTCCTACATCTCTTATTCACAGCTTTACAAGGCAACAAAACCATAACCTGCTGTAGTCTGGACAATCACGATGACCATCCTGTTTTTTCAATTTTAAGACCACTGGGAAACAGAACCTTAGTCAAACCCCACCCTTCCTTGATTACTGTTAATGAGTTAGACCAAACTCTTGTTGCATGTTAACCTGACAAATCAGATAGACTGTTTCATCCATTCTTGGCAGGTGATTGGACAGATATTTTGTCTGTCACATTCATGATGGACCAATCAGAGCAACAAGACAAAATGAGGTAGTAGACATGCTCAGCTCCAGTGTTAACCTGAACTGTACGGACTAGCATTGCCTTAGTGTTTGAATGGTGGAGCTCGTTGGTGGCTCGTATGTTCTCTGCCAAGAGAAGCTTTCAGTGTGGCTCTTCGCTCTTTAATTCCTTAAGAAATGTGGTTCAGTTCTGACAAAACTGCCGCTACATCAGAGCTAAATGCTACACCAGTGGCAGCCATTGCAATTGTCTTCCAGTACAACAAAACCCCGCCCATAGCTACCACCTCATTCTCCTTAAATGACGCCGATTGGTCCGAACCGTTTGTGGGTCTGATGACAGACATGGAGTCTGTAACAATACGTCAGGGCACATGTAACAATACCAGAGTTTATCTTACCATGAAGGAAGTAAGTGCAGGATGAAAAATACTCCTTAGTAAATGTTTTAATCCTGTTAAAATAACAAAATTAAAGTCACAATATCGCCCCAAAACAAAATGGAAATATCTTGGCTTTGGGTGAAAAATTTTTTAACTGGAAGAAGCATAGCAATGGTTGCAATGAGAGGAGATTCTCTGGTTGTGGGTCAGCAGATCAGTCCAATAAAGGTTTTATTATCCTGTTGATATCTTGCTCACTTAAGCACCACTCTGATTAAGTTTCCTCTCTGAATAAAGGAAGACTTAAGAAAACAACCACATTCTTGTCATGCGTAACGCTGCTACTCATGGATAGAAAAAAGCAGCTGGGAGCCTCAAAGTGATTTAATTCCTTATTATGGCTTACTAATACCAATACCAAGGTAATATTTACCTACCTTTAAACATCAGTTATCATCATGTATTTTAGTCATACGGAGATGAAGTTGTTTCCTGATCTGTGGAAAGTTTGTACATCACAAAAACTGCAGTGCACTTCCATCAGCCCTATTAACGCTGTGCTGTTACTGTCCTCATTATTAAAAGGTTCATGCGTTAAGGCCTGTTTGCAGAGAAAGGGTTATTTTAATGACTGCATAATGGCCCAATGTCTCTGCATGCCAGTGCGTCTGTGAGATGATAGGCCAACAACACAATAAGGGGCTCTTCACAGCTGTGCCTGCTGACTTATGTACAAAGTTTAGGTCGGTGCATTTATTGTGTAGAGCTTTAACAGAGCATCATACAGCCCACCTTCTGTGTTTTAAAATAGTCGAGTTGTTTTCTCGCTCTGTCACTTACTCTTATGAGCTCTTCACAAATTAAACTCATTCAACTAAGGTGGGACATCATTCCCAGCTCCAACATCTGACTTCTGAGGTAAATAGGTCGGAAATGATGACTCGGTGCAATTTTTTTAGATTTTATAGAAAATCTGTACATATTTATGATTTCTTTCATGGCACCAGTTTCAAACCAGAACACCCATGAAGTCTTCTGAGAGGTATCAAGGAATTGGAGGGACAGTGTGGCATACAAATCAAGACAGACATGCCACCAGTTATAGCAGTAAGATTTCTTATTATCACAGGAAAATGGAGTGAATAAATTGAATCGAAGCATGAACCCTTTGGGCTTCCTTAGTTTATCTTGATTCTTTACTATGACACACATTTTTCATGTGTTACTGCGGCCCATGGTCACTGTAGCTCAAACTCACACCTCATTCCATCAATCATCTTACATATTCCTGAATATTTATGCCCTGTTTCATTTGTCTGTGTCTCATGTTGATTATGTGCATCTGTCATCTGTCCTGTATTTATGAAAAGGGCCTATAGGGCGTGGCATGAAGGGGATTATGCAAACATGCTCTGATCACTTTTTATTAGAATTTTTCAGGTATAGAAAAAGTGAAGCTCTGCTCCAAAAGTGTACGATGACAGCAGAAGTTTATCTGCTTCCAGGAGCATTTTTAATTTTTTGTGATAATTATACACCCATAGTGTGACCATAGTCAAAGACATGGTTTTCATCAACATCAGAGACTTAGATGTACATTTTAAGCACATATAATCAATAATGTTATACTGACCTAGTTTCAGAAGTGGTGTTTTAGTAGTGATGAACCAACAGAGATTTATTTTCAGCTCATTCAGCTTCACTGCTTTTATTCACTCGCTTGGAGACTACACTGCCTGCTCAGTAAAAAAGCGGCAGTCAGCCAAAGATAGTGACTGGCTGCTGATCAGAAGGGTGTATTTAGCAGCTGAAGAGCTAGATATTTCCCTGATGAGTTTTAAACCACTGATAAGAGAGAGGAAACAGGCATTTACCAGAGGCTACAACAGTGATTTAGAGGAGAAACTGTTTGCAGTTAACTAAGTAAGATTCAATTGTTTGTAGGCTTTAAGGACCAGTGTGCAGAATTAAGAGGGATGCATTGGTTTTAAATCAAATTTTTATGTTTTTGCATGTATAAGTACTTCAAATTAACAGTGATATTTTCTTTGGCTGTAAATTAAGTTTTCATGGTAACAAATATTGAAATATCCCAGAAATACTGTATATGTGTAAAGCCTCTAAGAGTCCATAAATGGTTGCACTACCTAGACTGGACAAATCAGCCTTTGGCTTGAGAGCATGGGGTTAATGCCTTTGCAAAATTTGGTTATCTAATCTGTAGGGTTACAGTGTTTCATCCTTTTTATAGATTTTATAAACCAATCATGGTAAATATAATTTTGGATTTTGCCAAAGCAAAACAGATTTCTACAAAGTCATGTCAATTAAATAAAAATGTGTAAAGTAAAATAAGTGACTGCATAAAGAGTAACTGACCTATTCAACAGAGGTCCAGCTAATTGGTACCAATAGTCTTACAATTAGTCAAAAGGGGATTGCCTAAGTGTATTGAATGTGTCTCAAGTGACTGTAGTATAGAGACACCTGTGTCTGGAAGGTCCAGTCACTGGTTAATCAGCATTCCTGGCTACTATTACACCATGAAGACAAAAGAACACTCCAAGCACCTCAGAGAAAAGGTTATTGAAAAGTATAAGTCAGGGGATGGACACAAAAAACCTTTGCCAGTCAAAGCGTTATAGGAGAGTGGCAAAGAGAAAGCCACTGTTGAAGAAAATTCATAAAATCTGGACTAGAGTTTACCAAAAGGCATGAGGGACACCCCATGGTCAAGTGGAAGAAAGTTCTTTGGTCTGATGAGACTAAAATGGCCCTCAATACAAGACACTATGTTTGACACCAAAGACCGCACATCACCGTAGACAAGCCCCACTATGAAGCATGGTGGTGGCAGCATCATGCTGTCGGTAAGCTCCTCGGCAGATGCTTCTCCCTCAAAGGCTTGTTAAGGTAGAGGGTAAAATGAATTTGCCAAAATATAGGAAAATCCTGGAGGACAATCATATTTAGTCTGCAAGAAAACGACGGCTTGGGATAAGATTTATATTCCAACATGACAATGACGTGAAGCTGCACAGAAATAGTTTAAAAACAACAAAGTGAATGTTCTGAAGTGGCCAAGTCAAAGCCCAGACCTCAATCCAATAGAGAATTTGTGGCAGGGTTTGAAAAGGGCTGTTAACGTCCAATCCCCGTGACAGAGCTTAAGCAGTTTTGCAAAGAAGAATGGAGTAATACTGCAGTGTCCAAATGTGCAAGCCTGATTGAGACCTATCCACACAGACTTAGTGCTGTGATTGCAGCCAAAGGTGACTCTACTAAATTCTGACTTGGGGTGAATATTTATTCAGTCACTTGTTTTATGTTTGATTTTTTTTAATTGACATTACTTTGTAGAAATCTGTTTTCACTTTCACAGTAAGACTGTGTACAGCAATTTCCCTGTGTTTTATGGCCATAAAAGGGATGACAAACCTGATGGGGCCCTTGGACTACTTTTTTGGGTTTCATGGTATTGACATCCATGGTACAGTTGTTTGAGTTTTTTAGGTTAAAATTCTAGTATTGTATCAACCCTAAATCCTACACACTGGCCCCTTGAGATAAAATGTTAGAAGTGTCCCCTGAGGCCCACTATCATTCTTTACTTTCATTTCACAATGTATTCCTCTGTGACTCCCTACATTGTTGCCTCCTTCTCCACTTACCATATTTCCACATTAGGATGGAGTCACTATCGGCCTGGAAGTGCTCCTCCCTAAAGATGCCAAGCTACACCCAGAGACCAGGACGCCCCTTCAGTACGATGTCTTCCTGTACAAGGTTCCCAACAGTGGAGAGCTTGTCTGCACTCCAAGCCAAGCCCCTCCAACTCACAGCATCGACTCCTACTCCCCTCACCCTGCGCCCAAATCACCCAAAACACCCAAGACCCCCAAGACTCCCAAGACTCCCAAGACACCCAAGTCACCAAAAGTGCCGAAGTCCCCCAGACATACCAAGGACCAGCCACACAGTCCTCGTGAACCCTTGTCCGGGAGGCATTCTTCACCCTGCCGTTACCCCTCACCGAACCGCCACCAGTCACCCAGCCGTCGATCTGAGCCTGGCTGCTATTCCTCCCCCTCCTCCCATCCTTCCTCCCACCGTTCCCCCTCGGAGTACAAAAGCGTGGCCACCTCCTCTTCTGCCTCGCCTCTGTTACGCAGGCCTAGAGGTCGCTCGCAGGGTCCCAGCTCAGAGCAGGAGGAGACGGGGAAGATTGTGCACATTCGTCCATCACCCTCCTCTCCACACCTTACCCAGCCTCCGCCATCGCCATCCAGAGCAAAGTACAGCCCAGCCAGCACCCGGTCCCTCCCACCACTGTCCTAACAGGGCCTTGACCCAACCAGGCATCTACACAAACGCACAGACATCCATCATCTAATTTTACAGCAATCATGGCTCTAACTTTTGTATTAGTGATTATACATCTATTCATCCATCCTTCCAACATTTACACCTTTGAGACAAGCATGACAGCTTGTCTCGGTCTATGGAACTGAAAAGTACATCTGGGACAAACCACAATCTCTAAAAGTCAAACAGGGATGCACCAAATGCACACATGAAACACTGTGTGCTCTACATGTAAATAACAACTTCTCAGCACTCAGGTTTCTGCTCAAAAAAGCACAAAGTGGATGGCCAGCCTCTAAATGAACATGCTCTCCTAGCATGGTGCCAACATCAGCGGCTGCTGAAGATATGCTCTAGTTCTTAAAGGCTTTCTAGATGTTTACCATGTTATTAGCCTTGGTGTTATCAATGCTTGATGTGAATGTTTTGTTACAAAGTGTGTCAGATTTTTTCATGTTTTCACAGGCTTTTTGGTATGTTTTTCATCTTTCTTAATCCTCAATAAATAGATGAATCAATAAAGTCTAAGTTATTGTGTTCTAAAGATGGGCAGAAGAAAAAAATAAGAGGTAAAAAACACAAGAGAAGAAGAGACTGATGCAAGACTGCAGGTATCTAAAAATGGACTCTGCTGCCCTCTTGTGGAAAACAAGAGTAAACTGAAAGCTGATACATTCAGCATTATAATAATAAGTGAGATAGAAAAAGAAAAACATCACATATCAGCCTAATATCTATTTCTGAGACTTTTCTATCTGCTATAGCCTGGTTTTTGTCAAGAATATCAACTAAACTGGGTCATGTGTGATTGTCTCCTGCATAGAACCCACATCCATTTAACAAAACGTTGGGTAAATGTATGAAACTACCATACTGATAAAAGAAAGAAGTTTCACTGCTGTCACCAGTTTGGTGTGTGTTGTAAGTGTGTTGTGATAAGGTAAATACTGCATGTAAACAGGGCAGTTACACAGAGATGGAAAAAGCACAAGACTACCATACTCAGGTAAAGGTGAAGCTACTTTGGTAAAACTTTATTAAATTAAAAATAAAAATACTGATGCTTGATGCATCAACATATGGAAGCCCATTTCTGCAAATTATGAAAGAAAAATGTTGAAGTTAGGGAATTAAGGAATCCTAAGTCAAAATTATGAGATAAAAAGTCACAATTATGGGACAGAAAGTCATAATTAGGAGATAAAAAGCTATAATTAGGAGATAAAAAGTCAGAATTATAAGAGCAAAGGTCACAATTATGACACAAAAATCATAATTATGCAATAAATAAATATTCGATAAAAAGTCAAAATTATGAGACAAAAGGTCAAATTATGAGACAGAAAGTCATAATTATGAGATAAAAAGTCAAAATTATTAGATAAAAAGTTGAAATTATGAGATAAAAGGTCAAAATTATCAAACAAAAAGTCATAATTATGAGATAAAAAGTCAGAATTATTAAATAAAAAGTCAAAATTATGAGATAAAAAGTCATAATTATGAGACAAAAAGTCATAATTTTTTGATAAAAAGTCAAAATTATGAGATAAAAAGTCCTAATTATGAGACAAAACATCATAATTTTGAGATAAAAAGTCAAAATTATTAGATAAAATAATTTTGACAAAAACTTTTATCTCATTGCCTTTTTAGCTCATAATTTTGACCTAAAATCTTATGATAATGACTTTTTATCTGATTATTTCAGTTATAACTTTTATCCCATAATGTCAACCTTGTATCTCATAATTTTGACTTTTTTTCCCATAATAATGAGTTGGGATACTTTTTTCAAGAATTGCCTTACTTTCACATTTTTTCTTTTTGTATTTGGCAGAAATGAGCTTTCATATTATCATCTCTGAGAATGCAAGGTAATAAATGACCACCTCTCATGAACTCTCTTCACACTCCACTGCATCCGCAGCTGTGTAAACAATCAGGGTTTGTTTTGGTTCATCTCTCTTTCATGTGCTGGGAATGCCAGTGTGTATGGCGCTCTTTACAGGGTCATGTCATGTACACATGTTCACTTGCACACACACACACACACACACACACAGATTGATGCCTTAACGGCTTATGGATCAAAAATAATAATTTGAACAGGTTTCAATGGGGACTTTTCACACACTTAGGATATTGACGCTATAAAAGAGGCTTACTTTATTTACACTGGGCTGATTGTGGTTGGGCCAGAATTTTTAAAATTGTGCAAAAATGAACAAAAACATAAATTCTGTGATGATATTAATTGTGAAAGAGGACAGAGCTATTTAAAGAATATCAAAAAAGTATACATTTTAGGCTCATGGGGTACCAGAGGGTTAAATTTATCTAGCTACATGATCCTCCTGCCAGCTGAGAGGAGGATCAGGAAAGCCACATCCATTGAGCCACATCCTTATCCTGAGAGGGGCGGAGTCAGACAGCTCCTTCTGAGCAGGGCTGAAACAGAGGGGTTTTTAGACATGCAAAAATCCAATACTGGAGTGTTTTTTTTTCAGCAACAAACTTCACAGGCATGTTTTGGGGACCTCTAAGATCAATATAAACTTGTCTTAAAAGGGTAAAATATGTCCCCTTTAACTTTTTGGATCATTCCTTTGGCTTTGCTATGATGTTTCTAACATGCAGTCAACATGACACTAAGCAAATCCCTCTCAGTTCAGGTATTAGTTGCATTAGGTGTGCTTGACACAAAACTGGTTTTGCATATTTGAGCTGTTGTTAGGGATTCTGTAGAGGGGTTAAATAATTTTGAGACTGGAGAAGTCATTTTAAGCGACATTAGTGGAAATAGCCAGCAATTTCAACTCCTTTTGTTTGATTTGCTCATGGGCTGCATGGCGGCACATTGGTTAGCGCTGTTGCCTCACAGTGAAAAGGTCCCTGGTTTATTTCCCATTCAAGACTGTTCTGTGCAGAGTTTTCATGTGTGGGTTCTCTCCAGGTACTCCAGCTTCCTCCCACCACCAGACATGCCTGTTAGGTTAATTGGTGACTCTAAATTAGCTGTGAGTGTGAGCATGCCTGGTTGTCTGTCTCTATATGTCAGCCCTGCCATTGACTGGCCACAAGTCCAGGGTGTTCCCCACCTCTTGCCCAGTGACAGCTGGGATAGGCTCCAGCCCCTCTGCAACCCCAATGGAATAAGTGGTATAAAAAAATGGATGGATGGATGATTTGTTCATTGCAGAAAGTCTGCAGATTTTCACAATAAACCTGATTTGCAGTGAGGGTAGACTCATTTTGATTGCAACTGTATATTATGGGCTGGTAGGATAGGATGTGCTTGCAATAGGGGAAGGGGAATGGTTCTTTACTTATGTTGCAGCAATTTACTCTTGTCAATTAACAAACAAACTCAAATATATACACTATATTGCCAAAAGTATTCACTCACCCATCCAAATAATTGAAATCAGGTGTTCCAATCACTTCCATGGCCACAGGTGTATAAAATCAAGCACCTGGGCATGCAGACTGTTTCTACATACATTTGTGAAAGAATGGGTCGCTCTCAGGAGCTCAGTGAATTCCAGCGTGGTACTGTGATAGGATGCCACCTGTGCAACAAGTCCAGTGGTGAAATTTCCTCGCTCTTAAATATTCCACAGTCAACTGGCAGTGGTGTTATAACAAAGTGGAAGCAATTGGGAATGACAGCGACTCAGCCACCAAGTGGTAGGCTACCTAAAATGACGGAGCAGGGTCAGCGGATGCTGAGGTGCATAGTGCGCAGAGGTTGCCAACTTTCTGCTGAGTGAATGGCTACAGACCTCCAAACTTCATGTGGCCTTCAGATAAGTTCAAGAACAGTGCGTAGAGAGCTTCATGGAATGGGTTTCCATGGCCGAGCAGCTGCATCCAAGTCATACATCACCAAGTGCAATGCAAAGCATCAGATGCAGAGTCTGAGTTTGGCGGTTGCCAGGGGAATGGTACTTGTCTGACTGCATTGTGTCAAGTGTAAAGTTTGGTGGAGGGGGGATTATGGTGTGGGGTTGTTTTACAGGAGCTGGGTTTGGCCCCTTAGTTCTAGTGAAAGGAACTCTGAATGCTTCAGCATACCAAGAAATTTTTGGACAATTCCATACTCCCAACTTTGGAACAGTTTGGGGATGGCCCCTTCCTGTTCCAACATGACTGTGCACCAGTGCACAAAGCAAGGTCCATAAAGACATAAATGAGAGAGTCTGGTGTGGATGAACTTGACTGACCTGCACAGAGTCCTGACCTCAACCTGATAGAACACCTTTGGGGTGAATTAGAGTGGAGACTGAGAGCCAGGCCTTCTCATCCAACATCAGTGTGTGATCTCACAGTTGCACTTCTGGAAGAATGGTCAAAAGTTCCCATAAACACACTCCTAAACCTTGTGGAAAGCCTTCCTTGAAGAGTTGAAGCTGTTTTAGCTGCAAAGGGTGGACCGACATCATATTAAACCCTATGGACTAAGAATGGGATATAAATCAAGTTTATATACGAGTCAAGGCAGGTGAGTGAATACTTTTGGCCATATAGTGTATATTTCACCTCGTGCCAAACGACAGAATCTACAGAAATTAAAGCATTAATCAATACTGAAATACTCTAAATTTCAATATTAGTGATATCACATTTATAAAACATGTTCTGCTCAAATGAAATATTAAATAAATCAGTGTAGAATAATAAAAGTACATGAAAAATATAAGGAGCTCCAACAAAGTGACTACCCTCAATAATCAGATTACAGGAAAGCAGATTAAAACCAAATTACAGAGCACACGTATTGCCATAATTAATAAAACAGATTTACTGACCAATATTTTAAATTATGACAGATCAAATGTACTTCCCAAGAGCTTTATTTAGTCAGTCTAGATACAAAGAAGACAGAGTTTTTCTCTTTGAATCTCTTATAATCCAGGAGTTCTTCCGGCACTTTCCCCATGTTGTTAGTATAATTTCCACAATGTGACCTCTTCCACTGTGCTTTAGCGCTTTAGGCTAAAGCAGCTCAGCTCTTTTGTTCTTTGACTATTTCCTGGTTTAAAAGAAACTTTTTCATTCCACATGGATCTGCTCAAGGTGAACGTATTCTTTCAGTTCCTTCATTTTCCTGAAATAGGCCATGCTAGCCATGAAAAGAGTAATTGACAGGCTCTAAAGTGGAGAGAGTGTATTTCTCAGTGACTCTCAAAACCTCTAAAGAGCTCTCCACCTGCAACGCACCTGCAGTTCGTCCTCTTTGTCCTTAGTTGTCTTTTTTTTTTCCTTCGGCTGCCAAGCATCAAGAAATGTCCCAGTACTTTTCTGCAAGGGTAGAGAATTTATCAGTGATCTCAAGAAGGTTTCACCCTGGAAGTAAAATACTTTCACTTTGAAAAATGAGGATGTTACCTCAAAATTGTGTTTCTTACTGGGTGCTTGTGAACTTGATTCTGTTTACAGTTTATTATAAGAGGTACAGTGCATTTAGAAAGTGCTCTGCTGCTTTGACCTCATTGCTTGGTCTTTGCTTTGATATGCATTATCAGCTGCATATCAGAGTTTAGATGAATTCAAACGACTGCAGCATCAGGCTGCATCATAACATAAAGGGTTCTAAATATTTTCTGAATACATGTATTAAGATACATTTGATAAGCACTTAAAATGAACAAGCCTATATCAAAATGGCTCAGAAAAGGTTGGACATCCCTGGCTTGGACTTTAGAAAGAGTTTCTGGCAGAGATAACAGGAAAATGGGGAGCATACGCTGCTCTTGCATGATAAGAAATTTGCTCTTCTTTCAGAGTAACACAGGGCTTAGAGCACAGTGCCATCTGCGTGGGCAAATTGGTTCCATATCATAACAGCCCGTACGTAATTCCTAAGCCCTTAGCATTTCATTCAATTCCACACACAGTCCCCTACCATCTGCCTACGACAAACCAGGCTTTCTCTTTCTGTAAAGTTACGCCCAGCAGTGTGAGAATCAGAGAGCTGTTGCCTTCGGATGTAAAGTTTGCAGTGGGTGGTGGTCAATGCAGATGGATGCTTCTTACAGTGCAGGATCTCCTCACACCCTATAGAAAACTGAGACATAATTTTCCTTTAAAATAACCACTTTGTCTTTTAGCCTTAACCTAGCCTAATGACAGACAGCAGATGCCACCCTGTACGTTGACTCACAGAGTACAAAGTCAGGTTTTCAGGGGCAACCAGAGCAGTTGGCAGCAAGACAGATGCACTCTTATGTTATATCTTGGATTTGTAGTGTTTTTCACAATTAAGTTGACAACATATGTTGAAGCCTATGAAAACAACGAAGATGGATGGTCCAGGACACCTCTGAGAGAAAGGAAATTTCCATCAAGAAAAACCCCAAAAAGGTGAAAAAGAAGACCTCAGTCTCAACTACAACTCCTGGCTAACTTTAAAGCTAACAACAACTGCCAGTAACTGCCATGGAACACTGCCTGATCAACAGGAGACTACTGAATGCTACCTTTTGAGGTAGCATGGGGCGGCGCATACAAACACAGCGGCCCAGCACTCCATCACTAGCAGCAAAACAAAGCCCTACACTTACACCAGAACTGACAGTGGATCATGGAGTTTACATCTTTCTTGATGGAGATTATCCGGAGAATGTGGCGCTAGGAGACTGACAGGAGGAGGACGTGGAGCAACACAACACCTACAGCCAGTGGGGAGGAGGCAGCGACGGCATTGTGTGAGAAGGCGAAAGCGGGTCAAACAAGCCGGGCTGCAGGCTAGGCTAAGAGCGGCCCCACATAAAATCTGCCCTACCAAGCATCTTTCTCCCGGATGTCGGCTTCCTTGCCAGCAGGATGGATGTCGTGAGGCTGCAGACTTCTATCCACCGCTTGGACCACTGTGTTTGCAGCTACATAGGAGACTGCCAAACGTAATTTTGATGTGTTTTTTACAATGCAATGACAATAAAGATCTATCTATCTATCTATCTATCTATCTATCTGTCTATCTATCGTTTCTGACGGCCTTACATAAGAGTGTGGTATAAATATTCATCTAAATCACAGAGCAGAGGGCTCTCTCTGCTCCTGTCTTCTCTTTTCCTCTCTTCTCAGTAGCTGAAGAAGCATGACTCAAACACAGTTGCAAATGATCTCTTCAAAAACATGAATATAAACTTACATTAGATAATAAAAATCTGTTTGTTTTATCTTTATTTATTTATTTTGATTTTTAAAATTATTTTTAAAGCAGTGATTCTCAGCTGGTCCAGCCTCAGGACCCTCCAGTCTCTCTTATGACAAATTGTGACCCAAATTTCCAAATATTTCAACAACACATTTTTAGTTAATTGATACTTGCAGTTTTGAGTGTGACTGGACCAAAATACATGATGTGAAAAATAGAAGGGACAAAAAATGACAAGTTCTACACCCTCTTTTTCCATCATTATGTGAAGCTTTATTTATTGTAAGAAAAGGGGAGACAAGAGTTGAAATATTGACCAACTATCACAGTGTCACTCCTCTGCTCACCTGCTGCATTTTCACTCACACTGCCTCTGCTCCACTCTGCCAGTCAGCCACGCCCACCTCATCAGCCAACTCTGCTCACCTGTGCTCTCAGCTGCCTCTCATGCTCAATCAAGCCAGTTTTAAGCCTCCTCTGCTCAGTCAGACTCTGCCAGATTGTTCTTAGCCCTCATGCAAGACTTTCCAGCACTCTCTTTAGGATTGACTACCCGGTACCGACCCTGCTTGTCTCTGACCTCTGAACCGCGTCTCTGCCCTGGAAAAACACCTAAGCCTTCTGTCCCTGACCTCAACTTTTTGCCTCTGTGGATTGGATTCTGTTTGCTCGGCTTCTGGACTCCTCAGCTGGTGTGTGACAGCTCTGCTCAGATACAGTGAGTGTGCTCCTCCTGCTGGATCTTCTGGTTCTGACCCATCTTCTGTCTCTCCCCCGACTGGGCAGCTCTTCAGAAGTGATTGTTTATTGTTGATTCAAGTGCTGTTCAGCTGTGATCATTAAAGGACATTACATCTATTCTCCTTCTCTAGTGTGTTGCTATTGGGTACTAAAACCACCCGTTACACCAACCATTTAAATTTACCCAATTTCACAGTAAAAAGGGTAAAATGAAATGTATCGATGCATGTCCACTAAGGACTTCAGGACTTTTTGCCACCACTTTTTTTTATCAGACACCTATTTGTGACCCACTGAAAACTGCTCTGCGACCCACTTTTAGGTCCCGACCATAGACTGTAGAAAGAATTGGACAAACCCTCAGCCGTCTGCTTACAATAGGTGGACGCAAACAGCTCTTGAAGCCAATCCAGGCAGCTTACATATTGAAATTGCGGTCTCAGCCAAACTTTGGATCAACCAAACGGGCTGCACACCTAGCGCAACTTCCTGTCAGCTAGCTAGCTAGCATTCTGGTTGACAGAAACGTAGCTTCTGCCTGTCGAGCTATCTGTCAATCAAATGAGATGGGCCAATCAGTGCGCAGTGAGCTTTTCCCTAAATATAATCTAAACCATTGTGGTACCCCCCCCCCCACCCTCTTCACAAAGTGAAGACAGATCTAAAGTTCACTGAATACAATTTAAAAACATTTGTTTGAAATATAAACAGAGCTCAATATTACTTTTTTCTTTGCTCACCAGCCACTTTGGCTAGTGGGTTTTCAAAGTTCTTTTCCACACTGGATTTCACTAGCCACAATTTCCTTCTTGGAAATGTTATTAATCAATAAAGGGATATTTCAGTATTTTTAAAGTTAGATCATATGAGGTACTGAGCAGTAGAAGTGCCATTTGCCTGCAGTAATTTAGTGTTGCTCCTTTAAGAAAGGCTTGCTGGTTGTACTGGCCAGCTAGGTAATACAACAGTGATCAGCAACTGGCAGCCCAGGGCCACATCAGGCCACCCACATCTTCCTATCCAGCAACCCGTTATCAAATAAAGGACATGTGCAGAGGACAAACATATCTTCTCTCGTTGTTGTTGTTTTCTTTTTAAATAAACTCCCTACAGCTATTAAAACAACTCCAAAAAACAACTGAAATTGAAAACATTTTATGAGGAATTAGTTTATCCACCAGCAAGCCATTACTAGCTAATATGATGCATGTTAAATACATATTTACCAGTCCATTCTTTAGAAAAAATGCAGTTTTCTGGGGCAATTTTTGATTTCAGGTATTTTGTGAGTGCAATTTTCCTGCTTGGGTTTTTCCACATACAAGCATCAAACCCAGTGACAGACTACATAAAAGCAACAGAAATGTTCAGCCAAAATATCTCAGTTGCCCCCTTGTGGCCAGCTGCGATACAGGGACTAATCTCACTCTTAAAGCCTGAAAATTTTGCAAATTTGAAAGAAAATCTAATATTTAAACAAAAATATGTTAATTATACCATTTCAAAAAGTTTTTTAGCTTATTTGAAAGTTTGGCTCCTAAAGTGCCTGTATAGGAAGAGGCTGGCCCTTGTACAAATGTAGCTGATGACCCCTGCTATACAGTGTAACAGATGGGTGCAGTTTATCCATGGAATTAAGTTTTGGGTGAAAAAAGGTGCCACAAAACAATGTTGGTTTGAATGTACGCACCTCTGAAAACTTTTGAAGCATTTAATTTTTCACATGAAAGCCTCTGTATTATTGCCATTATTTGGAAATATTCACATTGCAAAATAGTGACAAAAACAACAGAGGCTTTCAGGGTAAAAAAATAAACTGTTAAAAATGTTTCAACAGTGCATACGTTTGAACCAACATTGTTACAGGGGCAGATTTTTTTCCAAAAACTTGCTAAGTTCTGCAGAGAAACTGTACCCATCTGTTATAGCCTAGCTTCCTGACCGTTACAACCAGCAAGTCCTTCTCAAAGGAGCAATGCTCACTGAAATCACTGGAGGCTAATGTCACAACCACTGCTAGGTACCTCATATGACCCAACTTAGAAAATACTGAAATATCCCTTTAAGGTTGACTATGATGTGCTAAAATTAACTAAAACTAGATCCTTTGAAATGTAAATGAATCGTAGTCCTGACTTTGAACAACTTTTCTCATCAACCGTGGAGAAAACAACAAATTAGCAGACTAAGTTTGTGGTCTGATATAAAGTGGGCTCAAATCTAACACTAAACCTCAGGATGTGATGAAGAGGCTAGTGGCTACTGCACTACCTGCCATGGATGAAATCACCTGCATGTGGCTGGTAGGAGGGTGTTCATGTTGAGTCCACATCTCTCTCATGGTTGTAGTTTTCACCACTGAGTGGCAGCGTTGCCCCATTGTTCTGCTTGTTCTGCTACTGTAGATACAGATAAGATCCTCTGGCACTTTGAAACCGCTGATCTGCATCTTCATTAACATTCTCTGTGAGTGTCGACCAAGGGAGTGTGTGCTGATTCAACATGATGCTGTGATAATTGATGTTGTTATCATGAAGATATCAGGGCGATCTCACGTGATCTCACAGTTCTTTGAAGAGGAGGAGATGTGAGCCGAGATAGTGCACAGGTGTGTGCGGAAGATCTGCAGGTAAAGCTGAGCTGTGCTGATGATGAGGCTGAATACTGTACATCCAGCTGTCCTTAACAGCTTCATTACTGCCTCTTTAAATGAGACTCTAAAGTATTTTTGCTGACCCAAAACAGATGTAATTTTCTCTCACTTGTTCCTCCTCTGCCCTCCGTTCTGTCTCAAACTCACACACATATATTCACTAACACACACTCAGGTCTCCTGAGACCCTTTCACAGCAGATGAAGGTATTCATAATTAGTTGAATACCCACACAGTGCAGTGAGTTGGCTGCATTTTCACACCAAACTACATCTGAATTTTAATCCTTTTTGACAAAGCATTGATTCTTAATTCTTTTGATCTGTTTGTTTACTTTTAACCAAAAAAAGATGCTTACTAATGAAAAATCCAGACTTCACCATCTGAGAGAGTTAACCTTCTCGGTAAAACATCACTACTTTTGTTTTCATGCTTTTAAGGCTTGAAAAAGGATTCTGTCTGGTGTATTTTACTCTCCTTAATGTTAAATGCGCTGTACGGAAATTCCACCACAAGGGGGCCCTCAGTCAAAATATTAACAAAAAGAAAAAAGTCAAGATGTGCTTCTCAGCCTCTTTACTTACTATCTTTTTTGAGTGAGGACTTTGTATAATAAAAAATGCCAGAAAGTAAGTAAAGTAACTGCATCTTATGGGGTGCAGCAGTCTTTGCTGATAAGAGTCTAGATGAAACAAGGTTCATTTCAAAGCAGAGGTCCTGACCCACAGGAGGACCATGAAAAACTGAAATGATAACACTATAAAATATATTTCTATATACACTAGGGATATCAGCATTAATACATAAGCTCCATAATAAGTCTTTTTTTTTAAATCGCGCATCACATGCCTTATTGTTGGTTAAGCCACTGAGCGTCTCCTGCAGCCACAGTGATGTAAAATAATTCCACCACTGCTCATTAAGGCCTCCTTTCCCTTTAAAAGCCCACAGAATGATCATCGGACAAGTCGAAAGTCATCTACACATCTTGTCATCAAAGATACACATTTTACTGTTCCCTTATTTCCTTTTGAATCCTTATCAGGGTCCTTTTTCCGTGGTTCAGTTCATGTGATAAACTTCAAAGTTCTTTTTTTTCTCTACCTGAAGTTTGGATAAAGGGCTTCTTCCAAACAAGCAGTCCATTTCCTGATGTTAAAGAGAGTGAGAAATTTGTGCCCATTCATTCTGTCACAGTTTCACTCCTCTGCTCACCTGCTTCATTCAGTACTTTTCCACTAACTCTGCCTCTGCTCCGCTCTGCCAGCCAGCCACGCACACCTCATCAGCCAACTCTGCCCACCTGTGCTCTCAGTTGCCTCTCATGCTCAATCAAGCCAGTTTTAAGCCACCTCTGCTCATTCAGACTCTGCCAGATTGTTCTTAAGGCGGCCTTACACCTAACAACTTTTTCTCCGATTTCAAAGTTGCAGACGAAATTCCAAAGTCGGAGTAAGATTATGGGAGTCTTGCTAAACTCGCAGCTTGCTCCCGTTGTCTTTGTCCTTAGGTGTAAGGTGGTCATTAGACTCGATTTTAGCCATTTTAAGGCGGTCTTTCTTCTGTCTTGGCGTTACAATAATATCAAAGTCTTAGGTCTAGTCGCGTGCAAACTGTTTCTCAGTGACGCGAAAGTCGTCCACGACCAATGGGAGCCGGTGTTGTACGTCAGTCTAGAGTCGTTGAATGTCCACTCATAACTCAGGAGATAGAGAAACATTTCTGCTCAGAGCTGCAGTCATATCTCTGCACCTGTGTGTTTGTGCGCCTTGTCAATTCATTCCAGGCTGACATGACAGGTATAGTAAATCGCCACGGGATTTACAAAGTAAAAGCCTGATTGGTTTGTTACCGTGGTGACACGACTCGCATTTTCATAGGGTACTTTTATCCTGAATTCTTTCCGAGATAGTTCCACGGTTGTTGCAGTAACATGCAAAGTTGCTTTGGTGTTTAACCTTCCTATCATTTGTTACATTGAAAGAGATATTAACTCAAATGTGATCTCCTTCTACATCTTGTTCTCTGCTCAAAATTGTTGTTGTGAATTTCCACCAGATGCATGATGGGAAATAATCTCAAAAGGAATCATATTCTAGTCTTGTAGTTAGTGACTAGCAGTCTTTGCAAAATCTTAGTCTGAGACTAAAAACTCAACGGCTTGCTGACAAATTGTCTTTAGATGTGAGAAGGTCTCAGATGTCAGTGTTCTTAGAGTCTTTTACGCATTTTAGCAAAGTCCTCTGGTGTAAGGCCGGCATTAGCCATCATGCAAGACTTTCCAGCACTCACCATTGGATTGACTACCGCGAACCAACCTTGCCAACCTGTGGCCTCTGAACTTTATCTCTGCCCTGGAAATCACCTAAGCGTCTGTCCCTGACCTCGAGTTTTGCCTCTGCATTTTGGATCCTGTCTGCTCAGTTCCTGGACTGCTTGTGTTTCACAGCATTGCTCAAATACAGTAAGTGGGTTTTTTTCTTGCTGGTTCTTCTGGCTCTGACCCGTCTTCTGCTTCTCCCTGGCTGGGCTGTTTATTACGAACTGATCATTTATAGTTGAACCTGTTTTTTTTTTTTATCAATTTGAACTGAGTTTGATTAAATATCATCATGTCTATTACTCCAACTCAAGTGTGTTGCAATTGGTACAAAAACCCCAAGTTACAGAGCATTTATGAGGTCAGGCACTGATGTTGGACCAAAAGGCCTGGCTCACAGTCTCTGTTCCAATTCATCCAAAAGGTGCTTGATAGGGTTGAGATCAGGGCTCTGTGCGGGCCAGTCAACATGTCTTTATAGTTCTTTCTTTGTGCTCTGGAGCACAGTAATGTTGGAGCAGAAAAGAGCCTTTCCCAAACTGTTGCCATAAAGTTGTAAGCATAGCATCGTCCAAAATGTCTTGGTATACTGAAGCATGAAAACTGGCCTTCACTGGAGATAAGGGTCTAGCTCAAAGCCAGAAAACAGCCCCATACCATCATCGCTCCTCCTCACAGTTGGCACAATATATGTTCCCCTGGCATCCTCCAAACCCAGACTCACCCTTCTGACTGCCAGACAGAGAAGCAACAAGTCACTCCACAGAACACATTTTCTACTGCCTCACAGTCCAGTGTTGGTGTGTTTTACACTACTCCATCTGATTCTTGGCATTGGACCTGATGATTTGAGGCTTGCAGCCCGCTACAGCTATGGAATCAGCAGAGCATTGGAGCACCATGCGCCTAAGCAATCGTTGACCTCGCTCTGTGATTTTATCTGGTCTTCTGCTTCGTGGCTGAGTTGCTGTTGTTCCTAAAGGCTTCCACTTTCTAATAATGTTACTTATTAGATCCAGCAGGGAGGAAATTTCATGAGCTGTCTTATTACAAAGGTGGCATCCATCACAGTACGATGCTTAGAGCCACTGAGCTCATTTAGGATCACAAATGTTTACAAATGGAGACTGCAAGGTTAGGTGCTTGATTTTATGCCACAAGTTTTTGAATTTAGAGATAAAAAACTGGCATGGCAAAGTTTAGGAAAGTTAGCAGTGGAGGGGCTGGAGCTGAGCAGCGTGTCTACGTTATGTACCTTTAAGAGACCCCCTACTCACTCTCTGTCTCCTGGTGTCTTTGTGTTGTTGCTTTTGTGTTCGCTCTTCTCTGTAAGTCTGAATGGTTTTCATTTCAGGAGTTGGAAATGTCATGAGTGTGTATGTGTGTGAGAGAGAGAAAGGGAAGCATCATAAAGGGTCAATCCACCCAAATAAGAAAAAAGAAATCTATCTCTCAATTTTGTCTCAGTAACAATCCATGCATGTAGTGTATTTGTTTGGGATTTGGTTGGCTTGCTTGGATGAACACTAATAATGTTCTTTTCTCCTGCTTTATATTCAGGCTGTGACAGCATGTCTCCTAATCTCACAATATAAATGTATCCGCACAAGATACCAGTATGTTTGCATATATATATATATATATATGTGTGTGTGTGTGTGTGTGTGTGTGTGTGTGTGTGTTATTTAGGCAATCTGAAATAACTTTGGTTTTATCAACAAATCCAACAAAAAGGACTTCAACAGATGTTACAAACAGTTAATTTATGTATAGCAAGCAAAAGTAGTCCAACAGCAGAGTAGCGCACAACAGCGGGCATGATTTTAGCACAATGGACCCTAATATGCACTAATATCTTCATAATGTAGAATAATAAGAGTTAAAAAGTTACTATCACTCTTAAGACTTCTTTGTATGGAAGCTCTGAAAGGACACTTATCCAAACATTTATCATGATTTTACATAACAAGGATAAAATTTCAGTCGTTATGCTCATCATTTTGACTTATTTATCTTGTTAGCTGTTGGTTAGAAACCCTGGGTTTTGATAACCTGATTTCCACAGAGTGCCCCAGTCATCTGCTTTCAGCACTATGTAACTCTGGCAGGGGGCTACACTGAGAGGTGTGCTAAGTTAAAAAAGCAGCCGGTTAGCCTGATTCAGTGCTATCTGATACGATATCTGCGGCTTAGAGACAGAAGATGGACGGTGACTGATAAAGCTAAGAAAAGAATGAAGGAGTTAGTCCGAGCAAGAGGCAACAATCTGTCAGCAGAGTGTACAACCCTGCAGAAATCATTCATTACAGATTGCTATGTAGTATGTTGTCTCGGGAAACGTCTCAGGTTTGCATGCAAATGAATAAATATCTTCAAGCTATACCATATGGACAAAAGTATTTGTCCACACGGATCAGCCACTGAATTCAGGTGTTTTAATCAGCCCTGTTGCCACATGTAAACAAGCACCTAGCCATGTAGTCTCCATTTGAAAACATTTGTTATCCTAAATGGGTCGTTCTGAAGAGCTCAGTGACTTCAAATGTGGCACTGTGATGGATGCCACATTTGCTATAAGACGATATGTGAAGTTTGAACCTGGCTTGATATTACACAATCAACTGTATGTGATATTATTAGAAAGTGGAACAACAGCAACTCAGCCACAAAAAATCCCAGAGCGGGGTCAGCGACTGCTATGGTGCCAACACTCTGCTGATTCCACAGCTGAAGAGTTCTGAACTTCAACTGGCATTATTCTAAACATGTAAACTGTGTGGTGGGAGCTTAATGATTGGGTTTCCATGGCCAACAGCTGCATACAAGCCTTGCATCACTAAGTCCAATGCCAAGCATCAGATGAAGTGAAATCACACTGATACTAGACTGTGGAGCAGTTGAAACGTGTTCCTTGGAGTGACGAATTCTGCTTCTCTGTTTGGCAGTCAGATGGGTGAGTCTGGGGTTCGGGTAGAACATTACCTGCCTGACTGCACTGTGAAGTTTGGTGGAAGAGGGATAACAGTATGGGGCTGTTTTTCAGGGTTAGGGCTAGACCCCTTATCTTCAGTGAAGGCCAGTTTTCGTGCTTCAGTATACCAAGACATTTTGGACAATGCTATGTTACCAGCTGTGTGGCAACAGTTTAGGAAGGCCCTTCTCCATTCCAACACAACTGTGCCCCAGTGCACAAAGCAAGAACTATAAAGACAGGGTTTGATGAGTTCAGTGTGGAAGAGTTTGACTGGACCGCACAGAGCCCTAACCTGAACCCTATCAAGCACCTTTGGAATGAACTGGGATGGAGATTGCGAGTCAAGCTTTCTACAAATTCCCACAAAATCTTGTGGAAAGCCTTTCAAGATGAATGGAGACTGTTGGATTTTCTCAGTGCTATCGATGCTATCAGGTAACAGTTGTTTACATTCGGGTTGCGGATTAATATGGCAGCATGGCAGTCGAGCTACAATATGTAAACACACAAAAGATATTCAATTCTATGCTCTATAAACAAATGAACTACATTTTTATAGCGAGACAAATACAAGTCTAATTAACCCTAGGTCTGCACAGAAAACTCCACACATTAACCTGCTCCATGAGTGTCAAAGATCACTCTTCCTCTTCTCCTCTTCCTCCTCTCCTCACTCTCATTTTCAGCTGTCATTTTGTTTATCACCTGCAGTAATGTCCCTCTCTTTCTCTCTCTCTCTTTACCCCCCACCTGCAGCCTCCTCCCTCGGCTTCCATATTGATTTACTTGATATCCCGTGGTCACATTCTTGTGGCGAAGGTTTCCGGCTGAAAACCGCTGACATTTACCACTCAGTCGCAACGTTTAGCTCGTTTAAACCCCACAAAATAGTAAGCCTTGCATGCTGATGCAATTAAATGTAAATATTTTGAACATCTAACAGCATTATGAGAGATTTTATTACATCTTTGATATTTGAGTCATAGTCCTGAATGTTTAAACTCAACATCCACATACAAACAAGATTTCAGGTTACCTTTTGGTATAAAACTTATCCTTTAACTTGGTTTGGAATCTTACTCCTGCTCTTCTTTCACTTTTTACCCCTGATTCTCTAAGGGCAGCCTCTTTGATTCAAGGATGTTTACAGAAAAATGAAAGGTAGTGAGAGTGACCGCTTTTGTTCAGGTCAAATAACATTGATTGACACCCATGCACACACTCTGAGCATATCTGAGGGCAGGATAGGAACACCAGCAGAGAGGAAGGTGGGGACCCAAAGGCTGCACCCTGCTCTCACCAGGTGGTCGCTGGAAGGAAGGAACCCAAATTTACCAACGCATGGGAGGCATCACACGCGCTGCACAGACACAAATACGCATGCGCTCTCATGAGACGCAGGTGTGCACGATTAGGAGGGGCTCAGCGCAGCAGGAGGACCGGCAGTGAGGCTTAGAGGGATGAGCCGGGGATAGAGGAGCATGTGAAATTACTAACAGAGGTATTTTTGATGTTCATATCTAGTCTGGAGCAATAAAGCTTGTGGATTAATCACGAAAACCCCCCACAACATATGATTCTAAATAATACAAAAATTATAAATGAATATGCTCCACTAAGCTTGAAAAACAAAAAAATAAAAATATGAATGGATGGTTGATGTGACATAGCCTCTTTCTGGCTTCAAGTGTCAAAAGTTCAAACTTGATTCAAACTCACGGTGTGACACTGAATCATGATGATCTTTTTGTTACGCCGTATGATATCAGCAACAAGGAAAAAAGAAAAAAAAAAAGAAGACGCGCAACCCAATTATTTTTGTATCTTACAACACAACAGTAGGTATTGTGTACATTTTGTCTTTTTAAAATATTTTTAGTCAATCTTGACATAAAAACAGATGGACATGTAGACTCCTTCCATAAGGCCCCCCTCACTACACTCCTGAAAATATTAAAATTACCCTGAGGAGATGTATTTGCACCCTTAGGGGTCCACATAAAATACAATTCAACCTGCTCTCACTTGCACAGTCAGTTAAATGTCTGATGCCCAGAGCCTGTTATTTGCTGTTTTTAATCACCTTCTACATATTTCATTTAAAACTTTTCCATTGTGTTTCTTTTTCCCTTTGTCAATGTATTTTAATGTCCTGTGTGAAGCACTTTGAATTGCCTTGTTGCTGAAATGTGCTATACAAATAAACTTGCCTTGCCTTGCCCTGCCTGTAAGTAGATGTGGAAACAATGGTTAGGTTATTATTTTAACAAGTTCTCCCCCCTGGATGCTCTCTCCATGTGATACCCTTAACCGAAAACCAGGGATGTCCAAACTATGGCCAGGGGGCCAAATGCTGCTTGCAGTCCATTTTTGATTTGCAAATTCTAGACATTGAATGAAATATGGCCCACATTTGAACATGAAGCTTGTGCTTGACTGTTTTGTACTTTTTGGTTGGGTTTGGTTTGGCTGGGACATCCTTACTGACATCTAAATACTACATTTTTATTAGTAGAACTTTATGTTGTTTGCAAAGATGTGAAACGATGTGTTTGTTCATGTGGTGTGACGCTGGAAAAAAAGACACAATGAAAGACTAAACTGTGAAAAATCTGAACATTTTCAGTTCAGATTTTATGAAATTATGACAGATTTCTAACCATGCTTCTCCAAAAATACAGCTGCATCTAAAAGAATTCAAATATCATTTAAATGTTTAAACGGAAAACATTTTTACTTGCTTCAGGAAGTAAAATTTCCATAAAATCTAGATTTTTCTCATTCAAGGTGAAATATTTCAAGACTTCTTTTATTTTAATCTTGATGATTACAGCTTACAACTCATGAAAATCAGAAATGGCCATACAATATTGTGGAAAGGTCCAATTTGCAAAGGTGTCCTGAAACTCTCACTTTGGTTCAGTTCACACAACCACAATCATGGGGAAGTCTGCTGACTTGACAAATGTTCAGAAGATAGTCACTGACACCCTCCACAAGGAGGGTAAACCACAGAAGGTCATTGCTGAAAGGTCAGGCTGTTCTCAGAAGCTGGATCAAAGCATCTTCATGGAAAGATGACTGGAAGAGAAAAGTGTGGTAAGAAAAGAAGAACAAGCAACAGAGATGAGTTCAACTTTCAGAGGACTGTGAAACAAAGCAGATTCAATAACTTAAGGAAGCTTCACAAGGAGTGGACAGAGACTGGAGCCAATCCTGAACCACAGACACCATCAGCGTCTCACCAGGACTAAGGAGAAAAAGAACTGGACTGTTGCTCAGTGGTCAGATTAAACTAAATTTTGCATTTCATTCAGAAATCAAGGTCCCAGAGTCTAGAGGAAGACCAGAGAAGTGAAAAATCCAAGGTGGTTGAAGTCCAGTGTTTTCAGTTTTCAAAGACAACTATGGTCTTTATCAAGTCCAGAGTCAACGCTGTCAGCCATCTACCAGGAGATTTTAGAGCTCTTCATGCTTTCATCTGCTGAGAAGCTTTATGGAGATACTGATTTCCTTTTCCAGCAGGACACTTGATCCTGTGACCCGGGGCAGTGAGAACTGTAGTCTGAGTATAGGCGCCTGCTCTACCAGCTGAGTTAGGGCAGCACCCACAAAAGCAGTTCTGAAACTAGTTTGAAAAGTCTGTGTGGGCAGCATTCATATTCATTAATTTGCTAAGTTTATAATTCAGGGGTTTGAGTCACTTTTTCAGCTTTTTTAAAGTGCAACAACAAAAACAAAACATTTTGATGCAGTGCTGGAGTTTGAGTCAGAACAATTAAAAGACAAGTGACTCTATTAAAAAGCTCAAATGTCACCCGGACGCCTCTGTCAACACACTGTGGTATTACTCAGTCTAATGAAATGAAGTCCTTTTCCTGGTTAAAACATTAATTCATTGTGTTCCTCATTATAATTGACTTTAGAGCTTGATAAACACTTAATATATTAATAACATTATGGTGTGCTAAAGTAGAGTCAGTGTGAAATTGCATTAACATTCATTTCCCTCCTCTGCAGACTTCTGACCGTCTCTCTGACCGAGGGAGTTCATGTGTTCAAGAGCCAGCTGTCCCTCCAATAACACACTCAATAATTCATATCCAAAGGAGCACACAAACACGCTGATCCGTGTGCGTGGAGATGCAGGTCAGTTGAACACTTTTGGGTCTAAACTTGGCAGAGGGGGAGCAAGTGAAGTGCTGACCTGTCTCAAGCTTCTTTGCTTGCTAAGGAGGCAGTAAACGATGTGTTGGTGTGTGTAAGATAAAGAGGGAGGAGGAGAGGGACGGTGCTTGTGTGTCCTCTTTACTAATGGAAATCAGATCTCTCATGTGTTGAGCCAGCAGAAGCAGAGTAGATCCATCATGTCACACCAGGGTCAGAGTCGCAGGCCGACCTTACTCAGAAACTTAAAGCAATTTCTCTAAATTGTTTAAATTTAACCTAAAAACTTTCCCAGCGCTTGAATCAATGAGTGCAAACACATTAAGGGATTAGAAATCAGACAAAATTAGTGGGCCGGCCTTATATTTGCAAACTTGAGCGTTATTTCCACTGAGTGTTGGCTTTAGTATGCGGCTTACGCAGGCTTGCTGAGGCATGTTGTCTTTAAATTGTCTCTGGCTCCCACAGCTCCACTCCTCCGAGGCTTTCACGATTCCTGGGTCCAAGCCTTTCTCTAGTCTTGTCAAAGCAGGTCTTGAATCAAGTCCTTGTCACAATCAAAGCCCTCTTTAAAAAGTCTTCAGCAAGTCTCAGGATGCTGATGGTAAAAAAAGAGCTCTGCTTTGCTGATACCACATAAAAATCACTGAATTATTCATCAGTCATCATGGAAATCTATTTTTACATTACATTAATAAATGTGTTTAAAATATGTGGATGTAATAAAACATACAGTGCCTATTAAAAGCATTCAACCCCTTGGATGTTTTACCTTTTAACTGATTTTATAAATCAATGATGGTCTATATAATTTGGCATATTTGACCACAAAATCAAAGTGAAAACAGATTTAAATAATGTCAATTAAATTTTTTTTTAAAAGTAAGTGATTGCATAAATATTCACCCCGTCCAAGTCAGAATTTTTAGATGCACCTTTGTCTGCAATCAGAGCACCGAGTCTGTGTGGATAGGTCTCAGTCAGGCTTGCACATCTGGACTCTGCAATTTTACTCCAGGACATTCACCTTGTTGTCTTTAAGTCTTATGTGTAGCTTTCTCTGTATGTTTTGGCTCGTTGTCTTGCTGGAAAATAAGTCTTCTCCCAAGCTATAGTTCTTTTGCAGACTGAATAAGATTGTCCTTCAGCAATCAGTTTACCATCTACCTTTACAAGCCTTCCAGGGCCAGCTGCTGAGAAGCATCCCCACAGCATGATGCTGCCACCACCGTGCTTCACAGTGGGGATGGTGTTTGTGGTGATGTGCAGTGTTTGCCATCATGTCTGATGGCCTTTCTTCCACTTAAACATGGAGTCTCCCACATGCCTTTCCAGGGAATGTTCAGTACCTTTCTTTTGTTTGCATCCCCTGACTTGCATTTTTCAGTAACCTTTTCTCTGAGTTTCTTGGAGTGTTCTTTTGTCTTCATGGTGTAATGGCAGTCATTAATACTGATTAACCTGTGACTTGACCTTCCAGAGCCTTTAGAGCCTTGGGGCCTGCATGAGGTTTGCACCTCTATGCCCTTTAAGAGGAAATTTGTTATTTTTGAAGTTGGGTTGTATAAGATACATGGCAGTAGTGGTGCCATTATCCTTCAGTGATGTTTGTGAGTGTTGGTCCTTCAGACAGGACATGCTTGGAGAAACAAGGCTATACAGTGTAGCAGAAAGGGACACTTTCTCTACATATTTTTGAGAGTTTTGAGGTAAAAAATGGGCAATAAAACTAATTGCATATTGCATACAATTGTATGCTATATACAACATTTTTAAGGGTTTCATTTTTCATTATTTTACACAACATGAGCTTTGGTTACATGCTCTTCCACCTTACTTGATCTGAACAGTTGTTTGGGTCTGCAAGCTTTGTCGAATCTGCAATAAATTCCCTCAAGAGTTTTTAATTTTCAATGATATCAGGTATTTTAACAGCACTGTTGCTTTTCTAAACTAGATATCTCCTGGATCTGGCTTTCTATGTCTCTGGCTCCCAAATACCTTCTAAACTAGCGAACCTGAGAAAATACTAAAAGGAAGCAGTCTGGTGTCAGTATGTGATGGGTGAGTCCACACACACCTTGGCACCTGCATTTTTCAGCTGTCAGTCTATCAGTCCATCATGTCGTCCATCAGTCCGGTACTTTGTCTGATTCTGTGAAAGTAGCATCCCTCTTTAAGTTTTTTTTTTTTTTCAGTAGTGACAGACATGTTATAGTAGTGGCAGTAGTGTAACCACAGTAACAGCAGTGCTGCAGTAATGGCAGCAGTGTAAAAGTAGTGTTACTATAGTGATAGTGGTGTTACGGTAGAAACAGCAGTGTTGAAGTAGTGACAGTTGTGTTACAGTAGTAACGGCAGTATGACTGTATTGACAGCAGCTGTATGGTAGTGAGAAAGAGTATAATGGGGGTTACAACGGTGTCACCATTTTGATTGCAGTGCAACTGTAGTGACAGCAGCTTTATTACTGTGACCGCAGTGACAGCTGTAAAACTGTAGTGACAGCAGTGTTACTGTAGTGACAGCAGTGTTACTGTAGTGGCAGCAGTGTTACTGTAGTGGCAGCAGTGTTACGGTAGTGAAAGCAGTGTTACTTCATTGTCTGCAGTGTTACGGTAGTGACAGCAGTGTTACTTTATTGTCTGCAGTGTTACGGTAGTGACAGCAGTGTTACTTTATTGTCTGCAGTGTTACGGTAGCGACAGCAGTGTTACTTTATTGTCTGCAGTGTTACCGTAGTGACAGCAGTGTTACTGTATAGACAGCAGTGTTATTGCTGGTGACAGCAGTTGTAGGGTAGTGACAAACAGGGCAGGTCTAGGAGGAAGATTTGTCCCTGGCATTTTTGGATTGAACTGGCCCCTCGCAATGGGTGGAGTATGACAAAGTGAAGACAACTTTTCTTTGCCCCCTGTAATACATAGCACTACCAGTTACCCAAACTATCACATAGCTCAGAAGTGACACTGACACATCTAAATGAAGTTTTTACTCTGATTTGTCTGCCTCATGGTCAGAGGTTTTAATGGTAGACTTTTCATCAAGAAGTAAAAAGAAAGTATCATCTTTTAAAGCTCCTGTAAAGTAAAATTCAAAATTGTTTTCCTAACACATTTGGCTGTCCAAAGATAAGGTAAAAAGATGGTATAATTAGACATGTACGGGACATCTGCACTTGGGATTTCCAAAAAACACAAACATAAACTTCCTTACAGGAGCTTTGGCATCAAAATAGAAAAACTGTCAGTAAAAACAAAAAAACAGCACTGTCAATCCTGCACATGAATAAATACAAATTCTCAGACCGTCTGGGTGAAAACAGGCCATTTCCTTGCTATAAACAGGCAAACCCACAGGTCTTGTAAACATACACTAGGCTGGAGTCCGTCTTCTTCTCTTTATGCTCTGCTGCATTAACAGGCAGCGACTCCCCCCTCCTCCTCCCTCTCCTCTTGCCCACCCCCACAACAGCCTGATGTGCAGGCTCTACTGTGCAGGACTTTCAAACGATACCATTACCATTTCAAAGAACCTGCTGCCGCCTTATGGACCTACAAGCTGTGGCATGTTAAATTGAGCAGGACGTTGTACGCCACAAAGCAGAATCATCACCTTACATCTTTTTATCTAAATGACACACAACACAGTGTTAGGCAAGCATTTGTGCTTGCTGCCTCAATTAGGAGAAAGGCATTGATGCTGTGTGTGAGGCATCGCTGCCACTTGTCAGGGTTTTCTAAACAGAAGCCTTGTCGTTGCTGCTGTCAATTATGAGGCAGATGAGGAGCAGAGGCCGACAGGGAGAGGGGCTGAGAATATGCAGGCCTTTGAGGAAAGTAAACCAGAGGCGAACACTTTAGTGGACATGATCCTCATTTGATTAGAAGACGAGCAGGGGTCGGTGCAGGAGATGTCACTAACAGAGCTGTAGAAGCTGGAGGTTTCCTTATTTAAATAGTGCTGAACACTCTCACAGACTTAAGCGCCCAGCGGTCCCTGCTGCAACATTAATGTCCTCATTTATCCTCTTATGCACAAATGTCAACCTTTGTCAGCCTCCCTTCCTGCTGCTTTCTCTCTCACCCTGCTTTTCTCCTCCTTTGTATTTGTGCCCATGCCTTCTCTTCCAACCATTCCTCCTCTACCTGTCTGTATTCTCCTCACTCTTTACTGTTTTCTGCAGCTCATTGTTACCAGCTCAGCCCTCCTCCTCCCTCCCCTTCTGTCCTGTGTCCTGCATAGATATTGCACATTTCTGCACTCTATCTGCCTTCTCTCTTGTTTTGTTTTTTTTTTTCCCCTCGTCTTTCTCTCTGCTTGGGGATCCTCTAGTGACATCATCACTCCTACAGTTACCATGGTTTCCGGGGATAGGCACTGTAATAACTGTTTGGATCAAACAGAGAGCCTCAGTCAGAGCCGTTTTATCTCTCTCTTGCACACAAAACAAAACAGTGTAGCTCGGGATATTCAAAGAAATTTCTCTTTATTACATGATGCAGACTTGGTGAGTTAGGGTGAGAAGGCGAGGTGGTTGTAAAGTCAGGTCATTGTCAATGACGGCTCTGTGTGAATGAACAAGCTGTCATCGTACAGGTCTTCATCAAGGTCGCCGTCCTCCTCGGCGAAGTATGTGGGGAAAGGAGGGTTGAGCAGGGTGGAGCTCCTGGTCGGCAGTGTTGTATCATTTACCTGCAACGCACACACAATGGGACAGCTGTTATGTAACTCTAATCTGCAGTGCTAGCACACTTACACCAGAGACATTGTGTTTTAGTTAAAACAACCTTTTGAACCAAAATAACAAGAAATATAACATTTACAGAACAGGCTGCACAAGTGATATCAATGCAATCACCATACTGATTTGAGTATTTGAAACACCTATTCCAAAATGTTGGGATTGGGATAAAATGTAAATAAAAATAGAATGCAATAACTTGCAAATCTCATAAACCCAAATTAATTCACAACAGAACACAAACAAGATTAGATGTTAAAACTACCATGTCATGAGAAATATTAGTTAATTTTGAATTTGATGGCAGCAACACACCTCAGAAAAGTAAGTATGGGGAAACAAAGGGCAGGAAAGGTAAGTGGTGCTAATGAAAAACAGCTGGAGGAGCATTTTTAACTAATCAGGTTGATTGGAAACAGGTCAGTTATGTGACTGGGTATAAAAGGAGCATTTTAGAGAGGCAGAGTCTCTCCAAAGTAAAGATGGACAGAGGGTCACTAATCTGCCAAAACAAAATATGTAATTTAAAGTGACTGCATAAATATTTCTCACCTTTAACGTGGCTGACCTAATTCAACAGAGGTCCAGCCAATTAGTGCTAGTAGTCTCACAACTACTGAAATGGGCATCACCTGAGTGCAATGAATGTGTTTCAAGTGATTGAACAATTAAGACAGCTGTGCCTGGAAGGTCCAGTAACTGGTTAATCAGTATTCCTGGCTACCATTACACAATGAGGTAAAAAAAAAAACACTTCAAGCACCTCAGAAAAAAATATATTGAAAAGTAAAAGTCAGGGGATGGGAAAAAAGCAATCTTAGGCACTGAACATCCTTCAGAATTCAGTTAAATCCATAATCAAGAAGTGGAAAGAATATGGCAAATGGTTAAGTCTGCTGGACGGGACATCCTCACAAACTTAGTGAGTGTGCAAGAAGGAGACTAGTGAGAGAGGCCACCAAGACATCTATGGCTACTCTGAAGGAGTTACAAGCTTCAGCAGCTGAGATGGGAGAGACGCTGCATACAACAACTGTTGGCTGGCTTCTTAACCAGTCCGAGCTTTATGGGAGAGTGGCAAAGAGAAAGCCACTGTTGAAGAAAACACAGATTGGAAGACAGTTCTTTGGTCTGATGAGACCATAATGGTGCAGACAAGACACTACTAGTATGTTTGGTGGACACCAAACACTGCACCTCACCTCAAACACACCATCCCCACTGTGAAGCAGTGGTGGTGGTAGCAGCATGATGCTGCGGGGATGCTTCTCAGCAGCCAGGCCTGAAAGGCTTGAAAGGCAAAATTTAGGAAAATCCTGGAGGGCAGTCTTTTTCAGTCTGCAAAAGAACTATTGCTTGATTTATTTTCCAGCAAGACAATGACAAGAAGCATACAGAGAACGCTACAAAGAAATGGTTTAAAGAGAACAAGGTGAATGTTCTGGAGTGGTCGAGTCAAAGCCCAGACCTCAATCAAATAAAGAATTTGTGGCTGAACTTGAAAAGAGATGGTCATGCCCGATACCTGTCTAACCTGACAGAGCTTGAGCAGTTTGCTGAGAAGAACACTGCAGTGTCCAGATGTGCAAGCCTGATTGAGATCTATCCACACAGACTCAGTGATTGCAGACCAAGTTGACTCTACTAAATACTGACTTGAAGGGAGTGAATATTCATGCAGTCACTTATTTTACAGTACAGATTTTTATTTAATTGACATGACTTTGTGATTTATATTATTCAGAAAAATAAAATGTCCAAGGGTGTGAATACATTTTATAGGCACTGTATGTCTGTCAAGTCAATTTAAATTATATTGATTATTCATTTTATTGCATGGTTTCATTACATTTTAATGCTTAATAAAGACATTTTAATTTTAAGACAGTTGGAAGAAAAAAAACAGACACTGGAAACGAGCTGTGGAAACTGAAACAGACAGCTTCCACTATTCTCTAATTATTTTCCTGGATAAAGTCAGCATGATGAAATGTCTCTTTCCAAGAAGGGAAATATCCATGCAACACTTTGCAATATAAGCCAAATTAAATTACAAAAATCCCCATTAATAATGGAAATTGTTGACTAGAGCTGCAGACTTGTGTTACTCTTAATCATTAAACACAGCCAGCCCTCATTTACATACAGGCATTAAAGGCTGCATACAAAGTGATAAACAATAATGAACAACCATTATTGACCTGCCTGTTTCCTTAAGTGTAATACAATCTAAAGTGTGTGTGGTACAGCTGAGGTCGGTGAAATGCAATGCACATTTGTATTCATTATAGCTTGTCTGCAAAACAAATAATATGCTGCGTGTGTCCAAGCGCACACAAAAACACGCACGAGGCGAATGGAACATGCTGAGTACGGAGATGGATGCTGTGGTTATTCCTAACATCACTGAAGCACGCATATTAAATCACTCACTGGAAAGACACACACGCAGATGTGCACATACACACACACACACACACGCTGCTGACCGAGCAGAGTGTCAATGAAGATAGATCACACCGTCTTGCAGGTGTGATGGTGTTTTTACAGGTGCAAGGTCGCTCGTTTTTGTCAGAACACTTAGCATGCCGGATGACCTCCGACATTACACCAGCTCCAAGAGCGTGCGCGAGTTTGATTATTTTTACCTTCAGTAAGCAGTTCCTGTGGCCGGGGACGGAGCCGCTAACATACAGTATATTATACTTGGTATTGACCCTCCATATCTGCAGGAGAGAGGAGGAAGATGGGACAATATTGAGCTGAAATTGCTTTCAAGGACAAACAAGTCTAACAGTGTGTGAGTGCTTGTACCTTCAGTCCGTGCGCTGTGATGACGGTGTTTCCCATCTGACCGGGCATCTTCTTTCCTTTGAATACTTTGGCTGGATCCTAAATGATGAACAACACACATGCTCACATAACTAGATTATGAGGCGCCAACTGTTCCCGTCTGGCAGTGAAGACCCTCTTACACAGTATGTGTGGATTTTTGGGTGAGAAGATGCAAGTCTTACCCCTCCAGGTCCGGAGGCTCCAGGCCTTCGGTGAGTTTTTGTTTGGCCGTGGGTGGCTGGCTGACCTTTGAAACCCCATCGCTTCATTACACCCTGGAAACCTTTACCGATTCTACAAAAACACACAAAAGTAAATAAATATTTGCATGTGATTATTTGTACTCAACATTAATGTGGCTTTGTAGCGTTTTTTGGCGGATATGATTAGAGGAAGTTTGCAGGATCTTGAACTTCAAAAGCATGCTGCTGGAGCTGAGCGAGGACGAGAAATTGAAAAGGAAGCCAAGAGGAGGGAAAACTGGGAAGCAAAACTTACGTTTTGCCTGTGACGTCCACATATTGTCCAGGACGGAAATGAGCCGCATACAGGGGAGTGCCTGAACTCAACACAAACACGATTACTTAAGCACAAAACTGGCACTGCTTATTCACAATTAAATACAGAAAATGTGGGTAAGTATTGCTTCAAAGCCCCTGTGAGGAGTTTCTAAATGGTTTAAACAGACTGAAATGAATGGCTCTCTGTGACCTAGAGAAGCAAATCTGACCACCAGAGAGAAGAGCAATTATCTTTATGAAGGTTTTTTTATTTTAAAGCCTGAAGCTGCAGCTGAGGGGCTACTGTTGGACTATAGGATACTGGGCTGGGTCATCACTATGAATACTCTGATATTCTTTTACTAATAAAAATGTAAAACTTTCACACTTACCTTATCTTCCAAAATAATTCGCTCAAGTACTTATCTAAAAGTACTAAGTACTAATCTGAAAGCTGTTTACTAACAGCAATTAAATAATAACAGAAGGTGGCATTGGTGTCTAAAAAACTAACTACGTATATATCTCAGCTTAAGAAACGATCTAATTTGTTAGATGTTTAGTCAAACACAGGTATGTTTGTTCTTTCTAAATTTAAATTATCATGACCTCAATGCTAAATGTGTTAGCCTGATAAAGGCAATTTCAATTAAGTGTTAACATCAAGCTATCTAACCATTTCTCTTGCATTTTTCATATACTATATGGACAAAAGTATTGAAACGTAATGACACTGTATTCAAATATATCTAATTTCATATGTAGTTGGCCCCTCTTTTGCGGTTCTAACAGCATCCTCTACTTTTGGAAGGCTTTCCACAAGATTTTATAGTGTTTCTGTGGAAATTTGTACCTATTCATTCTGTTGATCAGTGGTTCCAAACTTGTGAGTCCTAAAGCTTTATCCAGTGGGTTGCAGTGTGGAAATACAGTCATTTTTATTAGATTTCCAGTGATAATGAGTAAATGTAGGTCTTTTTTCCTCAATTTTTCAACTTATTTATGTTCTTTCCCAACAGTATGGAATTTTTTGCCCCAAGATAATTGGAAAATTCCTTGAGAAATAACCAAATTCCCATGCCATCTTAGGAAAATCAAGTAAAATAAAACGTGCACTTATAATGATGCACTTTCAAACATGTTTGTTTTGTCCTCTCTGTTAATTCGTGTTTTCTTCTAAACTGTAGCATTTTTCATTAAAAATACTTGGTTAATTATTGATTATTTTCAGAAGTCTAGGTTGCAATTGGTCGACAAGGAGGTGATGGTGGGTTCAGACCAAGCAGCAACCTCAGGTCCTGAAAAATGAAGCCAATGTGGAAGAGCAAAAAATTGCTATAGCGCGAGTATCCACTTGAGGCTGGCTGCAGGAACACCAGAAGTTCTGTCTGCACACGTTAAACAGCTGGTTTTGACACACAAAATAAACTGGTTTACAGCCTGGTTCAAAACACCAAACATGTCTCATTAGCTAGTGTCTTATTGTGCTCCCACTGTACAGGGGGATGAATTTTTTTGCACCATGATCATTTGGATTATATTTAGGATAAACCTCATTGGTGCATCTCATTTGATTGGCAGATAGCTTGGCAGGCAGAGGCTCTGTTTCTGTCAACCAGAATACTAGCTAGCTAACAGGCTGACAGGAAGTCGCACTTAGTGGGCGGACCGTTAGGTTGATCTAAAGTTCGGTTGAGACCACGATTTCAATATGGAGGCCTCCACGAATGGACTTCAAAAGCCCTTTGAGTCCGCCTATTGTAAGCAGATGACTGACGTCACACAGGGTTTGTCCAATTCTTTCTACAGTCTATGGTTCAGACTCTAGACCAGTTGAGAACCACTGCTGTGGAGCATTAATGAGGTCAGGCACAGATGTCGGATGAGAAGGGCTGGCTTGCAATCTCCATTCCAGTTCATCCCAAAGGTGCTCAAACCATGTCTTTATAGTCCTTGCTTTGTGCACTTGGGCACAGTCACGCTGGAATAGAAAAGGGCCTTCCCCTAACTGCAGCCACAAAGTTGGAGGCATAGCATTGTCCAAAATGTCTTGGTATGCTGAAGCTTTAAGACTGGACCTCACTGGAGCTAAGGGGCCTAGCTCATACCCTGAAAAACAGCCCTATATCATTATCCCTCCTCCACCAAACTTCAGTTGGCACAATGCAGTCAGGCAGGTAACGTTCTCCCAACATGGAAGTTGAGAACTCTTCCACTGTGGAATCAGCAGAGCACTGGCGACTTTGATGCACCATAACCCCTGCCTAGGATTTCATGTGGTCTTCATGGCTAAGTTGCTGTTGTACCTAAACGCTTCCACTTTCTTATGATATCACTTACAGTTGAATTCCCAGCAGGGATGGGATGTTATGAACCGTCTTATTGCAAAGGTGGCATCCATCACAGTACCACGACTGAAGTCAATGAGTTTTTCAGAATGACCCATTTAAGATCACAAATGTTTGTAAATGGAGACTTCATGGCTAGGTGCTTGATTTTATACACCTGAGGCAACTGCTTTGATTGAAACACCTGAATTCTGTACTTAACAGGCGTGGCCAGAGTCTATTGTCCATATAGTGTATGTCTTGCTATGGGAAGTGCTGGCAAATGGAAGCCTCTTGTTATGAAGAAAACCATTCAAGTCCAGATAAATTTTGTAAACTGTATTTCCATTGAAGGTGGAATCTCTGCCTCATTGTTTAACACCACTAAAAGGTGGCATTTTAACAGGGGCATGTAGACTATTTAGAGCCACTGTACAGCTCAGTCCATCTGTGAATAAATGAGCCACAGGCAATAATTACAAAGTGCAGATCCCTAACTTTCAGCACGTTTAAGAGAAAAGGTTTTTGTTTTTGTCAAACATTTTACAACACAGTATTTATAAAGAATGTCACGGTTCCCTTATAAAAAGAAGAAAATTTGATTTTTTTTAGTGAACACTATGTCTACATGAACAAGACACACTCAGCAAAGGAATTAGGGATGTCACTGTATCTACAGGGGGCTCCAGTATTGACAAAAACCAAAGTTCCTCACAGGGGCTTTAATTCCAGGCTAATAGAGGTGTGTTTACCTGGTTTGATGATGGCGTTGTCTGAGACTTTAAACGTGGAGACTTTCTGTTTTGGAGGCACGCCTGCATTCCTGAACATCTCCATGTCCTGTTCAGACCTCTGTCAGTCACATCAAGGGAGGGAGACAGAGAAAATGTAATGATGAAAAGAGTGACATAAAGTGGCAGAACAGAAATGAGCAGTGAGAAGCTGTTGGACTTTGGCATTTTAAAATTAACCGTGGGCCTGTTGTGACTGTAAGCGAGCCAAATGCACACACACATTTGGCAGCGAGAGTCTCTGACATTTGCTTTCGTTCGGCTCGCTCTCATCTCAGCCTCTCCCGCCGCTCTAAACTCGCTCTCTCTCTCTCCGTCTGTTGACTGAAAATCAGCCTGCCAAAGCTTGACACTCTGACAAACTCTGCATTTGACAGTGGAGTAAAAAGGCTGCAAGAGAGGGATCCAAAACCCTCTTCACAACCGACAAATGAAATGTTGACAACGGCCCAACAAGCATCTATCGAAGCTCCATGAATAAATCACACTTTGATTTATTCATCCAGGTGTTTGTCTTTTTTTGAAGGATAAAAAATGAATGCACAATCGGAAAGAACAAATTCCCTCTCATACATACAAACCGGTAATTCTCTTTGAAATAACTTCTTTTTTATTTGCATAGTTGTAAAGGTTCAGAGCCACCAGACGAGCATCTGTTCCCTTTTTTGAGTGTTTGTTTTATAGAGTTCTGATAAACAGTCTCAGGCAGTGATCACAGTTTATTAAAAACATAAAAAAGACACTTTTGAGATATGTATGCCTGTCACTGTCGGTGGAATATCACAGCAGTGCAATCTAATGGATCCCATTTCTTCAGGCAACACGGATGAAATACAGACACCGATGGTTACAGGCTGAGTATAATTTCCTGGCTGTGGCTCTGTATTCATAAAAGGTCTTAGAGCTCAGAGGCCTGATATGAGCGCAATACTTCATGAGGAAATGACAAAACTCAGATTTGTCTCCATAAAACTGTCCCACTGATATGATTTTCTTTTTATTTGCATTATTATAAACTGAGGCCAGAGTTACAATGACCAAAAATCTGTTACTTGCTGACAAGTTGTGGTTGCTCTGCAGGCTCCAAAGAATTGTGACAAGTACTGGAACATCTGATATTCTTAAAGACACAATATAACAAATTTTTTCGCTGAAATGTGCATATTTAATTCTTATTTTTGTGGTTTAACAGCCCGTGTCACAAAGTACTTTTTGCTGCTGTGGAATTACTGAATGCTACTTTTAAAACTAGGACAAGCATGCACTGCTGCTGGGATCTGCTGTTCTGGTGCTGTATCTCATCCATGTTTTGAATAAATTAAAACCCATTTGCAGGCACTAACTATCGAGCTCCTGGTTGTCCTTGTAATGTACTGTTAGGCTGAGATAAGGCTTGTAGTTGTGGTGAACTGGGTCACATTTGTTTAGCTGCTGGGCCACCTTTTCTCTGACTGACATGTGCAACTCGTGCAGGGAGTTTTCAGCAAAATATCTGCCTGTGGGTAGAGTATTTTTATTCTTTGGCGATGTGTTTTATTACTACAGCTGTAATCTCAGCATATTTTACAGACTGGCGTGTTTGTTGGTCATCTTTCCTTTGAAATCCGAACCACTGCTAAATGACAGATTCACTGTTGGTTTTCTACTGAACGATCTCTCCATCTCAAACTTCCATCTCTCAACACAGCCAACCTGCCTTGGCTCTGGGTTTTCCTCATTCAGGGTTTTCTGGATGGGTCAGGGAGCATGCTATCTGCTCTGTGACAGAGGCGTTTGAAGACGGTGGGAGAAGCAAAATTCCAGCGAGAACTGCATACTGACAGCTTAACATTTCCACTTAATTTATACTCAATGGCCACGATAGTCATTTTAAACATTTCGCTTGGTAAACGCTGATACTTCAAGTACACTTAACATATTGCCCACCCCTACATGTATCACAGATCTTTTGCCCTGCCCAACCTGCAGAACAGTGTTGCCCCACTAGACATTTCCAAGCAATGTAGAGACGCTCAGCTCAGCTCAGCTCAGCTCCATCAACCTTCTCTGCCTGAAATCAGAACTTTGTTCTCATAAAACTGCACTCCAAAGGTGTAGTTGCATTCCTGGTCAGAGCTGCGAGCAATCCCAGAATGCTTTGTGAGGAACCAGGAAGACCATTTTTAACAGCTTTTCCCTCTCATTATGCAAGATTTATCCATGAAACAAAAATGGTGGTTTACAGTTTTGTGCATACACCTTGTAAGGGTTGCAAGTACACTGCAACTCTTGAAACTTTATACACTGCCTGGCCAAAAAAAAAAGTGGCCACCTGGATTGAACTAAGCAAATAGGTACGAGCCTCCTATTGGATAATTACTGCATGGGTGATTATCTTTCAGCTGGCAACAAGTTATTTAACCCCAGCTGATGCAATGAGTAACTTCTCATTTCTTAAACAACCATGTCGAAAGACACATCCTTTGGTCGGGGAAAAGATGTTAGTCTGTTTAAGAAGGGTCAAATCATTGGCATGCATCAAGCAGAGAAAACATCTAAGGAGATTGCAGAAACTACTAAAATTGGGTTAAGAACTGTCCAAAGCATTATTAAAAACTGGAAGCACAGTGGGGACCCATTGTCTTTCGGGAAGAAATGTGGTCGGAAAAGTGATGCACCCATCATGCCTAGTGCCTACTGTACAAGCCTGTGAGGGCAGTGCTATGATCTGGGGTTGCTGCAGTTGGTCAGGTCTTGGTTCTGCAACATTATGTGCCCAAAGAATGAGGTCAGCTGACTACCTGAATATACTGAATGACCAGGTTATTCCATCAATGGATTTTTTCTTCCCTAATGGCACGGGCATATTCCAAGATGACAATGCAAGGATTCATCGGGCTCAAATTGTGAAAGAGTGGTTCAGGGAGCATAAGACATCATTTTCACACATGGATTGGCCACCACAGAGTCCAGACCTTAACCCCATTGAGAATCTTTGGGATGTGCTGGAGAAGGCTTTGCGCAGTTGTCAGTCTCCCATCATCAATACAAGATCTTGGTGAAAAATTAATGCAACACTGGATGGAAATAAATCTTGTGACATTGCAGAAGCTTATCAAAACAATGCCACAGCGAATGCGTGCTGTAATCAAAGCTAAAGGTGGTCCAATGAAATATTACAGTGTGTGACCTTTTTTGGTGGCAACTTTTTTTTTTTGGCCAGGCAGTGTATCTGACCAATTACAGCGTAATACAGGAATGAAACCTGCCCCCCTAATTGGGGTGTTAAAGTCCAGGTCAGAGAAGAAAAGGAAAAATAAATGTGTCATTTTTTGGCCTAAAAATTGTCATTAAAGGGAATCAGAAATACAACACATGGAAGGAAATCACTGCTGAGGTTAACGACATTGTTGTGGACAACTGAATTCCAGCTGATATTATCAAATTCATACAGCCATGATATGTAACTTCAATATGATATCATAGTTCTTTATGTACAGTTTGCAATACAATCTATATTTTTTACAAACAGGTTTTAAAAACGAGGTCAGCTCCTAAGGATGGGGAGATAAAAGTGTGCTGTGGCTTTTAAAAGAAGCAGCATGTTAACAGAAGGAGGCCAGCTTGAAACAGCTCCAGATTGAAAGGAGAGTAGCTGTGCTACCTCAGTTTCAGGTATGATTATTAATGCAGGCTTATCATAAGTGTCAGGCAGTGATATGCTGGTTTGGGCTGAGATAAACTGCTCTCTTCTTACTGTACATAAGACTTAAAGAAAAGATTAGAGAAAGCCTGAAGCGTTCAGTAGCCACTAAAATAAATGAAGTGTTTGTGTTAGATTTGTTTATAATCTGATTACCTTCCTTGCCAAACATATCCGTCGTAATTCTGACATCTTAGAGCGCTGGATGAGATCCTCTCTTACAGCCTCCAGCCATGCATCTGTGTGTGTTTACACACACAGTAGTGGATCAGATGGATTTTTAAATCTTCAACACTTTATCTCCTCTGTTATAACTTTTAGAATAAAGAGAGTATTGCTTTTTGTTTGTGTTGTCTAAATCCTGATGATAATGCGATCATCCCTCAGACCTGTGTACTACCCTATTAAAGCAGCTTTGTACAGCTGAAGACCTTATGTGACTCAGTGTTTTTAAACTGACTAATGTTGGTAATTACTCAACAGGCAGGGAAATAAATGAGCACACAGTAACTAAATGACCTTTAAGTGCCAGGAGAGCTAAAGCTTGCAAACACAGCTGGCACTGAGCACATAATTCATTCACATTTTTTAACAAAATAGTTATGTTTTTAAAGAAACTTTCTTACTCATTATCAACAATTGTTAAAAGCTTATCTGTTTAACTTTTAAGCAATTGATTAAAAAAGAAAATGTAGCACAACGGAGTGTTAATTCAATTAACCCTGAGTGAATCAAACAGGAAAACTTTCATTACATTACAATCTAATCTGGTAAATAGTAGCAATAATAATGAAGACTTTTAATTATTTTATAGAAACTCTAGCTGAAATGTACTGAACAAAATGTTAACTGTATTTTCCTCGACAAATAAACAACCCATCTTGTTTCACAGATAAAGTATAGAACATGCGTTTTTTATTATCATGGCATTAACAGCTACTGTTTGTCTTACATAGAACGGGGAGACGTTTTTCCCTCCGACCAGGAGAGCAGCAGTGTGGCCATTATATTCTTCTTTGGACAGATACTTTAGTACATGGCAGTCCTGCACCTGAAGGGGGAAACAAACACAAAACAACAGCAGTGATATTAACATCAGTTAGTCCATAGTGAAAAGCTTTTTTCTCTTAAACCACAACCAGGGCTAAGCAACAAGATGAGTTAAGATATAACAATATATTGTTGATGAGATACAGGGTAATAAAAAAAGTCGCATCCTACAGGATTCTTCTGTCTTCATCTGACCATCAGTGACTGCAATGTTGAATGAACTGATTCAAACAAAACTGGATGGATAGTTTGGCACAACTGGGACTCTTCCAAGAGCTGGTCGCCCAGCCAAACTGAGCAATCAGGAAGAGGCGCCTCAGACTGCCCATACGCTACTGGACTTTAAGCCTGATTTGAGGCTACGCCCCCCGACGACAGTGGGAGCGTATCCCAAGTGGAGCCTTGCCACAAATGATTTTCTGTCTAAATAATCCTCGTGTGTGGTTTCCACACGATTGTTTTACTGCTCCAAATCGCATCGTAGCCTCCTTGACCCTGAATCGTAAGTATCAAACATGTTTGATATTTCTAAATGTAGGTCATAGCGCCTCCGACAAAGTACCCAACCAACCAACAATCAATGAGAGTGAGCAGACGGGGTAGTGTCACCAGCCGGATCATACATACTTTCACCGCTCACAACTGTACCATTATTCCTGCCAGGATTTCATCCTGAGTCTTTCCCTTGTTTTATGATTTGTGCTGCACCTATGAGGCATGTCAGGGCAGCCTGTTGTGGAGCGACAGCAAGACAAGTTTGACAGACATCCAGACATCTTTTGTTTACTTCAGTCATGTGATCCCCCAAAGTCGTAGGCAGGTCGGCAGGTGTGTGGTCTCCAGTGATCTGACAGTCTGACTGAGTTATCTAGCATGTGTGTTCAAAGGATTAAAGGTAAAAAATTGTTTTAAATTGTCCTGATGTCTTTAGTCTCACATTTTTAAAATAGTTTCAGATTTAAAAATTGTCTAGTGTGGCTAGCCTTAATCGAGATTTTATTTTTTGGCATAATTGCCCAGCCCTACATGACAGGGTGCTAAATGTGGATAAATGAGGGGAAAATGAGTTTAAATGATTGTAGCATCAAGCTGAAACATAAAAAAAAACAAAACAAAAAAGTAAAGGGGGTCCGAATACTGTAGGTACCCGGACTGGTAGTTTAGTGCTTATGATTATACGACCGTAAAAGGTCAGGCTCAAATCTGGCCTACGGCGCTTTTCCTGCATGTAATTTCCCACTCTCTCCCCAGTTACCTCAATAAAGGCATAGCCCCCTCCAAAAAAGCTTGTGAGACATTTGGCATTTGGATTTAACTTAGAACTGACGTTTTCCTGGTTATTACTTCATAGAAAAAATATGAAGATATTCATTGTGTATCACCATTCAGCTTTAAAATATCAAAATATTATTTCTGGTTAATATTGCCCATCCCTCACTAAAACAAAATATACTTAATCATATGAAAGCCATTTGTGTAAAACATTTCAAAACAGAAACCTTAGTGCACCTCACTTGATTTAATTTGGATAAATACAAAAGGACGACACCAATGGCATATTTGCAATGCACAAGATCAGGGGAGAAAGATCTCTGCAAATTAAAGTTTGTCATTACACAACAGCAATCAGGCATTACTGTTTTTCACTGGCTGCAGAATTACAGCAAGTCTCACTTCTGATCAAACGCACCAGAATGCCAAAGTGGTGGGAGTACTATCACCTTGACTAACTGATTTCAAAATTTTCACTTTCCATCTGGCGCTGACTGTTCCTGTATCAGCTGAAAATAAAACTAAATGATGCTGGTGGAGATGGAAGTCTCTGCACAGCCTTTACTGTGATGGAAAATAACAAAACGTGTCTACTTTTGAAATAAAAACTGAGATAGGAATGTGTTGAGCTGCCAACTAGAGTATGTTATTTTACATAAAGAAACGATCAGTGCAGCAGTTTTCTTTTCATCTCATAACAATAATTGTGAATGGTATGCACAGAATATAAAAATAAGGACAGATTCCAATGTTTTTTTCTTTTTTTTTTTTTGGTGTAACAATCCCAAAATGCCAACATTTTCTCTCATATTTGACCATGAAAACAGATAAGAGTTTGTCCAACAGCCACAACTTCCACCCAATAAATAAATAAATGTCTTCTATGAATCAGCAGTTAGGTGTACCAAATATCAGCATTTAACGGATACTAAAATACAGATTGAAATCTGCAAGTGACATTGGTTTATGTCCAAAGTAATTGCTGATGGCTGATCTCTTTCAAAAGGGTCGATACCAATGTTAGACGGCTGAATCTGTCCATCCCTAATCAAAATGTGAACTTAATGCAGCTATTAAAAAGCATCCCTGTTCACACCTTCAAGGACAGTTTGCTGGATTAGGATGCATGCCCATCCCCTGAAGCAGAGATTTTAAAGATGTTCAATATTTTCTGTTCTTTCCTCCCCACACTCCACAGAACAAACCAATTTATTTCACTTCTTTTCTGACCTGCTGGTCGTCTGGTTATGGATGAAAATCACAAACATACATTATTATCCCGAAAGAATGCCTATGGCTGTTTTAATGCAAAACTAATACAACAAAACAGAGAATAGTGTGTCCTTGTGGTACCTGTAACATGGTGACGACATGCCGTTCTCCTGTTTTTGTCCAGATAGGAGCCATCCCCAGCTTCACAGCTACTAACCCAACTCTTCTACTTCCTGGCAGGAGGAGGAAGATTAAAATTAAAGTCTAAACAAACAGAAGAATTCACGATGAAGTCAGCTCTAACAATAACCCCTACCTTTTGTCCACTCATGTCGCTGCCAGGGTTCATCTTTGAGTGGGTTGAGCTTTTCTGCTGTGAGTTGTCTGTATTCCTCTGCTGTGCTCTCCCTCATGAACTCCTGGTTTTCCTTTGTAAGGTGTTCATCAAACCATGTTGTGGTCTTAACTGTCCTGATGCAGCCCACCAAATAGGCAGGACTTCATGAAACAAATACCAGGAAATCAGATGTAGGATCACAACTTAGATTACTGCCTATAAATTAAATAAACTGAAAGATGGTCACACAGAAATATAGGTGAGGACAGAATTATTAGCCCCCCCCACCTACAAAAATCTCTGCTTTTGTAAGTATTTTTGCACAGCTTTTCCAAATATCTGATTTTACTTTGGATGCTCACATTATTTTACTTTCTGCACAGAAATTAAATTATTTCACAAAAACTTCCAGGGTCTGAATTATAAGCCCCCTTTAGAACAGACCTTTTAGTTGAGCTACAACCACTGTTGTAAATAATGATGGTCTTTAACTTTGTAACGCTCAAATGTTGTAAAATCAAGTTAAACTGAGGGTTATCTTCACATTTACTCATAGACTAAAAACTTCAGTGAGGGGTTCAGCTGTCACTGGATAAAGAAAGTTATCACAGCATTTCCAAGTGTCAAAAACTGAAGTGAGAAGCATCATCAAGAAACTCACAGAGAACCACAAAGTCCAGAACAAGGCTGACAGAGGAAGGAAGAGAACGACTTCAAAGACTCTGTAAAGAAAACTATTGAGAGATGTGTCTAAAGAGCCCAGGACAACTACCAATACACTAGTGAAGGACTTAGCTGAGTCAGGAATTGTAGTCTCAAAGAAGACCATCACTAGAGACCTGCATAGGAATAGACAAAGAAAAAGTCCACACCTTCAAGCCAGATTGAAGTCTGCTGAGGACAACCTGGAGAAAGATTCTGATACTGGAAGCATGTCTTTTGGCCAGATGAGACCAAACTAGAGCTCTTTGTCAATAGAGACGTTGCTGATGACTGGAGAAAGAAGGAGGAAGCATACCACCAAAAGAACACCATGCCTGCATAAAAACATGGCAGTGGGAGTATCATGATGTGGGAATGCTTCAGTGCATTTGGAACTGGAAATCTCATAAAGATGAAGGAATCATGAAGAAAGAAGGATATGAAGAAGATTCTGAAAGAAACCCTCAAGCAGTCAGCAGCTAAACGGGGTCTGGGTCTTTGCTTTGTCTTCCAACACAGCAGTGACCCAAAACATACGTGGCTTCTGGTGAAGAACCACCTCCAGAAGACCAAAGTGAGCCTTATTGACTGGCAGTGAAAATCTGTGGGGTGAACTGAAGACCAAGGTCCATGCGAGAAGACCATCCAGTCTGGAGGGGCTTGAGAGATTTGCCAAAAGAAGAATGGGCTGGGATTCCTCAGGAGACGAGTCTGAGACCTGTTGGAAACTACAACAAACAACTGCAGGCAGTTATCCAGCAAAAAGGAGACACAACTGACTATTAACACTGGGGGGATCATCATTTAGACCCTGGCAGTTTTTGTGAAATAATTTTGTTTCTCTGTGCAAAGTAAATGGTATTAGCATCCAAAACTAAAGTGTCTGGGGAAAGCTGTGTTAAAAATTAGTTGCCTAGTTTAGTGGCACTTTGGGAAATACTTTAAAAAAGGCTGAGATCAGATCTCAGACCACAGAGGCAGTCGTATTTATACACGATGGTTCAGTGCTGTGAACGTTCATGTGTCTGGGGATGATAGTATATTTTATAGTTACATGTAGATACGAAAAAACTACAGTGTCTCCATACAGAACACAACTTCACCAGCTCTTCTTCATGGTGTACTAAACACCAGATGACAAAATGAAAAAGCGTAAGAAACATTTATACCTATTCACCACATCAATGTGAAACGCATTTAGCTCGCTTCAACGTGGTTTAAAATGCGAAAACAGCCTTGTAACAGAACTTGACGAATCTACAAAACCGTAAAGCTGTTTCACATAGCACCCTAGTAAAGCTGAACTAGGCAGGTCACTTCAGGTAGCTCTAGCGTTAGCATTAGCATCAGCTACCTTTCAGCGGGTCGGTGAGAAACGGCTCGATGTCCACACTGGAGAAGGAAACGACAGCTCCACGCCGCCATTGCACCCTTTAGTATTTATAACTACACATAAATATTAACATATAAGACAAAGGAACCAATAGGACAAGGTGAATCAGAAAATACACATAGCCATGCTTCCTTTCACGTCTTCTTAATGTCACCCTGGCTACTTCCTGTACCTGACAAAAACAGTTCCGTGGTATAGAGCGTAATGTCAAGGGTTCCGCTCTGCACCAGTTACACTTTTCTTATTACAAATTACAGATGTAGCCCATTCGCAACATGTTTATGGAAAAAATATCGGTGATGCCTTGATGCAAATAACCCAATAATTTGAAGAAAAAACGGTGAGTTGAGGAAGTCATTGTTTACCATAGACCAGTAATACTCAACGTGTGGGTGTTATGATTTGTGGCTCTTTTATGTTTTTATTTTAAATATATTATTCCCCCAGAAAACCTTAATAAAAGGGAAACTTTTTTTATTTCCATTTTTCACCCGTGTAAGCCAGCTTTTGCCATTAAATACCCCTTTTGTTCCGATTAAGCAACTTCTTTTTTCCACTTTTATCCAATTTTTGCCCCTTTTCACCATTTTTGCCACTTTTTGCCTATTCAAGCTACCTTTTGCCATTAAATACCCCCCTTTTTCTTATTTTTTTGCCCATTTTTGCAACTTCTTTTCAACACTTCTTCCCAATTTTTGCCACTTTTATAACATTTTTGCCCTTTTTAACCATTTTTTGCCACTTCTCGTCCAAATAGGCTACCTTTTGCCATTAGATACTTGTTTCCTTTTTTCCTCAAATTTGTGCCTCTCCTGTTGCCACTTTTATTTCCAATTTTTAACCGTTTTCACCATTTTTTGACACTTTTTGACACTTTTTGGCCATTTAAACTACCTTCTGCCATTACATACCACTTGTTTCCTATCTGTTGCCCATTTTTGCCATTCTTGACTGCTTTTTGCCCATTTTAGTCACTTTTCACTCATTTTTTTTTTTTGCCACTTTTGGACCATTTTTTGCCACCTGTAACTCATTTGGTCATTATCCATCATTACAATACAAGGTCAGCCAGTAACCTCCATCCTGCCTTTTTTAGGACAACTTTTTCCCAATTTTCCATCCGATTTCAGGGACCTCATTGTTGGAACAACTTACCAACTCATATTAGAAACTGCAGCAACTTAAATTCATTCAAGAAACCAACTAAATATTTTTTTGTTGGACCAATTAAGCACAACAAACTCTAAGAAATTATTCTGACATTATAGTCTATCGAACTTCTATTTAGTTTTTTCTTCTGCCAGAATATTGTTCTTTATATTTTGTTTTAACATATTTTAAATTGCATTGTATTAATTTATACTATTTGATGTTTATTTGAATGTTTAATTTTTCACTTAGAAGGGCCACTCGACAAGCCTGCTTGGGTTTCTTTGACTTCTCCTGTATTGTATTGTATTTATTTATTTTTTAAATTCTGTATTAATTCCTTTTCTCTAGTTTTCTTTGTTCAATGTGTGCAATAAATAATATATATATATAGTCACTTCTAACCCATTTTTGCATATTTGCTACTTTTTGACCATTTTTGCCACCTTTAACTTATTTTCATCGCTACTTCAAGCCATTTTTACCACTTTTCACTACTTAGATTGTGGCTCTTGCAAAGGTGTTTTTCAACAACTTGGCTCTTTGGTTGAGGGTTAAGTAACACTGCCTTAGACCAAATGACTTAGCTTGACAAAATGCCCACTGTGTAACAACAAACTCATAAAACGAACATGTGGCTTTAATAGACAAAGCAATCAAAATAATGCAACAGGAAACTTTCAGATGTTAAATGTACAAGGTCATTGCTTTGTATTTATTTTACAAATCCAATTCCAAAAAGTTGGGACGCTATATAAGAAGTAAATAAAAACAATGCAATCGTTTTCAAATCTCATAAACCCATATTTTATTCACAAACAGAACATAAACAAGACATCAGAAATTGAAATTGAGACATTTTACCATTTCATGAAAAAAATAGCTCACTTTGAATTCGATTGCAGCAACACATCTCAAAAAAGTAGGGATGGGGCAACAAAATGCTGGAAAGGTAAGTGGTACTAATGAAAAACAGCTGGAGGAGAATTTTTCAACTAATTAGGTTAATTGGCAGCAGGTTAGTCACATGACTGGGTATAAAAGGAGCATTTTACAGAGAAAGTGTCTCTCGTGAATAAAGATGGGCAGAGGTTTACTAATCTGGGTCAAACTGCATCCAAAATTGTGGATATATTTCAGCAAATTGTTCCTCAACACAAGATTGCAGACTCTGAATGTCCCACTATTTAAGTCCATACTATCATTAAGAGATTCAGAGAATCTGGAGAAATCTATAAGCAAGGGACAAGGCTGGAGGTTAATACAGGATGCTGGTAATATCTGGGCCCTCAGCTGCCACTGCATTAAAAACAGGCGTGATTCTGTACTGGGAATCACAGCATAGGCTCAGGATCACTTACATAATTTTGCTGCCTTCTCTGACCCAAAGCTCATTTAAAATGGACTGAGGCTAAATGGAAAACTGTTCTGTGGTCAGATGATTCAAAATTTGAAATTTTGTTTGGAAACCATGGTTTTTGGTCAACAACAGAATGGGACAATATTCCTCTCCCACAACCTCAACAACTGCCCTCCTACCTTCCCAGAGGGATGCAACACAATGGTAAACATGATCCTGTCCCTTCTTTTTTTTGGTGTGTTGCTGCCACCAAATTCAAAATTAGCCAAATTTTTTTTTATGAAATGGATCTGAAATGTTTTTTATGTTTTTATGTGAATTAAATTTTGGTTTATGAGATTTGATAATCATTATATTCTGCTTTTTATTAACATGTACACAGGGCCCTAACTGTTTTTTGGAAATTGGCTTGCATTTTAGCCTGAATCAGTAAAAGAAAAAAAAATGAAGTGATAAAAATTACTGCAAAGATTCATACTTCCAGCCCTGCAGGATTTCTAGTGACAGGTTTGGTCTTGTTTTGTGAAGTAGGTCTTCTCAAGTCTGTAGTGCAGCTGTGAAACTGCCACTCTCAGTTCATTTCATTGTTCAGGTTTGATCTGTGTTTGGTCTTGATTGCCTCACACTGCTTGGAAGTGGTGAAATGAAGGAGTGTGTCTCTTCACTTCCCACCACTGCACTGGTGGAGCTGAGGGATATACTGTATCTTGAAATATTTCCTCGTCTTGTGTTGATTCTTGTCTTTGTGTTGTGCTGATCTGTAGCTTTTTGTTATTGCTTTAACCAAAACAAAGGAGGCTGTTGAAGTTAATGCAGTTATAATATAATATAATATAATATAATATAATATAATATAATATAATATAATATAATATAATATAATATAATATAATATTATTGTGAGTGACCAACTAAGATAAGTTTCATTCTGGTTCCAGGAAAGTCATCGTACTTCCAGGGCTGCCTTAAGAGTCATCAGTGACTCTAACGTTGACCATGTAATTTAGAAGACAGGCTCTTTGCCACATTCACTTTATCCTCTACCTTTACAAGCCTTCCAGGGCCAGCTGCTGAGAAGCATCCCCACAGCATGATGCTGCCACCTCTGTGCTTCACAGTGGGGATGGTGTGTTTGTGGTGATGTGCAGTGTTTGGCATCTCGTCTGATGGCCCGAAAGCTTCATTTTGGTCTAATCAGACTAAAGAACTGTCTTCCACTTGACCATGAAGTCTCCCACATACCTTTGGGCAAACCTGTGTAGATTTAATCTGAGTTTTCTTCAAAAATGGTTTCTCTTTCCATAAAGTTTGGACTGGTGAAGAACCCGGGCAACAGTTGTTGTATGCAGAGTCTCTCCCATCTCAGCTGCTGAAGCTTCTGGAGGATGTTCAGTGCCTTAGTGATGTAGAAATGTTTTAGTATCCATATTGCTATGAAACATCAAGTGTAACGTTAAAGATAATGATTTCAGTCTTTATAACAGACGTTAATTTAGTTCTGTCCTCTTTGTGCACTGACGGCCCCATCATAATCATCCTCTGCCGTGTCTAATGTCTGACACTGATATCAGGAGGCTCATAGAAATGATTCCTGATCTGCCTGCCTGAGAATGACTCACACATGGAGCACTCTCTCTGGACAGCCCAACTTTTGCTCGCTCTAATTAACTTTATGGAGATTAGGGAATTAATTTATTCCTGCATTTTAACATCTGTCTGAGGGACTTCGTAAAAGTGAAAGAGATATGTGGTGGATGAAGCTGAGCTGATAGTGTTATTTGTGTGGGTATAGGAGGTGTGTGTGTGGCAGGTTGAAGTATTGAGCTGTGGTGATTTATTCAGTTAGGGTAGGGCTGTCCTTGAGAAAGACAGAGAGAAAGTGATGTTTGATATCAAATGTCAGTGGAGTTTTTTTGCAGGAACAAAATGGTGTAAATATTCAGTGAAAGAAACTCACATGTCAGAGAAAGATTATTCAGCTGACAAGCTACCAACTGTTCATTGTTATTCTAGTTTATTACTTGACTCAGCACAGCAGAATTCACACACTTATTAAAAATGGTTTGATTTGGTACTTATATTATTTTGGTTTATTTGCAAAGCCTTGACTGTCAAAATGCCACCATATTACATTTTAATTTGTTAAACTGGTCTGATCGTAACTACTCAACATGTTCTGCAGTGCTGTGAAAAAGTATTTGCCCCCTTTCTGATTTCTTTTGTTTCTTTTTTTGTGTGTGTTTTTTTTTGTTTGTTTGTTTGTTTTTGCATATTTGTCAAACTTAAATATTTCAGATCTTGGGAAAGGGTTCAGCTCAGCGGGTAGAGCAGACTCCTAGATAAAGAGGCTACATCCCTTAATGCACTGGCCACAGGACTGACTCAATGTCTTTGCTGTTTGTTGTCTTTCCCCACTTTCTCTTCCCACATGTGTCCTGTATCTCTTCAGCTGTCCTTTCTAAAAAAAGGCATAAAAGTCATTGATATCAGACAAAGATAACCTGTGTAATTTTAAAAACACCCCGTCAGATGTTTCTCCGCTAGATACTTGTGAATGCCGTCAAATGCTCATCAACTCCTTCTGGTGTTTGCTAACTCTGTTAAATGTTTGTCAATTCTGTCAGGTGTTTGCCAACTCTGTTAGATGTTTGTCAACTCTGTCTGATGTTTGTCAACTCTGTCCGATGTTTGTCAACTCTGTCCGATGTTTGTCAACTCTGTCCGATGTTTGTCAACTCTGTCCGATGTTTGTCAACTCTGTCTGATGTTTGTCAACTCTGCTAGATTTTTGTCAACTCTTTCCGATGTTTGTTAACTCTTTCTGATGTTTGTTAACTCTGTGAGATGTCTGTCAACTCTGTCAGATGTTTGCCAACTCTGTTAGATGTTTGCCAACTTTGTTAGATGTTTGCCAACTCTATTAGATGTTTGTCAACTCTGTCCGGTATTTGTCAACTCTGTCCGATGTTTGTCAACTCTGTCCGATGTTTGTCAACTCTGTCCAATGTTTGTCAACTCTGTCCAATGTTTGTCAACTCTGTCCAATGTTTGTCAACTCTGTCCGATGTTTTCCAACTCTGTCTGATGTTTGTCCGCTCTGTCCAATGTTTGTCAACTCTGTCCAATGTTTGTCAACTCTGTCCGATGTTTGTCAACTCTGTCTGATGTTTGTCAACTCTTTCCGATGTTTGTTAACTCTTTCCGATGTTTGTTAACTCTGTCTGATGTCTCTCAACTCTGTCTGATGTTTGTCAACTCTGTCTGATGTTTGTCAACTCTGTTAGATGTTTGTAAACTCTGTCTGATGTTTGTGAACTCCATAAGATGTTTGTCAACTCTGTCTGATGTTTGTCAACTCTGTCAAATGTTTGTCAACTCTTTCCGATGTTTGTTAACTCTTTCCGATGTTTGTTAACTCTGTCTGATGTCTCTTAACTCTGTCTGATGTTTGTGAACTCCGTCAGATGTTTGTCAACTCTGTCTGATGTTTGTCAACTCTGTCAAAAGTTTGTCAACTCTGTTTGATTTTTGTCAACTCTGTCTGATGTTTGTCAACTCTGTCAAATGTTTGTCAACTCTGTCTGATGTCTCTCAACTCTGTCCGATGTTTGCCAACTCTGTCAAATGTTTGTCAACTCTGTCCAATGTTTGTCAACTCTGTTAGATGTCTGTGGACTCTGTTAGATGTTTGTCAACTCCGTCAAATATTTGTCAACTCTGTCCAATGTTTGTCAACTCTGTTAGATGTTTGTCAACTCTGTCCGATGTTTGTCAACTCTGTCTGATGTTTGCCAACTCTGTTAGATGTTTGCCAACTCTGTCAAATGTTTGTCAACTCTTTCCGATGTTTGTCAACTCTGTCTGATGTTTGTCAACTCTGTCTGATGTTTGTCAACTCTGTTAGATGTTCGTCAACTCTTTCCGATGTTTGTTAACTCTTTCCGATGTTTGTTAACTCTGCCTGATGTCTGTCAACTCTGTTAGATGTTTTCCAACTCTGTCTGATGTTTGTCAACACTGTCCAATGTTTGTCAACTCTGTCCGATGTTTGTCAACTCTGTTCGATGTTTGTCAACTCTTTCCGGTGTTTGTCAACTCTGTCTGATGTTTGTCAACTCTGTTAGATGTTTATCAACCCTGTCTGATGTTTGTAAACTCCGTTAGATGTTTGCCAACTCTGTCAAATGTTTGTCAACTCTGTTAGATGTCTTTCGACTCTGTTAGATGTCTGTTGACTCTGTCTGATGTTTGTCAACTCTGTCAAATATTTGTCAACTCTGTTAGGTGTTTATCAACTCCGTCAAATGTTTGTCAACTCTGTCCGATGTTTGTCAACTCTTTTAGATGTTTGTCAACACCATTAGATACTTATCAACTCTGGCAGATGATTTAACTCTGCCAACTTTATCAGACGTTGGTCAACTCTAACAGTTATTTGTCAGCTTTGTCAGATGATGGTTTGTTTATTTTGACAAGAATGCAATATCCCTTGGCCATGTTACTAAGCTTATGTTTTGTTTTGTTTTGAAATCAAACCAATGCTAATCTATACACAATACCAACTAAATTATTTCTAAACATTAGTTTGATGTGATAAAACACACCTATTATTCATGGGAATTGATCTAGTGCATATCAATACATTTTTATATGTCTTGAGTTGACAAAAATCAAAATATGCAAGCAATTTCATATTTTGGAAAAAAAAAAAAGAAAAAAAAAAGAAAAGATGTTGGATTAAAAAATCTGTTCCATCACATATCTGCTAGTTTAGGCGTCAACCTTCTCAAATTTCAGCTTTGGATTATTGTAGTAAAATCAAGTTTGTCCTTTTTCTTTAGGATAAGTGATATTTATCTTACTTTTTTTTCTTGCACACACCTGCGGGACCTATACAAACAAAAAATAAAGGTTGACAATTAAATTTGACATTAAAACCTTTTGCATAAGTTTGGACAAAAAACTCATTGATGTGACTTGAAATGGATCGATCATTTCTGAGGTCAAAATTTTCCCTTTTTGAAGGACTTTCGTGGGAATTCTTTTTCAAGGTAAGATTTAAAAGCACAAAGTTGTCATAAAAGAGTCACCTGTTGAGCATCATGCCTTTGAGGGTTAAGAATTTCATCCTTTGCTTTTATAACAGCTGAACAAGGACAGGTGACACCCTAAAGGTAAAACCAAAATGTCTTTATTTTAATCAACATGCAGAATACAGAAAAAAAAACAGCCCACAGATGAGTGTCTACCACACACACTTTTTCTATCTCCCCAAAACTCTTTACAATGTAAGAAGGTTATTAAGAAATTATTACAATTATTCTGTTATTCATTTCAATTTAGCAAAATCTCAAAGAAATCTGTAGAAAAGAACCCCCAAAAACACCCAAAACAACCCTGAATGTCACTCAAATGACAGAGATACTTTATTTCATAACTAGCAAGCGGCTACGGGAAATTGGATATTAGCGGGAGCTGAATTATGCATGCATTTATGCAGTTTACTAACGGGGTGCTACCATTCCCATAAATAACATTTGCAATGCTAATTCTAAGCTTTTTTATGCAATCACATATTTTTGGCTTCTCTAACCCACAGATCTTCACTTGCTAGTTATCTAAATAAGGTAGGAGTGTCATTTCTTTGGGTGGGATATAGTGGTCTCAGTCTGCATGCTGGTTCAGAAGACTGCTTTTATTTCTATAAACATCTTTCAGATATACAGTAGAGAGTAATAATAATTTCCCAGGTGATGCCTTTGTGACCAAACATGCAATAGTCATCAATGTAGTTCAAATTGTTTCACCAGAACGAGCTAAATCTCTGAGCTAGACTACTGTATGTATGTTTGTGTTTGTGCTTTTGCATGTGTTTATGTTTTATACAGTACATAAAGAATATATATATGATATATATGAGTGTGTGTCTGTTTGCATGTTTTCCATTGTCAGGGGCTGAAGGTCCTTGTGGACTCGTAGTCCGACATACACTTGGGTTTGATGCCTTTAGCGTTGTAGTAATCCACCACCTGGTTGGGGACTTCTGCCAGGACGCTCTTAGCCAGTGCAGCTGGAGAGGCCTGAAACACGCACAGAGTGAGAGAGAGAGAGAGAGAGAGAGAGAGGTCACAAACACACGCACATCACCAGCCAAGCGTAGATCAAGGATACTGAAATTTACTGTAGCGCCTGATGCTGTAAGAGGCCTGGACTAGTGACACTGATGTGATCAGACAGGCTCATTTAGCAACCTCTAAACACCCCTGATATCACCCTTTTGTCCTCTAGTACAGTAGCTATTTTCTGCACGTGCTCAAGGATGAAAAAGAACCATGAACAGTCTATTCATATGAAAATAATGCACAAAAGCACTTTTTAAACAAGGCCAGTGATTAAACCTGAATACAGTTCAAGGGTTTATAGGAAAGCAGTCGCCTGTGTTCGTGCCTTGTTGCTCTATGGATTCAGCAAGAATTTCAATAATTGCAATCAAAATTTAGGGGATTAAAGTCTTAGACACCCTGAGGCTTAAGACTCTTTATAATGCTTCCAGAAAATATATTTTTCTAGCAGAAACAAAGTTAGAAAAATTTAACGGATTAACTTACTTAGCATGATAATAAGCCATTCTATCCCAGGAGCTAATCTAGGGGTGGCCAGAGAGAAGGCAAGGTTCACCTTTAAAACTGACTGGCCACTTCTAAACCCCCAACAATGAGGGTACAGCGTGTAATATTTAGACTTTCAGCATTCAGTAGGGCAGCGGTTCTAAACTAGTCTGGAGTCCGGACCCCTAACCACCTTCTTGTTCATCAATCACAGCCCAAATTTCTGATGTATTTTTTTACTGAAAAATGTGGTAGTTTGGACTTGAAAAGGCAACAAATACATGACAAAACAAAGACAGTTCATTCAAAATAAAGCATATTGCAGCGTTATCCCTAAGCGTCTCCTTTGTTGTCTTGGCTCTCCAGTTAGGGTCATTGTCATGTTGGAAGGTGAACCTTCAGCCCAGTCTGAGGACCTGAGAACAGGTTTTCATTGAGGATATATCTGTACTTTGCTCCATTCAGCTTTCCCTCAACCCTGACTGGTCTCCCGGTCCCTGCTGAAAAACACCCCCACAGCATGATGCTGCCACCACCATGTTTCACTGTTGGGATGGTATCAGGCAGTTGACATAACATTTAGAATTAAACCAAAAAGTTTCTCACAGTCTGAGAGTCCTTCAGGTGCTTTTTTGCAAACTCCATGTGCACTTTCATGCATTTTGCATATCTTCTGTCTTGCCACTCTGTCATAAAGCCCAGATCAGTGGGGCCGCAGTGATGGATGTCCTTCTGGAACTTTGTCCCATCTCCACACAGGATCTCTGGACCGTCAGAGTGACCATCAGGTTCTTGCTCACCTTTCTTACTAAGGCTCCTCTCCCTCGATTGCTCAGTTTGCCCAAGCAACCAGCGCTCTTTAAGAGTCCTGGTTGTGGCAAATGTCTTCCATTTGAGAATTATGGAGGCCACTGTGCTCTTGGGAAACTTCAGTGCAGTAGAAATGTTTTTGTAGCCTTCCTCAGATCTGTGCCTGTCAACAATCCTGTCTCTGAACTCTGCAGGCAGTCCCATTGACCTCATGGCTTGACTTTTGCTCTGATATGCATTGTCAGCTGCAAGGCCCTCTATAGAGATCTTTGTCTTTCTAAATCATGTCCAATCAGTTTAATTTTCCACAGGTGGACTCCAGTCAAGGTGTTGAAACATCTCAGCAAAATCCAGAGAAATGGGAGTGTTTTGGCAATAAATAAACATAAATTTGCCTGTGTCTAAAAATTCTGTCTTCACTTGATGGGGCACTGGGTGCAGATTAATAAGAAAAAAAAAATTTGAACGCCAAAGCCTTTCTCTTCCATCTGTGCCATGGCCAGGAAAGTGTGCTGTGCCTGATCATGGAATGGAGCACTCACACTGGTCAAACAAACTGAATTTTGGAAGTTGCGTTTGCTTTGGCATGGTGTGAGTGCCCTTCCAGTCCAGTTTTAGTCATATCAATGCAACACAAAACTTTTTCATGTCATGCAAATGTAATGAGTGTCCCGGTTGGGCCGACCCACTCAAAAAGCAAGCCCCCTCCTCTTTATTTTCCATCACATTCTGATCTGTCACTCTGATTTCATAGAGAGTGTGAGGTTGTTTTGGGGATATGAGGAGAGCAGTAAACAGTGGGACAGCTATTTTTGTAACTCCTCACATCTGTTTGAGACTATTCTCTTGTCAAAGCAATAAATAACTAAAAGGAACACAAATAAAAACACAGAAACCCTTTTGGATTGTGTAAAAAATGCATCGTTTGAAGTCAAAAACAGGGCAGGATGTTGTTATTCCATTCAAATTTTTATTCTATCGAAGGACCCGAGGGCTGATAATAAATAAACTACAGATGTGCTCATGCTCCTTAAAGAAGAATAGAAGAACTATTTAATATTTGCTGATTTTATACCAAAAAGGTCTAATGCACTAAAAATACACTAGAGTAATTAAGCAACCATCCACAGCGAGCACACACCCCTCCAGAATCCTTAAAGTCAGGGGTCTGTCGTACTCGTCTCACATAATTCCCAGAGACAATGCATCATCAAAGTGCACCCTCCCTTCCTCTCATTTCCACCCTCCTATCTACCTGTTATCCCCCCACTCTGCCTGTCACACAGCAGCTCTGTCCTTCTAATCCCCTCTGAAAAGAAACGACAGAGCAGAAAATCACCTCTCCACCTCTGTCACACACTCTCCTGCTCCCTTTTGTCTTTAGCCGCGGTCTCCTGTTGACTCAGCCTCCTCGAACATCCACCACCACTTCTTTCTCTCCTCCGTCTGTCTCCTCCTGATTTATTCTTTCTTTTTCCTATCTAACTCTCTCTCTTTCTCTTGCGGCGTACTTTTTGGTGAACTACACGTTTCAATTCCTTCCTTCATCCTCTTTCCTCTCTTCCTGTTCGACTGGGGTGTAATTGGTTGATTTCTCAACCTGTCACAGACCAAACTCACCATAACAGAGCCAGCCAAACACACCCTGTCAAAGCCAAACAGAATTAATACTGCCAGGGTGAGAGACGCTCACACAAACACCCAATGAGTAGAGTGCTGATGTGTTTTGACGAGCACACCAAGCAAATTACGCCCACACACTCCAAACCCATTACCCCCCTAAATACAGAACGGCATGCCATCCACACTCATAAACACACACACAGCTGAAGTATAACTTTAAATCTTGTAGATTTGTCCGCCCCAACACGAAACTTTTTAGGAAACACAAACATGCAGCGCTGAGCACCACCTGTGTTAAAAAAACCTGATTCATAGTCACGTTTCCTCCTCATCAGCGTCCGCAATTAAGCTCAACATCTTTTTACAGTGTGTGGAGCCAATGCTTAACAGGCGTGTGGAAAAAACTAAAATGGATGTCCTGGTTTTGTTTAAGGATTGTAATCCAACAGCAGATGTCATTTTTCCCATTAGGAAGTAAGAGCCAGCAGTAACAGCAGCTTGTGTTGGCATAAAAGAACTCTATATGAAATGTATGAACTGACTTACAGAGAAAACTGTGAAAACAGCGTCCTGCTTCATTTACAGTACATGCAGAAAGTATTCAGCCGCCCTTCACTTTTTCAGTTTTGGTTCGTTGCAGCCTGATGCTACAGTTGAAAGATACTCTCATTAATCTACACTCAGCACCTCATCAGGACAAAGTGAAAACAGAATTTTAGAAATGTTTTTAAAAAGAGAAAAAACTGAAATCAAATTGACATAAGTATTCAGAACCTTTGCAACATCCCTTTAATTTAGCTAAGGTTCCTCCCATTCCTCTTGATCTTTGCTGAGATGTTTCTGCACCTTGATTGGAGTACATCTCTCTGTAGAAGGCCTAACAGCTGACAATGAAGATCAGAGCAAAAACTGAGCTGTAAGGGTCAAAGCAGGGACACTGCAATGGGGCAGGCAAAACAGGCAATCGCCTTGGGCCTCGAGGTTGAAAGGGGCCTCCCAGAAACAGCTGACATTGGTCAATATATATGAAAGATATTGGGTACAACGTGACAATCAAGAATTATAGTATTTGGTATTAGTATTTTATGTTATAGGTTAGTATTCAAGATCTTGTTTCTCAATCAAGATCGACAGATTAAGAGGGAGTTGGTGCACCAATGATCCAAACTGTTGCTCATTTGGTTTTCAACTAGTTTGTCTGTGCAAACTTTTGCTGCATGACACACAAGGGCAGTGTAAACTTATGTGGCATTTTCCTGCATTATGAGTGCCAGGCTTAAGAGAACTAACTATTTAGTTCATGATTCCTGCTATCTCTAATGGGAATTAAGGCCTTTTTGAACAATCCTGGACTTAAGACAAGCAAACATCAGTTTAAAGACACCTTTAAGAGGTAAACCAGTCGTAGCACTAAAATATATACTGAGTCAAACCGTCCCAGCACACAGCTGACAGTAATCGTTTGACAGCAGATTTGACATGGGGAGGAAGAGGACGGGCTCTTTGGTCAATTAGTGATTAAGTCTGCTCAGTTCTGAGCATACAGTTGATCGAAAAAGAAGCAGACAACCAGGACTTAATTTTTGTTGTTTACAGTCACAAAATCATTCTGTTACGTTACTTTTATTAACCCGCCCCAGTGGCCGGTAGGTTGAGCTAATTCACACAACACTGCTCAAAAAATACCCGCATTTGGCTGGTGCTTGATGCTGAACTCCCACTCCGCTGAGCAGCTGTATGCAAACCTCACATCCCCAAGTCCAATGCCAAGTGTCAGATAGAGTGGCACATTTACACTGGACTGTGAAGCATTGGAAACGTGTTTGGCGGAGTGACCAATGATGCGTCTCTGTTTGGCAGTCAGATGGGTAAGTTTGAGTTTGGCGAATGCCAGGAGAATGTTACTTGGCTGACTGCATTGTTCCAACTGTAAAGTTTGGTGGAGGAGGGATAATGATACAGGGCTGTTTTTCAGGGTTTGGCCTAGACCCCTTATCTCCAGTGAAGGCCAATCTGAATGCTTCAGCATACCAGGACATTCTGGACAATGCTATGCTTGCAACTCTGTGGCAACAGTTTGGGGAAGACCCTCTCATATTCCAACATGACTGTGCCCAAGTGCACAAAGCAAGGACTATAAAGACGTGGTTTGACAAGTTCAGCATGGAAGAACTTGGCTGGCCTGCACAGAGCGCTGACCTCAACCCTGTCAAGCACCTTTGGGATATCCTGGAATGGAGATTGCAAGCCAGGCCTTCTTGGCCAACATCAGCCTGACCTCATAAATACTCTACAAATTAAATGGATACAAATTCCAACAGAAACACTCCACAATCTTGAGGGAAGCTGCTGTTAAAGCTGCAAAAAGGGGTGAATTTCTTCAAATTGTATAATGAATCTGCACTGCCTAGATAGTCTTTTAAGAGCTTATACTTTTGCTGCATCTTAATGTTGATATTCAACCTCAAAATGAAGAGCTCCTCTGTGGTTTTGCATGCTCTCAGGAAGGAGCCACACAATGAACAAAAATAGCTGACAAACAGCATTTAGTGCAAAAATGTGTGACAAAGGCCCTGCTGCTGCATTCTTATAAAACACCTCATTTGTTTACGTCTTGATGTTGCCTGACTTCCCTGGAGGATAAGTCACATTATTCCTCCAAGAAAGCAATTCTCAGAGTTCTGTTACATTTTTCCACCCCACTTCCTCTAAACCCCCACCTACATGTTTGAAGTCCTTGAAGGGAACGAACTGGACGATGTCACGGAGGACAGGCTCGCCTTTGGGTGAGCGCAGGATCCCGTCGTCCCCGTCCAAAATCTGCATGTCCGTGAAGTCTGCGTTTCCCACACCCACGATGATGACGGACATTGGCAGGTGGGAGGCGTGAACGATGGCTTCCCGTGTGTCTGCCATGTCAGTGATGACGCCGTCTGTCAGGATCAGGAGGATGAAGTATTCCTGAGGGGGAGAAAAGATGCGAACAGGGGAGAGATTTGTGGGTGGGAGATGGAGAAATAGATGTAAGATTAATTTTTAAGTTTATATAAGTGGCGTCTTGTCAGAGGCTAATTTGAATAAAACTCACTCATATCCACCAAAAAGCTAGAAGGCATTTAGGCACAGAGGAATTTATCCTCTAAAATGTGCATTAAATTAATATCAATCACTTCCTTCCTTGATTCAATTCCCCTCTTTCTGCCTGTCTTTGTCCTGTTTTTTCCCCCTCCTCGGATGTCTTATTTTTCTGCCTTTAATTGCTATTTGTCCTCCCCTTATCTCGCTGTGTGTGCCAAACACAAACAGTCACAACAACAGGAACAAGAAGGTGCAGAATTTTCTCATTCTCCTTCTCACCATGGCCTCTTTGGTGTGCATCTCCTCGGAGGCGGAGGAGGCGACTTTCTGGATGATGGGGGCGATGTTTGTGGGTCCATACAGCTGGATCTTGGGGAGACAGTTCTGATAGGCCTCGACTACACCTTGGATCCCTGAAAAACACAGATGTCTGCTTATTTCCTGTCTCTGTGTCCAAAAGCTCTGGTCTCACAGTTCTGGGATCTGTATAACTCTGGATGTGATTGGTTGAAAGAGAAAAAATAGGTATGTCAAAAGATTAACATTTTTAATTGCAATTAATGTCTTGTCTACACTAAGAGAAACTGAGTTACTGTTTACATACCTGCTTTAATAGGTAGATCAAAGATTTTTACATTAACTCAACCTCAAAAGGAACTTGCTATGGATTGAAAAGGAAACACTTGATAGCAGAAGGTGCAGATGTCTTCTGACTTGTCCACTGAGCTGTGTGTGGGGTATTAAAGTGAAAGAAGACATTAAGGAGCAGTGGTGGATTTATTTCACATCACTGTGGTTGCAGGGAGATGCCAACATGGCTCAACTTAAGGGATAATTCATCGCAATAAAAATGATGCTCTTATTGTGGACGTCAATTCATCCTCTTGATCTCAGCAGCCCTGAAAAATCTCAAAGGGATAATTCGGTATTTTTGAAGTTGGGTCATATGAGGTTACCTGACATGCCTGATAGAATGTTTCATTCATCCATTGCATGGATATATTTCATGTTAATATGGGACATGCCCCATAGAAAGAATTTGGGAAGAGCAGGGCTTTCATGTAATTCGTGGAAGGTGATTGGATGAATGTTCTGTCAGTCACATTCATTATGGGCCAATCAGAGCAACAAGACCAAATGAGGTAGTAGACATGCACAGCCCAGTACAATCATGAGATATCCAGGGTATTGCTGTGGTATAGTTTATGAAAGGTGAAGCTTATCGGTGAACAAAATTCACACTAAAGCCTGAGTGGAGGGCCAAAACATCCTCACTGCCAAGACAAGCTTTCAGTGTGGCTTGTTGCTTTTATTTTAGTAAAGAAATGTGGTCCAGTTCTGATAAAACTGCTGCTATACCATAGCTACATCTTAGCTAATCGCTACACCAGTGGAGGCCTTTGCTATCAGCTTCCAGTGTAACTAAACACCGCCCATAGCTACTGCCTCATTGACCTCAAACGATGCTGATTGGTCAGAATTGTTGTCAGAGTCTGGCACAAACAGAACGGAGCTTTGCAAGACGAATTCACATGGAATCTGGCAAATCCATCTGCACGCTTCCAGTTACATACGTGGTATTTGCTAATAGTAGTGGCATTAGCCTCCAGAGATTTCAGTGAGCGTTGGCCCTTTAAGAAGATTTGCTGATTGTTCTGGCAGGGAAGTTAGGCTACACAGCGTAACAGACAGGTACAGCCTCTTGAGGTAAAACAGGCCAAAAATGTTGACTCAATTGTATGCTCTACAGAAAGTTTTTGAAGCATTTTATTTTTCACACAGAAAGCCGCTGTGTCTGGAACTATTTTGAAATGCGAGCTTCGGCTATGTGCTCTTCCGCCTAAGCATACCATCATCTCCTGATCAGCAGTTTGGGTCTACAGCTTTCACAGAGACAAAGACAACAAACCAAACAAAAACTAGACTTAAACTGAGCCTTGTAGACTGGAGTGATGATGGCATGCCATTTACTGTGAGGATACCTGTATGAGCCGGAGTACACTTTGGTGGAATATGGAGAGCAATTTAGAGCAAGGTTTAGAGTGGAAACTGTGAGCCAAGGAACACTCAGCTACTCTTGTGATGAGGATGGCCGCTCAGAGACGCTTGCAGCCTGCATCACTCCCCATCCAGAGTTCCCTGCCTGTTTTACTGACCATCTTCAACTTTCTGAAGATGAATTGGAGAAACTGACCTTGAAATTTTATAGCTGTCATGTTATTCTTCTAATGGCTGATGATTAGACAAGCTACAGTTGGCACATTATGCTTACCTTATGAAAACAATGTGCCAGCTGTTAAGGTGGAAAACTGAGATAAAATAACTATACAGAAATACAGAAAAACTATACCCATCTGCTACACTGTATAACCTAGCTTCCCTGCAGGACAACCTGAGCAACACTGACTGAAATCTCTAGAGGCTAATGCCACTACTATTGCCAGTTACCTCATATGACCCAACTTCAAAAATACTGAAATACCCCTGTAATATCCACACTCACAAACGTATCCATCTTCACCACAGGAATGCAGCTACGTGGGGGGAAGAGCGCACAAGCCCATTTCACACATACAGATTAGTGTTGTTTTGCTCCGTATCTTCAAGCCTGAAGTGCTTGACAAATCTTCCAGCTGTGAGTGTGTGTTTAAGTGCCTGCCTGTGTGTGTTTTGGTGTGAGATGAAGAAGCAGAGAGTGGGGATAGATTTAGAGGGAGAGATATGGGACTGACAGCGACAGGGAGAGATGAGAGTGAAGAGGAGCGTCTGGGTCCTTCTGCGATGCATGAACGAGAAAGTTTCAGGGAGTCAAGAAGTCAAGTGTGATGTGCGTGTGGATCGCTCACCAGCACATTCAGGATTGTCCTCATCAAAGTTCACAGCGAAATCGTGGGAAACCTTCATGAGGGGCAGAGAACACAGAGTAGTTTTGAGCCAATCTGAAGCAAACGCTCAGCACAAACATATTCAGAAGAGTTTACAGGTGGACAGATGTTTTCTCCTTTTATGTTGATCAAAGGCAAGCTGTGCAAGCGGGAGATATCTAAAATCTCAAGAGGCAAGAACTCCCCCCCTGCTGCTGCTGCTGCTAACACACAAATACACTGTACATCCCTAATGTCTTACCTTGAAGTCTGGTGGAATGAGAGCTCCAAAACCAAACGCAGGGAACATTTTATCACTGAGGAAAGAAGGAGAGAGACGCAGCATTTAAAGAGAAGTAAATGACAGAACCATCTGGCCTCATTCACAAACTGAGTAAAGCCAGTTTCACACATACTCTTCTGAATATTTCGGGCAGCCTGCTGCTGAAATCCTCCTTGGTTAGCTGTTCACAAATGCAATTCAAAGCCAGTCAGATCGGGGGGTTGCAAACCTCCTAAAACCCAGCGTCCTCATCTGAGGACTTCACATTGTGGGTTCCCTGTAAAGCTGTGTGATATGGCCTAAACTTATGTCATAATATTTTAAAATCTCCTCTGTAGAAGTGTTTAATTCAGCCCTTTGATGCATAAAATAGCATGTATGTATGCAGAGAGGGTAAAATCCGTACTAGGTTAAATTTGACTACATTAGTCCATTATCTGTGCTGATGCCCAAAGGGCCAGCTTCATATAATATGAAAGCATTTTCCAGACCTTGTGCAAGGAGATCATTTGAAGGCATGAACTTTTGAACTCCTACATGTCGATGTAAAGTACCATTTGGCTGAGACCACTGATCCATAGTTGTGGAGAAGTGGGTCACGTCTGTTTGATTATGATAGGCAGACTCAAACAGCATTTGAAGCCAAATCCGTGGAGGCTTCCATATTGAAATCGCTGTCTAAACCAAACTTTGGATCAACCTAACGGCAGACAAGAGCCCGCCCACTGAGCTCCACATCCTGACAGCTAAGCTATCACTTAAGCTAGCCTTCTGGTTGACAGATAGGTAGCGCCTGTCTGTCAAGCTATCTGTCAGTCAAATGAGACGCATCAATTGGTGTGCACTGTGTGCTCATGAAGAAATCAGCTAGTGAACCAGGCTGTAAGCCAGTTAATTTCTTGTGCAAAGATCGGCTCTTTAACATGTGTTGTGTACGGGACTTACGGTGTTCCTGCTCGCCATATTGCAGTTTTTTGCACTTCCACATTGGCTTAATTTTTAAGGACCTGAGGTTGCCCCTTGGTGATAACACTCTCCACTCTCTCATGCTTCCCTCCCTCCCCTTCTGATACAAAAATGCGAATGCATGGAGGAAAGTTTTCTGGATGGGCAGGGGAGCGTGCTGTCTGCTGTGAGAGAGGCATTAGGAGACAGTGGGAGAGGAAGAACTCCAGAAAGGATTGCATGCGGATTTCTTAAAACTTCTACGTAATTTATACTCAAAGTATGTCTTTTTATACATCGACATGTCAAAAGCAGCGATACATCGAGTATTCTTGATATAGTGCCTATCCCTAGTTCCCTACGCCATTGCTCTTAGTTTTGCTGAAGGTAGACCTGTTGGCTTTATTCTTAAAATTTTATGATTAAAAAGTGTTCATTTGTGCTCAGTAATATTTGTAGTTTAATATTGCTGCAACTTTGACAAGTATCATCACAGTAACAAGCTACAACAGCAAATATTCATGTGAGGACTGGAATTTTATCATTGTTTAATCATTCACTATAGCATGGGCAGATTTGGGATATAAAAGCAACAGTTTGTAAGTAAAAGTGAGTACAAATGCTTATTGCATGTGGTGCAAATTAGTCTTAAACAGTGGTTCAGGACCTAAAAGTGGACCACTGAACTGTTTTTCATTGGATTGTGAATGTGTGCCTCCTAAAAAATGGCTGCAAAGGTCTTTAAGGTGTTCAATTTAACTTTAAATGAGTCTGATTAACTGTGATGACCCCTCCCATTTAGTCTCCACTCTGCCTGATTTCCTCCATGCCTTGCTCTCAGCCATGTTTCCCCTCTTTCAGGTGTTTGGAGGTGGGGCTGTGAGGAGTTGGACCTTCAGACAGGCAGATAAGGCAGCTTGTTTGAGGTTCTCACTCTCTCTCAGCTGGGCCATCTGCCGACATGTCATCCTTTTGTTTGGTTTGATGCACATTTCACAACAATCACATAACACATTCACTCATCCACACATTCCAGACATGACTGATAACTCACATTTACATAGCACCCTAAGGCTTGCTCAGCTCGCCAATCACCCAGTGTGCAAGGACAAAGGGATTAAAACTGTATGTAGATGTGGATCATGTGTTTTTAGTATGATTGAGACACAATCCAGTAGCTTGAGGGAGTTTCAGGAAGAAATGTCAAAACAGGGGGTCGGTTGGAGGCGTCCCATAAATATGGAAGAAAAAGAGAAAAATGGGAGTGTTGGCAGGTTGTCTCTTGTCTCCTCAGACCTTACTTCTCCCTCCACCCCTGCCCATCCAACCGGGAAAGCTCCATGGTTTGACTGACAAGAAACTCAAGACAACTTCTGAGACAGAAATTTTGAAGTGAAAACCGCTGGAGTCCTCTATTAACCCGAGCCATAGCACATATCTTAGGGGACACAACATTCTCCAGCCTGGTTATTACAGTCCAGGTATAATTTTTTATTTTTGTCAATTTCACTCCAAGGGAAAAAAAAAAATCATTTCTCAGGCTTTCATCTTGGACACTATTATTTCTCAGTTTCTTCTGTCTTGAAATCCATTTGCTATTTTTCTTTCTGTAGGGAATAAGCTTCCTTCATACGACAGCTTCAACAATTTGTCTGTGACAAACCTCGGGGGAAATGTTTGCCTTATAAAGAGGAACGAGAATGTGGCGGTGTGATGAATTTCAATAACAGACGTGTGCATGCCAACTTCGAAGGATTTTGATTTACTAACATACACATGGCGGTGCGAACAAAAACTCCCATCTCCTTCCTGCAGGATTTTCTGTATTTAAAGTATAAAAAACTCTGCTCCTGTATCAGTAAATCAGGCCCACTGAGAGTGCAAGATTTATGAAACATTTTACATGACAATCACTTTTATACCTCATTTCATAGATGTACTCCCTAGAGAGGAAATTTCCTCTGCATAAATGTGAGTGTGTGACTGTGTGTGTCAGCTAAATGATGATGGATGGTAAGGTGTCTACCTGTCGTAGTCTTGGCAGATCTCCCCCACAGCCACAAGAGCCTTGAGATACTCATTGGGCTGATACGGGTGGATATAGTGGAGGGAGCAGCTGTTTCTAGGGTCCCCGTTGGAGGCTGTGAAGTCTATTGCCACCTGGGAAAGACGCACACACACATGAACGCTCAAACCGCATGAGTGGGCATGGACAGATAATGACATGCTGCTGTAAATACAATACAGGAGGTTATATGTGACAAAACTTACTGTGAACTGGATTTGGCAGCCTCCCATAATGTAATCCAGGAAGGAATACATTTTGATTATCTGTTGGAGGAAATGTTTAAATTTAGGCCATGGCATTGATTCAAGGTCGGGTTTGATCAGAGCCAAATGAGATGGATGTAGCTGTGATGGATGCGCGATGATGCTTGAAATTACTCCTGAAACAATCAAGTAATTAGGTAAAACTAAGTTAAATGACTATAATTTAAACATTTTCCTGATTAAATCAAGTGAATATGCCAAAATCACAAAAATACAGTCTACAGAGCATTCAGCCCCCCTTCACTTGTTTCAGTTTTATTGTGTTGCAGCCTGATAGTACAGTCGTTTAATTCCTGTTTTCTGTCATTAATCTACACTCAGTACTACATCATGACAAGGTTAAAACAGAATTGTAGAAACGTTTGCTAATAAATGAAAAAGAAAAAAACACTAAAATAACACATTGAAAAGTATTCAGATTGGAGTTCAATCTTGTTTCTCACAGCCTGAGGGTCCTTTAGGTGCTTTTTGCAAACTCCAACCAGGGTCTGGTGTGTTTTGCACTGAGGAAAGGCTACTATTTAGCCACTCTGCCATAAAGCCCAGATCACTGGAGGGCTGCAGTGTTGGTTCTCCTTCTGGAACTTTGTCCCATCTCCATACAGGATCTCTGGAGCTCAGTCAGAGTCACCATCTGGTTCTTGGTCACCTCTCTTTCTTAGGCCTTTCTCCCTATATTGCTCAAATTTTGCCACGCGAATGTTTTTTTTTTTTTTTTTTAGAGTCCTGGTTGTGCCAAACTTCTTCCATTTGAGAATTATGGAGGCCACTGTGCTTTTGGGACCTTCAGTGCAGCAGATCTGATCACATCAGATCTGTGCCTGTCAACAATCCTGTCTCTGAACTCTGCAGGCAGTTCCTTTGACCTCATAACTTGGTTTTTGCTCTCATATGCATTGTCAGATGTGAGGCCTTGTACAGAGAGGTGTGTGCCTTTCCAAATCCTGTCCAATCAATTTAATTTAGCACAGGTGGACTCCAATCAAGGTGTAGAAACACCTCAGCAAAGATCCAGAGAAATGGGAGGAACCTGAGCTAAATTTAAAGTGTTTCTGCAAAGGGACTGAATACTTATGTCAGTGTGATTTTTTCAGTTTTTTCTTTTCTTTTTTTTTTTTTTTTTTGTGTAAATTTGCAAACATTTTCTAAAATCATGTTTTCACTTGAACTTGAATTGCCTTGTTGTTGAAATGTGCTATACGAATAAACTTGCCTTGCCTTTGTCATGACGGGGTACTGAGAGTAGATTAACAAGAGAAAAGAATAATTTAAGTTACTCTAGCATCAGGCTGTAACATGACCACATTAAAAAAGTGATGGGGGTCTGAATACTTTCTGAGTGCACACCTTTTAGATATTATTCTGGGCCATAGATGGGCAAGGAACCATATATGGTTACTTCATTGACTTTTATCTGTAGAATCATATCAAAAAACTTGAAAGTGACAAAAGTAGAAAAGTCTTGTGTTCATCAGTAACGCTATTTCAATGAATGCACTACAAAAGGTTAATTTCTTTGGATTGTGATTTTCAGTCAAAGAAAAAACTTTTTCTATCCATCAGTTTTGATGGCTTCATTTCTCTTCTCTCTCTTCTTTTCTATGTGTAATTTTGGCACCAAGAATACTTGAGTTTTGTCTGTGGGGGCCATCAGGGTTGAAGGTGGCAATACTGTTAGAGCTGTGACAGCGATGCAGTATAAAAGGTAACACCTGAGTGTTGGTATATAGTGGGAAGGGAGAGTTAGCATGGACCAGGGTGGCTCTGGGGTGCTGGCACTCATTGCTCAGCCTTACTAAGTCGCTGTGGGACTAACTAAAACCCCTGTAAAGTGGGGTTCCCACAGACAGTGCCCATCTGTCTGCATGGTTGACTTCAGGGGCCAATATTAAGGACACAAGTGGGTAAAGGGACTTCTTCACAAAGGAGCTATCCATTCAGTAAGGCAGCATGAATTTATCTTGTGTGTATTGCAAAAGAAGTTCTAACTCTAGGTTGATTTCTCTCTTGTACATGCTCAAAACAGTACCCATTAGAAAATGAGCAGAAAAGGATGTCCTTACAATAAATTTTGTGGGTGACATCAAAAGATATGTTAGTGAATAGGTCGTGAAAATGCTGATAATGTGACATGAAAAGATTGCAGGAGTTAAAGGTGAGTGAGTGATCCTGGTTTATTCACCTTACAGTGGTTGAGAATGACAACACCAGAGTTTCTGTAGTTCTTCTTCTTCATCTGGTATTTTGGGTTGATGCATTCCCACTGAATCTAGGCAAACACACAAACAGACATGTTAATGTTGGTGGTTAAAAATTTGGTATAATGTTTTTTTCAGAAGGATAGTAGCTAGATGTTCATCATATTTCCAGAGATAGAACAGAACGACCACACGTTATTTAGATGGACTTGATGAAGACCAGTGGACCAACAGCATCAGATGACACGGCACCCCAAACCATCACTGACAGTGGAAACTGAAAACACTGGACTTCAAGACCTGAAGGATTCTGGGCCTCTCTGATCTTCCTCCAGACTCTGGGACCTTGATTTTCAAATTAAATAAAAATTTACTTTTGTCTTCAACAGGACTTTGGCCCAGAACTTAGCCCAGGTGAGACACTGATGACATCTGTCTCCTTAGGAAGCTCCTCTAAGTTCTTGAATCTGCTTTGTTTGACAATCTTCTGAAGGCTGAGCCTGTCACTGTTGCTTGTGCTCCTTTTCCTACCACACTTTTCCCTTCAGTCAACTTTCCATGAATATACTTTGATACAGCCTCTAAACAGCCTGGCCTTTCAGCAGTGACCTTCTGTGGCTACCCTCCTTGTGGAGGGTGTCAATGATTGTCTTCTGGATGTTTGTCAAGTCAGAAGTCTTCCTCATGATTGTGGTTGTGTAAACTGAACCAGAATGAGACAATAAAAACTCTGGAAACCTTTGCAAATTGGACTTTTCCACAATAGTCTAATATTTTGAGATACTGGATTTTTGATTTTCATGAGCTGTAAGACGCAATCATCAAGATTAAACCAAAGGGCTGACATAGAGAGACAGACAAACAGGCACGCTCACATTCACACCTACGGCCAATTTTAAAGTCACCAATTAACCTTATGAGCATGTCTTTGGTGGTGGGAGGAAGCCGGGGTACACAGAGAGAACCCACGTGTGCACGAGGAAGAACATGGAAACTCCGCACAGACAGACCCTGACTAGGAAGTGAACCAGGGACACTCTTGCTGTGAGGCGACAGCACTAACCCCCTGCAACACCGTGGAGCCCTAAAGAAAACAGTCTAGGAATATATTACTTTGTATGAGATGAATCTGGAATTGATAAACCGGTGTTTGAAATTAAAAGCTTGGACATGTGACTATTCACTAAAACCTACTGAACTCTGTTTTTCAAAAAATTTTGAAAAGGAACAATTAAATCTGACCAGGCAATTTACAATGAGAGAATAGTCTCTCAGTTGAAATATGAGGCTGCATTTTATTAAAAGCTGAGGTTGAGTTAGCAAATAAAAGTCTGGCAAGAGATTTTCAGGGTGCCTGTAGACTCTAAAATAAAGAGCTTGGCATCATCCATGCCTTTCCCATGCCTTATGCTGATAAGGAAAGCCTAAGGCAGGGAAAAAAGGGCAGCAAAACCCAGAGTAGAGCAGGCATCAGTGACAACATAAAGACATTGATTAAGTCAAAGGCTGAATGATGGAGGAGCTGGGGCGGAGGAGGGTTGCAAGAACAGCTTTAGAGCGTAGGCAGGCAAAAGCAGTTTAGATAAGGCAGCATTAGAGCAATTAGCTCATACAGTGCTTAGAGCAAATCAGCTAGAGTCAGCTGGAGTGGGCTTTGAGAGAACAGCTGATCCCAATTATGGCAGCACTTGACTCTCTATCATGCCTGAACTGACCCTTTACACTCAATTTCGTTATTTCATATAGGAGCTTTAATACTTTGTAGATATTAAAGATAACTTTGACATATCTGAGTCTGAGTTTGACTTGCATACTCTGTACATTTTGATGCTCACCTGTTTGCCCTCCTGTTCGGCTCTCATCTCCTTGAAGGTGGTCTGAAACTCTCCGATGAAGTCATGCTTTCCATTCGAGTCCCAGTCCCAAACGGTGCACTGAAAGAGACACAAAGAGACACATGAACACAAGCGCACGCACGTATTCAGTTAGAGCACAGCTGCGACACTGTCACCTAAACACACGCACGGTGGCGGCATGAGGGAAATGCCATGCTGAATGATTGATAAGGTGGTGTTAGTGGGGGGGCAATGGAATGGTGAAATATTAATCTGAGGATGCTGAGAGGGACGCGGCTTAAGAGGCAGCTTCATGTGTGTGTTTGAGTGTGGGTTTAGGTGTCATAGTTTCTTTATAGAGATGAAAAATGGCTGCAATCATCAGCAAGAGGTGCGGGGTCAGGGGGCCAAGGCTACCCACATAATAAAGGAACAATCCTCCTATTTCAAAAGGCATCAATATGTGGACTCACTCACAGTTTGGGCAATCAATAACACTCAATACAGAGAGTAAATCTACGCAGAAAAATGCCTCTGCCTTTCATTTTCAATCACAGTCAAGATGTGTGACCTTCGTGTGCCATGACAACTAGTGTTGAGAACCAATCCAACAATGCCTGATTAAAACAACCCACAGTAATCCACTTTATTTCCTGTCTTCCACTTAAGTGCCTGCACCTGAAGTGTGCGTCCTGTTTTTTGACAGTAATTTCGCTGTGAGGAGGGAGCACTCCTTTATGCAGCCTCGCCTCCACTTCAAGTTTGCTGAGAGATGAGAGAGAGCGTGATGAAAAAATGAGGAAGCGCCCGTTCCATTCAGTGCGTGCTAACCGTTGGACGGAGGGAGGGGAAGAGAGGAAGGAAGGAAGGAAGGTGAGGTAAAGAGGTGAGGAGAAGCACAAAGGAGGAGACTGACAGAGTGGGCACAGGAGGGTAATACATTTATGTATTGGTCAGTTAAGAGCTGGTGAAAAGGCTGCAGCGGTCTGAATAGAAAATCTCTGCCCTGCCATTTCTCACTCTGATGCTTCAAACAGGTAGCCCTGGAAACCACGGCTGATAGCAGGCGTGTGTGTGTGTGGGTGTGAGAGCCCTTTCTCCTGCTGTCAGGAGACATGCAGAGTTAAGACGCCTCTGAATATTTAATGCACATCTCATGTTTATTCATTAGAAAGAATAACTGTTTAGAGCTGACGTGCACACACACATCCAGCCTGGAAAGTAAAGGTGAGAGTTTAGGGCAACCACTGAGCTCTTTCACACCCGTCAGGCTCTTTAAATAACACGGCAACATTGGGAAAGGCGACACATGACCTGAACTCAACTCATCCCTGTGGGAGGAAAATGGACAGAGATGCCTGAGGCTGCTCTCTCACTTGGTTTAATTCAGATAAATACTCATAGCGGTTGGCACTTTGGCAATGCTTAAGTTTTACTGATCTCTACATCTGTATTCAGCATGGAAGAGCGTTTGCAAAGATGCACCTGCAGGACATCAGGTGCTTCTCTGCCTCTTCCTCTTAATATGAACTCGCCTCCCTGTGGGGAAATCATAAAGGAGTTGTGTTCAAGGTTTTTGCACACTAATTCATTTACTGTTGCTGATTATGCTTAAGATGAAATTAAGTCATGTTGCTGATATCATAAGCTGCAGTGAAGGAGTTTTAGATACAGATAGCCAGGACTGTTCCTATTGGCTGATATCAATGCTCCTCTGATATAAACATAAATCATCAACACAAGCTTTAACACTAGAACCATGGCGGCTATTTGCTGCTGGCCCCTCAGTTCTCCTTAATTATATCCTCATTTACAACTCAGATTTAAAAAAAGTTGGGGCCCTGAGCAAAATATAAATAAAGAAAGCCATGTATTATTCACAATAGAACATAAACAACATACCAGATGCCAGAAACTGAGACCTTTTGCTATTTCATGAAAAATATTAGCTCATTTTTAATTTGATAGCAGCAACATGTCTCAAAAAAGTAGGGACGGGGCAATGAAGGCTGGCTGGATGGAGGAGCATCCATCCATCTTCTACACCATTTATCCCGTTCAGGGTCACAGGGGGGTGGAGCCTATCCTCGCTTTTTATTTGGCGAGAGGCGGGGTACAGCCTGGAATAGTTGCCAGTCAATTGCAGGGCTGACATAGAGAGACAAACAAACCACACTCACACCTACAGCAAATTAAGAGTCACAAAGTAACCTATAGAGCAATGATCATCACTTAGAGGCCCGAGGGCCACATCAGGCCCCCCACACCCTGTAATTTGGCCCTAAGAAGATTTATAAATGCAGAAAATGTGCAGAGAAAAATATGTTGTGGTATTTAGTGTATCTTTTGTCTTTAAATCCATATTGAAACAACCCCAACTACAGATATTGAAACAGTTTTTATTAGCAGTGACTCAACATTTTACTGAAATTCCTGTCAGCCAATAATAAGCAAATATGGCGCATGTAAAGCTCATATTAATCTGTCCATCTTTCGTTACAACTGCAGTTGTCTGCATTAACTTCCTGACTTGGAGTGTAATTTTTGTCTTGTCTGACAATCAAAATAAAAGTTCAGTTCCTTGCACATATTTTTCACCAGTCAAACACAGCATATTGGCATCAAACCCAGTGATGGCAAACATGACAGTAGGTAGTAATAAGTAGCCAGAGAACATGCAAACTCTGCACAGAAAGGTCCTGACCAGGGTGCAAACAACGAATCCTCTTGCTGTACCCCTGTACTGCCATGCAGCTCACTGGAGGAGCATTTTGCAACTATTAAGGTTAATTGCTAACAGGTCAGTCACATGACTGGGTGTAAAAAGAGTTACAATTTCAGAAAGATGTCCCTCAACGTAAAATTGCAAAGACTTTGAAAATTTGACCATTTAACAGTCCATAATATCATCAAAAGATTCAGAGAATCTGGTAAAAAAAAATCTCTGTGAGCAAGGGACAAATCCAAAGGTCAGTATTGGATGCTCATGATCTTCGGACCCTCAGGTGGCACTGCATTAAAAAACAAGCATAATGGGGTGGAGGTGGTCAAGCAGTTTGATTGTGCCCAGTGTATGCAGGCTGCCTGGGTTTTGAGTCCAGCCTGTGGCCTCACAGTAGAAGAGTCTCGTTGCTGAACTAGTTCAGACCTTTCACCAATAGAAAACATTTAGAGCATCATAAAAGGAAATATTCCAGCAAAGAAGACCCAAGACTGTTGAGCAGCTAGAATCCTACATCGGACAAGAATGGGACAGCATTCCTCTCCCAAAGCTCCAGTAACTGGTCTCCTCCCTTCCCAGACATTTACAGACTGTTGTTAAAAGAAGAGGGGATGCTACACAATGGTAAAAATGGCTCTGCCTCTACCTTTTTGAGATGTGTTGCTGCCATCAGATTCAAAATGAGCTAATATTTTGTCATGTAATGGAAAATGTCTCAGTTTAGACATCTGATATGATGTTTATGTTCTATTGTTAATAAAATATGAGATTTGACAATCATTGCAATCTGTTTTTATTTGTTTTACACAGTGCCACAACTTTTGGGGAATTTTAGTTGTAAAAAATCTAAAAAAAATTATAATCACTTTCAGAAGGAAGACCACAGAAGTCTTTTTGACTACATAGATTGTTTCTGTGCTTAAATTGATTCTGTTTCTTGCAGTGGCAGCTGTATCTAAGTCGCTTAGCAACATTCAGAGTCTTTCAGCGTGTGCCTGCTTATTAAAACAATATCAGATGTTTGATAGATTAATTAAAATCAGGCTGAGTAGGTTTTAGGCCGTTATTAGTCAGGATAAATGTGCCAGTGCATGCTGCTGATCAGTTTGGATGGCAATTTAAGTGGTGATCATACTCTATTGAGCTGTTATGGAGAGAGACACATCAGAAGACATGGCAGTATAGGATGGAAAACAAAATTTACTTTGTTTACAAATTCAAACTCAATATTTTGGTATAGAGCCGCTCAACTAAACATGCAAAATTAGGGTTGACAAAAATGGTCTGATTTAAAAAAACAACAGGTATAAATACATTCATGTTGTAAATGGATGAAAACAGCTTTGGTGTCAGTTGCTGCTTTAGTCATGTTGCTGTAGTGTATCTTTTTTTTCCCACTTCTCCAGGGCAGGTCAGCCCAGACATCTCCAACAATATTTTCCAGATTTTCCTGGGGGATTCTGAGGCATTTACCCCAGGGTCTCCTCCCAGTTGAGTGTGCCTGGAAGACCTTCACAGGGAGGTGACCAGAAGAAATCCTGATCTGATGCCGCACCACCTCAACTGGCTCCTTCTCTTTTTGACAGCTTGAATCTGTGATGTTATTCTTTGGTCTTTTTGTGAACCCAAAGTTCATGGCCATAGGTGATGGTTGGGACAAAGACTGACCAGAAAATCAAAAGCTTTGTCTTTCATCTGAGCTCCCTCTTCACCACAGCAGTCCGGTACAACATGCACCAATCTGCCTGTCAGTCTCACAGCCAATTCTACCCTCACTTATGCACAAGACCTGGCGATACTTGAACTCTTTCACTTGGGGCAAAAAATCACTCCCCACTCAATGAGAGCAATCCATTGTTTGCTGGCAGAGAACCAACGCCTTGGACTTGGAAGGACTGACCTTTATCCTGATCTAAACTCAAAGTTTCCACTAAACTTTTTTGTCTTTGGCTAAAATGTCCAGCAGGTCTGGGACTTTCAGACATTTAGAACAACAACTGAACATTTGTTATAGATAGCCATGTGACCAATAACCTGTATCTAACAGCAATAAAACATATTAAAACAGAAACACCTCTATACAGCTTCATATCTGCACTAAAACTGGACTGGTGACACATAATTTCTGAACCTGACCCAAGACCGAGACAGCAGAAACTGAGCTGACAGTAGACCGCAGTTCCTCTTTTGTGTAAGTAGTCTAAACAGACAGAATGGAAATGTAAGCTTTTCCTTACATGCATGCAGTCAGTTGCATAATATATGCCTACATTTACTAACAAACAACAAGAGCACTTAACTTCAAATTAGCACTGTTGGCTCTAAGTTAGCCCATTATCACATCAGCTGCTACCATAACTTATGAGCTTTTCCTTATACACATGCAGTCAGTTGCACAATATACTATATGCCTACAATTAACAAATAAACAACAGTACTTAGCTTCGCATTCACTCAATAAGCTCTAAGTTAGCCTGTTAGCACATTTGCTGCTACCAAAACTTAGCTACTTAAAATGACCAAATACCATCCTCCACTGAAAACACCAATGTATTGTCCAAACAAATAACTAACCAGTGCTTTGTTGAGCCACCACGTTAAAACTCTACATTACAACTGAAAATTGAGTCTTACCATCAATTCTCCCATAAACTATCACAAACTGGTGATCTCAACTGTAACCTCATCTGAAACAGTTAACCCAGCCATCATGACTTATTTTGAGAAGTCCAAAAAAGACAAAAAACGTCCACTATGGATAGTTCAGTGCAATCCTGCTCTCATCAATGGCTCTTCCCATGTTGCTACTGATTAGCCGGGACGCACCAAGCATGAACACCCAGCCCCGGGGAAGTGAGATGGTGCTCTCACCATTGGCCCTAACGATCCACGCCTTTCTGTATGACATAATTCTGTGTTGAATACAGGTCCACTTTATCTTATAAATGGATGTTATTTCTCACTCGTGGAGGTACTCTACAACTCTCTGCTCACCCCAGGCCCGTCCTTGTCCTGGCTGTTCTGGCTGCATCAGTGTTTGTGCTGCTCAGCTGTCTGCAATTCTGGCGTCTTTGTCACCTGCAGCAATGACTAACTCACAATCCTTCAATACTGCTGATTTCCCTGCATAGTTTTCAGTAGCTCAAAAGTCCCCCTGATATGCTTTGTTTGACGTCATCCACCTAATTTAGCCATGTGTTGTGTTATGAATAAACAACTCCAGCAACAAACAGGAAGTGGATTGTAGCAAAACTACTTTTGAGTTTATATTAAAGGATTCCTGCAACAAATCTTCTATAGGTGACACATTATGTAATATATGTAATTATTCACTATTTACCTATTTGGTAATTGGCATATTTTTCAGCCAGACATTTCAGCAGTTAATCTCTTTCTCGGGCGGACATCTGCCAGACCAGTAAACACTGGCTAATGGAAACTCAGCCTCAAACTGCCCTAGTGCTTGCAGGAGGTCCCCAGCTGAAGACGCCTTGTTGTTTTTACTGTATTCAACACAGAATTTTATCAATACAAACAAGTTGTGTATAAATGTTACTGATGCAAAGTTTCATTTCTATACAGACGATACAGTGATGTATGCGTTGTCTTCTTCTTTAGAAAGTGCAACAAACAAACTCCAGGCAGCCTTTAATGTTGTCCAGAGAAACCATTTTGATTTAAGACTTATACTTAATGCCAACAAGACCAAAATGATGTGCTCTTCAAGGTCTAAGTCACACATTCAGGACAATGCTCAGTTTTTTACCTTAAACAATGAGGCAATTAAATGTGTTCAAACATAGATATCTTTTCTTTTTGCTGGAAGAAAATCTGTCTTTCAATCAACATATTAATTGTCTTGCAAAGAAACCGAGGGTGAAACTGGGTTTCTTCAATCGAAACAAACGCTGTTTTTGTTTCGTTGCAAGGAAGAAACTTATTCAAGCAACATTTTTGTCTGTATTTGATTATGGGGATGTTCTTTACATGCATGCTACCTCATGTTCTCTGAAAATGTTGGACTCAGTGTACCATGCTTCCTTGTGATTTGTCACTGGTCTGAGTCCATCATTGTGTTTTTTATTAGAAACTCGGTTGGTCTTCCACATACAATAGAAGGATGGAACATTGGTATATCTTTCTTTATGAGGCTATTTTACATGAATTACTGTCTTATCTTTGTTCTTTACCGACTCCAAAAGCTGTCAGTAGCTGCAATCTTCATTCTCATGGATTTATCATGTATGAGATTCCTCGAACTCGCTTTGTCTTTGGTCAAAGAGCTTAAATGTTTTTGCTCTGTCATCTTGGTCTGAGTTATGAGGTCATCTTAACCCCTTAAAGCCTGTTGTATCGTATTTGATACATACTTTTGTGATAGCTCTATCTCATCAATAGGATCAATAATTACTAAAAACAATTCTGAATACAATCTGATATATGATAAAAATGCCCTTAAGTAGACTATCAGTTACCAAAAACACCTAATGTATCAATTCAGCTACAAAAAGTATATATTGTTAAATTTTATGGAAATTTGGATTTTTTTGGATTTCAGTAGAAAATGAATTAGGGGACATTTGACCAGTATGTGCACGTGATTTTCTGAAAACTGCTGATTTGTTGATTGATGTAATCTTTGTTTTTGTGTCCTGTTTAATGTCACATGTGTGAAACTTATGTTGTTGTCTTGGCCTGGGCTCCCTTGTAAAAGAGATATTTATATCTCAATGGGAATACTCTTGGTTAAATAAATGTTAACTAAAAAAATGCATTATTGTCATCAGTTGATAAAGCACTACAAATATAGTCTAAAAGCTGTGTCATCCTGCTATCCCTGTGCACTAATACATGGAAAAACATATCTGTGCATGCAACTTCTGTGTAATCATAACACTTTAAATAAACAGGCCAAGGACAAATGTGCAATTTCCTTAAGCACATTCATGATCATGTGCAGTACTTCAGCACCTTAGCACTTTACCATCTGCTTTATGCACTTTAACTACAATGGTCACTTTAATCCTGGTCAGTCTGAAGCAAAGTCACAAAGCCATCTTCTGTATATTGTACTGTTAATGTTGTTTGGCCTCTTGATGTCTGATTTTATGTATAATTTCATTATGTACACGCTTGATGTTCACTTTTATATCATGTATACCATCAACCTGCCAGGGACTACAAATTAGCCTATGGCTACAATCTGGCACATTTACATCAGTGTTAGTTTCGTCAACTAAAACCATGACTAAAACTATAAGTCGACAGACTTTTTACCCATGACAAAAACTGGACAAAGACTAACAAAAATAGATCTGTGATGACTAATGCTGTGTTCAACTGTACTCGGAACTTGGAAAGATTCGGGTCGGAAATTCCGACTTCCGAGGTAAATGAGTTTCATTGCATAAGCTTGGAAAACATGGCCGGCCACAGTAAGCTGATGTTTGTTTGGATGTTTTTTCGAGGATCAAAAATTACTGTTGGGGAAATATATTATGTACTTGAGGGAGAGAGAGAAAGAGAAACATCATATGCTGTAAGTATGACCACAGTGAGGGGAATCCTGCATGCGTCATTGAACTCATACGGGCATCAAAGCGAGTTGTGCAGAGGCCTGTACTGTAGTAACACAAATGCTAAATTAGACGACACATAAAATTTAAAGTTGAGGAGAAAGTGACTCTCATGATGTGCGATGCCATTTTGCTACGCCATTCCGACCGACTCGGGCTGCTTGGATCTTACCCGAATTCCTGAATCGAAGTCCCAAGCTCAAGGGCCGTTCTATTGCACTTTTCCGATTCGGAGGTCGGATTTATCTGAGTTCTGAGTACAATCGAATGCAGCATTAAACTGACCAAAGGTAAGTTTAGTTTTCATCTCGATGACTAAAACTAGACTAAAATATAATTTAGTTTTCGTTGGGCAGTCTAAATCCATGATATTTCTCTACTTGTGGTAAATCTGTCAAAAAACAATGCATCTGTTGCTATTCAGCCTCTCAGCTGTAGAAAGCAGGGACCCCAGGCTTGGCAGAGTGCATAGAACACACTACCAGGATTTGGTACCAGATTGAGGCAAGAGAATAAATGCTTGGACTAAAAGTAAAGACTAAAATATGAGGACTTTTTATGGTCTAAAACTAGACTAAAATGTATCGAGTTTTTGTCAACTAAAACTAGACTATAACTTAAAAGGGTAGAAATGACTAAAATGGGACTAAAACTAAAAGACATTTCATCTAAAGACTAAGACTAAAATTAAAAATAGCTGCCAAAATTAACACTGATTTTACATGTCCATGTTCGTTACTGTGCACTGTCCCCGACAAATAAGACGCTGATTTTTGGGCCGTGTCCCAGACTGGAATCAGTACTGGTGTGGAGAAACAGACTCACCTTCAGCTCCCTGTCTTGGTCTCCACTGCAGAGTGTGTTCAGAGAAACTTTGAAGGATTTCCAAACTGGGCTGAGGTTGTTCATGACCGTCTACCAGAGCAGAAAGCGTCACAGTTTTTATTAACAACAAGGCATAAGAAGGAAATAATGTTTGTTTGAGTGTGAATATAATCACCTCAGTTCTGTGTACGAGCGACTCAGTCCCATCATCGTTTATTCTGAAAATTTCCAGAAAAGGGTCTGACTTGCTGAAGAAATCCTGTGGAGGGAAAAACCAGATATGCAAGGCGTTGCATCAGACCTGTCTCTGATCTCCATAAATCATTCACACGCTACAGAAACATCTTTTCACCCCGTTTTCCACCCTTTCTCTTTCTTCCACTCATCTCTTTCCTGTCTTCTCCAATTTACCCACCCCTCCCGTTCTTTCTTCCATCTTTCCCCTAAGGCACAACTTGTTTGGGTTAGTCATCCGTAGCCATGTGTGTGTGCGGAGGCTGAAAATTAATAAAGTTATCTTTGTGAGCTGAGATAGGAGGGAGGTTATTAGGGGAGGGAGAAGGTGGCCACCTATCTCAGCGTGCCTCCTCTAATGCCAGATTGTTCTCTAGTGTATTGTGTGCAAGTTGCTTCATCACCAAATCCCAAGGCCCTCCACCCACACACTTCTTCACTCGCGCACCTGCCTCCATCCATTTGCAGAGCGTTAATTCCTCCCATATTTAAAGGAAACCCACACAGCACAAACCTTGTCATCTAGCTTACGAGCACTGAAGGAGAGTTCGACGTAATCGTCGTTACCCGACAGCTCCTCTGCTGTCACCTTTAAAGAGGGAGAGAGGTAAAAGTAGAGAAGTAGGACAAGTAGGTGAGAGAAAATGAGATGGAAATGAGGAACAGAGCAGACCGAATAGGCAACATCGTCAAATTAATTATCCTTGGAGTGTCTGAGTGCAAGAGGTGGTGCATGCTTGATTTGCACATTGTGTGTGTGAGATATGTGTGTAGCAGACTTTGGGAACACACGCTGTCATACCGTTATGGAAGACTTCCCTGCAGTGTTTCCCTGCTTGAGTAGAGCTTTGGTCAGTTTCCTCTGAGAGACGATCTGAAACAGAGAAACACAGACTCAGTGATTCAAACCGCGGACAGCTCTGGGCCCTGTTAGTGTCACCCTGGTGTCACCCAGCGGCTTTTCTTTATGCTGGCTCTCTGCCTTCCTACAAACCCAGTGGACATAAAGCGGCATGGTTGAGTCACCTCTCTCTGTACCTGTCAAATGTAATTTTCTCTGTTGTTGTATCTCTGGTTTGATCTGTCAGCTCTTTGACTCGTCTCACCTTTTACTACTGGGAGTTGGCCAGGTGTTTCATGCAAAGGAGACGACTCAAGTTCACAAGGGTGACTGACATGAAAAGACTGACAGTGGAACAAAAACAACATGTGGAGGCTACAAACTAGTGCAGTGTGATGTCATCATTGAAATACTTTTAAATGAAAGGAAACAACTTGATTCAACCCCAAATACAGAGCCTGAATAAAATAAATGACAGCATAAATATTAGCCCCCTTCAAGTCAGAATTTAGTAGAGTCACCTTTGGCTGCAATCACAGCACTGAGTCTGTGTGGACAGGTCTCAATCAGGCTTACAAATCTGGACACTGAAACTTCCCACCATTCTTCTTAACTAAACTGCTCAAAGCTCTGTCCGGTTGCACACAGATCGTGCATGAACCGCCCTTTTCAAGTCCAGCCACAAATTCTCTGTTGGATTGAGGTCTGGGCTTTGACTGGACCACTCCAGAACATTCACTGTCTTGCTGGAAAATAAATCTTCTCCCAAGCCGTAGTTCTCTTGCAGTCTGAATAATAGTGTCCTCCAAGATTTTCTTACATTTTGCCACATTCATTTCTACCCTCCACCTTGCAAGCCTTTCAGGGCCGGCTGCAGAGAAGCAACCCTACAGCATGATGCTGCCACCACCATGCTTCTCAGTGGGGTTGATGTGTTTGTGGTCATGTGCAGTGTTTGGCGTTGTGTCTGATAGCTAAAAAAAGGATCATTTTGATCTCATCAGACTAAAGACCGTTCTACCACTTGACTACACAGTCTCCCAAATGCCTTTTGGTGAACTCTTGTCCAGATTTAATCTGAGTTTTCTTCAACAGTGGCTTTCTCTTTACCACTCTCCCATAAAGCTTTGACTGATGAAGAACCCGGCCAACAGTTGCTGCATGCAGAGTCTCTCCCATCTCAGCTGCTGAAGCTTGTAACTCCTTCAGAGTAGTCATAGGTGTCTTGGTGGCCTCTCTCACTAGTCTCCTTCTTGCACACTAACTCAGTTTGTAAGAATGGCCTGATCCAGGCAGATTTACATGTCCCATATTCCTTGATGATGGACTTAACTGAACTCTGAACTTGTTCAGTGCCTTGGAAATGTTTTTGTATCCATCCCCTGACTCATACTGAACAATAACCTTTTCTCTGAGTTGCTTGGAGTGTTCCTTTGTCTTCATGGTGTAATGGTAGCCAGGAATATTGATTAACCAGTTACCAGTCTTACACTACAATCACTGGGGCACATTCACTGCTCTCAGGGGATCACCATTTCACTAACTGAGGGACTACAAGCATCAAATGGCTGGACCTCTGGTGAGTAAGTTAAGCCACTTTAAAGGGGGTGAATATTTATGCAGTCACTTATGTTACATATTTCTGTTTAATTGATGTTACTTTGTAGAAATCTATTTGTATTTTGACATTAAAGAGGGGTTTTTGGCCAGAAAGCCAGATTATGTTAATAAAAGGGTTTCTTGACTTTAAATAGACAAAAGAATTCAAATGTGTTTAACTTTGGAGGCTAATTACTGTAGTGTTTACATTCAGGCTTGTTTTGCTGAAAGAAGATTTGTAGGTGAAGCCTTGCATGTGATTAGACAGAGTGCTTAAAATATTCATTAGTTCCTGAAGGAAGAGGGAGCATTCCTGCTTTAAATTTTCCCTCAAACCAGCAATAACTTGTTAACTAGTTACTTAAGGCAGCAAAAAAGCGTGAACACAACACTAGCCCCATGTACTCAGACTGTTTTTCCTCTATTACAGCCATTGTTCAAAATGAGGTGGTGGGGAAATAAATAGGGGAAGAAGCATCCGTTTATGTGCATTATGTGGAGAGCTGGCTGCACAAAACAGGACAGGGTAAAGCCTAATTTAGACGTCTGCTTAGAAGCTACATCATAACCTATGCCGTAGGCCCATGTAGCCCTGAACCATGAGGAAGCCTACACGTGTAGCTGATGTGCACCTCCTGAAAAATATGACTACGCATCGAAACAAGACGGACCACAAGCCCTGTGATCGGTCCACTGGTTGCACTGGTGACTGTTGGTGTCTGAGGAGTGTCTACAAGCATATTGTGTGTACTCTGGTGTGAGAAAAAAAAAACAACTAGTCAAATCTACTTGCTGACACCTGAAAATATCAGGCATGCCTTTCCTCATTCATGTCCCAGTGGCCAAACCAGTGCAAAGATTCCCCCGTTCTCTACCTCAGCTGAAATCACTTTTCCATCCCTGCCTCTCTATTTCTATTCTTAATACCTGCTGTTTAATCAGCTCAATATTTATCAGCTCCATCTCCAACATAATGTACTAGGCTTCAGTTGCCATGGTTACCTGTACAAAAACAAACAAGAAATGTAGTACAAGGACCAGGAACTGGCATAAAAATCATACTGCAGAGTAGCATTGGGGCGGAGTATTGCAGAATGATTTGGATAATGGTGTAGGGCAGTGGCTCTCAAATGGTGTAGCAAGGTGCACTAATGTGCCTTGAGGCAAGACTAGGTGTGCCTTGGGAATTAGTACAACCTAATACTACAAATTTATGAAAAGTACTGTAACCAGGTCTACCCACAGAATGAGCTGAGCCCCTGAAAAACCCAATGAATGGGCCCTAACCAGTTGTGATGTATTAATGATATAAATGCATGTGTGTTTGATCCTCTCTAACAGTTCCCTCATTTTGAGCTGAAAAGTGTGGCAAGCTATTGTTGGGTTCAGAAATTATTTATTTGTGCTACTTTTACTTACCCAGTTGACTGGGACTCAGAAAGCTCATCCCTTTATCCCCCCTTATGGGTGGCCTTGACTGTGACATTATTTAAAGAGTCTATTTTTATCAATATGAATTTGGTGTGCCTTGAGATTTTGTCTTAACCTTAGGTGAGCCCTGAGCAAAAAAAAGGTTGAAAACCACTGGTGAAGGGCACTATGGCATAGACTGGACAAAGAAGCACAAGACAGGCATTTAGTGATATGATAAAGGTGTTTGGCTTGATAAAAGGTGTTGGTAGAAAAGGGGTCCAATGTAAGAAGGCTGTAGTTCTTACTACAATAGCCACCAACAAGACTACCCATCTTGGTGCTGTATGGTGCATGCTATCCCCTGATCTTTCCCTCTATATGTCCTATCTAATAGAGCCCCAAAACAATATTAGAACAGGTAACAAATACCAATATTCTGTTACGGCTCTGAATTAAAAGACAATTTCTGGGCAGTTCAGCTTAACTAGACTGATAACTATCTGGGACCTTGTGCTCCAAGGGGCTTCAAGATATAGACACTCTAGATGTATTCGTCTGGGATATTTGTCCGTCCTACTTAAAGTGATTAAGACCTTTATTTTGAATGTAAACAAGGGGCCAAAAGTGAATAAAATAGCATCAAAATAGGTTTTGATTATCCAAAAAAAAGTCCCTGGGAGGACCCCTGGCCCCACGGGTAGCTCCAAACCCTTCAAAGAACGTATCACCATGAGCTCAGCACAAGCGATATTTAGCCTTGTTACAGTGGTGAGCAAAACTTTTCCTTTAATGGGCATGGACCTCAAGTAGAACCGGACTCATGTTGACAGCCATCTGCTGAAACTGCACTGGGACTGGAAAGGGGTAGGTGGGTCAAAACAACCATGACTGCTAGAAAACAGAGCAATGCAACATTATCGTTAGCTGATACTGAAATACAGAGAGGATTAAGTAGATTATAGTTGTGTACATCCATATAGACAGATCAAAAGAATGAGCTGGTGGGCTTCTGTGTGGTAATGTGGAACGCAGTTACGTAATATAAATGTATGATCTGTGGTAGAAGAACTGATACTGCACCAATAGTGAGTATTTACAGATGTGTTCATACGCTTTAGCCGTGTAGGAAGGATTCATTACAGGACCTGATGTCCGGAGACTGTTCACAGTTTTCAGGCTCTTGAAACATTCAGAGCATGACCAGGGGCTCATTGCAACCATACTACCCACCCTAGGGTACCCTAGGCCATGCTAACTTGCCACATCCACCCCTTACTGTGCTCTAAAGGCGTGGACTTTGTTATTTTTTCAACAGATCATTTTCCCCTGCCCCTGGTAACATGCAAGGACATCCAGAGCCAACTGGGGTTGCGTCAATCCACCCGTCTGATGTTTCCCTCATCAATCCACATGCACTTCAGCTTCAATTTTTGGCCCAAACATGCCTAAAACGTGTGCACAGCACTGCATGTGTTTTTTCTTATAAGGCAGACCTGGCCTAGAGACATGTTAAGTGTGAGGAGAGAATGAGTCATGATGTTCTTCTAAAAGTTAATAAGCAAGAACCGTTGGGCATTTGTGTAACTGTATTTTAGAGCTTTGTGTGCCCTGGTGCCAACTGGAAAGGGATGTTTCAAGTGTTTTTGTTCTCTTGCTATGATTTCTTTTAGTTAAATAGAGAAAGGTTTCACATCCGTCTTTGCCTGGGGACTCCCAATTATCAAAACCTCCTGTCCACATGCCACATGTAAAAGCTGCAGTCAGACCCTTTTCCCTCTCTCTCCTCCTAATAGTTGCCATCACTCTTGACTGTCCAATCAAATATGACATTAATTGCCCTAGAATAACTTTAAAGTGGGTGCCACTGGTTCATCAATTTATGAATGGTGGCTGAGTAGGATAATCATGCTTCTATAGCTGAAATGACCCCTACCTAACAAATCCTAACCCTTCCTATTAAGACAAATGAGTTTGAGATATGTTGTTGTTTGTTGCCAATGACAGTACGTGCAGCAAAAACTTTGTTTTGGACATGTCTAAAAGCTATTGCATTTTTGCAGTGCTTCTGAGTTTGCAGCTCATTTCTCTGAATGGAAATGGCTTGTGGCATTTGCCCTTGCCTGCCATTATGGCTGATTGCCAATATACACATTCAGCAGCTACAGAGCAGCATTAACATTCATTGGGAGTTTTGCTTTCTAAGGCCACCCAATGAGTATTTAAGGTCTCCACCAACTCCTGAGAAATATTTCATGCTCTCAATATAAGAAATGCTCAAATATGTCTGACATCCTTTTTAAACAGTACCCTGAAAGACAAAATAAAACCCTGCAGGGCTGCAGAGTCAGGGTATCATTATCCGTGGCTTCATTGAAAAAGCATATTGGTAACATTCAGCCTCTTAATTGCGCATTTTGAATGCTTCTCAGAACATGTTTTGTTTGAGTGCTTGCATGCTGTGTGTGATGATATTGCAAACACACAAAGAAAAATGATACGGTATGTGAAAAAATGCCACAATGCTACCATTGGTGCCTCTATTTGCTTTCATATTAACACAAAGGTGCTTTTTTCTTAACAAGGCCTCTGATCAGCCACATTAAGCAGAATACTGGTGTTTAGATCCACATAAAAAGGTTGGCACCAGTCCCTAAACTTCCCTCGCTCTCGCCTTCCAAATCCTTTCTTTCTTTGACAATTATCGCGGTCCTCACAAGTGTTGTAAATCCACCAGCTTTGTGCTGCTGATAGCCTCCCTAACAGTGAGAAGTGGAAACAAACACTTAAGTACATGTTGGACTCTTTGTTCCCTCTGCTTTCTCTGTTGTTCCCCTTGTTGTGATTTAGCTCCTAATTTTCAGAAATCAACTCACTTAACTGGTTAATGAGCGCTCTCGCAAACATGGTTTTCTTTTTAATGTTCTTCAATATTCTTGAAGCATGTACATGCAACAAATCTTGAAATATTGATTTCAAGCAAGGCATCAGGAGTGGAGGCAGCACTACTAAATGAGAAACAAGGCTGTATCCATTAGCATATGCAAATAAGAATGTGCTTTGAAAACATTATTTTAAAGCACCCTCTGGTCTTTTTAAGCCAAGGGCTCAAGGACAGAGGCGGCTCGGTGTAAATGCAGATAGTGAAAATGGACGACCTCAAGTGAAATGGCCACATTTGGATTCCAGGCACGGCTAAAGTTTGCCTCTCCAATTTAAAGTTGCTCCCTCACCTTATAATTAAACTCACATTACCGGATACCTACGTTTAATATCCCAACAGGCTGAATCAACTTCACAAAGTATTATATAATCCATCCAGCAGCATATGCATGGACATGCTGTATAAATATACTATACTATATGATGCTAATGCACTCATGCACATAAATGCACTCATGTCATGCATTCACCTGTACTAATATGCTCATATCATCTACTTTCTTGCCCTCAAACTCACCCTACCGTGCATGTGTAAATAGACCTGAAACTTCATGCATCATTTAGCTTGTGCACTGACTTCTAGGAGGTCTCTGTGTTATTGAAAACTTATACAGTAGAGACAGAGAGTAGAGGCACACAACAGTGATCAGGAGTCACATACAAACTTGTGTGATTGCAGTACGGGTCACCGACCTGTCCTAAGGTGCATTCCATGGCTCCCAGAAAGTCAGCATCTCTGAGCCCGTTGTTTCCAGAGCTGATGTCATGCAGCTCGAAGCGGAGCCTCTGCACCTCCTCAAAGTAATAATCCACCAGGAAGATCTTGGAGAAGACCGGTCCGCTGCTGCTGCGGATCACCTCTGTACGATCCACCTGCCGGCACCCACACACAGAGGCAGGTGTGCATGGATAAACACACAAACACAACTCCAGGTTAGTCCGAGTGTCTTTAATGAGGCTATGAAAAAAGATAACTACCATTTCTGTGGTTTATATTTCCCAAAAGATCCAGAGAGCTGCTGAGATTTACAAAAGAAAGAATCCCAGAACAGGGCAGCACAAGGAATTACAATTTCACTGATGCACTATGAGGATTTGCAATAAACATGTTGCAAAAGTGTGATGGCATTAAATACAGGACAACAACCTTATTTTGTTAACCTGCAAAGCTTTGTCATGCAGCAAGCTTACAATTTACCTTTCATAGTGAGGTCTGAGTACAGTGGTTATGATTTGACACCATTTTAATAAAAACACTCTTATTAAGTAAAACATGAAAAACAGGTGATTGTGGATGGATATCCTTACTTAAAATTTGTGAAGAATACAAGAGGAAAGAACATGACAAAATAAAGAGAACCTATAAACAATATCAGCTAACATATTCAACACAAAGCAAAAGAGTTTGTGTTTGCAAAAAGTCTCCATTTGCAATCATTTGTTATCCTAAATAGTCATAATGACGAGCTCAGGGACAACTGTTAGCTTTATTATTAGAAAGTGGAAGCATTAAGGAACAACAGCAACTCAGCCAGGAAGCAGAAGACCATGTAAAATCACAGACTGCTAAGGTGCGTGGTGCATAAAAGTCTCCAACACTGCTGATTCCATAGTTGAAGAGTGCTGAACTTCCACTGGCATTAATGTAAATACGAAAACTGCAGCAGGGGCTTTATTCATGGGCTTCCATTGCCCAGCAGCTGCATGCAAGACTCACATCAGCAAGTCCAATGCCAAGTGTCAGATGGAGCGGTTGTGAAGCACACTGGCACTGGACTGTGGAGCAGTGGAAACGTGTTCTGTGGAGTGACCAAAAACGCTTCTCTGTTCAGCAGTTAAATGGGTGAGTCTGGATTTGGCGGATGCGAGGAGAGGGTTTCCTGCGTGACTGCACTGTGCCAACTGAAGTTTGCTGGAGGAGGGGCCAATGCTATTCCTCCAACTGTGCGGCAGTAGTTTGAGGAAGGCCCTTTTCTATTCCAACATGACTGTGCCCCAGTGCACAAAGCAAGGACTATAAAGACATGGTTTGAAGAGTTCAGTGTGGAAGACCTTGACTGGCCTGCAAAGAGCCCTGATCACAACCCCATCAAACACACTTGGGATGAACTGGAACGGAGATTGTGAGCCAGGCCTTCTGGTCCAACATCAGTGCCTGAGCTCATGATTGCTCTACAGAATGAATGGGCACAAATTCTCACAGAAACACTCAAAAATCTTGTGGAAAGCCTTCCAAGAAGAGCGGAGGCTGCTGTAGCCGTAAAAAAAGGGGCCGACTCCATAATAAAGTACATTTACTGTAATACAGTGTCATTACAGTTCGTGTTGGTGTAATGGCGAGGTGGATGAATACTTTTGTCCATATAGTGTATATTTTACATTGACCATGCAGCAAAAGATCTACATAAAGCACAACAAAAATAGAAGAAAAAGGTTAATTATGACACTGTTGCACCATTTGCTATTGGTTATCATTTCTGATGCTTTCTGACAAAATTAGAATCCATTATTTATAACCTATAATTTAGTGTGAGAGGGTTGGTGACACAATCACAGCTCTGCACCAGAGTGTAAGACCTTGATTACACACAATCATTTATCCAAACATGAATCCAATAATATGCTTGAATAATTTCAAGTGCTGAGCAATTCACAAAGCGTCATTTAGGCTACAGATGGAGACACAGTCTGACAGACTCTGTCTGTCCAATCTATTGATCATTGATCAAACGCTTTAAGATTAAAATATATTATTCAAAGCTTTTGTGAGAACTTTTGGTTTGTACTGATGTTGGTGCCCCCTGTGGACACAGTGGTATCTGTCTCCAATTATTTCATTCTGTACTTGTGGATTTAGAGTCTTCCTCAGAGGAAAGACCTGACCCTGCTGTATCCTGAAACAAGAACTGTGAATCCTTTATACAGACATTGGCTGTGTTTACATGCACTTGAGTATCCTGGAGTCTGTCAGCTTTTTTCTGATAGCTGCAGACTACCTGCACAGCTACTCATGTTTCACATAATGCTTTTATTCTGCAGGACAGTAATTAAGAGAACTAAGTCACTTGTAGGATTGCTTGGCTCTTTCTTCGTGTCTCTTCTAAACGTACTTAGTTATAATAGTTATAATCCCCTCATATTCACAAGAATTTAAAACATAAAGCTATGTGAACTTATTCATTTGAGATCTCCCTTTCACTCCCTGTCATCCTCTCAGTCTCTTTTCTGCAGTTGTTTTGCTACCTGCTCATAAGTTAAGCATAAGTTCTTATCATAAATAAGATTATTTTCTGAAAGCCAATTCCCATATAACAACTTTAATAACCTCTGAACAGGATTGGCAAACAAACTGAAAAAGAGTTTTTTATTAGGAGCTCTTTGACAATATCTGTTTTTCCAAGTGCTGCTAAACAGAGCAAGACATTTTTAACACTGCTTTTCCTAGTTTTATTTTGAATGCTAACATTATCTGGCTTGTGAAACTTCCAAGGTCTACATAATGATTCCCTGATGTTAATAGTCAGTTGTGTCTCCTGTTAGTTGGATAACAGCCAGCAGTTGTTTGTTGTAGTTTTCAGCCAGTCTCAGACTCATCTCCTGAGGAATCCCAGCCCATTCTTCTTTGGCAAATCTCTCAAGCTCCTCCAGACTGGACGGTCTTCTTGCATGGACCTTGGCCCTCAGTTCACCCCCAGTGGGATTCAAGTCAGGGCTTTGTTCAGGCCAGTCAATAAGGTCCACTTTGGTCTTCTGGAGATAGTTCTTCACCAGGAGTCACATATGTTTTGGGTTATTGCTGTGCTGGAAGACAAAGAGACGACCCAGACCCAGTTTAGCTGCTGACTACATGAGGTTGTCTTTCTAAATCTTCACATACCATTCCTTGTTCATGATTCCTTCCACCTTTACCAGATTTCCGGTTTCAGCATTATACCCCACTGGCGAATCCATCTTGCAAAGTTCCCATTTGAACTGTTTGGGCCCGGTTAGAAAATGACAGGACCAATCAGCGACGAGGGGCAGTACTTCCAGGCATGGCAGAGTGGTGACAGAAACAAGCAGCAACAAGAGGCTGGAATTATGGCAGAAGAGTTTAGCATGAATGCTGCTAAAGTGCCAGTTTTATCAGAATTTGACGACATTTCTTCATTAAAAGAAGAACAAAGAACAGCAGTGAGTTGTTTTCTTTTCAAAAACAACAAAAGTAGAGTACTTACATGTCTTTAGTCACCATGTTTCGCGTTATTCCTTGGTAGCTACGCATGCGCAGCTCGATAGCGGCTATGTCACGGGTTTTGTTACTCTGATTGGCCCGTGGAGATGTGACAGACAGAACGTTCATCCAATCACACGCCGGGTGTTTTTTCAAAGCCTCTGCCTTTTCCCAAATGTTTCCTATAGAACCTTCCCCAGGTGGACATGTCAGGTTATCCACTACCGCGTTTCACTGTGGGGATGGTGCTCTTTGGATTATACACCTTTACCTTCTTTCTCCAAACATCACCAACATCTCTACGGCCAAAGAGCTCTAGTTCGGTCTCATCTGACCGAAGGCCATGCTTCCAGTATCAGAATCTTTCTCCAGGTTGTCCTTAGCAGACTTCAGTCTGGCTTGAAGGTGTCTCTTCTGCAGAAGCGGACTTCTTCATGGTCCATTCCTGTGCAGGGCTCTAGTGATGTCTTCTTTGGTACTACAATTCCTGACTTGGCTAAGTCCTTCACTAGTGTCTTGGTAGTTGTTCTGGGGTCTTTCGAGACATCTCTCAGTTTTCTTTCCAGGGTCTTTAAAATCTTTCTCTCCCTACCTCTGCTAGGCTTGTTCTGGACTGTGCGGCTCTCTTTGAATTTCTTGATGTTACTTCTCACTCCAGTTCTTGACTCTTGGAAACACTGTGATAACTTTGTACACTCCTGATCAAAATTTTAAGACCAGTTGAGAAATTGCAAGAATTTACATTTTGCATTGTTGGATCTTGAGAAGATTCTAAGTAGATCTTCAAAATGCAAAAAGAAGAAATGGGAGTGAGACAAAAAAGAGACTTCAGAATGTATTTCAGTCTGTTTTATAAGGAGCTAAAAACTCTTCATAGGAGCTTTAATGAAGCACTGGTCCTCTAAAGCAAAACTTTATATCACTCTTGTTTCATACAAAGACATAGTTTTGTGTATTTTCTTATGAAGGGTAAAAAACTGTGAAATACAACGGTTCAATTTCATAGTTGGCGGTTTGAAGTCAAAGAGAGTTTTTATTTTCTCTAGAAGTCAAATGAGGTATGAAGATTTCAATGAACATTCAATACACCAACACTCTGCATTGATTACGAACCTCTGCAGGCTTTTCAGCTTCGCAGCAATTACCCCAAATACCCATTACCACATTGTTTACACTTATCAACTTGAGTATTGGGAATATAGATTTTTCTTTTTGAATCACACAAGAGCTTTGACGACACAGAGAGGCGACTGTAGTTCTAACATTGATCTCCCATTTTCTTCTCTCTGAGCGCTTGTTGTAGAAAAGCCGAACAGAAAAGCCAAATAAAAGTCTGCCTCGATGCTGCCATCAAAACATACCCGACACAAGCAGCAACAACTGGGTCTCTTCTACTGTTGATAACCCTTTGGCACAGACGCATAAACACCCTCCAAAGTGAATGGCATATCATCAGACTCGAGCTACACAAACAGATTTGGCCTTTTTCTGACACTTACCTCAATAGGCTGGCGTCTCATTAAAGCCGAAAGTATCATGAACACAAACGCCCAGTGGCTTAAGCACTCCCTCAAAAGATTATCCAATTAGGAGACTCTGAATCTGATGGACATCGATAACATTTGTCCAACTCTCACAAAGAGGCTTATTGTACCACATGTACACACTCGCACACATTTGCACAGGCACACTGCTCAAAGTAGCTTTTTGTGGAGTCTCCAAAGACAGTGTGAAGCAGCACTACTTTCTGTGCACTTGATCTGCAAACCCTGTGGAAAAAGTGTGCATGCCAGTGTTTGTGTGGTGTCGAGTCTGTGCCTGTGACATTCAGTGTGAATGTGTGAGTCTGTGAACACGCATAAACATCTTTTTTAGTGGGTCACAGCAGCGCTGGATGTGTGAGGATGTGCGTGGGTGTGCGTGTCTTCATATTAAAATATGGCAGCGCTCTCAGCATATGTCTGTCTTTCCAAGAATAAAAAGGAGGAAATAAGAGAGACAGATGAGGATACATTTTATTCTGATTTATCTCCGCCCCGATGCTGTGTCTCTCAGAGTTCAGCTGATATATATTTTTAATCATTTAAGCAGGAGATTCCATCTGAACTCTCTGAAACAGCAGGCTGAGTTTGAAGGTAAAAGTAGGTGAAGAAAAACACTTCATAGCTTTGCTCCTTAACTTTGCATTCCTTTTTCAAATGTTCAAGGAAAGGTGTTGCCTCCATTTGTTATGGTGAAAGCAGCCAAATTCAACTGTCATGAACTCCCAAATAGAGTGCTAAGAAAAAGTATTTTCCACCTTAATTACTTCAGATCATCAAACAAACTTTGACATTAGTCAAAGATAACGTGAGTAACCAGGCCTGATTACTGCAGACCTGTTGAATGCAGAAATCCCTTAAGTAGAACCTGTCTGACAAAGTGAAGTAGACTGAAAGACTGAAGTCACTGACACCTATCAGTCTGGAAAGGGTTACAAATACATTTCTAAGACTTTAGGGCTTCAGCGAGCTATTATCTACAAATGGAGAAAACTTGGAACAGTGGTAAACCCTCCCAGGAGTGGCTGACCTACCAATTAACTCCAAGAGTACATTAACCACTCAACCAGGAGGTCTAAAAAAAAAAAAAACCCGACGTCTAAAGACCTGAAGACCTCACTTGACTCAGTTAAGGTCTGCATCACAGCGAAAGACTAATTGCCAGTTATCACATTGCCAGTGTAATACTGTATAACACAATACAGTAAGATATGGTAGTACCTTAGTGGTAGACTATGATATGATAAAATTCATTCCGTTATGATACGTTAGGTTACATTTAGATTAAATACTATACAATAAAAAAACTAACTGACTAACAGCCAACTGACACAACATGACATGCTATATGACAAAATGAAACAATACCAAATCATACTATACCATACAGTATAAAAACGTTCTGTTATGATACAATACGAAACATAGAAAAAGGGACAGGATATGATATGTCCGAAAACTCTACAAAATTATACAAAACAATATGAAATGAAACATACATGATACATTATGTAATGATGCTTTATGATGTGTTGTATTATGATGCGTTATGTTACGATGCATAATGTTATAATGCATTATATTACGATTCGTTATGTCATGATGCGTTATGTTATGATGCGTTATGTTATGATGCGTTATGTTATGATGCGTTATGTTATGATGCATTACGTTATGATACATTACGTTATGATACGTTACGTTATGATACATTACGTTATTTAATTATTTTATTTATTTGTGACAAGGGACAATGCACATTAATGGACATAAACATGTAACTGTGCCAGATTGTAGCCATAGGCTAGTTTCCATCTGTAGCCCCTGGCAGGTTAATGGTATATACAACAAAGAGTACATTAAAAATCTACATAAAAATCAGACAACACCAAAACCAGAGAACATGGACAGTACAATAAAATACAAGGACCCAAATATAACGATACTTAGCTAAGGATAGACCAGGAATAAAGTGTCCATTGCAGTTAAAGTGCATAAGGCAGATGATAAAGTGTTTTAGTGCTAAAGTGCAAGTGTGCTGATATATTGCACATGATCATGAGTGTGCTTAAAAAAGAACTTGCACATCACCCTTGGCCTGGTAAGTTAAAGTGCTAATATTATTGCACACCACCCTTGGCCTGGTAAGTTAAAGTGCTAATATTATTGCACACCACCCTTGGCCTAGTTAGTTGAAGTGCTAATATTATTGCACACCACCCTTGGTCTGGTTAGTTAAAGTGCTAATATTATTGCACACCACCCTTGGTCTGGTAAGTTAAAGTGCTAATATTATTGCACACCACCCTTGGCCTAGTTAGTTGAAGTGCTAATATTATTGCACACCACCCTTGGTCTGGTTAGTTAAAGTGCTAATATTATTGCACACCACCCTTGGTCTGGTTAGTTAAAGTGCTAATATTATTGCACACCACCCTTGGTCTGGTTAGTTAAAGTGCTAATATTATTGCACACCACCCTTGGTCTGGTTAGTTAAAGTGCTAATATTATTGCACATAGCCCTATAGCACATTACGTTACATTATGATACGTTACGTTTTATATGTTACATTATGATACGTTATGATACGTTACGTTATGATATGTTACCTTATATGTTACATTATGATATGTTATGTTATGATATGTTACGCTATGATACGTCACGTTATGATATGTCAAGTTATGTCAAGTTATGATATGTCAAGTTATGATACATTATGTTATGATATGTCAAGTTATGTCAAGTTATGATACATTATGTTATGATATGTTACAATGCGTTATGTTACGATGCGTTGTTATAAGTTACATTATGATATGTACGTTATGATACATTATGCTATGATACGTCATGTTATGATACGTCATGTTATGATACATCATGTTATGATAGGTTATGTTATGATAGGTTATGTTATGATACGTTTTATGTTATGATACGTTATGTTATGTTATGATACGTTATGTTATGATATGTTATGTTACAATGCGTTATGTTACGATGTGTTGTTATGATAAGTTACTTAATGACATGTACATTATGATACATTACGCTATAATATGTTCCCTTATGATATGTTACGTTTTATGTTACGTTATATGTTAGGTTATGATATGTTCTGTTATGATGTGTTACGTTATGATACATCATGTTATGATACATTATGTTATGATATGTTATGTTACAATATGATACAAAACAAAATTGTACTATAAGATACAAAATGATACATAACGTTATGTTATGATACAATTGGATGTTATATTACAATACATTATGATATGGTAAAATATGATACTAAATGACATGACATGAAACGATACAAATAGAAACAAAATTTTTAAAAATATATGATAACAAAAATATTACATTTTGTGATATGACAAGCGATGAAATGAAATGATACAGAATTAGCTATACAATACAATATGAAAGAAACAAAACACTATGTTACATTATGCCATGTCACAATATAATAGAAGATGATGCAAAACAAAATGAAACAAAATTACATGACATGATACAATACATAATGAAATGAAACGCTAAAAATTACACGATAAAAAACATTATGTTACGTTGTGTTACTTTTATGATACCAACTGAAACGAAATTACACAACATGATGCAATAAGTAACAAAACGAAATGATACAAAATCATACGATGCAAAAATACTATATGAAACAATATGATACTATTTGTAATGAAATGACACGATACAATATGATACAATACAAAAAATATGACACAATACAAAATGATTCAATACAATGCAATATATTTTGAAAAGACAGGATACAAAACTATATCATAGGAAAATAGACAATATGATACCGTACAAAATAATACGAAGTCCATATGACGTACTGTAATTTAAAATGATGAGATAATTCAATGCATATTGTTAAAATTTTATGCTATAGGATGCAATGTGTTTTGCAATGCAGTATGTTGTGATATACAGTGTGTTACAGGGCAATATGATGTGATGCGATACAGGATGCTTAAAGGTCTCCTTGGGGCCATGTTGTGGTTCATTACAGTGAGAAATGTTATGATACAATTCAATACAGTACAATACCACAGGATATAGTACAAAACAGTACGATACACTTAGTGATCGTCTTTGAAAAATTATTGCTTTGGGACAGTTCTTCCTCTTAAGTTGAATCAATACATAAACAGAACAACAGAACAACAGAAACAAATATAATCCACAAGTAAACATAAAAGCATGCAGGCTATACGTAAGCCATAAACAACATATATTTTACATTACTTTTATGGCCCCATATCTACATAGATAAATCAACCAAATCCAAGAAAGAAACTAAAAGATTATAACACCACTGTGATACTGTTGCACTTCTGCTACTGGTTATAACTTCTGTTGATTTCTGGCACAATCAGAATCCATTATTCATAGCCTACAATTTAGTGTGAGAGGGTTGGCGACACAATCACAGCTCTGCACTAGAGCGTTAGTCCTTGATTACACACAATCATTTAACCAAACATGAATCCAATGATATGCTTGAATAACTTCAAGTGGTGACAAATTCACAAAGCGTCATCTGAAGTGCAGATGGAGACACTTGCTATCTCAGTCTGACTGGTACACAAGATCACGGACAAATGAAAATAATGACAGCTAATAAATTATGAACACTGAAAATAATGAATACCTACATTTTGGAGCTTTTTTGATTGAAACTGTCTCTCAGGGTTAGATAGAAGCAAAAAAAATGTCAGAGAAAGGTCATAAAAATGTTATATAACCGAAGAATAGCTGGGAAAGTTAAATCAGTAACAAAAGTGCTGGGGGCTCTCTGGATTTCCACATAAAAGAAGAGAAAGTAGGTTAAATTTTACCTAAGTTCAAACACAAAGTATATCAGACTGGATGTACTGGAAATAAAAACTTGGGCCTGTTTACCTACATTTATAAAACATCTATCTAGGCTAGGAAGACTCCCTTTCCTCTTCCCTTCACTTAGCAACATACCTCAAACCATTGCCCATGAGACTGCATCTTCAGCACCACGCAGGGATCAGGTTTGGAGAGAGCGTCACGGTCTGAGATCCCCCGGCAGGCGACTCTCAGCTCCACTTTGGTCAGACATGGAGAGCTGATGAAGCCCAGCGTGGCCTCTGCAGACTCGTAGATGTTACTCATGCTCGATTCACAATCACACACTGGAAAGACAGACAAAAGGAAAATATAGGGTTAATTTAATAGATAGATAGATAGATAGATAGATAGATAGATAGATAGATAGATAGAGCTGCAGTAGATTGTAACTGTTGTTTGCTTTGACATGAGCAGGTGCAGTGGCCCTGACTAAGCAGACAGCGCTCAAACTGTTCAAGGTCAGGACTCTGAAGCCACAGAATACTACACAAGGTCCCAGAAATACACACAAATGCACACATCACTATCGCACAAATGCTAACACACACAATGCACTTTAAAACACCTCACCGAAAACATGTGTTTGCATGTATGCACACATTTACAACACATATTTGCAGAAGCATGCACACACTCACACACACATATTCAGTGTTCTCTGCTGAGTAACTAGAACAAATCCCCGTGTTTCTCCTCAGGTTTCCGCAGACTGTATAATGTTCACAGTCCCTAAATAGAATACTGTCAAGCATCTAATCGCTGTGACACAAACATTTCTGCCCTCATAATGTCAAAAGATCCAAAAAGCATCAAATAAGTTTGAATCAGATGGCGGAAAATATATCTGCTTTCTTCAAGTGAGAGTGACTCCTCTGAGAAATTAAACCAAACCAGACATTAACATCAGTGTGCTGATAGAAAACATCTCACAGGACATTTTTACATCAATGGTAGTCAAAATCACACAGCAATATACTGCATGTAATGTGTAAGAGGGGATAAACTCTAATATTGAATACCCTAAACGCCTATCAAACTCCCACACAGATGTTTCCAATTACTCCGCTTAATTAAACCTGCTTTCAGAGCTGTGTGGGTGGGTGAAGACTCATGTTGGGTTTACGTCATCTGTAAGTATTATTATACCTGTTTGAATGGGATTACACACATTTTTAAAGTTCCTTTAAAGTTCCTAAAGGTACATGGACTCTTGTGATTTCATGTAATTTCCACCCACCTTCCTTTGAAGGTAAAAAAAGACATAAATACCCAAGCAACACAGCTTGATTGCAATGAAAAAAATGGTCTAAACTCTAAAGAAATTGTCTGATTTAACAAACTAAACAGTTTTGAACACGTTTCTAACAGTGGGTATTTTCAATCAGGTTTGTGTAATCATTCATCCATCCATTATCTATCATCTCTATTGGCTTATTCTGTGCAGGGTCATGAGGCCTGAAGACGATCCGAGCTGTCACTGGGCAAAAGATGGAGTTAGCCCAGGACTGGCCACTAGGGAATAACAGGGCTGATGTATGGAGACAGACAAGCACTCACATCTAAGGTCAATTCAGAGTCACTAATCAGCCTAACGAGCATGTCTTTGGACTGTGGGAGGAAGCCAGAGAGAAGCAACGCTTGCATGAATACAGCATGCTTACTCCACACAGAGAGGCCCCATCCAACTGGGGTTCGAACCTTTTTTGCTGTGAATCCACAGCACTAAACACGGCAGCACTGAGCAGCCCAAATCCTTAATAACACATCACATCACATATAAATTTTTAATAGACCTAACTCAAGTCAAATTTACAGGCATTTCACTGTCACTACCATCAGATAACTAAGGACAGTTTTGTAGGAACTATGCGTTTTGCTAGAAAGATGGCTACTGGCTAAGTTTGCTGGGAATAGCAGAAGTACAATTGTAAGCTAAGTACAACCCAGTTCCAAAAAAGTTGAGGCGCTGTGTAAAATACAAATAAAAACAGAATGCAATGATTTTTAATCTCATACACTCAAATCATATTCACAATAATTTTATAAATTTAATTTAAATCAAATTCATATTTGATGGGAGCAACACCTTTCAAAAAATTAGGGACAAGGTGATAAAAGGCCAGAAAAGTGTCACTAATTAGTGAAAATCTAACATCTGGAGGAGCATTTTGCAACTAATTAGATTAATTGTCAACAGGTCAGCCACACGACTGAGTATGACAGTAGCATTTTAGCAAGGTGGAGTGTCTTGTAAGTAAAGATGGATAGTTTCACAAATCTACAAGAAACTCTGTGGAGCAGTTTCAGGAAATGTTCCTCAACATAAGAAATTGTGAAGTTTGTGAGTTTCCCACCATCTAAGGCCTATAATATCATCCAAAGATTCCAAGAACCTGGAGAAATCTCTGTGAGCAAGGGATGATGCTGAGGGTAAATATTGGATGCTGGTAATCTTCTGGTCTTCACAGGCCCCTGCATTAAAAACAGGCATGGCTCTGTACTGGAAACCACTACATGGACTCAAGACTACTTCCATAAATTACTGTCTGTCAGCACGATTCTCTGTACCATCCACAAATTCATCTTCATATAAAAAGAAGCCATATATGATGAGGTCTTCTCTGGACCAAAGCTCTTTTAAAATGGACTGAGCTAAAACGGAAAACTGTTCTGTGGTCAGATGAATCAAAATTTGAAATTCTTCTTGGAAACCACAAAAGCTGTGTCTTGCAGACTCAAGAGAAGAGGGACCATCCAGCTGGTTATCCTGGTACAATTCAAAAGCCTGCATCTCTGACAGTAAGAGATTGCATTAGTGCCTATGGCGTGGGCAGCTTACACATCTGGAAAGGAACTATCAATACTGAAAAGTAGATAGAGGTTTTAGAGCAACATATGCTCCAATCCAGACAATGTATCTTTCAAGGGAGGTATTCACTATTTCAGCAAGACGGCCACACACCACATCCATCCCAAAAGCATGGCCTCACAGGAGTAGAAAACATTTGGAGCATCGTAGAAGAAAATATTCCAGCAAAGAAGACCCAGGACTGTTGAGCATATGCAGGATACTACACACACTCAAAACTATCCCAAAATTGAATGTGAAATGGTGGACACTTTGCACCCTTAATGAGCACCTTATTTAGGGCTGCCACCCATTCCTTAAAATACAGAATCATCACGTATTTGACATTTAAATGCAGCATATCTTTTTTAATCAATACAGGGCGCAATTTGTTCTGTATTTTTATCCCTCACTCTGCCAATCATTGGTTAATAGTTGCATTTGTTGGTTATATTAGTTGGCTAAGACATAGAGCCAGCCAGAGGCAGAGCAAGGCGGGGCTTCTCTTTGCAAAACATGGAGGTGGAGAAGGGAATGTCAGCTTCAAACACTCATGAAGCAGGAGCGCTTACAAATACACAGAAGTGGAAGGGAGAATTAAACACGGGTGCCATAAAGGAAAAGTACTTGAGTAATTTGAAATTATTTTATGTAATAGCTGGCATGTAATAAACTCAGGATTTGTGAGAACAACAACAAAAAAAACAGACTGTATGTCAGCACATTGTTGGCTTCTTTTGGTAGCTTTGGCATGTCATAAAGTCTTGTGAGCCTTATTTGGCAAAAAATGCTGGAAACAGCCTGACACTGGTGAAAAGTTTAAAGATAATTAATTAACCATCAAATTTAACATTCAAAACTTTGCATATCAAAGCTAGCCCCGGTATGTGTAGTCAAGCTAAACTGGCCACAGCAGATTCATATTTCATGGAGAAATGTGTTAGCTTAGATCTTCTCATCAACAAATTATGGTCACCACAGTCTGCTTGAAAAGGCACAGCAGCATCATTAATGAAACATTAACCCTCTTCCAAAAAGCCTTTGTGACAGACGCCTCAACTAGGCTATAGATTTGTTAATCTGACACTTTAACATGATTCTGAATTTTTGCAATCTGATCCAGGTCCATACTGTAGATCCTCTATGTGAACTGGGCTATAGCTCGGCTAACCTCCAGTACAGTTAGTGTTAGCTGACGGAAAACCGCAGCTCTGATGTGCTAGATGGTACAAACTGAATATTAATGCAGTGGTCTGGTAGTATCATCCTTGGGGAGAGAAGCTCTTGGAACTGGGTCTGACTCTGACCTGAATGCCTCTCTCTTCCCCTCTCTCTCTGCCTCTGTCTTTTTTTTCCATAATTCATGTTCCATGTGTGTTTGGCTGCTGGTGATTATTTTTAGCTAAAGCACACAGAAACAGGCCATGTTCAGAGAAAGAGATGGGCCACAGGGCAGTTGTGTGTCATACAGCGAACCTGCATGAAGGTGGTGTGTACAAAGACATGTTGCGGTACGTCCTTGGTGGTACATTTCCACGTGCGCGTGTGTGCAGGAAGCAGCAGATGCTCGTCTGTTCCGGTTGACAGCGGATGACACTGACAGTGACGGAGGATGTGCAGATCTCTTCAGCTGTAACTACTGAATGAGAAATGTGTGCAGGATATTCCTTTACAGTACATCTCAGAGTCTGCTGCTGGTATGCTGCCAGAGGTGACAGAATTTTTTTTATCAAACTATGTCACTGGATCTGGCAGAGATTCTTCAAGAAGTGGGGAATCCCAAACTGTGGTTATGCCAAGGCTGAAACTGAAATTACTGAGCTGAAATGCATCAATGAGGAGAGTTTACAGTCTTAAGTTTGAATAAATTGGCACAACTCTTTTAAATCGTTTGATTTAATAGATTCAACATGATGCATTGCTGCAGCAAATTGCACTCTATTACAATAAATGGAAGCAGAATCTCCAATAAAAATGGCAAAATTGCAGGATCAGAGGTGACATGTTTTGTATCAAAGTGATTTGCATGCATTGAAACTTATGTAACTCATCACAGGCTGGCAGCTGCTCAGTCTGCAGGAGTTTAGGTAGGAACAGGAGTCTCCGGTTCAAGTTCCAGCTGAACCAAGCCTGGAAATGGGTCTGGTAGCTGACGAGGTGCTAGTTCACCTCCTGAGTGCTACTGTGGTGTGCCTGAGCTAGGCAACAAACACCAAACTGCTCAGCAGTGTTACTGTCGTTGACTGACTTTTCATTGGATTGCCGCAAGTTTTAGAACTGACTTTGAGATTTTACTCATTACTTTTAAACACTGAATGGTCTAGCTCCAATCAGTGTAACAGAACTTTCAAACCCCTATAAGCCAGCCCGCACCCTGAGATCATCGGGTGGGGGGCTTCTGGTAGTTCTAAAGTTTAGACCTAAAACTAGAGTTGATAGGGCCTTCTCTATCAGGGCCCCTCAACTTTGGAATGACCTACCTGAGGAGATAAGGCGTGCAGAAATCATCACTTCTTTTTAATCACTCATTTTTATAGACTTGCTTTTATGTGTTTTCTTCTTACTCCTTCTTGTTCCTTTAATCATCTTTCTACCTTTTATTTATTATTATTGTTATTGTTATTATTATTACTTTTTTTAGTATGTTTTGAAACCTTTTAATCTATGTGTTCATGTTAATATCTCTTACTCTTCTTATTGTTTTAAGTTCCTATAAACCATGACCTTTAATTTTTATTTAGGCTGATCTTTTGGTCTTTGCTTTTATACGCTTGATGCTTGTATCACTTTAGTGCTTCCCTTCCTCATACTTATTCTTTCACATTTATTTTGTCTTTATAATTTTTCTCCTCTTAATGCTTTTAGTTCTTATTGCTTCTCTTTTAATTGCTGTTTTTTAAACTTCAGTCCCCTTGGTCTTAGGTTTTTGTTGCTGGGTTCCTGTGGTGACCGGGTACTCGTGGGTTCTGGCGATGTCGCATGATTTCTTAGTTTTGATGATATCTTAGTTCTTATGATGTCTTAGGTTGTCTCAGTTCTGGGGATGTTATGGGATTTCTAAGCTCTTATGATGTCCTGGGATGTTTTAGTTCTAATGTTGCATGTTGTCGGGGTAATAATGTTGTTTGGATTTAGTATGAATGTTGGTCTTGTTTAGGCTCTTATACCTTGCGTGTTCTCTTGATGTTGTTATGATGTTTGTTTTTCTGCATGTCAAAGCACTTTTTAAACCCTTGTTTGTAAAAGTGCTGTATAAATAAAGTTATTATTACTTTTATTATTAAAACTATGACTAAAATGTTCGCAAACATTCTTTTTTCATGTAACAGACTCGTCCAAGCCTAGCTAAAACTAGACTAAAATGTGATTTCATTTTTGTCAGACATTAGAAATCAATGATATTTCTCCACTTTGAGTAAATCTGTAGAAATACAATGCATCTGTTGCTCTCTGCCTCTCAGCTGTGGAAAGCAGAGACCCCAGATTTTGCAAGGTGCATAAACCCACTCCTGTGACTTGGTTCCAGATTCAGACAAGAAGATAAATACTTAGACTAAAAGTTAAGGCTAAAATGTGAGGACTTTTTATGGACTAAAACTAGACTAAAATGTTTTTGAGTTTCATCAACTAAAACCATAAAGGGTAGAAATGACAGAAGTGAAAGCATTTAATCTAAAGATTAAGATTGAGACTAAAATTAAAAATAGCTGTCAGCATTAACACTGCTGCTCAGACGGTGCTCTTTGCAGCCAACCCTCACTCATGCATGCATATCCATGGTATCGTTTCGATGCAAGTGCATATATTTCAGCCAGTGGCTGTAGCATGTTTAATTTCCCTTTGAGGAATCAATAAAATAAAGCTTCTTCTCAAAATAACAACCAAACTTAAACCAGAATAGTCATGATTGATTGGGCGGTGTAAGATCCCTTACAATCATTCCAAGGCTCCTCTCTGTCCGCTCTTATTCTCCACACTGACACAATCAATCATCCCATAGCTCGACTGTCATGACCCTAGAAGTGTGTATGTGTGCGGGTGACCGTTCACCTTCACATGCCCATGTGTGTAAAGTGACTGTGACAGATGTGACACTAATGATCCAGCAACCAGAAGGTCCGTAACACTCAGGAACACTGTAATTGCTCTGCCACTTATTGATTATCAGACAAGGAGGGATAACATCGACCTGCAGCCACAGCACAGGCTGCAAAAGCATCAAAACTGTGTGACATGTTACGTAACCCTTTATGGAATATTAATCATGCACGGTGACAGCTGTTGAAGAAGGACTGGACACATGAAAGGCGGCTGAGTGTGAGCAAAGACAGAGGGAGAGTATCAGAAGTGAAGCAGTCTGGTGTTGCGAACTCACAGTGTTATTAGAGCTGACAGAGAGACAGAGGCAGGGAGAGAGTGAGGGAGACAGAGGGGTTGTGAAGGGGGGGATTAGAGAGAAAAAAACTGGAGAAAGGCAGGCAAAAGAGAGTGGGAGCATAGCATGGATTGGATCCTTCCCTATAGGGCTTATTTTGTCTTATAGCACTACAGACAGAATTAAATTAAAGCATAAATTACTCAGATAAGCCCATAAGGTATTTTCCGGTGATTTCTTGAATAAAGAATCAGAAAGACACTGTGGATATCTTTTAAATAATATTTTGTCACCTGATAGTAAAAGTGGCAGCATGTAGTTTGCTGAATAATGAATAAATCCCCACCAAAAGTCACACATGCTGCTGAACATGAGCAGCTGTATCAGGCTGCAAACATCTGATGTAACCATATCAAGGCAGCACATCACAGAAAAAGAAAAAGAAATCTTTGCAACAGTCCATCTCATGCACCAGGTAAGACATGCACCATCCGGGCTGCTGCTCCTCTCCTGCTGAGAGAAAACTCACCTCAACGACCTGGAGAAAAGATCCGAGCGGAGCCGAACAACTTCACCGCCGTTTAGTTCACAATCACGGATACCTCAGCGCCTCCGGACCCATGTCCCTCACCTCACTCTCTTCGTCTATATGTTTCCCCCCCTTCACACTGCAGAGCTCAGCCCGGATTTTGGCGCTGACAGCCTCACAGAGATGCTTTCTGATTCCCACAGGGCAGGTACGATGAGGATGCGCTCCTTGCTTGAGCCTGGGTTTACTCTGGGTGAAAGATAGGGAGGAAGAGGAGGAGGAGGAGGAGGAGAGGAGGAGGAGGAGGAGGACGGTGCGCCACTTAACTGGAGTTTGTAATCCGCCGGCTCCATCGGGGGCCGCAGAGAGCGCACCGTGCCGAGGGACCAACGAGCTTCTAGCGCGGTGCGTCAGCGCCATCTGGTGGTCAAAGGAGGGAACATGCAACACTTTTAAAATTGATTCTCTGGTTCTCAACTTTGATTGGTTACGATGCGCCTCGCTGGTTTTATAATCAGGGATGACCGCACACCTGAGACCACCTGGTAGTCAATTTAAAGTTCACGCTGTGCCAAACAGATTCACTGGTATCCAAAAGGCTCCAACACTGAATGAGAGGCGGTTTACGGATGAATGTAACATTGCTAATTAATTATCTGAAATTATTGCTCTATTTTATTTTTGTGTGTTTTAAAGGGTAAATTTCGCTCATAATAATGTGATGTCCTTGGTAATTAAATAATCTGACCGGTGCTGAAAGCTCATATTAAATACTTTTGTAATGCAATGTTCTCTGACTTTAACTCCCAGGAGATTTTTATCATCCTAACTTTTCGATTGATTAACTTTCTCCCTCATGAACGATTTCATTATCTTGTTGAAATTGTTCCAAAATCCCCGCAGCTCTTTATCTCTGCGTCTAACAGTCAGTTTATAACAGTCAATTTGAGGCGCATCCAATTCTTACATGGCATTAGGCTTTATCTCCATCCTGTAGGCTTAGGCACGGGGCCATATTATTAACAAATCAAGGCATTGATTTGGATGGCAACGATTTTAAGAGGATATAGTCCAAAACGGATTTGTGTGGATATTTTGAAAGCGCATTTATCCTGTTAAATCGGCGGGGCTAACATACCATGCGGAAAAATATTTTCTAATAGCCCATAGTTGTCAAAATAGCTTTGGCTTTGCACATTCAGGCTATTTGGTTCATTATTTACGTATTAATTTCAAACATTACATAATGCTAATAAACCAATTTCCCATGTAGCCTGTTTATCCAGGATGTATTTTTGATATCACTCGTGTTCATAACCTGGTGTGGATGCTCAGCCACTTTGCGGTGGATGAGATCATTCCGTGTCTGGAGCGGGGAGCGCAGCTTTGTGCGGGCGGACCACGCCCCGGCCCCGGCGTGCGGTGCGGCGGTGCACCACCAGGCTAGCTTAGCACACCGCCGCTACATCCGGGCGCTCTGCTTCGGTGTACAAACCCTGCGAAGATGGCGACTTCAGGGAGGAGTGCGTTATTATCCTCCACCTCAGCTGGACCCAAGAACACACTGGAGAACTCCACTGCAGAGGAGGAGGACGGACAGGACTTATGGTGGGCGAACTGTTCTTTTTTTTAAGCCGGGTGTTTCTTAGCACGGTCTGTGGGCGAGAAGGGTCCATTGTGTTGTGAGGAGAGTGGTTTGACAGCTAGTTTGCTAACGATGCTAGCTAGCATCAGCACCAGACTGACTGGAGGCTGGTGACACAGCAGCACTAGCTCGTTTTAGCTTCTGTCAGTCGTTGTTTTTAATGAATGAATTAGCCTTTTAAGACTAGTTGTAACAGCGGCTTTTCTCTCTGCAGGTCCACCATCCTTAGTGAAGTGTCAACCCATTCAAGATCAAAGCTACCGTCGGGGAAAAATGTCCTGGTCATGGGTGGGTATCTCTGCATGTCTGCAGGCTGTCCTGGCTAGCCAATAGGCATCATTAGCTTGAACAGCACAGTAGCTGGTGATCTCTCTAGTATACTTAATACTGCTTGATAGCTAAGCTAGCTCATCCCTGCAATGGTGGCTCTTTTGTGTTCAGGTTTGGTTGCGGGTTTGTCCGCTAGCATTAAGAGACAGGTGTATTTTTATGGGCGCTACTACACGCGCACGAGCACGGGCGCGCGCTCACCACCTCATCTTTAAAAAAAAAAAAAAAAAACAGGAGAGAGTCGGGCCGCTTTGAAACCCTGCAAGTCATTCTAGCATCCAGGGATGCTAGCAGCAGCTAGGTGGAGATGATGCTGAGGAGACTAGACAAATCATCCGGCTGTGTGTTTTTGAACGAGGCCACGAGGCTTTACGAGACTGAAGCAGACAGGGTGCCTCCCTGTCTGCTCCGTCCTCGTTCCCCTAATGCTAACCACACACACACACACACGTATAAACACGCACTGTCCACACATCCGCCCGGGATAATCCGCTGCCTGCTACCCATTCCAGCTAATCAGCGAGTTGCTTTCCGATGTTAAGTGTGTTGTGCTATCCATGACAACATCAGCAGTCTCTGCTTTATGATGCACCGAGCCCCCTGCCGGTTTAAGTTAATATGGCATAGAGCCTGACCAGAGGCAGCCCCTACCTTAAAACAGACAAGAGCAACAATGCTGTACTGTCAGCTTAACTAATGACATGGCAGCTGCATATGGTAGTTTAAATGCATTATGTACTGCTGTTTATCCTTTATGTAAACTGCAGTTGTCACGTGTTGGACTATCTGTGTTCTCACCAAGAGTGGCGGATTGTTTACAGTTTACTTGCAGGGGTGGAAAGGGTACGGGACCAGGGGCAGAGCCAGAGGTGTTGGATATCTGTAGCTTAGCCTGAACTAAGCAGGGTTCAGGGTATGCTTCCCCACAGGCAGTTATATGCACTGAGGTTATTGAAAAAAACTATCACTGAATTTAATTAGTGGGAGTCAATTGTATTTCAAAGTATACTAGCTCACTGACCCTCTAGCTGGTGTGCACATCCAAACACATGGATCCAGAAGTCATTTAAACATTTGTTGAGAGGCAGAGCACATGATTTAATGGTTCGATGAAAGGATGATTTTCTGTACAATAAACAAATATAGATTAGTCTTTGCAATTCATAATAGTAATTTTATTTCCAATATTGCATTTGCAATTTGATAAGCAGTTATATGTTGAGTTCCTCAATTTTTGTATTTTTCAACAAAAACAAGTAAACCAACACAATATTCAATGGATTAAGCATAAACTGTCCTTTCCTGTAGGCCAATCATATGTGTAAGGATGACATAACATGATGCATGAATCTGTATGAGTTACATAACTTCATTTTTCTACTTTGATCACTGTAGTAAATTTACTGATTTGTTAAACTTAAAGCCTTTAAAGCAATCATGAAAACAAGGGCTGAACACTTTTGAGAAAAACATCTAACGGTGATTATTTTTACCTGTATTGCATATTCAGTGTGAACTGGTTTATTTAAGGGAATGATCATTTTTTGTGATTCTTATTTAAAATATTAAGAAGAAATATAAAAAGTAAGACTTTTGCCAACTATTCAAGAAAAAATATGCCTCAGTGTTTGCCTAGAGTGTAGATTATAACATCTCTGCTGCAAAAATAGTATGAAACGGTTCTTTTTTTTCTGACCCACATTTCTAGCCAAAGAAATAATAAAACTTTATATTGTGATTTAATCTATGTTCCCCAGCCTTAGTAGCTACTGGGAACCAGATTCATTTTGTGTTTTACTGTTCAGGTTATGGTGGTTTAAGTGATTTTGTTTATAGAAAAAAAACAATCTTGGACTTTTTTAGGTTTAATGATTATAAAAAAAACTTGTTTTGCTTCAGAAAAGGAACCTTTTTAAAGCAGGTTATATCTGCAAGTCCTGGATGAAATGGCGGACTCTACTGTATTACTTAGCTGGGAAAAGATCATGCAACTTTGTAGAACTGCCTGTAATGAGTTGATTTCTGGAGTCTTATAAACCCATGAGGCTTGGGCACTTTTTGTGCATGACAGGTAAATAAAGTACAATCAATCAGTCATGGTCAAAGATGAGAGTAAATGTTGGCCTTGTGGGAGTACAACGCCATAAATGTGATGAAAAACAGGTATCTGTATCAGCCCTGATTTTGCAGTGCATCTCTAATGATAATAAGGGATGGTCCAATGCATTGGTATTGGTATCGCCAATAAAAGCCCTGCTGACAAACAACAGACGTCTACAATTAATCAAATGAATCAAATAAGAGTTCTTTTACTGGGAAAAGTAATCAGTTTAACAAGTGCTCATCTTTTTTGTGTTCAAACAACAGATAAAATATTGGCCTAGTAGGAATCTTACTGCAAAATTATTTTCAAAATTGGTGTCTGCATTGGGATAAATTATTTTAAACTCCAGTAACAGACCAACTTTTTTACAATTAGTGCATCTGTAGTATCTATTTTAATTTTGTCGACTAAAACTATGATTAGCATGTTAGTCGACAACCTATTTCCATGAGAAAGACGAGGCGAAGACAAGCTAAAAATATATCTTTGACTAGAACTGATGAAAAGTAAATTTAGTTGCAATGAGGCTAAAATGTATAACATGTTTATTTAGATTTTAAAAATCCATGGTGGGTAAGTCCCTCAAAACACAACAAAGGATGCATGCTATTATCAACATGATTTTGGTGCAGATGTTGGCTTATAAAGTGATTTATCGATATTGGCAGTTATTAAGATTCTGCTGATTGATACAACTAATATTTTTCAATGATTTCTGCCTGTATCAGCTGTAAATATTGGCAGTATGAACAAATAAGTTTGTGGAGTTTTCGGCTGGGCCAGCCAACCTTTGTCAGCTGTCATCTGTTTCTTTATCCATCCTTGTTTCTTTATCTTTAAAGTCTGTTTTAAGGATGAAATTTGTTCATTTGTTCATCCTCAAACTTTAAATTGTGTGTTTTAAGGACTGGAGTTTAAGGTCTGAACTACATTTGAATACCGGTATCAGCAAAACGAATTTGTAAATATTGGATATCGGGAAAAGTATATAACGCAACGTATCTGCATTTCCTCTGCCTCTCAGCTGTAATCATTTTCTATGAACTTAAACAGGACAAAAATGTTTTTTGTTGATTAAGTTGACGAAATTTATAAAGGGTAGAAATGACTAAAATCTGACTAAAACAAATATACAATATCAATATCTTAAGACTAAAATAAAACTTAAAAATAGCTGTCAAAATTAACACTGGATGGTACTTAAAATTATAGTAAGACTACATTTTTATACATAACACTTTTGATATTTTAAATAAACCCGAGTGCAGCAGACTAAATCAAGAATTATAAAACTAGGGTATAAACAACATCATTCATTCCACTACATTTTAGCATCAGCATTTACAGCTTCTTCTTGCATACATGAGTTTTTTGCTCTTAATTTTCATTTTGTGGTTTTTGTGTTTATGTATAGGTGAGGTGGGCTCGGGGAAGACCACCTTGGTGGCAAAACTACAGGGTGTTGAAGAATACATGAAGGGACGTGGCCTGGAATACCTCTACTTTAATGTCCATGATGACGACATTGATGGTAACCTGCCGCTGCTTCCATTTCACAAGCTGATACATTGTTTGGTTTTGTACAAAGAGCACCTATAAAGTAAAGCAGCGCTCTGAATGTATTAAAGTATTTCTGCACCTGTTCTGTGTGTTTAGACCACACCAGGTGTAACGCCTGGGTGTTAGATGGAGACCTCTACCACAAAGGTCTGCAGGGAGTAGCCGTCCCAGTGGACTCGATCGGTGACACGTTGCTACTGATAACGCTGGACATGTCAAGACCTTGGAACGCGTTGGACTCTCTCCAGAAGTGGGCTGCCGTCGCTAGGGAACACATCGACAAACTCCGAGTTGCCCCGGAAACGCTGCGGGAGCTGGAGCACAGACGTGAGTCACACATAAATCAGTTAGGTCAACTAACAGATAAAGCTGAAAAAAATATGTGTGATGCTTTATTTATGGATGATTTAAGCTCATAAATAAGGAGTCTAGTTTCAACAATAAACACTTTCTGTCCTAAGAGGGAACAAAACAGTTTAAAGAATGTTTTCTAAGTGTGTTGTTTAATGTGTGTTCAGTTGTAAAACAGTTCCAGGAGTACACAGAGCCGGGCAGTGGGGAAGATGGGACTCCACAGAGGAGGAATGAAGATGAGGAGAGTGTGCTGCTGCCGTTAGGAGACAACACACTAACACATAACTTGGGAATACCAGTGGTGGTGGTCTGCACTAAGGTACACACAGACCCTCTTCTGTCTATTTATAATACTTAATATGTAGAGGAATACATCTCTTTTACCTTTAAAGATTTCAAGAAGCGTCTTTGTTCTGCTTTGCATTTATTTGCATGCACTCTCCTCTGTGTGACGCCTCATTCTGTGACCTCAGTGCGACGCCATCAGCACGTTGGAGAAGGAGCATGACTACAGAGACGAACACCTCGACTTCATCCAGTCTCACATCAGACGTTTCTGTCTGCAGTGTATCCTTATCTAACCATCGCTAGGAGCTCACAGTTGCGTAAACAGAATCTTTGAAGTGTCAGTAAACAATGAGCGCGTCAATCACTTCAGAATAAGCAGAAGTTTTAAAAGGGCTGTCGATCAATATAACTGACTTTGCAGTTTTTCAGTCAGATGCTGAGTTTTACTGCATCAGTTAAAGCCTGAATACTCCTTAGGTCCAGCTGTTCAGTGATGGAGAAGGTGATATACATTAAGGTTGTTCTGTTCTTAGGGCAGCACGCTTATTATTGCAGTTAGCTCAGCTCAAACTGTTGGTGTTATATTGCTTTGTTGCAGAGAGAGGTTGTTGAAACTTGTATTACCCAATACTGCTTGAAATTGTTTTTTTTTTTTTTCTTTCAGAGAATTACTTTCCAGTCTATACAGTATGGAAACGGTACTCAATTCTAAAGGTTTATTGTGCTCAAAGTGAGGCACACTGCGTCTAAAGCTAGAGTTTGTTTTTTAACAGTGCCAGGGCTATCAAAAGATTTTTCCCCCTTGTTGGTTTTATTTTTGCTCTTACCTGTAGAAAGTTTGTTAGAAATGTCCTTGACAGTCGCGTCAGATGGTGCATCTCTGGTTTACACATCAGTGAAGGAGATGAAAAACCTGGACATCCTGTACAAATACCTGGTCCACAGACTCTACGGTTTTCCCTTCCACTGCATGGCGCAAGTAGTGGAAAGAGACGCTGTCTTCATGTAAGCCAGTCTTCATATTACGTCTACAGTGCTGTGCGACCTGCGTTTTGTTTTTGTAACCCCCTTCTTGTGCTCCATCAGTCCATCAGGCTGGGATAATGAGAAAAAGATCGCCATACTTCACGAGAACTTCCAGACGGTAAAAGCCGAAGACAGCTTTGAGGACGTAATAGTCAAACCGCCCGTCAGAAAGGTAAGGGCTTTCACTTCTAAATCAGCTAACTGGGTGAGATCCTCTTAGTTATGCTGAGCTTACAGTGTAACTCATTGTTCACTGCTGTAATGTTATATCATTCATTTTACTCAATGTTTTCCAAGCCATTGCACTAATCTTTACTCCTGCAGGGATCATGAAGGCTTTACCCAGTCCAACCTATCAGTTGTTTTTGAGCTGAGATTTCTTTTTGTCTCCAGATTGTACATGAAAAGGAGATTCAGGCAGAAGATGACCAGGTGTTTCTGGTAAAACTGCAGGTCAGGAACTATTTCTGCTATCTTTATTTATGCCACTTGATCCACAGTTTGCATTTACTCCAATTAAATGTGACTTGAGGGCTTTAATATGTTAATTAAGCACTAATTAGACTGAGTGTACATGTTGTGCTCTAATTTGCAGTCGTTGCTCGCCAAACAGCCCGCTGTGACAGCAGGGCGACCAGTGGTGAGTGCTCTCTCTATTTGTTTCTCTCTCTCTCTCTTTTTTTTTTTTTTTTTTTTCAAATTTGGCTTCTACCATTAAAAAACACTCCATTCACTCTTCGTATGTGTGAAACAAACTGTTCTCTTCACAGGACACCACCAGCAGAGCACCCACCGGTTCACCCAGGACGAGTAACCGCTCTGCAGCGGCCAACGTAGCGAATGCAATGCCACAGTCAGGTATGTGATACATGAAATCAGAGCGACAAACTGCACATGTGTCTAAATTTATAGGGTTTTTTTACCCCATGAAATTGTGAGGGCCCACTGACAGGCCAGCAGGTATTTTTGCAACTATTCCATGGGCATAACACAAGGAGGAAAAAAGGTACAGATTACCCAGGCCCACAGTAGAGGTGGGCCTTTGAGAAGTCTGGAATGAAAGGCTAAGGAGGAGAAGAAGGTAGGGACAGGGAGCAAGAAGATGAGGATGATGGAGGAGACAAGAGCAGGGACAGAAAACAAGATGAGGATGATGGAGAAGAAAACATGGACAGAGAGCAAGATGAGGATGATGGAGAAGAGAGCAAGGAAAGATGGCAAAAAGAGGATGATGGAGGAGAAGAAGGCAGGGACAGGGAGCAAGAAGATGAGGATGATGGAGGAGACGAGAGCAGGGACAGAGAGCAAAAGGAGGAGGATGGAGGAGAAGAAGGCAGGGACAGGGAACAAGAAGAGACTAATAAACACACAAATGATTGTGAAGGAAATAATACAAGTAAATTCAATTTAACCATAGCAAAAATAGGGCTCATAAATAATGGGGAAATTATAGTTCAGAAATACATAAAAATGCATAGATATTGGTGTAATGTGTAAAATGTTTTGCTTGGCTGGCTGGCAAATTGGACCCATATGTGATTTTCTTTCTGGGGGCCCAAAATCCTTAGCTACACCCCTGAACTATTCAGTTATTTGCATTTTGTATGTACATCTTCTACACCACCAGAAAATTCTTATTTACAGGATGCTGACCATGTAAACCATATCAGGATAAAACCATCACAGCAGCCACGAATAATGCCTTTGTCCTGTTGCATCTGTAAGAGTCCACATATCTAGATCCAGTCATATATTTTGTCCAAAAGCATTATTATATCCATAAATATCCATGGACTGGTTTTATATTATTTAAAATTTGCTGTTGTTGTTCTCAGTAGTCCTCTGTATTTGCTGTAATAATGTCTTTTTTTTAAGTATTAGCACTAGCAAATAGCAAACATGTGCCAACCTCAATCCTTTGAGGTTGGCACATGTCTCCAGTTTAAAACACTCTGACTTTTCCTCATTAAAACAGGAGTAAATCCTCATTTTCTGTTCTATTGTTATCATCTTTGAACCTGTACTAGATAAGGCTTCAAGCTTTGGTCCAGATGAGTTTTCCAGTGAATACCTCCCAGCTACAGTCATCTACAGGCCTTTGTTTCACAATACAAATTTCTCAATACCAGTAGTAGCTGCTGTCAATCTGACAGTGTGGGAAGAAACTTCAGAGTGATCATTTTTTGAAGACACCTTGTTTGTGCTTGTACTCCAAATGGTTCAAACAAAGCATTCGATTTTATTTGGGTATTCCTGGATAAGAGTTTTTGACTCATTCACCCAGGATTCTAAAGGGTTAAGCATATTCTGTATTTGTCCTCCAGGTCAGACCAGCGAGGGTGTGTTGGCCAACTTCTTTAACAGTCTATTGACAAAGAAAGCAGGAACAGGAGGTCCTGGGACGCCAGGCGGAGGCAACAACACTCCAGGAACAGTACGCAAGTCAGGTGAGAAAAAGATTAGCGTTGCTAAATGCTCTGGCTTAATGTAAAATAGAAAATAAGTTTTTAGGATTTTTGCCATTCTCAGTCTCTCCGCATCACTCAGCTTCTTTTTATTTTTCATCTGCCATCCATCATCTCCTCCTCCCCTCCCTCTCCTACCCTCTGCTTCAGACATGAACATATCACATGATAAAGAGTATGAATAGATTCTGACATCAAACTAATCACACTAACTATCATTTTTAAGTCTTTTGTAGCTCTGTGTGACTGTCTTTCATTCCTAACTCTGCTCATTGGAGTGTACTGTGTAATCTCACTGTTAATATCATCATAATATGTGTATGTGCGTGCACTAGTCAGAGGATGCTGGCCACGTTAAGGTGTGTGTGAGACAGATTCTCATCTATTATTGCCTGCTTATGTCATTGTCCATCCCCAAACGCATCCTTATTTTTTTTTTTACCCCATCCCCTTTTTTTAATGGGATCATGCTTCCTATGTTACACATTTAATTCCCTTTTAAATATCAAGATAAGGTTTTTGGAAAGTGATTGGCAAATGATGATCTAGATCAGGCTGTGGTCTGGGAAATGATCCCACTGTTATTGAATTAATTTTGCAGCAATGTTTTAATTTGGTTGTTAGGAGTCTTTTGCAAAACAGTAGCAGCCATGACGGGTTCATTTTCATATGATTGGTTGATGATTTCAACACTCAGCCTGAATATTTCCCCTCTTTTTTTCATGTCACCATTCTGCTCCTCTGCATATTTTCTCTTTTATTTTGCATGCTGCATTGCATTCTCATTGCCAACATCAGCCACAAACATTACACATGATATTGAGAAAGACTGAGAACAGGGGCGGCATATGGGGGAGAAATTTTTGGACAATTATAAGAGCCTAGGACTGACAGGGAAAAACAAATCAACATTAGTATAAGAATTTTTCAATATAGAGTTATTTATATATGTAGGAAATAGAGGATATTTTTTAAATACGCAAAACAAGTCTGTAATGTCAAAGTGAAAACACATTTTCTACAAAGTAATGTCAACTAAACAAAAATATGAAATGTAAAATAAGTGACTGCATTAATATTGACCCCCTTCATGTCAGTATTTAGTAGAGTCACCTTTGGCTGCAATCATGTGGACACTAAAGATTCTTTGCAAAACTGCTCAAGCTCTGTCGGGTTGTTGAGGATCAGGCTTGAACAGCCCTTTACAAGTCCAGCCACAAAGTCTCTATTGGATCAAGGTCTGGGCTTTGACTTAGCCACTCCAGAGCATTCACCCTGTTGTCTTTAAACCATTTCTGTGTAGCTTTTGCTGTATGCTTCGGGTCATTGTCTTGCTGGAAAATAAGTTTTCTCCCAAGCCGTAGTTCTCTTGCAGATTGAATAAGATTGTCCTCCAGGATATTCCTGTGTTTTGCTGCATTGGCAGAGAAGCTTCCTACTGTATGATGCTGCCACCACCGTGCTTCACTGTGGGGATGGTGTGTGTTTGTGGGGCTGTGCAGTGTTTGGCGTCTTGTTTGATGGCCAGAAAGCCCCATTTTGATGTCATCAAACCAAAGAACTTTCTCCATGGAGTCTCCCAAATGCCTTTTGGTGAACTCTAGTCCAGATTTAATCTGAGTTTTCTTCGACAGTGTCTTTCTCTTTGCCACTCTCCCATTAAGCTTTGACTGGTGAAGAAGCAGGGCAACAGTTGTTGTATGCAGAGTCTCTCCATCTCAGCTGCTGAAGCTTGTAAGTCCTTCAGAGCAGTCATAGGTGTCTTGGTGGCTTCTCTCTCTAGTTTTTCTCGCACAGTCACTCAGATTGTGAGGAAGGCCTGATCTAGGCAGATTTACACATGTGCCATATTCCTTCCATTCCTTGATGATGGATTTAACTGAACTCTGGGAGACGTTCAGTGCCTTGGAAATGTTTTTGTATCCATCCCCTGTCTTAAACTTGTCAACAACCTTACCTCTGAGTGGCTTTGAGTGTTCTTTTGTCTTCATGGTGTAATGGTAGCCAGAAATACTGATTAACCGGTGACTGGACCTTCCAGACTCAGTGTCTTTATACTACAATCACTTGAGACAGATTCACTGCACTCAGGTGATCCTCATTTCACTAACTGTGAGACTGCTGGCACCAATTGGCTTTCTGTTGTATTTTACATTACATTTTTTTATTTAATTGACATTACTTTGTAGCGATCTGCCAGACATAGCTTCATAATAACATCTACCCTAGATTTTTTATTTTTTATTTCTTTTGCAAATCTTTATTTAGGGAAAGTACAGGAGCATTTTACATATTAACAGCCATGCTTTTACATAGAAGAAAGAAAGAAAGATCCACAATAACATTTATTTGTATCTGACATGACCTCTCTTAAGAATTCTTGTTTTTTCAAATATTCCCATTTTTCCTTGTTTTTTGTTAGTCTTTTCATTTAATAACTATATACAGTCTTTGCAGAGGAATGTGTAATCACGTTAATATACATTTGAATACTGAGACTGCTCAACAAGATTTCTTCTTCCATCTATTAGGATTGAAGAGCCTACCCTAGATTTTTAAGTATATTTGTTTTTGACTATTTTTCTTGTTATAAACTCAAAACAACGCCCCTTGGTGCAGACCTTCTGCATACATTATAAGGCAGAAATACACTTCCCAGGTCCACTGATCATATTTTTTGAATTAGGTATCCTTTCAAAGCCACACTTCAAGAGATATACTTGCTAAATATTAAATCCATTTTTTCTTTAAACATGTGTTTTTGACATAAGGAGAAAAGATGTTAAAAAGTAGCTGCCTGTCTGCTCCACTCCACAAACACGCAGTGAAATACCACAGAGGCTTTGGTCACTGCAGATTATGGCAAAGCACCTGTGTGCTTACAAATTCTGTTAACTAAATTAGTAACCACCTACCAGGAAAAGTAACGGCATATTAATATTTCCAGATTTATAAAACCATAGTCAAGACAGTGTTCAATATTTCTCCCAGCTCCTTTTTTTTACCATGTGTAATTTCTTGTGCAGTCTGCATTGTGCCAAACATTTCTAAATGTTGTAAAAATGAACCATTGACTGTATATAAAGATGGACGATGCATCTTCACCTCCTCCCATTTAAAAAAGTGAAGCCAAAGTACTCAAAGAGACGCTGACATATTCCACAGCTGATGCCATTCAGAGTCGGGGTGTGCTGCATTTCCTTTCTTCCTGATAACCAAAACACATATCGACAACTGATAAGATAGCAAAAATCCCTTAGGTTGCCTTTGGTACCATTCACAGCAGATTCTTCTATCAGTTTGAAGCAAACTCTCATGGTAATAGAAAGTTAAAGACTTGAAGGTGCTGTGTTTAAAATTTGGAACATTAGTGACATCTTGTAGTTAATTTTTTAGATTCCAGTGTTAACATCAGGTGGTAACCGTGGCAACCAGTGGACTCTAAAAAATGTTGATCAGTTATTTGGTCACCACTGAGGTACTGCACAAGCATGCAAGATGCAGAAAACCAAGATGAAGTCCATGGTTAGGACTTTTCTTGTGTATTAATAAAAGGCTTTTTCTGAGTTGATCAGAATAAAACATTTTTGTATATTCAGGTGATTTAAAATTGATTTACACAGACCTACTTAATTAAATAAAAAATAGTATGTGCCATATTTCCTTTGAGATATTTTTGAGATATGACAAATAAAGATCCAGACAAATGAGGTGAGTTTGTGAAGGCTTGAACATAGGCACTTAATGTTTCAGTCTTACAACCATCATTTATTTGATACTTTTAGTCTGTTTTTTTATTTTAGGCATGCACCAATAAGGAAGAAAATTTGACACTGTTGAAAAGAATCCATATTAAGAGTAGTTTAGCTTTTTGTAAAAGGTTTCCATGGATCCAAAATAAATCATTCATTTTGAATAATTAATTCAAGGCCAGCAGATAGCTTGCTCGAGTCTGACAGCATAAAAATGGTGAGATGTGCACATGCTGAATGAGAAATCATTGCTTTTTCATTAAATGTTTTCATATTTATCGCAAAAAAATTGGACTTTTCAGTGTGTTTACTGTGAAAGAGACAAACTTACATTTGGAATTGATTGTGCAGCCATAGCTTTTACTAGTGGTGGGCAATAACCTGATATTAATACTGTTACTGGTAAAATTTCTGCCACAGAATGAATTTTTGTTGTGCCATCATTACTGGTAAACACAAGTGTGTTGAAGTGAACACACGAGGCATAACTAATGTCATCGTTAGCATAGAAGAGTGATAAGTGACAGAGTTTAATGTGTCTAATAACAGCAACATACAGTGAGTACTCATTTGCTGAATGTTTAACACAAGCTGCAATGGACTGACTCAGCGCTGCAGCAATTTGTATCATAACATCTTAAACAACTTTTTAAAGGTGTTTTAACTCGGGACTCACGTTTTAAGCTCATGATGAGTCAAAGAAGCAGGCTGTGGCAGCCAACAAGGTCAGAGAAGCAGGTTTATACATGAAAGCTTTGCACACTCACCGGTGTCTCTGCTAAAGCTAAGTTAAACATACGAGTGTCCTCATTTTGCACAATGTCTGTCTGTCTGGGGCTTTTGCACAGGCTGTGAGCTGCAATGGATCAACTGTGCACCGCAGCAATTTGTATAGTAACAGCTTAAACAAATGTTTGAAGGTGTTTTAACTCGTGACTGACATTTTAAGCCCATGATTATTCAAAGAGGCAGGCTGTGGCAGTCAACAAGGTCAGAGAAGCAGGTTTATACATTAAAGCCCTGTACACTCACCAGCATCTCTGCTAAAGCTGAATTAAAACAACGATAAATTGGCTTTTTCTGACACAGTCTGTAGTTGTTAATATGCTGGAGTGCTTTTATTATGAGTGTCTGCATCAGGACATGGTGTTGGCAGCAGCAGCTTGACACACTTCAGCAGAAGAGAAATGAAACTTAAAAATACAGGTGCAGTTGCACTGAGACCTTTAAAATCCTTTTTTTTTCTGTGATCTTATGCTCAGACATTAGCAGAGTATGCCACTACAGGCTGGTTTAAAGGGGAAGAAGGGAATTTTAACACCTGAATATACATTTAAATGCACTATATCTTTAAATGTTGTAATACTGTGATATAATACCAAAGAGGGAAAAACACAATAGAAATTTTAGGCCATATGGCCTCGCCTTTTTTAGCATCAATTTATTAATGAAAAGCAAGCTTCTTAGATAAATGATCCCTTGGACATGGATCAGTGTGGCAGGACCGTACAATGACAACAGAGACCATGTCAGAGGAAAAAATAGATTCCTCATGAATTTATGATTTTATAGTTTGACTCTTGTCCCATCGGTTCACATTGGGGATATGGGGCTTTAAACTACACAGCAGCCACTCAGCAGGGGTCTCTGAAATGTTTTGGCACCACTTTCAGGGACCTGTCAAGTCATCCATCTTTTTATACAGTCAATGAAAAGCTCCCCCCTTTAATGTGTTTGATAAGTTCCTTGTTTTTATGTTCTTATTTTGTGATCGTACTAACTTGTATATTTGCATGTCTCTGACGCAGGTTCTAAGTTGGGCCTGGGCGATGTACAAGCAGAGCTGGACCGCATATCTAGTCGGGAGAGCGACTCGGACTTGCCCAATGCCAACGAGACCCCCGCCACCGATGGCCAGGACACATGAAGACCATCGCACTTCACCCTGCTCTCCTTCTCTCCTCCCCCACTCCCCCTGCCTTCCTCCTCAGTGGTCTCCCCCCTCTCTCCCTCATCCTTCCTTCCTCCACTCGATGCGGGGAGAAAGAGGGATGTTGGGGAGAAGGAGGGGTGGATGCACAGATTTGCCTCCCCTGTCATCTTTCACTTTCAGAAGAACACGCCCCCTTTTTCTCCTACACCTTTTTCTCCTTTTACTTCCCCTTCTCTCTTCTCTTCCTGGCTGTTACGCTGAGGGCGAGTATTTGTCACTGTTACATACAAGACTGTCTGTTACATGGAGTAAACGGATTTGGGGGACCAATGGGGGAGAGGGGGTTGTAGAGAGATGAGAGGAAGGGTTGAAGAAGAGTGGTTGAATGAATGAAAGCGTGGGTGTGTTATCCATCCATTTCTTGTGATGGTGCGGTTAGAGTTTTTACTGTAGGAACAGCTGAAGGACGCATGTGGAAGAGTCTGTACTTAGGTACTGTAGGGATGAGTGTGTGACTGTGTGTTTCATGTATGTGGGGAAGGTCACGCTTGGCCAGAGGAAGAGATTGAGAACAAAAAAAATGCCTGAAACACAACTGCGAACAGTCTTGTTTTTTAAAAATGAAGGGAAAAACATACCAGTATTTGTGTGTGTGTGTGATTGTGCGTGTGAGTGAGAGAGAGTGATTATTAAGTTAAACCAACCTAGACCTGTATGTCGAGAGATTTTTGGCTGTTGGCATTTCAACCAAAAGGCGAAACATTACTATGCTCTTACACTACAAGCTCTTAAAACGGTGCATACTCTATTATAACAGCAGCACTGTCTGCTAGACTACACAAACCAAACCTGAAGAGAAGAAAATATCGCACTCCAGCACTAAGTCCTGTGTACAAGACACTTCATGACACTCAGTTCTACAATTGGCCAAAACTTGTCCTGGTGGTACATACTACTCCAGCCTGTAGATAACAGACAGTGCACTGAAAAAAGGGAGGGGAGGGGGGGTAGAGGGTGTGTAGGTGGGTAGCTGAGCTTTACTTGTACAGAAAGAAGCACTAGTGATTCAGTTGAATAGTTACTGCGGGCAGGTTGGTGGGTGGTCAGAACAAGGGAGGGTCACACCAAGAATGTACAGTCATCGTCTCGCTGATTGGTCCTGTTATTTCAGAGTTCTGTGTTGGCGTTTGTATAATCAGATCTGTTAATCAGTCAAATAAAAGTTGTATTTATTCGGGTTCATCCACCTGGTTTCTCTCTGATTTTTCAAAATAAGTGTTTAACTTTGAAGAAAAGATGCAGCATACTGTGATTGGGGAAACAGATGAGCTTGCTTTAGCAGAGGGGATTTTGCCTAACAAAGTAATGGGCCAGCTGCTGTAGAGACCTCAGTGATCACACTTGACTTGTATTTTAAAAATTAAATGAAGAGATGTTATCGAGAAAGATATGAAAGACAGAAAACTGATTTTAAAAGTATGTAGTATTCTAAAGTTCTGCCTAAAACTCTCTAATCCTGCAAACTTAATGCCTGCCCCACAAGGTGAAGGGATTAGCTTTATATTTTTTTTTGAATATTCAGTTGTCATTTCGTTTAAAAAAACAAAACAAAACAAAAAAAAACCCATCATGCGACTATTATCTTGATTTATGATAAGGATGCACAATATTGGGTTTGTGCTGATATTGACAAATTAATTTTAGCCAATAAAGATACAGATACCAACATATACAGAGCTGTGAAATAGTATTTCCTGATTTTTTTTCTGCATACTTAACACACTTAAATGTTTCACATCATCAGACAAATTTCAATGTTAGACACAGATAACCCAAGTAGATAGAAAAACAGTTTATAAACAATGATTTCATTTATTAAAGGAAAAAAGCCATCCAAACTAACCTGGCCCCGTGTGAAAAAGCGCTTGCCCTCCTTGTTTAATCATGAATTAACTCTCATTAACCACATTTTTAAGAAAGCTGAGTTCAATTTGACTAGCCATTCCCAGGTCTAATTACTGCCAGACCTGCCAAATCCAGAAATCCCTTAAATAGAACCTGTCTGACAAAGCAAAATAGGCTAAAAACAGATTAGAAACAAAGTCACTGACATCTATCAGTCTGGAAAGGGTTACGACATTTCTAGTTTGGGTTGAGTTTGGGACTCCAGCATGTCATGTTGAGAATCATTATCCACAAATGGAGAAAATTTGGAACAGTGGTGAACCTTCCCACCTACCAGAATGACTCCAAGAGTGCATCAGGCCTTACTTGACTCAGTTAAGGTCAGAGTTCATGATTCAACAATAAGAAAGAGTCTGGGTAAAAATGGCATCTATGGAAGAGTTCTAAGGCCAAAACCACTGCTGACCGAAAAGAACACAAGGGCTCGTCTCACATTTGACTAAAAAAACAGCCTGATGATCCACAAGACTTTTGGGAAAATATTCTGTGGACTGACCAGACAGTAGCTGAACTTTCTAGAAGTTGTACACCCAATTACATCTGGAGTAAATCTAACACAGAATTTCAACAAAAGAATACCATACCAACAGTCAAACATTGTGGTGGTAGTGTGATGGTCTGGGGCTGCTTTGCTGCTTCAGCACCTGGACCACTTGCTATAATTGATGGAACCATGAATTCTGCTCTCTACCAGAAAATCCTGAAGGAGAATATCCAGCTATAGTTTAGGACCTCAAGCTCAAGCACTCTTGGGTTATGCACCAGGAAAATGATTCCAAACACACCAGCAAGTCCACCTCAGAGTGACTCTACTAAAAAACAAAGATTTGGAGTGGCCTAGTCAAAGTCTGGACTTAAATCTGATCAAGATGCTGTGGCATGACCTTAAACAGGCTGTTCATGCTCTAAAACCCTCCATTGTGGTTAAACTAAAACAATTCTGCAAAGAAGAGTGGGTTTTAGGTCAGACCACTTGGCTGGCCAATCAAACACAGTAATTCCATGGTCAGTAAACCACTTCTTGATAGTTTTGACTTCACTGTGGACAGGTGTAAAGGAAATCAGCATCTCCATAAAGCTTCACAGCAGATGGAAGCATAAAGTGCTCTAAAATTTTCTGATAGATGGCTGACAGTGTTGACTCTGGACTTGATAAAGACCAGTGGACCAACAGCAGAAGATGACATGGCACCCAAAACCATCACTGACTGTTGAAAACACTTGACTTTAAGCACCTTGAGTTCTGGGCCTCTCAGATCTTCCTCCAGACTGGGGGACCTTGATTTCTGAATAAAATGCAAAATTTAATTTCATCTGAAATCAGGACTTAGGACCACTGAGCAATTGTCAGTTCTTTTTCTCCCTAGCCCAGGTGAGAAACTTATGTCATCTGTGGTTCAGGAATTGCTCAACTCTGAGAACACAACCCTTATAGCCCATTTCCTGGAGCATGTGGTGGCTCTTGATCACTGACTCAGTCCACTCCTCATGAAGCTTCCTTAAGTTCTTGAACCTTCTTTGTTTTATAATCCTCTGAAGGCTGAGCTCATCTCTGTTGTTTGTGCCATGTGCAGGGGCATGCTATTTGTATTAGTGATAATTTAAAAGAATTTCTGAAATATTTCCTATCCTCAGTTTCGTCTTTTCATCACTGCCAGTTTGTTGCAGCAGTACTCCTGATAACACTGAGGACTTTGACCCTGTTTTTGCACGTGTCAGCCACATGAACATGAACTCTACTATAGATGACACTTTCTCTCTTTTCATTCATTAATAGAAACTAGTACTGTTGTAAATTGGAATGCTTGTGTTGATTTTCAGCTCAGAAACTGTAAAAAAAGAACTGCAAAAACTGCAAAAGAACAAAGTTTGCTTTTAAGTAGCTGTTATTACACACATATGTGCACCATGTTTGGATTACATTTGCCCATCAGTAATTGGCCAACTGTATAAAAATCTGTTTTTTCAAGAGAAAAACACACTAATCAGAGTCAGAATCTGCTTTGTTGGCCAAGTAAGGTTATGTCACAAGGAATTTGACTTCAACTTTGCTCTGTGCACAGGAATTTAATCATAAATACAACTGAGAAAGTATTAAAATTTAGGTTTGAATATGTACGTCATGTATCGATAGTACGGTTGCAAGATGTACAGAGGGTGCAAAGATTGCTGCCTACACATGATCAAAGTATAAAACATGCCAGGATGTGGGCAGATATAAATCAGGTAGAGACGATAACTTCAGCTAGTTGATGAGAGAAAATGTGTATTTGAGGGGAGGCATTTAACACCGTGACTCAAGTTACAGTTAGTAGATTAAGTAGTGTAAAGTGCATATGAGATGAGGCTTTTACTGCAGTGATTTAAGTAACAGTTAATACATTAGTCCAAATGTGCATAGGAGCTGAGGCTTTTACTGCAGTGATTAAAGCAACAGTTAATTTATTAATCCTAATATACATATGAGGTGAGGCTTTTGCTGCAGTGATTTAAGTAACAGTTAATAAACTGGTCCAAATATGCATATGAGGTGATGCTTTTACTGCAGTGATTTAAGTAGCAGTTAATAAAATGGTCCAAATATGCATATGAGGTGAGGCTTTTACTGCAGTGATTTAAGTAACAGTTAATAAATAGGTCCACATATGCATATGAGGTGAGGCTTTTACTGCAGTGATTTAAGCAACAGTTAATAAATTGGTCCAAATATGCATATGAGCTGAGGCTTTTACTGCAGTAATTTAAGTAACAGTTAATAAATTGGTCCAAATATGCATATGAGCTGAGGCTCTTAGCGGTTAGGTTGTGCCCCGTGTACGTGGGCTGATCTGAAACATTTAAGTGTGACAAGTATGCAAAACAATATAAAATCAGGGAGGGGGAAAACTGGGTTTCAAAAGGCCGTATATGAAATGAAGCCCACCTCGGGGTAGGAAAAATAAAAGGTGTGAGATTGTCTATGAGTCATCAAAAAAATGGCTTTGGACATTGAAAAGTGATCTGATGGACATAAAAATAAAGTTGTGAACTCTCGACTTTTGAAAAAACACACTAATCAGAGTCAGAATCTGCTTTGTTGGCCAAGTAAGGTTATGTCACAAGGAATTTGACTTCAACTTTGCTCTGTGCACAGGAATTTAATCATAAATACAACTGAGAAAGTATTAAAATTTAGGTTTGAATATGTACGTCATGTATCGATAGTACGGTTGCAAGATGTACAGAGGGTGCAAAGATTGCTGCCTACACATGATCAAAGTATAAAACATGCCAGGATGTGGGCAGATATAAATCAGGTAGAGACGATAACTTCAGCTAGTTGATGAGAGAAAATGTGTATTTGAGGGGAGGCATTTAACACCGTGACTCAAGTTACAGTTAGTAGATTAAGTAGTGTAAAGTGCATATGAGATGAGGCTTTTACTGCAGTGATTTAAGTAACAGTTAATACATTAGTCCAAATGTGCATAGGAGCTGAGGCTTTTACTGCAGTGATTAAAGCAACAGTTAATTTATTAATCCTAATATACATATGAGGTGAGGCTTTTGCTGCAGTGATTTAAGTAACAGTTAATAAACTGGTCCAAATATGCATATGAGGTGATGCTTTTACTGCAGTGATTTAAGTAGCAGTTAATAAAATGGTCCAAATATGCATATGAGGTGAGGCTTTTACTGCAGTGATTTAAGTAACAGTTAATAAATAGGTCCACATATGCATATGAGGTGAGGCTTTTACTGCAGTGATTTAAGCAACAGTTAATAAATTGGTCCAAATATGCATATGAGCTGAGGCTTTTACTGCAGTAATTTAAGTAACAGTTAATAAATTGGTCCAAATATGCATATGAGCTGAGGCTCTTACTGCAGTGATTTAATCAACAGTTAATAAATTGGTCCAAATATGCATATGAGGTAAGGCTTTTACTGCAGTGATTTAAGCAACAGTTAATAAATTGATCCAAATATGCATATGAGGTGAGGCTTTTACTGCAGTGATTAAAGGAACAGTTAATAAATTGGTCCAAATATTCATATGAGGTTAGGCTTTTACTGCAGTGATTTAAGTAACAGTTAATAAATTGGTCCAAATATGCATATGAGCTGAGGCTTTTACTGCAGTGATTAAAGCAACAGTTAATAAATTGGTCCAAATATGTATATGAGGTGAGGCTTTTACTGCAGCGATTTAAGCAACAGTAAATAAATCAGTCCAAATATGCATATGAGGTGAGGCTTTTACTGCAGTGATTAAAGCAACAGTTAATAAATTGGTCCAAATATGCATATGAGGTGGGGCTTTTACTGCAGTGACTTAAGCAACAGTTAATAAATTGGTCCAAATATGCATATGAGGTGAGGCTTTTACTGCAGTGACTTAAGCAACAGTTAATAAATTGGTCCAAATATGCATATGAGCTGAGGCTTTTACTGCAGTGATTTAAGCAACAGTTAATAAATTGGTCCAAATATGCATATGAGCTGAGGCTTTTACTGCAACGATTTTCAGCAACAGTTAATAAATTGGTCCAAATATACATATGAGATTAGGCTTTTACTGCAGTGATTTAATCAACAGTTACTAAAACAGTCCAAATATGCATATGAGGTTACGCTTTTACTGCAGTGATTTAAGCAATAGTTAATAAATTGGTCCAAATATGCATACGAGGTGGGGCTTTTACTGCAGTGATTAAAGCAACAGTTAATAAATTGGTCCAAATATGCATATGAGGTGAGGCTTTTACTGCAACGATTTAAGCAACAGTTAATAAATTGGTCCAAATATACATATGAGGTTAGGCTTTTACTGCAGTGATTAAAGCAACAGTTAATAAATTGGTCCAAATATGCATATGAGGTGAGGCTTTTACTGCAGTGATTTAAGCAACAGTTAATAAATTGGTCCAAATATGGATATGAGGTGAGGCTTTTACTGCAGTGATTAAAGCAATAGTTAATAAATTGGTCCAAATATGGATATGAGGTGAGGCTTTTACTGCAGTGATTAAAGCAATAGTTAATAAATTGGTCCAAATATGCATATGAGGTTAGGCTTTTACTGCAGTGACTTAAGCAACAGTTAATAAATTGGTCCAAATATGCATATGAGGTGGGGCTTTTACTGCAGTAATTTAAGTAACAGTTAATAAATTGGTCCAAATATGCATATGAGGTAAGGCTTTTACTGCAGTGATTTAAGCAACAGTTAATAAATTGATCCAAATATGCATATGAGGTGGGGCTTTTACTGCAGTGATTTAAGCAACAGTTAATAAATTGGTCCAAATATGCATATGAGCTGAGGCTTTTACTGCAGTGATTAAAGCAACAGTTAATAAATTGGTCCAAATATGTATATGAGGTGAGGCTTTTACTGCAGCGATTTAAGCAACAGTAAATAAATCAGTCCAAATATGCATATGAGGTTAGGCTTTTACTGCAGTGATTAAAGCAACAGTTAATAAATTGGTCCAAATATGCATATGAGGTGGGGCTTTTACTGCAGTGACTTAAGCAACAGTTAATAAATTGGTCCAGATATGCATATGAGGTGAGGCTTTTACTGCAGTGACTTAAGCAACAGTTAATAAATTGGTCCAAATATGCATATGAGGTGAGGCTTTTACTGCAGTGATTTAAGCAACAGTTAATAAATTGGTCCAAATATGCATATGAGCTGAGGCTTTTACTGCAACGATTTTCAGCAACAGTTAATAAATTGGTCCACATATACATATGAGGTTAGGCTTTAACTGCAGTGATTTAATCAACAGTTACTAAAACAGTCCAAATATGCATATGAGGTTACGCTTTTACTGCAGTGATTTAAGCAATAGTTAATAAATTGGTCCAAATATGCATACGAGGTGGGGCTTTTACTGCAGTGATTAAAGCAACAGTTAATAAATTGGTCCAAATATGGATATGAGGTGAGGCTTTTACTGCAACGATTTAAGCAACAGTTAATAAATTGGTCCAAATATACATATGAGGTGAGGCTTTTACTGCAGTGATTAAAGCAACAGTTAATAAATCGGTCCAAATATGCATATGAGGTGAGGCTTTTACTGCAGTGATTAAAGCAACAGTTAAAAAATTGGTCCAAATATGCATATGAGGTGAGGCTTTTACTGCAGTGACTTAAGCAATAGTTAATAAATTGGTCCAAATATGCATATGAGGTGGGGCTTTTACTGCAGTGATTTAAGCAACAGTTAATAAATTGGTCCAAATATGCATATGAGGTGAGGCTATTACTGCAGTGACTTAAGCAACAGTTAATAAATTGGTCCAAATATGCATATGAGGTAAGGCTTTTACTGCAGTGATTTAAGTAACAGTTAATAAATTGGTCCAAATATGCATATGAGCTGAGGCTTTTACTGCAGTGATTAAAGCAACAGTTAATAAATTGGTCCAAATATGCATATGAGCTGAGGCTTTTACTGCAACGATTTTCAGCAACAGTTAATAAATTGGTCCAAATATACATATGAGGTTAGGCTTTTACTGCAGTGATTTAATCAACAGTTAATAAATCAGTCCAAATATGCATATGAGGTGAGGCTTTTACTGCAGTGATTTAAGCAACAGTTAAAAAATTGGTCCAAATATGCATATGAGGTGAGGCTTTTACTGTAGTGACTTAAGCAATAGTTAATAAATTGGTCCAAATATGCATATGAGGTTAGGCTTTTACTGCAGTGACTTAAGCAACAGTTAATAAATTGGTCCAAATATGCATATGAGGTTAGGCTTTTACTGCAGTGATTTAAGCAACAGTTAATAAATTGGTCCAAATATGCATATGAGGTGAGGCTTTTACTGCAGTGACTTAAGCAACAGTTAATAAAACAGTCCAAATATGCATATGAGGTAAGGCTTTTACTGCAGTGATTTAAGTAACAGTTAATAAATTGGTCCAAATATGCATATGAGCTGAGGCTTTTACTGCAGTGATTAAAGCAACAGTTAATAAATTGGTCCAAATATGCATATGAGGTTACGCTTTTACTGCAGTGATTTAAGCAATAGTTAATAAATTGGTCCAAATATGCATACGAGGTGGGGCTTTTACTGCAGTGATTTAAGCAACAGTTAATAAATTGGTCCAAATATGCATATGAGATGGGGCTTTTACTGCAGTGATTTAAGCAACAGTTAATAAATCAGTCCAAATATGCATATGAGGTGAGGCTTTTACTGCAGTGACTTAAGCAACAGTTAATAAATTGGTCCAAATATGCATATGAGGTGAGGCTTTTACTGCAGTGATTTAAGCATCTGTTAATAAATTGGTCCAAATATGCATATGAGCTGAGGCTTTTACTGCAGTGATTTAAGTAACAGTTAATAAATTGGTCCAAATATGCATATGAGCTGAGGCTTTTACTGCAGCGATTTAAGAAACAGTTAATAAATTAGTCCAAGTATGCATATGAGGTGAGGCTTTTACTGCATTGATTAAAGCAACAGTTAATAAATTGGTCCAAATATGCATATGAGCTGAGGCTTTTACTGCAGTGATTAAAGCAACAGTTAATAAATTGGTCCAAATATGCATATGAGCTAAGGCTTTTACTGCAGCGATTCAAGCAACAGTTAATAAATCAGTCCAAATATGCATATGAGCTGAGGCTTTTACTGCAGTGATTTAAGCAACAGTTAATAAATTGGTCCAAGTATGCATATGAGGTGAGGCTTTTACTGCAACGATTTTCAGCAACAGTTAATAAATTGGTCCAAATATACATATGAGGTTAGGCTTTTACTGCAGTGATTTAATCAACAGTTAATAAATCAGTCCAAATATGCATATGAGGTTACGCTTTTACTGCAGTGATTTAAGCAGTAGTTAATAAATTGGTCCAAATATGCATACGAGGTGAGGCTTTTACTGCAGTGATTAAAGCAACAGTTAATAAATTGGTCCAAATATGGATATGAGGTGAGGCTTTTACTGCAACGATTTAAGCAACAGTTAATAAATTGGTCCAAATATACATATGAGGTTAGGCTTTTACTGCAGTGATTTAAGCAACAGTTAATAAATTGGTCCAAATATGCATACGAGGTGGGGCTTTTACTGCAGTGATTTAAGCAACGAGGTGGGGCTTTTACTGCAGTGATTTAAGCAACAGTTAATAAATTGGTCCAAATATGCATATGAGGTGAGGCTTTTACTGCAGTGACTTAAGCAACAGTTAATAAATTGGTCCAAATATGCATATGAGGTGGGGCTTTTACTGCAGTGATTTAAGCAACAGTTAATAAATTGGTCCAAATATGCATATGAGGTGAGGCTATTACTGCAGTGACTTAAGCAACAGTTAATAAATTGGTCCAAATATGCATATGAGGTAAGGCTTTTACTGCAGTGATTTAAGTAACAGTTAATAAATTGGTCCAAATATGCATATGAGCTGAGGCTTTTACTGCAGTGATTAAAGCAACAGTTAATAAATTGGTCCAAATATGGATATGAGGTGAGGCTTTTACTGCAACGATTTAAGCAACAGTTAATAAATTGGTCCAAATATACATATGAGGTTAGGCTTTTACTGCAGTGATTTAATCAACAGTTAATAAATCAGTCCAAATATGCATATGAGGTGAGGCTTTTACTGCAGTGATTTAAGCAACAGTTAAAAAATTGGTCCAAATATACGTATGAGGTGAGGCTTTTACTGTAGTGACTTAAGCAATAGTTAATAAATTGGTCCAAATATGCATATGAGGTTAGGCTTTTACTGCAGTGACTTAAGCAACAGTTAATAAATTGGTCCAAATATGCATATGAGGTTAGGCTTTTACTGCAGTGATTTAAGCAACAGTTAATAAATTGGTCCAAATATGCATATGAGGTGAGGCTTTTACTGCAGTGACTTAAGCAACAGTTAATAAAACAGTCCAAATATGCATATGAGGTAAGGCTTTTACTGCAGTGATTTAAGTAACAGTTAATAAATTGGTCCAAATATGCATATGAGCTGAGGCTTTTACTGCAGTGATTAAAGCAACAGTTAATAAATTGGTCCAAATATGCATATGAGGTTACGCTTTTACTGCAGTGATTTAAGCAATAGTTAATAAATTGGTCCAAATATGCATACGAGGTGGGGCTTTTACTGCAGTGATTTAAGCAACAGTTAATAAATTGGTCCAAATATGCATATGAGATGGGGCTTTTACTGCAGTGATTTAAGCAACAGTTAATAAATCAGTCCAAATATGCATATGAGGTGAGGCTTTTACTGCAGTGACTTAAGCAACAGTTAATAAATTGGTCCAAATATGCATATGAGGTGAGGCTTTTACTGCAGTGATTTAAGCAACAGTTAATAAATTGGTCCAAATATGCATATGAGCTGAGGCTTTTACTGCAGTGATTTAAGTAACAGTTAATAAATTGGTCCAAATATGCATATGAGCTGAGGCTTTTACTGCAGCGATTTAAGAAACAGTTAATAAATTAGTCCAAGTATGCATATGAGGTGAGGCTTTTACTGCATTGATTAAAGCAACAGTTAATAAATTGGTCCAAATATGCATATGAGCTGAGGCTTTTACTGCAGTGATTAAAGCAACAGTTAATAAATTGGTCCAAATATGCATATGAGCTAAGGCTTTTACTGCAGCGATTCAAGCAACAGTTAATAAATCAGTCCAAATATGCATATGAGCTGAGGCTTTTACTGCAGTGATTTAAGCAACAGTTAATAAATTGGTCCAAATATGCATATGAGGTGGGGCTTTTACTGCAGTAATTTAAGCAACAGTTAATAAATTGGTCCAAATATGCATATGAGGTGAGGCTTTTACTGCAGTGATTTAATCAACAGTTAATAAATTAGTGTAATGTGCATTTGAGGTGAGGCTTTTACTGCAGTGATTTAAGTAACAGTTGATTAATTAGTGTAATGTGCATATGAGTTGAGGCTTTTAGAGTCAGTGCAGTTTCAGTGTAGGCAGTGTAGCTATATCTTAATATTAACCAGAGCAAGAATTTTAAAGGTGTGCAAAGCAGCCTAGCTCAAGAACTGTATGCCTTAATGCCATCTTGTATATATTTTTTCATGGATTCACATCACATTTGGGGACAAACACAGTGTAATGAACTGCCATATTAACTAAGGACATCATATCATATCTTGTCATATCATAATCACATATATTCATATCTTTATCTGTGTGCATGTGTGTGAATTATGGAAGAAAGACATACACTTTCCCCTAAATTAAGACACAGTCTACATCAGATATAGATGAAATAATGACTATTGATATACTGTAGTCCTGCTCTGTTCAGGCAAATGTTTGTCCCTGAGTAAACTGCATGTTAATGAACCCCCTCTATCATATCTCAGCAGCTCATGAATCACATTCCTTTCTAATGAATGCACCTCGCCCTCCCCACTACAGCAAACATCTAACATCTTTTCACGGCATAAGAGGCAAATCTCACAAATACGGTGGACAATCACTCTAAAGATAAACGATACGACAATAAAGGACAGTACATGTAAAACAATAGTTTCGATGTTAAAACTTTATTTAAAATGGCGACCTATTTTTCCGAGTGCGGCAGAATACCGTATTTTCTCCTTCGCCATCTTGGTGCTAGCTCGCGCAGGCGGAAGCAGCATCTTCGGCGGAGCAGCAGCGGGTGTGGTTCGGACTTCTACGGGTGGTTCACCTAGCAGCCCTTTTCCTATTTTCAGCCAAGAGAAAAGAGAAGATTTCCCTGACAAGAACCACGGAGGAGCCACTCGACTCTGGTAACGATAATATGTTTACTGCATCATTGTACAACGCCTTTCTGCGCGCTAATGTTTGCTTTAACAGAGAAAATCATCTTTTGGCTGGGGAGGGGGCTCCGGTGGGGTTTTCTGATTTGGCTGGTGGCGCTTGGATCTACTTTTTATACGTCCTGGTTAGCAAAGCTAATCAAACCAGATTTGAACAGTTGGGGGGCTAGCTTGAAAGTCACGATTTTATAAATGAAGTGAATTGAAGCCATAATGTCCGCTTACTTTAATTGTGTCATAGGGGAAGTGTGAGCTAATAAGACAATGTGAGTGAAGCACTAAATGGTGTTTGTTTATGTTAGCTGGTTAGCTAGCGGAGGGGTTAGCCTGGCACGTTAGGTTAGCTTTGCGAGCTTCAAGGTAAGCTAGCCAACCTGTTAGCTAGCACTGGTGGCTAATACGTGCTAGCGCCGCGGTATTGAAATACATCTATACAACGTGTTTTCAGATTGATACAAGCGTAGTGGGGGGTTTAGTGTTGATTAAGCAGCTTGTTACGTTCACAGACAGACCCAACATGAGAGGAGGAGTCATGGAAGTGATTGCGGGGCGGAGGGGGTAGTTTCTCTCATTGGAAACCCAAGCTGCGAGGTCGGAACTTGGCCGTGGTAGGGGGAGGGGGAGAAAATATGCCTTTGATGTTCTTTGCCGCTGAATGGTGAATTGTGTTCATGCTGGCCTGGAAATACCCACCGCTTTGCTCTCTCGGCTGGAGGTGGAGGCTCGGCATTTCCCCTCGTAGCTACGTTAGTAAGCCAAACAAGCGACTGAATCACAGGGACCTGGTCCAGGTAGAGCTGGAGACAGAAATATAACTGAGACCACTGAGGAGACACGTGTAAACTTCACGATTTGGTTTGGCGTTAGCAAACACGAACTCCAGGTAGAGAGCTAGTAGTCTCATTTTCTCGTCTGGTCTGTTTTTTCCTTTTCCTCAGACATATCTGCTGTGCGGGCTGAGGGCAGGCAAGAACAATGGCTACCCAGTGTAAGTATGAAAAACTTACTTGTTTGGATATTTCAGGTTAATGTGCCCATTTACAGATTTACCATGCAGTAAAGTTCCCATTTAAACAAATATATGGTAAGCCGTTAGCACTGTCAGCATGAAGATAATGTAAGCCAGGTGAGCACATGTCTCCTATCAGTTGGAATTACAGTTCCTCTTCTCTTACCTTGGTGTTCCTCCCAAACTGGCCGAGCTGATTTTGAGATAGATTTTGAGTGTGCATGCTTCAGTTCATTAAGTTACATGACTACCAATATTAATAAGTTATCAGAAACTTTGCTTTTTAATCATTTCATTCCCAATGCCTCACCAGGATAGTACATTTGAGACCACTTAATGGGCCCCTCTTCCTTTTACTAACTTTTCTTTTTTTTTATTTGAGCTTTATTTGACCAGGAATATCTTAATAACACTGAGTCTCTTTTTCAAAAGTGTCCTGTCTAAGACAAGTAGCAGCACAGTTAAGGAAGTTACAAAGAGCAGCCATAAATACAGGCATAAGAGTACACTAGAAATCATGAAATAACAACTTAAATGAGCAAATTTAACCTTTATTTAACCAGGAGTGTTCCTAATGATATTGAGATACCACACACAACAAAAAAGAAACAGATCACAACAAGGTTATAACAATCAACTTGTCAGCAGTTTTCAGTTGAGAAACATATCCACACACTGGTCAAATGCTCCCTAATTTTACCATTAAAATATCTTAAACTAATACAGCACTCAAGCTTCAGATGACCCTTTAGATTAGACAAAAATGATGAAGCAAAAGCATTAAAGCTCTTTTACCAAAAACAGAGCAGGTTTGAGGAATCTTATGCATGATGAATCCATGAGAACCAAAGCCAACAGTTTTTGGATTTAGTAGAGAACAAAGATAAAAAGGCAAATCATGTAAAATGACCTTGAAAAGGAAAATATACCAGTGTAACGTCCTTCAATAATACATGGATCACCAACTAACTTTCTCATACAGTACATAATAATTAGTGCGAAAACCCAGACTAGTTACAAATCGCAAGGCAGCATGGTACACTGAGTCCAGCATTTTCAGAGAGGATGATGTTGCATGCATGCAAATCAGTGCTATCATCATAATCAATTATAGACAAAATTTTGCCTCACTGAGCTTCTTCCTTGCATCAAAAGAAAAACAATTTGTTATGGTAGAAGAAACCCAATTTCTGAAAACCCAAATGTTTGTCAAAATTGAACTGCAATTATATAAACCCCATAGATTGGGCAGAACATCTACACACAGATGCGTTTGCTTCAAAGCCATCTAGCATCCTCTTAAATCATTCATTTAGACCAAGTCACTCAGTTTGAGGTCATTTTGTAGATTGTTCAAAAGGAAGGATTGTGCAAAAGGAAGCAGAAAATTTAAACGCCTTTTTTCCAAGTTTAGTTGTGACCCATGGGAAAGACAATAAAGCTGCGTTTCCACCTGGTGGTCCAGTTTGATAATGGTTTGGGAGGCAAACCCCACAATAGTTTCCACAGCTACCTTTGCATGGTGGGTGGACTGTGGAGGGTATGCATTTGACGTCACAGGCAGTGCGAGTCTCTGTTGTTGGAGTATATTTATAGAAATTTATAGGCTTTATAGAAATGCTGAGAGCTGCCGTGGTATGTTAATAAAGAAACAAGATGAAGCTGGGCTATTACAGTAGCTACAACAAGCATTCAGTCAGTGATGCAAATAATCTAAACCCCACTCAAAATTAAGATGTTAAATTTCAGCAGATCAACCACACAGTTAAATATCTAAGAGGACAGGCATTTAATGACAGCAAATTGTTTTATACCTGTTCATATATAGTTCTGCGATGTCTGATTAGCATGGCTTTATAGAGGAAAGACCAAAAAATTGTGAAGTCCACTGATATTTTCCACCAATTAAACAAAGTAGCCTTTATAAATTAGCCTGATCTCTGTTCAGTTGAATACTGAGGTTATTTCTGTGAACACTTCAGAAAGTGAGCATAAGCAATGTTGTAATGGCTTACGTGACATAATGTATAACTTGAGAGTTGTACCATATAAATTTGCCATTGAAAATAAAATGAAGGTTTAAGCGGGGTAAAAAATTGAACTAGATTAAGTAAGTAAGCTGGTGTACAACCCAAATTTTTGCAGAAAGATTTAACAACCACAGAGCGATTTTTTTCACTGAATTCACTGATTTTTTTTTACTGAATGTTTAAAGAAGCAAGTTAATCACTGCAATATGGAGAAATACCTGACCTAAAGCTTCAGAATAGCAAATTTTTGACATTAATTCAGTTTCATATACATCCCCGATGGTTCAGGTTCTGCTTTGTGTACTTGAAATCAGGTCCATATAATGTCAGGAAACCCCGATTGATTATCACATAACATGTCATTGGTCCACTGAGTCTTTAGGTAACAGTATGGATCTTTGTTGAGTCCAAATATCCCTAATTACAGTGAATATTAGTCTGTTTTTCTCCAGTTTTCACCCACTCCTCATAGAGCAGACAGCCGTGTTCTGCAGTCCAGCTGAGCAGCCATGTTACATGCTGAAAGTGACGTCAGTTCAAGCCCTTTATTGCGTGTAGCTCCACCTTTTTGGGACAGCTAAGTAAGCTGTACTGGTCAGTTATTTGGAACCCTTTTCAACTTTTGATAATGTAAACACAAATAAACATGTAGTGTGTCATACTAAACTGAACAGCACCGCTGTGGAAACATCCTATACGAAAAGATGTTGTAAAAAAAAGTGATGAACCTCAGAGATCCATGATTAACCGTTATCTAGTGAATGTAAGCTTTGAGAGGAGGTGCACCTGTACAAAACATCCCCATTGTCCAACATTGATATTATAGTTGCAGCAACAACCAGTCTCTTTAGATTCAGTTTCTCTCACCTCTTTAATACCCACGTATCATGCCTATATTCACAATCTCATCTTGAAGTAACAAACTGAAATGTCTGAAATGAAATGTCATGGCTGCTTTCTTCCTTTGTTTAGCTGATTTGATGGAGCTGGACATGGCGATGGGGGACAGCAAGGTTGCAGTGAGTCAGTGGCAGCAGCAGTCCTACCTGGACTCAGGCATCCAGTCCGGAGTCACCACCACAGCACCATCCCTGAGTGGCAAGGGAAACCCTGATGCTGAAGAGGATGACCCAACACTGTATGACTGGGAGTTCAACCAGCCCTTCACTCCTGAGGCTACAGGTATCTAAAATACTGAGATACACTGCTCTGTTTATAACAGTAGGAAAGCAACTGCTGCGTAAATCCTATGAAAAAGTCTGCAGCAAATATTTGTGATCTTTTAGTATTAATCGCTACCATGCCTCACTTTCAGACATTGAGGGGTATGCCATGACCCGGGCTCAACGTGTGCGTGCTGCCATGTTCCCTGAGACCCTGGAGGAGGGTATCCAGATCCCACCCACCCAGCTGGATGCCACCCAGCCAACAGCAGTGCAGCGCTTGGCAGAACCCTCTCAGATGCTGAAACATGCTGTGGTCAACCTCATTAACTACCAAGATGATGCTGAGCTTGCCACTCGCGCTATCCCTGAGCTTACCAAACTGCTCAATGATGAGGACCAGGTATGTGAACACTTAAATGGCAACTGAAATTACAACTGCTTTCCAGTAACATATTTTATGTTGATTTGATAATTACATCTTCTTTTTTTTTTTACTGTCTTCTAGTAACAAATTTTGTCTTCCCAGGTTGTTGTGAACAAAGCAGCTGTCATGGTGCATCAGCTGTCAAAGAAGGAGGCATCGCGCCATGCCCTGATGCGCTCCCCACAGATGGTTTCAGCCGTTGTTCGTGCCATGCAAAACACTGGGGATGTAGAGACAGCTCGCTGCTCTGCTGGCACCTTGCACAACCTCTCCCACCATCGTGAGGGGCTCCTCGCTATCTTCAAGTCTGGAGGCATTCCTGCTCTGGTCAAGATGCTGGGGTGAGAAACTTAATTAACTGTTGCTTTTACATCCGCATGGAGAGTTTTTCAAATTCTGTTACATTTAAAAATTTTTACTGGTACACAATACTGCAGTGAATCAAGCAAAGAATGGAAGCTGTTATTGGACATCACTATTCATTGCTGCTAATTTGCAAGACATGGGTATTTTTCTATTTGCATTTGTTCTGATGGCTTTAAAGACCATTTTGTCAGTGACTTGCATGGGGAAATTGAATTTTTATCTCCCTCTGCACCTTTTATATTTCTCTGTGCTGTGGGTGAGACCTGGTTTAAAACAGCAACTATGTACTCTCATGCAACAGCTCAGCCATGATTAAGCAAATAATGAGTCAACTGTGAATACATGCTAACATTATTTCAAGTAAAGCTCTCACCTGCACATGGAAAAACATCTTGAGACAATCATAACAAGGCAGCTGGTATTAGACTAGCTGCGTTCATATGACTAATCCCTTTGATGTGGGAAAAGGACAAATAATATCTAAAGTATCAAACTACCCCTCTGGCTGTCCTGATCAGTTCTAGTTCAAAAGAACTTCACAAATTTGAAACTGTTAAAGTCTACATCCTTGCTCTACTCTTTGTATTCTCATTGAAAAGCCAAAGCACACAGCCAAAACAATTTACTGGCTGGCGAGTTGCAACCTGTTGGACTTCCCTTGTGTGTCTTTGAATTTTGCACCTGGGATCATATTACTGCACTTTAAATGTAGGGTATGAACACTGCATGAGAGGAGATGGGAAACTGATTTTTTGCAACCATAAAAAAGGACAATGAATGCAGATAGTCTGGATCCAACTATCCTTAATGGAAATAGAAATTAATCTCTTAAAATTATGGTTTAAGTTCATGTGAAGTCGAGTCATCTGACTGTAGGTAGATAGGGTTGACAAGTGTGTAAACTTATCCTGTTCTTGAAAGTAGCTACAGTGATCTCTGTATTTCTGCATGGTGGTAATGAGAAGCAGGTCAGTCAGTCTGGTCTCTTTTCTGTGGTGATAAGTAGTTACCAAGAATAGGGATGGGCAGTTAACCAAAATTAAGATTAAATTGCTATATGTCCTACTGCAATTTCTATATTGCAGAAGATGCTGTATTTCATTACTCTAAAATATGTCAAAATACCAGTTTAATGCATTTTTTAAAGTTGAGCTGTTATGCTCTAGACATCATGCAAACATTCAAGCATAATTTTTTTTCTAGAATAGTAAGTAAAGATCCTACTTTTATAATTAATGTTCATGTGATCAAAAATTAGAGATAAAACCACTCCCTTCAATACAACAGATCATTTTGACTTTGCAATAAGATTTATTCTTAGTTGTTCAGCCTTAGTTTAATTGAGGAAGTATTGTGTTTATTATAATTACTGGCAGTTTTACCGTTAGGCAAGGGTTGGCAGTTGACTTTTTAAGATTTCTGTATTTTCAAGGGAGGTATTAGGAAATGTATCATTTTAATAATCAGAGACTTGCAGTCTAATTTGCATCCTTCAAATTGTCTGAATTGTACAAGTAAGTAAGCAGTATTTTTTATTTTTATTTTATTTAACCTTTATTTAACCAGATGAAAAAACCCATTGAGATTGAGATCTCTTTTACAAGGGTGACCTGGCCAAGAGGTCAGCAGCACACGTCATAATAAATACATTTCAATGACAGATTACACAATAAGTTAAATTAGACAATAAATTGGAAAGTGCCTAGGTAAATTGCAGATATAGTGCTGGGAGAATAACCCACAGTAACAAATTTATAAACACAGGCACTGTTCCGTGGTCTCGTGTTGTCTGTCATTTAAGACAGAACGAAAAGCCTCAAGTGAAATGAGTTCAGACAATTTCAACTCAGACTGGAGAGTATTCCATGCAGAGGGAGCAGCAAAACAGAACGCTCTTTTCCCTAGTTCAGTCCTCACATGAGGAACAAGCAGGTGAACAATATTGCGAGATCGCAAGGCATAATGGGTTTCAGTTCTCTGAAGGAGAGTAGAACCAAGCCGAGAAGAGCCTTATAAATCAGAGTCATCCAGTGAGTGTACCTGCGAACACTCAGAGAAGGCCATCCAGCTTTGGCACAGAGCTCGCTGTGATGAGTGAGACGACTACACCCAGTGACAAACCTCAGAGCACAGTGGTAAACAGTATTCAAGGACTGAAGACATTTGGCTGAAGCTGTCATATACAGAACATCGCCATAGTCCAGCAATGGTAGAAAGGTTGCGGATACAAGATATTTTCGAGCTCTGAGGGAAAAGCATGATTTATTTCTGTAGTAGAAACCTACTTTCACTCTGAGTTTAGTGACCAAGTTGGTGATGTGTGAAACATGGGTGTAACTTCTCCCCATTTCCAACCACTTTTGAAATATTTTTCTTGTGAAATTCAGGCACTGCCCTCACTCTGTCTTTTAGCTGAAGATCATCAAGTTTCTCGATCCCACTAATCACTGAACTAATGAAGTTTAGATCGGTGACTCTCAAATAATTTTGCCTATGTTCTCCTTTTTAAGCTATCAAGACCCAAGTTTCAGATTTTTTTTTTTTCAACCAGATTTATTTGATGAAACTGCAGAATATGACAAGACAAAGACTGAAAAAAATTACCCACAGTTTTCAGGAAAATTATAATAGAAGATCCCCTAAAGTTTCTGAGACACATTCCAGATACAAATCCAAAAAGTTTTATGCAAGATTTCCGAAAATTACCTGATGATTAAAGTGAAAATTCCTGAAATATTGAAACTTACAGGAAAAGACAGCCATAAGGTTCTGTGAAAGTCCTAATAGTTACTGTTAAAAAATCCAAATCATTGAAATAGCTTACTGGTGAAATTCCTCAAAGATTTAAGCTAGATTCAAAATGAAAGCATCAGAGTAATTCAGTAATTATCAAAAACTTAACCTACAGACCAAAAAAGCGCTTTATAGACTCTGACAGTTCTTTTCTGGCACATATTCATAACCCACTGGAGACAGTTCCACAACCCATTTTGGGTCCCACCCCACCAGTTGAGAACCACTGGATTAGATCATTTTGAAACACATGGTATTTAACAGGGCAGAATATTTTCACAACCTAAATGTTGCCAATGCTTTTGTGCAAAGTATGGGAGCTTCCCTCACAATTATTATTTTTACTGTAATCATATCAAAGTTTCTAATTCTGGTATTGTGACAACCATTATTCATTGCTTCTCCCCTTGAAAAAGAGATCTCTGATCTCCATGGGACTAACCTGGATAAATCAAAGTTGAATATTACCCAGATATAGTTGTTGGTCAGTATCACCCATCCCTAGATCAGAGTATGTCCTGTAGTTCTCTGACTGTTAATGAAATGAGAACCTTCAAAATATTTTGTTCACTTGCTGTGATTACTTGGAGGGCCTCACTATTTTTTGCTTTGGGCTTCCAAATGACTAAAACCAATCCTGATTATGATATAAAAAGATTTACTCCTTGTTTGTTGAGAAATACACAAGATGAGGAACTTAGAAAATAATCAGATGGCAAGTGTAATATGGGGTGGAGTTTGCAATTAGATTATTATCCCAAATCGTTCAGCCCTAACCAAAAGCCACAGTGCCAAGATTCATTGCTTTGTGGTTTCAAGAATTTCTATTTTGAAAAACAAATGCTTGCTTTGAATTTCTGTTGTTTTGATGCTGCACTAATTATCATGCCATCCAGCAGAGTACAGTTTAAAAACTTTGACCATTTTTTTCGCCAACTGCTGAAGCCAAGTCTTGATTGGCACATTGTCTTCATTATCCTGACTGACGTAAAACCGGTTTAGCGTGTGCGAGCTTCTGTTTGGCATTCTTTTGTGAAAAGGTGGTAATTGCTGTTAAATGTGTCGTTTCTTTGTACGTTTCTCCAGCTCCCCGGTGGACAGTGTGCTCTTTTACGCCATCACCACACTCCACAACCTGTTGCTGCATCAGGAAGGAGCAAAGATGGCTGTGCGCCTCGCTGGAGGACTGCAAAAGATGGTGGCCCTGTTGTCTAATACCAACGTCAAATTCCTGGCAATCACTACTGACTGTCTGCAGATCCTGGCCTATGGAAACCAGGAAAGCAAGGTACAAGAATCCCACCTCCTCACAACTTTGAATAAGTAGGTTTAAAAGTCCTTATTGGGGCTGCACACAGCAATTTGATTACATGTCTATAAATGTTTTTTTTCTTTCAGCTGATTATTCTGGCCAGCGGAGGTCCCCAGGCCCTGGTCAACATCATGAGGACCTTTACATACGAGAAACTGCTGTGGACCACAAGCAGAGTGCTCAAGGTGCTCTCTGTCTGCTCAAGCAACAAGCCTGCCATCGTTGAGGCTGGTATGTAGACCTTGCTCAGTGAGAAATGGGTTAACATTGATGATGTGGTGTGATTAATGTTAGTATTGCCATTATTACATGTCTTGGATAACTTTTAGTGCCTTTTTACCTCCGCCAAGGAGGTTATGTGATCGGCAGGGTTTGTTAGTTTGTTTGTTAGCAACATAACTCAAAAAGTTATGGATGGATTTTGATGAAATTTTCAGGAAATATCAGAAATGGCATAAGGAAGAACTGATTAGATTTTGGGAGTGATCCAGATCACCGTCTGGGGGATAAATCATTTTTTAAAGGATTCTTTACTGTTGGGAGATAAGGCTAATGGTGGAGATCTGCACTCTCCGAGTGCTTTTCTAGTTCTTTCTGTAAAGGGGAAATTCTTGTGATAAATGACCTTCTTTGCTGCCCTTTGTGCTTTTAGGAGGCATGCAGGCACTGGGGCTTCACCTGACAGACCCCAGCCAGCGTCTGGTCCAGAACTGTCTCTGGACTCTGAGAAATCTTTCAGATGCTGCCACCAAACAGGTATAAATGCTAATACACTGTGATTGGCAGGTTCAAGCTTTAGAATTGTTGTTTGGATATAAATGTCTAAAATCATTCACAATGTCAAACGAAATAACCCTATACTAAATAAATTTAGTAAGTTCTTTCTTAGACAGTAGCAAAACTATATACAGATAAAATACCAGATGTATGTAGACTGGCTCCTTTTAGTTTAATATAAGATTATTTTGAATGCATCCTCTTATTTTTCCTTCTGTCTCTTTTAACCCATCCTCTCCAGGAGGGAATGGAGGGTCTCCTGGGAACCCTGGTCCAGCTACTGGGCAGTGATGACATCAATGTAGTGACCTGTGCAGCCGGCATCCTCTCCAACCTGACCTGCAACAACTACAGTAACAAACTCATGGTCTGCCAGGTACGTATATGCATGCAGATTAAGAAAATGTCTCAGAAACCTGTTTACCATTAAACCATAGTATTTATCTGTTGAATGCAGATTTTGCCAACTCTTTATAAATGTTTTTTCTTAAAGGTACAGTGTGTAAAATTGGGAATATCAACATCTAACAGTTAATACTAGATGTGATGAATGTGATGCTCATTTCTGTGGTGAGAACTATTGCAACCAGTGGAATTTATAAAAAAAAAATAATTGTATCTGTTATTTATTTCCTTCTGTGGTGCCATATTAACATGCACAATGCAAAAATCCAATATGGCAGCGTCTGTAGAGGGGACCTTCTCTATGTATAGATGAAAGACTTATTCTGGCTTAATTACAACACTTTTTTGCTGATTAAACATAATATTTAAATAGCCCTACTTCTAAATATTATGTTCCATTTTCACAGTTTGTTCCGCTTAATACTACTAGCTAAATACTACACACTGCACCTTTAAGTCTTCTTTGTTTTAATGTGGAGCATATTTGATTCTCATCATGTTAGGTTGGCGGCATTGAGGCTCTGGTGCGAACAGTGCTCAGGGCTGGTGACAGAGAGGACATCACAGAGCCGGCCGTCTGTGCCCTGCGTCACTTGACTTCCCGCCACCAGGATGCTGAGATGGCCCAGAATGCTGTGCGCCTTCACTACGGCCTGCCTGTTGTGGTCAAACTCCTGCACCCTCCTTCCCACTGGCCACTTATCAAGGTCATTAGCCATCTCCTTTTCCTCTGTGGCTACTCATTTCTTCCAGTCCTTACATCCTGCAAACAGTGACCCTGTTGATTACCAGCTCTTAAATATGTCATGTTTTCTTTCCTATCTAGGCCACAGTCGGTCTGATCCGCAACTTGGCTCTTTGCCCAGCCAACCACAGTGCTCTGCGTGAGCAGGGAGCCATCCCTCGTCTGGTCCAGCTGCTCGTCAGGGCCCACCAGGACACCCAGAGGCGCACCAGCATGGGAGGCAACCAGCAGCAGTTTGTGGTGTGTATTCAGGTCAAGCTTTTTTAGTTTAAAAATATCAGAATCAAAGTGTATCTGATCCCTCACTCTTAAACGCACAGGAGGGTGTGCGCATGGAGGAAATCGTGGAGGGCTGCACAGGAGCTCTGCACATCCTGGCCCGGGACGTCCACAACAGAATCGTCATTAGAGGACTCAACACCATTCCACTTTTTGTCCAGGTAATCCTTACCTGTCATTCTGACCGCTCATTTATTAGACTGAGTCCTGCTGTCACACAGTAGCTGCATGTGAACATGTTACAATGGTCCTGCCTGCTCATCCCTCTCTTTTCAGTTGCTGTATTCTCCAGTGGAGAACATCCAGCGTGTTGCAGCTGGTGTGCTGTGTGAGCTGGCTCAGGATAAGGAAGCAGCAGAGGCGATTGAAGCTGAAGGAGCCACTGCACCCCTCACTGAGCTGCTGCATTCCCGTAACGAGGGCGTTGGTCAGTACTCACGCCTAAATGCAGATGATTTTTGAAAGCTGATTTTTCCTTTACCTTTCTACACTACTTGTTTACTTGACCTGTGTTTCCATGTTTTATCCCCTGTAGCAACCTATGCTGCAGCTGTCCTGTTCCGCATGTCTGAGGACAAACCACAGGACTACAAGAAGCGTCTGTCAGTGGAACTGACCAGCTCTTTGTTTAGGACTGAGCCCATGGCCTGGAATGAGGTAGACACTAAGACATATTTGCTGTTGCTAGCTCTTACATCTTAGCAGGTTTTGAGTATATGGCTTTTAAAAAGTTACCAAGTAAATGTGCTCAGTATTTAAAGAACTTTATGTATAGAATTAGAAATGTACCACATAATTGACACCAAGCCCACTTCTCCTCCATTCTTTTTTTATTGGGCTTTTACTCATCAGTTTTTCTTTTTCATAGACTGGAGACCTGGGACTGGATATGGGAGCTCAGGGAGACCCACTGGCTTACAGGCAGGATGGTGAGTGCCCGTTTTATCTCTAAAAATATCCGTTTATTATCTTGTATTTCACCTCCACATGGTTTAGATACAATGGTGTTAAAAAGCATCTTATTTTGTGGTTTGTTGATACACAGTATCTCTGTGTTTGAATATTATAATCTTAGCACATAAAATAAGTCTATTTTTGTTTGGTAGAATATTTCTTTGTTGTTACAGTGCTTCTTGGTAAAATAGGTTATGCCATTGGAAAGCTGTTTTATTTCCCTTTTAAACTGTGCAACATTTGTAAGGAACATGCATTTGTGAGATGAGCAGCAGAGCGGAGTATGTGGGTTGCACCAATGAAAAATTTGCCAAATAATCTCTGCCAATGCCAAACAGCTTATTCTGCTGTTGACTCTTGTCTTGAGCTTCTGGTAGCCCAAGCGTGGGCAATGAGCATGGGACCTGCTACAGTGGTCAGTAGGTGTCTGCTCCAAGAATCGGTATGCCACATTTGACTGATCTGGATAGGGCCCATGCGATAGGGCAACTTAGAGCTTAGAGCTCACCCCCACAGAGCAGGGTTTATCAGAGACTGCCTCCAGAATTTGGGAATGGAGAGGTTGGAATGGCCTGCCAGCAGTCCTGACCTCAACCCCATTGAACATTTATGGGATCAGGTTGTTGTTAGTGGCAGAGGGACCAACACAACCACACTGGCTAACTTGCAATAAATGCTAGTTGAAGAACGGGATGCCATCCCACAGCAGTGTGTGACCAGGCTGTGGTGGCTGTGTATGGTTCCTCCACACACTACTGAGGCTCCTTTTTGTTAAATAAATCAATTGTTAAGTTGCCAATATGTCTTGTTTCTTTAGATAGAGAAATAAACAGAATATCCAAGGTTTATTGCTAAGAGGTATTGTTAAAACGACCTACCAAACAAAAATGCCCTTACTTTTTGTGCCAAGTGTAGAATATGGACTGTTAAACTTCCCCCTTGTTTATCATTCAGTGACACTTTGCATCATCTTTGTGCGTTTTATAGGAAAATAAACAATATATTTTATCATGATTCCTTATTTTCCTTTAAGATGGGGCCTACCGGGCTTACCCTGCAGCCTATGGCCAGGACACCCTTTTGGACCCCATGATGGAGGGTGCTGACTATCATACCGACGCTCTGCCCGACCTGGGTCACCACACTGATCCATTGCCAGACCTTGGCCACACCCAGGACCTGATGGACAGCAACCAGCTGGCCTGGTTTGACACCGACCTGTAGGATTGGTAAGACGCCTCCACAGAACACTACTTTCATATTTAAAGTAATAATTCTAGAAACAGCACTGATTAAAAATGTTGTGTTCTTTTTGCAGTTGTATTCTGCTAGAACCTGCATTGTGATTGGCCTGTGTTGTCTGAATCAGCGTTATGATTGGCGTGTAGAGTTGATGAAGGTAACGAGAGAAATAAGGGGTCTTGGAAAGTGCCTGACACAAGAAAAAAACAAAGATGGTTGCCATTGGAATGTTTAAGCAAGTCGAAGCAGGGGGGTAAGGAGGGGTTAAAGTTATCAGAGCGATGTGGAATAACACAATGGAGGTCTTGGAGCAGGTTCCATAAAAGGATGAGTGCACATGAGGTGGATCTTAAAAGTTTGAAACACACATATGTTTTAGCCTTGCCTGTATTCTTATCAGTTTTTGTTTCTATTTTTTCTTATTCTATTTTTTTATTTCTTTTTGTATTACTCATTCTCTGTTATGGTACTGACCCAGCTTGCCTTCGCACTAGCCATTTTCATTTTCTCTTCAATGCTAATCATTTGTAATTTTTATTTTTTAAACGTATATTACATGTAGTGTTAAGTTATAGTGATATTATACAATGTTCCTTTGGTTAATGGCCGAATGTGTAGAACACTAATAATCAGTTGAATTGTACTCTGACTTAAAGTGTAACATTGTGTAGTTTTTTTTATAATCTCAAAAATGGAGAATTATGCATTCTTAATATGTGCTTGTTTAAGCATAAAGTATGTCAGTGTCACAAATGTTCTAAAGAGGGGTTATGGGAAAAGAAATTGAGGGTGGGTTTGGGGATAAATCTAGAGACAAGTGTTTTATATACAGTATCACTGGTAGGTTAACAACTATTTTGTATGCTATCATTGGATGTCTGATAGAAGTCTTTAATGCTATCATTGGTGGTTGAATAAAACCCAGTTTTATGTGCTATCAAAGGTAGCTAGGTTGATGAACCAGTTGTAGTCCTGCTGTGCTTATTTTGGAGACGAGGTTATGACACGGCTGAACAATAAAATGGCATTTTATTTCATCTAGTGTCAATCCTGTGTCTTCTGTCCATCCAGATCATGTAGATACTGTGTACTTCTTTATCAGGCAGACACTTGTATTCAAGAGTTTACAACGTGTAGGGGGAATAAATGCAGTTTATTGGTGAGAATGCCAAGAAATTTTTCTCAACATACTGTAAATATCAATAAAACCAAAAATGTCCTGTCCACACTTTGGTCCTTGGCTATTTGTCTTTGAAAACTTCCAGCACCAATAAGATGTAAAATCCTGATGTTCCAGCTTTCTGTGATGAGTTGTGTAGATATGTTGGGCTGCATCCACACTTAGAGCTTGATATTGAGGAGCATACTTTAAACATTTATGTTAAGCTGATAAAACACAATTTTGAACCACTTAATGAAAACTTGAACAAGTTAAAAAAATGCTGTCAGTCTGTACAAATACAAGTAAGGACTTTAGGAGAGCTAAAGATCTTTGTATGACCTGTATTATTATGAAGGCATATAGTACCACTCTAAAAATATACACAATTTCTTTTTTTTTTTCAGAAAAAAAAATAGATTTTTAGCATTAAGTCATAAATTTACAAGAAAAGTTTTTTTTTAATTTTCACACAGTTGTAAATTTACATGAACCTAAACTTCGAATTTCTGAGATTATAAAGTCCTAAATAACCAACTGCATGGAAGAGAAACCGGATGAAGCTGTTTTCTTTGCATAAGTCCTGCAGTTGAGGGCCTTAAGAAATAATTCAATTAATCGTGAGGAAATGCTTGTGATTTCAGCCCAAAATCATCACATTATCACCCTAATGAGACATTTCTATTAATGGGACTGTCCAGTCTCTGTTCTCACTGTTTCCCATACATTTTTGATTTTACAATATTATGTATTCATGACTTAAAAAACTTTTTGAGCTTAGAATATCAAAATGTATAATTTTTAAACTCAGAAATTTAGTTTTATGTCAGATTTCTAACTTTAGTAGTTTTGAGTTTAGTTTGTTGTTGATATTTCATAATCTCAATTTTTTTTTTGCAGCCAATAAACGTTTGCAAAGTGGCACTTTTTGTCTGCGGAAGTAAATAAACAGATTGCAAACAAATTTAGTTTGAAAGGGAAAGCAGCTCTCATACTTAAGTTATCCTAACTCTCTATTTTCTTTATAATGGTCAGTTTTTTTGGCTGGTATCTAATCCTGAACGGTTCATGCTACAAACTTAAAGCTTACAACAACACCAAAAGTCCACCAAAAGATGTATCCATGGTGACAGTACGTTTTACTGTAATCAGTGCAGTATGCAATTTTTTTTTAAGAATTTGTCAATAATTCTGAAACTTTCAGGATGGTCAGAATGTTTCATTCATTTTTTGATAATATGTAGCCTAATGTGAGAATATTCCCACTACTACCAACGTATCCTTACAAACAGATGTTTGTCCATCTGTGCTTTTTAGATACATATTGCATTATGTATAGGGACACCTCTCACATTAAAAGGTTTCAAATTATTCTTCACCTCATATTAATTATTTATTTATTAAATATTTATTTCATGAGGGTTTTTTTCTAATGCTGTCATTGCCACATATCCTGGAAATGCATACATTGCATTCATGCCAACAGTGGTGTTGATTAAGTAACTCCCTTTCATTCATAAGACCCAGGGTATAAGGCCAGGTGGTGGCCATTTATCTGCACTAACACACGATTCCATTGTAAAGGTGTGTGCCATCAGAAATAACTGCTACAACTACTGGGAAAATATTTGCCTTTCTTCAAAAACCACAGGAGGTGCAGTGGTAACAGCTAAAAAAGCGTTTCTCAGTTCTAATTTTTTTCAAACCTTGATACATTAAGTCCTCATAAGTTGGTGCAGAACCTAAATCAGTATCTCTCCTGCAGCTACACACTATGTCTGATTAAAAATACTAAAATCCTTATGTATTGTGAACATAATGAATAAAGTTTTACAAACTAGGCCTCAAAACAAACCTGTTCCACTTGACAGGTCTCCTGTAGATGGTGCTCTAGGATCAGAAGTGATTTAGCTGCAGCTTTCTGAAGGTAGGTGCTCCAACTAAGCTAGCAGCTTGCATTATGTACAGAAAATGTGAGTTATATCCCAGCTCTCACACTGCAGTTTCTTGAAATTGACACGTTCTACCAATGTGGTTACATGTTCGGTTCAACAAGGTCAATATGGCTGTTTATGGCCGATAACTTCATGCAGCATGTGGAAAAAATGGGTGTCATCATCAACAAAGTAGTTTTTGGCCCATGAGTGGGCTTTGTCTTGGATGGTACTTTGCACACCCTAGAGACGGTAATGTGTGAAAATCCCAGGAGATCAGCCATTTCTGAAAATGCTCGGACCTGCCTGGTCATGTGGCACCAAAAGTGATTTTTTTTTTTTTTTTTTTTTTTTTTTTGTTGCTCAGTTTAAACTTCAGCACATCGTCTTGACCATGTCTGTATACTTGCGTCCATCTGTTGCTATCATGTGATTGGCTGATTAAAAATTTGTATTAATGAGCAACTGAACAGGTGTACCTAATAAAGTGATCAGAGTGTATATCTTTATATTGTACTGCTGTTGTACTGATTGTTCAGAGCTCAGAACTTTACTACAAGGTCCCAAAGTTTTAACTCTTGGTGGAAATGCTTGATTGTTATGATGAAGAGCGAGCATATTTAGACTCAAAGCCTTTCATCCTCTAGGAAGGTTTAACATTAGATTATTTTAGGTTTTTTTTGTTTTTTTTTGCTGACAATCCTACAAGTGAAGATTATTGTGATAGAAAAGAAAGCCAATAGTCTATATTGTCAAAATCTTAACAGCGAGGCAGAAGAGTCATGGCTCCAGAGCTTATGCAACACTTCAGTTCTTATGTAAGAGTCATGAACACAAAGCCATGCCAAAGAAAAGGTCTGAGTGATTCTCAGAGCTATTTGATAATCACGGTTTATAGAGGGATGGGAAAAGCGGATCTGATGTTAGAGAGAATTATAAACTACTGCAACAGCAGGAAGAGAAGTTTCCAGAGTTTAAGTGAAGAAATATTCTCTGAAAAATAAAATTTAGACAGAAACCCAGGATTGGTGAAATGATCGGCACTGCAGCTGAAAAAAACAGACCAGAAAAAAAATAGTTTTGCTCTGATTCAAGCCAGAAGAAGTCGGATGTTTTTCATGTTTCAAAAAAAACAACAACTAATGTCTGGGGTGTTTCTTTGATTTGGAGTTAGAAGAGATTAATAACCATCTATTTTGAATTAGTCACATGAAAACATAACAACTGGATTATTTTGAAGTGTTTTAAAGATTTGTAAATCGCTTCTTTACCTTTCAGACCACATGACATCTTTGTTAGGCATAAAGAGTGTTATCCTCAGGTCAAAGGTCATGTATTGATTGTGAGATTTGAGGACAGTGAACTCCCTAAATGGTTTTAAAGATTAATATTAACACGTTTGCACATTATAAAGTAAAATATGGCTCACTAGTTTGTAAAAAATGAAACTGCCTGCTTAAGACGACATGGATTGTTTTCAAATGTTTTTTACCTCCGCCAAGGAGGTAATGTGATCAGGTGGGTTTGTTTGTTCATTTGTTAGTCTTTTTTTGTGAAAGCTGCAGTCAGATCTCTGCAACGCTGTTGTTTCCTGTCTGTCTATTCGTTTCAGACTGACATGACAGGTATACTCTTCTGGTGTGTTTTGAAAAGTTGTTTTTTAAGATTTATTTTTGGGCTTTTTGTGCCTTTATTTGATAGAGGAGTACAGTGGGTAGAGCCAGAAATGACTTTTGATCTCGTTTAATTACATTTTATTGAAATGGCCGACACACAGCCTAAACATCTGCTTTGAAAGGAATCCAGGTCTGTATTTTCTGCAGAAACACGACCTTCCAGACATCCTTTTTTTTCAAAGCTACTTCCAGTTCAAAGTCAAGGCTGGGCTTTTAAACTGTACTGGTTTAAGTTTTAATACATTTACATAAAACAAAAATGAAGTAAAAACAAGATCAAGTTTGTTGGTTATTTGCAATCTATTTACAACAGACAATAAAAGTCTGATTTAGTGGAGGCTGGCTGAGGATCAAGCCAGCGGGGGCCGAGGGATGAGGACGAACGCCTGTGGCAGATGACAGTAATCGCACACAGATACATCATAAGGGGTCGGATAGCCCGGGAACTGAACCCGGACGGTCTGACCTGTCCAGTCCCATTGTGTATCCAGGATCTTGACCATCGGCACACGTCTTAATCTGTATAAGAGGAAAAACGAGCTGTTGAGTATATTCAGAGCTGTGTTTGAGAATTATTGATGAGCACAACCAGAACAGATCCTTACTCATATATCGGCTCGGCCATGGGGAACATGGAGGCGTCTGAAGGCCTCTTGGGGCACGGCATGTGTTCCTCCACAAAGCTGTCATCACACTTTCTTTTTCTGTCACTGAAAAGACAGAGTGATAGCTCTTGTTAGAAAAATGTTACACAGCAAGACGAGTGTTTGTGTTTGTGTGTTAGATAAATGTGTTTTTGTTACTCACTTTACACTAACGCCTCCCCACTCTGGTTCTGAGCTTCCTGAGTTCCACACTGGCTCCACTTCAATCTGGAAACAGAAACACAGGAATGATGAGGAGTTGCACTGGAGCACCAGATCTGCCCACTAGGTGGCAGAATTTCCTCTGAAAGAGCTGCTGTGACTTCAGCAGAGAAAACACATGAGGAGAGTGGACTCCTGTGAAAATGTGTCTGCAGGGCTAAGGTCACAGGGCTCAGCAGTGCGTATTTCATTATATCAGTTTATATTGTTTTACTGCACCAGCTTTGCAGATTCATAGATCTGATTTATAATCTGTGAGAAATTCATGGAACCAAAAAGAGCATTTAAGAAACAAACCTCATGCAAACCTTATATGAGCTTTGAATATCTTAAATACCCAGGGCTCACACAGTGGACAGTTTCTTATTTAACTTCTGAATGTGAATTTCTCTCTTTTTGAACTAGAGCTCAGGACCAAGTAAACATGTAAGCTATCACTGTACTGTAAAGATGAACATGTGACGTGCTAACTGGTTACTTACTGGTTGTGGAGCACCAGAATAACTGAGAGCTTCTGCAGGATTGTCATCGTAAAACTGTTCAAGGAGCTCGTACTGTGGAGAGAGAGGAGAGGTGAACCAGTGATCGACCCACTCAGAGTACCATGTCGGTCATAAAGCTACACAACTGTAAACTGGACGACAGTTGACCAGAGGAGCACGAGTCAAGTCTGAAGTCATGGTGTAAAGTCCACGACTTAAGACGTGACTGAACTGCTCCAATATTTTGGCAATGTTTCATCACAAATAGTTGTCAATGCATTTGTGCAATTAGGACAATCAGCAGGAGTTAGCCTGCAATTTTTAGTCATTGAAAACAAAAGGTTTCTCAATAATCAGTGCTTTACAGTTTTTTTTTTGCCAATTTTTGTCATATTAAATACATTTTTTGTCACTTTGCACCTATTATTGCCTCATTTACCCATTTTTGCAAATTTTTCATAAATGTTTTCATCAATTTTAACCATAGCCCAGTGTTTTTGTGCCAATTTCTGTGACTTTTGATCAATTTTGCAACTTTAAAATCCTGTTTCACAAACTTTTCTGCCAATTTTTCATCTAAGCAAAACTGTTGTTGCTATTATTGACCCTATGTTATCACTTTTAATGCCTGTTTTGTGCCCTTTGAACCACATATTATTTCTATACCAATTTCTAACACTTTAAGCCAATTATTTACATTTTTTGTATTTGTTTTTGCATTTTTCAACCCATTTTTGCCCCTTTATATGATAGTTCACTGCTTTTTCTGCCCATTTTGCCACTTCAAATCTATTTTAGTCACTTAAAACCTATTGTTAACCTATTTCTTCTATTATTAATCCCTTTTCATCACTTTTTATGCCCTTTTTGTTCATTTTAACCACAGCTCACTATTTCATGCCCATTTTTACCACTTTAGGAACTGTTTTTTCCACATTTGTTAATTTTTTTCCCATTTTAAATCCTGTTTAACAACCTTTTTTGCCCATTTTTGGCCTAAGTGAAACAATTTTTTGCTATAATCAACCCCTTTTCATCACAATTAATGCCAATGTAACCACAGTTTGCTATTTCTACATCCATTTTTACCATTTTCAACCCATTTTTTCATCTTTACATACATTTTTACCGCTGTTAAAACCTAGTTCACAACTCTCTTTGCCTTTTTTTGCTATTATTAACCCTTTCCCAACACTTTTGTATCCATTTTTACCCATTTTGACTGCACTTGACTATTTTGTGCCAATTTTGTCACCTTTTTTGCCCCTTTTTCATCAATTTTATCATTTTTTGGACTATTTTTTGCCCCTTTAATCCATTTTGCCACTTTGAATACATTTTTGCCACTTTCAACCTATTTTGATTCTGTTTTTTAGAAAAGGGGGTTTACATTTTTTAAAAATAAAGACATATTTGTTGCTTTGATATGAGTGGTTATCATTCAGGTCAGAATATATAATATATCCCCCTTATGGGCGGCCTTGCATGCTATGAATAACTTACGAGCTCCTGGCTGAATTCGCTATCCTGACTGTGCAGTTGTTCAGGCTGCATCACGTTCTCCTCTTTCCCCTCCATCTCCTCCGTCTGCTCAACCAGACTCTGAAGTATTGTGCCTGGACAGGGCAGTGGGCTCTGAAGGCCCAGTAGCTGTACAGCTGCTTGGGCTGAGGTGTAATACTCAAACTCTCCACCCTGACTTTGTCCTCCTGGCGGCTGAGCGTCAGGCTCAGACCCAGCAGGTTGGTCAAGAGGTGGAGTAGTGGGAGGTGGAGGGTGGGCTGTGCCAGTCAAAGCACTGACGATGGTCTCCTCCAGAGAGGAGAGCACATCGTCCCACTCCGTTGTCACAGTAGAATCACAGAAATACTCTGGGATTTTCATTTTGAAGGCAGGAATGTTTTGTCTGCGCTCTGATTTTGTCCCTGAACTTTCTGGTTGTTTCAGGACTCCTGTCACACATTGATAAAAAGATTGCTTTAGATGCTTTGATTTGGAGAAATATCAAATATTATGTATCATAAAGGATGGACTGTGACTTCATGACATTTATGTGGCAGATAGAGCTAGATATGGATTGTTAATGAAAAATACAGAATTAGTCTAGAAATGTTCATGCTATCATGATGCACAAGTTTATAAAGAAGTCACAGCTGTCTTTAAATGAATAATTCACTGGTTTACACGTCATTATAGTGGTAATTAAAGACAAAATATATGAATGTAAGAATTATGCACAAGGATCAGAGTTTGACTAGATTTAACAGACAGATATAACAACCAATCTATTTTATTCTTACACTTATATATATAAAAAGCACAACATCGAAAGTATCTTCAACGTTTGACCACAAATTTACATGAAAATGTTGGTATTTGAATAAAGTGTCTGAAAAATATTCTGTTGATTTCTAAAAGACAAAACTGATTTCTTTGAATTGATTTATTGATCATTTTTATCCTCAGTGAAAATGCCAACGGTACAGCTGAACACGACCAAAAAAACGCTGCTTATTTATCAGTTAAAGGAGCTGAAATTGAAATGAGTTTACTATTTGAAATGCAGTCGAAGTGGAAATAGTCTTAAATCAGTTTGTTCTCATGTGGTCTGTCTCCAGTTTTGGTGAGTACTTACTGTGACGGATCAGTTCACTAACACTAAAGAATGGTTGAAAACTTCTCGATTTCTCAGCTCACTAACACTAAAGAACAGTTGAAAACTTCTCGATTTCTCAGGTTGTTTGCTCGTTTCTCTCTCTGTCTCTGGTCTGACTGTGGCTGTCTTGCTGAAGTCTGGAATGATTAGAATCTGCCTGAGAGGCCTGTGATGTCACGGACTCAGTTCCATTCTAATTTATTCCAACATTTGAAAAATGACCAAATTTGGTCGCATTTCTTGTGTGTGATTATTTGTACCTCTGACTGACTGAATTACAGAGGAATTAACAGGATTTCTTATTTCTGTATTCCAATGGCAGTAAAATGAAACCAAGGTGGTTTTAATGGCAGGAAATGAGGCCAAAAAGGGCTCCGGAAGGAAGAGTGTGAGTTTTTTGTCTACACAGTAAAAAATTCTGTCAACACAGTGTGGACAGTGAAATTCCAAAAATTTGTTAAAAAATAAACATCTTTGTCAAATATCATCATCTTAGCATGAAAACTGCCAAAGTGAGAGCAAAAAATACAATTAAAATGTCATAATAGGGCTCTAGGAGGCCCTGAGGGTTTACTCATTTTAACCAGTTTTTAACCCCTTTTCACAAATATTTCTGTCCATTTTGCCACTTTAACACACATTTGACTCTTTTTTTTTTAACCAAGGTTGCCCCTTTCAACTTGTTGCCTCTGTTCTCCCATTCTTGCCACTTTTGACCCATTTTCACTACTATTCCTGCTATTTTTTCCTATTTCAAACCAAATTTGACCAACTTTGCCCCTTTCCACTTATTTTTGCCATTTCTTACCCCATTTTGACACTTTTTAACCCCTTTCTACCACCATTTCTGTTGATTTTTTCCTCTTTCAACCCAAATTTAACCAATTTTGCCCCTTTCCACTTATTTTTTCCTCTTTTATCTCATTTTGCCACTTTTAAACCACTTTTTTTACTACTGTTTCTGTCCATTTGTACCTCTTTCAACCCACATTTCACAAAGTTTGTCCCTTTCACTCATTGTTGCCTTTTTGTCCCAGTTTTCCCATTTTTAATGCTTTTTCACAGCTATTTCCATCCATTTTAAGCACTTTTTAATGCCTTTTTAATGCCTTTCACCACTATTCCTGTCCATTATATATTATATTATACTTATTCTGTTGGAATAAAAGGGGTTTAGGTTAAAAAAGACTGTATTGTATTTCAGCATAAACATTTCAATACATCTTTAATGCTTGAGAAAAAAATTTCGTTTATTTTTTATTTCAAGACACAATTTGTTTATCACAGCATAACTTTTACACTGGACAATGACTTAGCAGACCTTCAATGGCCCATGATTTTGCAGGGCCCCTGAAAGCTCTCCCCTTTATTCCCCCTTATGGGTGTCCTGAGGGTCTCCTGAACAGGATCGATTCTGAGCATAAGTGACAAAGGCGGTTGCCTCCACACTGCAGGGGGCCCTGATGTGAGCTTTATTCATTTTACAAACAACAGCCTCAGTAGTGTGTGGAAGAACCATACACAGCCACAACAGCCTGGCACCTCCTCATGCTGGTCACCAGACTGGTCACACTGCTGTGGGATTGCATCCCATTCTTCAACCAGCATTTGTTGCAAGTCAGCCGACGTGGTTGTGTTGGTCACTCTGGCAACGAACAGCACACCCAAGCTGATCCCACAAGTGTTCAGTGGGGTTAAGGCCAGGACTGTTGGGGCCATTCCATCCTCTCCACTCAGAAATTCTGGAGGTAGTCTCTGATAAACCCCACTCTGTGGGGGGTGAGCATTGTCACCTTGGAGGATAGAGTTCAGTCCCAGACTGTGGAGATATGAGATTGCCACTGGTTGCAGAATCCCATCTTGATATGTCTCTGCATTGAGATTGCCTCCGATGATGACAAGCCTGGTTTTTCCAGAGAGGGAGATGCTGCCCCACACCATCACACTGCCTCCACCAAAAAGATGTTACTGTATCGGTGCAGCAATCAGCATAGCGTTCTCCACACTTTGACCCTACGATCCATTGGGTTGTAGGGTCGGATTGGGCGGTAGGTCCGTGGTCAAGGTGTTTTGGGTCAAATTTCGAGTCTTTCAAAAATGGTAGCCTTTTGGCCCAAATTGGGCAGCAGGTCTGTGGCCATAGTGTTCTGGTAATAAACAAAAATATAGGACTGGCGACATGCCAAAAATAGTTCTCTTGTAAACAACCAGATTAAAACCAAAATTTGATTTTGAAGTTTTATTGTAGGTGCAAATATATTACAGATTTAAGTACAAAGCATCATGGGTAAATGTTGGTACAGAGTAGGTGATGTAAGTGCTGTGCAGGCTTGTAATGAGGAGCAGCTCTGATGTACACAGGGAATGAGGGCTCACAGTACACAGGGGGCCTCCTCGAGTCATTAGCTGCTCCAGCAGCAGTGAGTCTGTGGTGTGTGCTGCCCCCTGCTGAGCGAACAAAGGGACCTCCAACTAAAGTCTGCAGGAGAAGCTGCTGAGAGTCCCAGCTGAAGCTCATCTTCAACCCTCTTTGCACAGGTCTGACAGGTACGCTGCACAGAGAAGCTTTGGGGGTCTGAGAGGAGGGACTGTTTCTCTTCAGGGCAGATTCATGAGCTGTAGCAGTGAGTCTGTGGTGTGTGCTGCCCCCTGCTGAGCAGACAGAGGGACCTCCAGTTGAAGTGTGCAGGAGGGGGAGCTGCTGAGTATCCCAGCTGAAGCTCCTCTGTAGCCTCAGTGTGGACGGACCGTCTCTCTTCATGATGGATTCGATGGAGAACGGACTGCTGAACTTTCCCTCATATCGGATCTGAGCGTCTCGGCAGGCCAAGTTTTCAGAAGAGACAGGGGATGAGCATGGCTCTGAGCTCATACTCTCTAGCCCAACTTTGGAGGCCAGCTCAGGAAAGAGCTGCAGGATCCCTCTGAAGTGACGGTGTACCATCTTCACCGTGACCTTACTGGTGTCTAGCTTCCAGAGCGCTCTCCTTTTGTCATCAGGGTTTAGGATCTAAAGAATCAACAGAGCAGCTTAATATTACTTCTTTGTACAATGTGATCTTGCACTCATCATTCAAATTGGACACCTTGCTTGAGTGAACTCACCCTGTAAAAACAGTCATATGTTGATAGAAAGAAACTGATTTTTCTGGCAGAATGTTTTCTGTTTTTGTTGTCCCAAGGTGTCAGCTTGTCTACAATCTGCAAAACATGAAACAAGAGTGTGAGGTTCAGACTGAGAATCATCTATAATCAGAGTTTGCAAATATTCTGACTCTGTTGCAAAGCAGACACTTTCATCAAAAGCATCTTTTTTTAACAGTATTATAATTATTTGAACCTTCCTGATCAGTAAGTTGAGGTCAGGGGAGCTCTATGAGTTGCAATAGAAGCTGTATGCAGAATCAATAACTCCACATTTAAACTGTTCAGATAATCTAACCTGTCTGAAGGTGAGCATCTCTCCTGGAGCGTCCTGCAGGACAACAGCGATCTTCGCCAGGTGGGTGGAACACTTCCTGAGCAGAAGTTCCTGAGAGGTGCTAGCACTCTTCCTGGTCTTCATCTTGATAGAAAGAGAGTCAGAAGAGTCAGGTCCAGAACAGAGCTGAGATCTCAACGTTGTGAACTGGAGTGAGTCTGAGAGGGACAGATGCAGATTTAAGTCCTGTGGGGACAATGGGACAGTAGAGGGTGTGCTCTGCAGCTTAATGAAGACTTTTGGATAAGATGACGATCTGTTAATGATGGAGGTGGAGTCTGAGATTACCAAAAGATCATTAACACATTGTTTCAGGTGCTCAGTAGCTTCTGACTTTTCTCCAAAGTTGCCACCAAACTTTTTGAGCAGTAGCTAATTGTGTGTATCCCCTCTGTGAATTTTGAGTCTCTATTTCATACATCAGATTTAAAATACTTTGTGAACATTAGATTGAAACTGTGTCTCTAACTGATACACGGTCCATGCACTTGTGTTGCTCTTTTGCAGTGGCAAGAAGTTTCTGCTGAACCCCAGTGCAAATAGATATTTTTACCAACACACCCTGGCCTCAAATTCTGTAAATAATCATTTGCACAAACATACAAAGGCCTGCAAAACTATTTGCTAGAATCACAAATTAGCTCCACATATATCAGCAGATTCAATCATGCTGATCTAACAGTTTACCTTCAACTGTCTCAGCTTGGTTTAATTTGACCAAACCTATAAAATCAATTTTATATGCACTTTTCGCATGGGATTAGATTTATCAGTGGAACTCTGGTAGTAATGATCACACAGGACATCTGTGTTTTTAATACTGTATGAATCAATCATGTCTTTAATTTGAGGAGTAAAAATCCCAGGACAGATCAATCATATTTCAGCAAACAGACATCTATGGGTAATTCTAATCCTGTGTGAATCAGCCTCCCTGTTATCTAGGGTAGTAATTATGTGGGGTTTTTCATGCTCCTTTTTCTGATTAAAAAAAAAACAAGAGGCAGCGTATAAGTTTGTTAATGAAGTTTTAACACGTGTAGGTTATACATAGTGCTTCTCTTTCAGTTAATGTCACATATGTGTCAAAAAAGATTTATTTTTCTTTGCATTCACAGTCCAAATGTACATGCATGCACAGCTGCTTTCTTAATACGCACAGCTGCCCTGCATCCTAGTTTCTCTTTGCAAGTTCCTGATCTTTTATCAGTTTCATTTAGCTGTACATTTCCTGCATAACACCAGTTTACACTTCGTAATGTGTCACTAAACATTCAGTGGTTAGGCTACAACAGCTGATATGTGTGAGGAGGGTTGTTGTAGATGCGTAATGATATCAAATTTATAGAGTGTAGAATAACACCAACAACATAAATGCTGTTAAAAGTAGCAGGAGAGGTTCATATTTAGCATGTGACATCTCCCTATCTCATACATTTATGGGAGGGAGGCTAAACACAGGTGACTTTTGAGACCTCAATGGGTAATGGGAGAGTTAGAGGATATTGCTCACTAGTTTGTTAGTCATAGACAGCTTTTTACAGATTTAAAAAAGTTAAAATATTGTATAGAGAGGGTAAAAAACCTTAAGCACATGCTGTCTATTGGAAACTCTGGTTAACAGTCCGTATAGAACACAGGAAATTTCACTTGCAGAACATGATGTGCACAACATTGTATTTTTATACTGTATATGAATTTTAGAACCAAAAATTCACTGTGATTTTTCATTGCTGCAGCCATGCAGCACTGTCATGTTATCCTTCATAAATGTCATTATAGGCTTTGCTAATTCCGTGCAAATGCACAGCACCAAACACTGACATCAGGGGGAAATTCACAAATTATCAGAGGTCAACTGGTGGAACTAGTCCCATGTGAATAGTACAGAAGGCGTATACTCTGTATTGATAGGTATTAAACTTTAAAAAGCACAATGCCTTATGTTTGCCAACACAGTTTTAATGACAGTACATTCATATTTAGTACTAAGCTGTTTTCAAAGTTACTCTTCTGCTTTGTTGTTTCCTTGCTCTACATCCTACCAGCTATGGGCATTCAGATGATTGTAATATCAGTGTCACTGGTTTAACGTCTTTGCACTCATTACGGGTCTAACAGGGCATTTTGCACATGAATCACAAAACAAATCTAGGATAGGGTTAGGGTTAGTTGAGTTACTGATCTTGAATAAGAAAGCATCATATGCCATGTAAAAGAGTAACTGGGGGAAGTTTAATTATAAACCAGCTGCATTTGAATATGTTGATGTTTTAAAGATAAAAATCTGATAAGTAAAATTAAGATTTAGATCCCTTCTTTAGTAAATGAGGGAATTGACTCCACAGTGGGGGTTTAGCAGCTCATCATTAGTGAGGTGTGACCAAAGTGGCAGGTCAGTCTCTCTTCCCTCTGCTGTGGAGAACGAGGTGATAATCACTGGAATTTGAGGGTTAAATGGATGATAGTCAACAACACAAAGGAGTGTGACTGGACAAGTCTTCAGACTCACTTCAGCTTTTCTTTGTTAAACATGTTTGAGTCACACTGCCCTGTGTCAGTTTTGGTTTGGAGATAATGGATCTTTTTTTATTTGTAAATTAGTTGATGTCATGAGTATGCATACAGTTTTTCACTCATTTTAACAGCGCTAACTCTCTTCTTTTGCATCATGCTTATTTTGAGCATCAGAGTTTCATATTTCTTTGTACCGATCATGACTGGATTGTCCTTAGTTTTAATCTACACTTCCTTCACATGCATCTGCGAGGTTGAATGAGTATTTTTATGTTCTCTGAAAGACCCATAACTACAAAGCGAAGCTAGGAGGTGGCTACATGGGCTTTAGCCTGGGATGTTTTCATAAAAACCCTTAACCTCTTTTGTTCTCATAGCGATTCGCTCCTCTGTGAAGTTACTGATTGTGCTTGAAATGGGGATGAAGTGGGTACTCTTATCAGCATTGTTGCCAGATTGGACGGTTTTCAACCCAATTGGGCGGTTTATGGCCACTTGTGCAGGTAAAAATGGGCTTGGTTGATATAATTTGGGCTTTGTCTTTAAGTTAGATGGGTTTTTAACTGCATCTTAACAGACTGGTTTACATTCTTAATTGTTCTGTTTAGTTAAGTAAAATGACAGTTATGACAGTAAGCGAGTTCTCCTTGATGTCAGTGAAGGTATAAAACTTACAGTGCTTCTGAAGCCTGTCAGTCAATCTGAGTATCCTGTAGAGTTGGGAGGAATCACGCGAGCAAGAGATGGTTGTGCACTTCAGGCGTGTATGTTTGTATTATTCTTTCTACAGTCTATGGTTTTTATATGTGTGCATGTGTGTGTGCAAGAGAACTAAACTCTTGGAGACCAATAAAGAGGGCAAATTTTGTTGTTTTTGGCGTTGGCTACGGCCCACAGTAGCCTGCACTGAGTTAGCAAAAGCCTAAACAAAGCTGGAAAACATCCTGTTGTATAGGAAGAGTGGGCGTCCTGATGAAATAAACAAAAAGTTGAACACTTCAGTATTATAAATTATAGCGAGCAAAACATTCTGGTGAGAGGAGTTACGAATTAGCTTCATGTTATTGTGTTGCAAAACCAGCTGCCACATACGCTAGGTGTAGACAGATTATGATCAGATGTTTCTTTGCTCTTCACTGGTGGGCTAAAGGAGAAACCCCCAGCATCTAAAGGTGAGATCTCAAATACAATCATGTCTGTCACCTGTAAATTTAAATAAAAATAAGTCTATTTATCTCTCAGAAAGCAGACTGTGTGTATAACCCTAACCCTAGCTGCTGTATTGATGATATAAAAAATACAGTTTAACCCTGGGATCCTACTATGTCCGTTTTGAGGACATTCATCATTTTTAACGTCGTTTTTTGAGTTAATAGTCACATTTTTATAGATTGAGGCATCATATTTGGCCAAAGTTGTTATTTTTCTTCATATTAAAAAAAAAATAAAAAAATGAAAACCGTGTCACCCATAGAACACCCATGATGCGAAATAGTTACACCTAGCCTTGTTTGTCCGAAATCGGACACATAGACTTCCATTAAAAACATGTTTTTTGACTGTGTGTCAAGGGAACCAAAACAACTTATAGCACCCATTTTTTTTCCAGTCGATCACCAGGGATATAAATTTCACCATTAAACAGTGATCCAGCAGATAGTGCGCACCATTTTAACCCTTTCAGCAGCACAGACATGGTTTTCCTTCCATGCGCTCAGAGTGTTCAGAGCGCTATTTCACCCGCTAACCATCATCAGAATTAAATTAACCGATTCATGCCACTAGATATGGATGTCTGAGAGTGGGCTAGATGTGGAAGGAAAAGTTTGTGGGCTCCTACGTGTGTGATCAGGTGCGAATCTGTGTGTATGTTTACAAGCGGACATGCCATAAGTGAAGTGTTTACATTAGGATATATTACCTGTGGATTCTGCAGCCTGGGACTAAGAAAGAGGGACATTTGGACAATTTCAACTTTGCCCTCACTTCATAGCAAGTGGATTTACAAGCATGAGGATGCACTGGTCCTTTCGATCAATAGGTAAGAATATATCATATCTCAAAGATGCAGTACATTTATATCTGAGCGTAATTGGCATATTTGTGGTCACATTTTGGTTAGAGGTGGAAATGCACGTTCATGGTTCATATCCTACATATATCCTCTGATTCTTTATGCCTGTACATAAAATAAGCCTAACATGAACAAATGCATTCACTCGCATTAGATTTGGTAGAGGAGGAGAAAAGGAGGGTAAAACTGGCGTTTTACGCACGGATGGACTCATCTGTTTAGCATCGACGATTCTAAGTCATAGGCATAGTGTACAATAAGTGGCCTTAAAAGGGTGTAACATTGAATTTAATTTTTTTTTTTTTCAGTAGTCAGAGTTGAAGTTGCTGAAGAGATCTGAAGCAGTGAAAGTTAAAAAAAAAAGTTGAAAAATGACTATTTTATTACCACCTTTCTGCATGTCCGTTTTCAGACAAACAAGGACAGATGTAGCCAAAATGTGGCATTTGGCACTACAGGAAAAATTTCAATGCATCAAAATCTATTTTACTACTCATTATTGGCATGGCCCAGACTCTATTTATTGAAAGAAAGATTTTTTTTCTAGATCGTTTTATATGGGAATTACGTTTTTTGTGTGTGTTTTTTTTTTACCATAAAAATATCAGTGATGTGGTGTACAATAACTGGCATAAAAAGGGTGCAACATTGAATTTTTAATTTATTTTTTTTTTTCAGTGGTCAAGGTTGAAGTTGTTGAAGAGATTTGAAGCAGTGAAAGTAAAAAAAAAATGTTGAAAAATGATTTTTTTATTAGCACCTTTCTGCATGTCTGTTTTCAGGACAAACAAGGACAGATGTAGATAAAAATTACAAGGGACCGAGGGTTAAATTTGTTACGTTGTTGAGCTTCTTAAGATCTGCCTTTTTTTGAGGAATAGAGATGCAGGTGGTGGTCATGCATACTGAAATCAGTATGTTGTGATGGTTGACTGTTGTTGCTCGTCATTATGGGAGTTATAGCAGAGTTGCTCTCTATGCTCTTTGAAATTACACTGGTTGATGTGGACAAATGGACATTGATAACTGGTAGAGAATCAGGCTCCAGAGTAAGGATATTTTAAAGGGTTTATTTTGCTTCTTCCACATAGTTGGGTACAGGCTTGGGTTGGCAGGTTCAAGAGGACACTTGCTTTATTTATTGTGTGGATGGGCATGTGTGTATGTGGTCTATAATAATGGAAATGAAATAACATTAGCTGGAAGCAGTAGTTAAGTATTGTTATCATTATGTGGCTAACAACTGAAGAGACCTAAATGTTCAACTGGTCATACAAATTATAACAAATAATTACAATAAAGCTTATACAAAAAAAGCTGTTGTTAGTCATCATAGAACATCAAAATAGGTCACAGAAACATACAGGGAAATTACACCAAAACATCACCTCAACAAAGAAATGCATAGTCATGGCTGTACATGTGCTAACCAGCAGACACAGCATCCAGCTAGCATAGCATGCAGCTCAAAAGTCCTAAAACAGGACAAATCTAACAAAGAAGGATTTTCCTAAACATAAAATGTCCATAAGAGACAACTGGTAGCCAAACTGTACTTACAAAAGTCCACATGGTAGAGCTCCTTAATTGCCTGTAGATGAGACTGAGTGAAGCAGTAGGCACTCTGTATGTGTTATTTGCTCTGTCCACCAGGGGGCGCTGCCAGACTCTCCAACAGGATTTATTTTTGGTGTACTTGAGCTGTAAGTGGACTTTCATGGAGTTTCATACGTTCATCAAAGGAAAAGCACAAAATACTGATTAATGGGCGGGTTTTAGTGCATTCTGGCAGTTTTTGGACAAGTTTTGGGCTGGAAACTGTCAGCTGTATCTGGCAACGCTGCATCAGCTATGTGTAATCTTTGGTAGATGTCAAGGCCGTGAAGTTGAAGGTAGAAACATTCAGCAAATACACGTAAAGTTTCGAAAGTATAATTTAGCAGACAGCTAACATACAGCACGTGAGGTCAGCCTGAGCTATTTTTCTCTATTTTAAAAACACCTGGACTTTTCCTCATTGAAACAGTTGAAAAATCCTTATTTTCCATTTTATTGTTATAGAACGATAGAGAACTATATAGCAGTCAGTGGTTCTCAACTGGTGGATCAGGACCCAAAAATGAGGCATGAAGCCTTTCTAAGTGGGTTGCGGATGTGTGCCTGGGAAAAAAAAAAAATCATCAATTGTCTATGAGACTCTGCAAAACAAGCAATGTTTTGTCTAATTTCATTGTTTTTGTTGCACCTTTTGTACTGTCTTAGTCCCAAGCTCTATTATTTATTAAATTCATCTGATTGACCAAAAAATTCTCAATTAGCAATCCTCCTTTCGAAGCTACAGAAGAATAACGCAAACCATGGCGACTATAGACATGTCAGTACGACTTTTGTCGTTTTTGAAAAGAAAACAACTCACTACTGTTCTTTGTTCTTCTCTTAAAGGGATACTTCAACATTTTGGCAAATTCGCCCATTGCCATAATTCCTATAGTCTTAGTAATAGGTTCGTTACCTTTAGTTGTCCGTGCAAGCTATTTTTAGATTGGCGCTGCAGAGTTCGGAGCTGCTGTGCCAACTCTATGTAAGCAGATGGTATTTTTGGCTTTCCCTCATCAAACTCATCAAATACACAATCCAACAACTCCAAAACACTGTCATGGACAAGTTGTGACCGGTACATTCAACACGCTATGAAATAATCATGGAACATTACGAGACGGAGATGTTTTAAAGCTAAATGCAAAGCCGGAACTACACTCCAGACATGGCTGCTGCACTGTGTCACTCCACCCAGTGGTTTACTCAAGAAATAGTTCAGAGTATTTGCTTCATGTGTCGTAATATTACATAACTACACGTTATTATTTCATAGCGTGGTGAATGTGCAGGTCACAACTTGGCTCAGCTGTTGACATTACTGACCAAAAATGCTTAACACACTGTGTAAATATATTTTATTCCTGGCAAGACTGAATGTTTTTTTGTTGCAAATAGTGGTCGGCATGAAGCGGCGGGTTAAGGGGCTGGGTGACGTTATGAACCTCCCGCTTTCACACCGAGGGCTTGACCGCTCGTTTTACATATGAGAAAACTTTAACTTGTGACCTAGTGGGCTGATGCTATAACTTGTATGCATTTAAAAAATCTATATTATTACGAAGTGTTATCAAAATAATACTGGAAATGTCGATAAAATATCATTTTACCTACTTTACCTGTGATGCCCAGTTGGGGCTAGAAGCAACAGCGTCACCGTTGTCAGCCATCATTGAACATGTGCGATCTGCAGAATCAGGGCTTGATTAATCTCCCTACGACCTGCCTGTGACCCCGACGACGTCATTTGAGCGCTTTTCACCTCGTATCCAAGGACTCGAGTTCGTGTGCGTAGAAATCAGATTCGTATTCATGACTGCTTGAAGTCGGCTTTTAGATTCATACATAAGAAAACACGAGTTATCTGCTGACTCATATATACAAAAACACTTTTTTGGGTACAAAGCATTTATTTCCGCACAAAGTTTTCAAACACAGATACAAAGTGTCAAAGTTATGCATACAGACTTCTGACAGCAATGGTACACCATAAAGGAGCATCAGATTTGCTGTAAAAGCCCAGAAGCTTCTGCAGCACAAACACATCCCTGTAATTCGCCATTGTTGTTTTGGTTCAACAGCGCATGCAGCAAAAGTGTGCCACACTACATGTGACGTTAATGTTTCAAGAAAGTTGCGGTAAGCTGTTCACACAGAGGCGAAATGGTAAGCGTTTGCAGATTTGTTCACTCTGGGACCCAGTGTTGTGCCAAGGTACTTACCCCCAATAGAAAGTGTTTCCCTTGTCCGTGGGAACGCGCACATCTTCACAGAAAGGATGTAGCGTGCTACAAGGCTGGGATTTCACGCTATTGGAAAAATATTATCATGAAGATTGTTGTATGTCTCTTGTAAGTGTTGTCGTTTTGTCAGTGATGTTTTGTTAAAGAGCACAAAACATATCAAAATAAATGACTTAATTCTTTGGAATTCTTACGGTTGTTGAACTGTCGTAAATTATTACACTGTGTAGCATCGTTAAGAACGGATCTTCCAAAGGATTCCGGTGGAAAATAAGGCCGCTTCACAACTTCCGCCCAACGATACGTGCTAAGCCAAAACGGAATCTAAACCGTCCTATACTGCTACACTGTTTTGCCTTGTTTCCCCTCTTCCTTTGTCTTTCTGCTCTTATCTTTTTTTATTGTCATTATTTTTATTATTATTCTGTTTGCTTGCTTTCCGTCCTCTTTCTTTTCCTCCTTGATTTTTTCCCTTCTTTTTCCTTCTCCTTGTCTACATCAATTTGTCTCTTATTTATTTTCATCATATGTATATAATTTTGTAAATCAACACTACAACTTGTTAACCATTTATCTGTCTGTTCACATATATTTGTTTGTATGCACTTACTGGTGAATATGAAAAAAAAAGAAGTTGTTGAAGAGATCTGGAGCAGTGAAAGATTAAAAAAAAAAAAGAAAAATGGTTATTTTTTTAACACCTTTCTGCATGTCCGTTTTTGGGACAAACAAGGACAGATGGAGCTAAAAATTGGGTGAAGAAAACACACTAAACTCCAGAAGACCGTAAGGACCAAGAAATACTATGAAACATTACTGTTGCAATGACTTTTATGTTGGGCCCTTTTTTGATCTATATTGAGCCAGAACTATATCTCACAGAACCTGTTTGGATTATCTGGTGCTAATATGGTGTTAAAATGCACTAGAATACAGGAAATGACATCTAATTAATTCAAAATGTTCTTGGGGAAGACCCCCAGACCCCCTAGGGATTTATTTATTTATTTCTGTGTGTTCTTCACAGTCCAACGTTGAATCTATACAATTCTTGTGGATGCTGATCCTAACTACAAACTAACTTGAGTAGTCTGTCTAGTTGGTCTGTTTTAAGGCTATATAATGTGCCATTTGTATAACATATAAACATGTCTAAAGTGCCCTCGAAAAAAAACGCCAAACTTAGTGCCCTCTTCAGTGGTGAGAACGCGCTGTATGTGCCCTTTACACATACATACTTACACTTCACTATTTCAACATTCATTTTCAATCAGATTTCATTTTCTCTCTTAGAGTGAGATAAATGTTTTATAACTCTATTGCTGAGAGGATATTTATGACAACAACATGGACTTTACCCTAAAAAACTTTGGGTTACTTGACGTAATCCCTGGTTCTTTGATAACAGAGTGAGGTGTTTCACTATGGGAATCGCTTAGGCGTGGCCTATTTGGAAGCTCCAATGACACAACGTCTGTCTGTGACAGACAGGTCGGACTGTGCTTGGGGCACGCCCCCTCATACTATCACAGTCGACCTGCCTCTGTCAAATCATTCTAGGCAGGTTTCTTACCGTGCCTATGCAAGAAGGGATGTGAGGGTGAAACACCTCACTCTGTTATCAACGAACCAGGGATAACGTCAAGTAACTCAAAGTTCTTTTTCTAACTTCATTCGGTGTTTCACTATGGGAGATATAGACAACTCCCGGATTGCATGAGCATTCCGAAGCCATAAATATTACAGACTTAGCACCAGTTCTCAAAGTGACCCAGGTGCGACTGTCTCCAGCACTGATTGTGCCACAGATGGCCCTGAAACATCCAGTCTGTAAAATCTGACAAAGGTATGAGGCGACACCCAGCTCGCAGCATCACAGATGTCCTGCACTGAGACACATCTAAACAGAGCCCAAGAGGTGGCCATGCTCCTAGTGGAATGGGCCCTCAGGCCTTGAGGGGGCTGCAGGCCCCTAACATGGTAGGCCAGGGAGATGGCTTCCACAATCCAGTGAGATAGCCTCTGACGAGATAGCGGCTTGCCCTTATGAGGAGTAGCCCAAGACACAAACAGCTGATCATTTCTCCTGAACGCTGCTGTTTTATTCACATACATGTGCAAAGCCCGTACTGGGCACAGAGTGTTAAGTCTCTGCTCCTCTCCTGATGAGAAAGTAGGAGGATGAAAGGCCATCAACTCCACTGTAGGGCACCTGTAGGCCGCCTCGACCACCTTAGGCACAAAGGCTGGATTAGGCCGCATGCAAACCTTAGAGAGCCCAGGAGCAAACTGTAAACAAGATGGTCGAATCGACAAAGCCTGTAAATCACTTACATGCTTTACTGTCGTTAAGGCCAGTAATAATGCAGTCTTCAGGGATACAAACTTCATCTCGACTGCATCCAAAGGTTCAAATAGGTGTTGAGTTAGGGCCTCTAACACAACTGACAGATCCCACAATGGAACCAGGGGTCTTGAAACCGGTAGTTTTCGCCGAGCCCCTTTCATAAAACGGCTTACTAGAGGATGCTGCCCCACGGGCTTGTCCCCAAAAACCAACATGACATGCAGAAATAGCTGCTAAATAAACCTTTATGGTTGAAAAAGCCTTTCCTTTGTCTATTAAGTCCCGCAGAAAACACAGCAGGTCAGCCACCGAACACTGAAAAGGGATTGTGTGCCTTGAGGTGCACCACTCTTCAAAAACCTGCCATTTCCCACTGTAGAGAGCACGAGTGGAGGAGGCTCTTGCACTCTGAATGGTGTCAATAACCCGCTCAGGCAGGCCAGCGACATTTAAATTCCACCTCTCACAGGCCAAGCCCAGAGTGCTATGTAGTCTGGGTGAGGGTGGTAGATCTCCCCTCGTGCCTGAGATAGGAGATCACGTCGTATTGGGAGAGGCCATGGCTCGTCTGTTAGAAGCTGAATTATTTCTGCTACCCAGTGCTTGTATGGCCACCATGGTACAACCAGGATGAGTGAGAGGTTCTGTTCCCTCACCCTGGCTAGGGTGGGAGAGATCAGGCTGAGAGGGGAAAATGCATAAAGCAGCATCCTTGGCCAAGGGTGGGCCAGTGCGTCTACACGCAGAGGAGCGCTCACATCTGACAGGGAGAAATACAGCAGACAATGCGCGTTTTCCTGGGAGGCGAAGAGATCTACAGCTGCCCGGCCGTATCTCTGCCAGATTTGCTCCACCACTTGTGGGTGGAGAGCCCATTCTCCGTACAGAGGGTTCCCCCGTGACAGAAGATCTGCACCCCTGTTCAAAATGCCTGGCACGTGTGTCGCTCTGAGAGACAGGAGCCTGGTACGGCTCCACATGACTATTTCCCGAGCTAATTTGTGCAACTGCAGTGAGCGGGTGCCACCCTGACGGTTGATATATGCTACCACAGAGGAATTGTCTGTTTTTACCAACACATGTTTCCCCCGAAGAAACTGTAGGAAATGTTTCAGTGAAAGGAACACAGCCCAAAGCTCTAAAACGTTTATATGGGCTCGAGCCAACCTCGGGGCCCAAATACCGTTCACTGATCTGCCCATTAACGTTGCTCCCCAACCTGACAGGGAAGTGTCTGTTGTCATGGTAACCCTGGATGACACCGCCCCCAGCGGGACACCCGCTGACAGAGCTGTCACGTTCCTCCATGGACGGAAAGCCGTTAAACATACTGACGTTATCCTCACCCTGCGGCTGAGGTAACGTCGCGGGGACAGGCGCAGCGCTGCTACCCAGCGCTGAAATTCCCTCATCATTAAAAGACCCAAATGCACAACAAAGATTACTGAGGCCATTAAGCCTAGCAAACGCAGGAACAGTCTGAATGTCACTATTTTCCCCAAACGGAAAAGGTCGAGGCACTGTGTGAGAGACGTAACCTCCCCTCTGAAAGAGTGACACGATAAGAGAGGGAATTTAGATTGAGACACAGATATTCTGAACATTGCACTGGCTCCACTCGGCTCTTTGCCCAGTTTATTTTAAACCCAAGATCCCCGAGGTGACTCGTCACCGTAGCGGCATCTTTGACTGCCTGCTCAGGCGAATGGGAGCATATAAGGTAGTCGTCTATGTACGAAAATCTTCTGATGTCTTTGTTCCTCAACAGTGACCGTGCTGCCTCCACACATTTGCTGAAAACCCTCGGTGCTAACGACAGCCTGAACGGGATAGCTTTGTATTCGTAAGCTCTGCCCTGGAAGGCAAACCTCAGAAACTTTCTGTGTGTGGGATGAATTGCAATGTGAAAATATGCATCTGACAGATCAATCGTTACAAACCAATCGGCGGGGCAAATCGAGCGGCAGAGCACTTTGTGTGTTAACATCCTGAAAGTGTATTTTTGTAGGTGTCTGTTTAACACATGGAGATCTAAAATGGGACGGAGAGATGTGCTTCCCTGTTTTGGAATGAGAAAATATCGTGAGTAAAACCCGACATGGACTTCCTCGTTCGGAACGGCTCTGATTACCTTTTTGTTTAGCAGGGATGTTATCTCGTCCTCCAGGATGCGTGCTGCATCTCCCTCTGCTATCGAAACTAACACACCGTTGAATCTGGGTGGTTTCATAGCAAACTGTAGTCTGTACCCCTGAGAAACAGTGGACAGAATCCAAGGAGGGACTGCGCATGCGCGCCATCTGTCTGCCATCTGTCCGCTGTCGTGCTGACAGTGGGCCCAGGTTGTCGTACCTTGATGACATCACTCCCTGCGCCTGACGAGGGCTGTCTGCAAACAGAGGGGCACACACGCTTTCTGTTGGCATCAAGGGAGAATGGCATATTTTCTGTTTTATTTTTCGTTTGCAACTCGCCCTTGGCCTGTCTGCGAGGCTGAAAGCTTTATTTTTGTGCAAACTGTGAGTGCTTGGTGACACTGTGCTGTTTGCTGCTCTTTCACCTCTGGAACATGAGGGAGGAGAACATGGGAAAGGAGCCCAGGGTAACTGGGAACAGCCTGGGTCTCCAAACATAGAGCTTTTAGGCTTTGCTCCTCTCCCCTTGCCTTTTTTAGGGGAGAAGGAGTAGGAAAAGAAAGGAGGGTTAGGAGGACTTCTTTTTCTTCATGTCCCCGGGGTTAGAGGGACGTTTTCTTCCTGCCACAGCTGCAAATGAGTGTTTTCCCCATGGCTTGGAGTTAGGTTGCTGGTTAGGCTGCTGCCCCGATACCTGTCTCTGTGGCCTTACGCCTCCCTGTCTCCCTTGTGCAGCGGCAGCAGCAGCTGCAAATCCACCTCTCTGTGCCTGAGCAGGATGAGGAACAACTTCCCCCGGGGGAGGCAGAGGTCAAAGGCCTCACCCTCCTGTTTTCTGAGGGTACTGGTCTCCCTCATCTTCTGGGCCAGAGCTGGGCCAAAGAGACCTTTAGTGGGATCATAAGCTGCATCCATAATGTCAGCCTTCTGTGCATTGCTCAGGCCTGAGAGGTTCAGCCACAAGGCTCTCTCACCAGCGACAGCAAGCCCCATAAATCTGCCACTGCCCTGTACTGCACCTCTGGAGGAGCGTAAGATAAGATCATTGACAACGCAGATCTCATCCCAGAGGACCGGGTTAGGTGTCCCGGAGTCCAACTGACGGCCCATCTCTTCCAGGATTTCAGCCTGATAAGCAGATAGCAGAGTTACAGCACTGAGAGAGCAAACTGACTGAGCCGCATATTTATACATTCTCTGGTAAATGGAGGCAGTGACACGCTCCATTTTGTTGGGCAGAGAAATGTTGCTGGAGGCTGGAAGAGAATGGCGGTTAGGGTGGAGTTGGTAAGCCACTGAAGGCTCCACAGCTGGGGGTTCGGCCAGCCCCAGTTCCCCCATTCCCTGGATCTCCAGCTGAGAGTAACCTTTGGTTGGGAGTTTACTCTTAAATGGGCTAGACCAGTATCTTTTCATCTCCTTCATGCATGCTGGTACTGCAGGTAGGAGCTGTTTTGCTGGCGGTTGAGCTGGTGGGAGCCTCTTACCGTCATACAAGTCTCTCTCTGTCCCTTCGGCATCCATGGCTGTGGGCCAAGGGATCCCTAGCTTAGAAGCAGCCCGCTTACAAACCTCATACAAGCTGCTGTCCACAGCAGAAACAGTGTCAGAGGCACTGGGGGTTCTGGACTGCTGGACAGGGAAGGTGGAGTCATCCTCCACATCCTCCATCTCGTCCACGTCGAGTGGGTCAGAGTTAGCATCGCCCTCTGCCTCTTCCATGCCTGGTTCCACTTTGAGTAGGTCCTCGAAAAGTGGAGGTAAATCTGGGCATTCTTCCTCCATCATGTCCGCCCAGCTCTTTGTAGCTCGCGGCTGATGGGTGCTAGTTGTAGCCTGCGAAGGGGCTGCGGTCAGGGAAGGATCCTGACTGTTAGCCACCGCTACTCCCAGTCTCCTTTCCAGAATTTTTTCCGGCATCGAAGTGCAATGAGAACAGGACTGTGGGTCAGCCAGGGATGCTTGAGCGTGTTTAGCGCCCATGCAGACTATGCACAACGGATGAGGGTCCCTGCTGGAGATAGATGACCCGCATGACGCGGGGCACAGGCGGGTTGCAGCCTCTTTGGTTTTCGGTTCCAGTCCTTTGGTAGGGGTGGAGACCGAAGACATGACTGCCAGGGAGAACTGAAAAAGGCCAAGCCGAATTAGGTGCACCGTTACGTTATAGCCCGTCGGCGAAGGTCGCTAGCATCCGGAGTTTAGCCCAAGCTGGCGTTAGCTGAGGAGCGGGAGATATGCTCGCCGTAACGCGTTAGCAGACTCGCAGTGCTCAGCTAACCGTAACGCTAACCTGAACGTAAAGTAGGCTCGCCTTGACACGTTAGCCTCTAACACCAGCACAGCGGTAAGCAAATACCGTGTGACCGAAGAACAGTTCGCCTGACGCGGACACTGCTCTGAGTTAGCAAGTTAGCAGTAAGTTAAGTCTATGGCAGACTTACTCAGCAAATCTGAGCTGAAGCTGGGAACCACGTTCGGTGACGTATTCCTTAACGGGACGTCTATGAACAGTTTAGCAGTGCCTAGCTAACTAGCTTAGATGAGCTGAGGGAGCTCCCGTAAATTTCTCACGGGAAGAAAGCGAGAATGATTTGACAGAGGCAGGTCGACTGTGATAGTATGAGTGGGCGTGCCCCAAGCACAGTCCGACCTGTCTGTCACAGACAGACGTTGTGTCATTGGAGCTTCCAAATAGGTCATGCCTAAGCGATTCCCATAGTGAAACACCGAACAAAGTTAGAACAAGTAGCCTAAATCTACAACCCAGCCTGCAGAATCAGAGGCTGTTTTCCTCTAGACAGCGTCTGGTTTAATGTTTGTTTTTGTGTCCTGTCACAGCTCTGGTTATTGTTCCTGTTTTCTGCAAGACATTCATCCCTGAAAAAGGCCTCCTGAGGAACAAACTGATCATCGCTCTGTTAGGGAAGTGAGGAATTCAAATGTTTGTTAGAGTAGAGATGCTCTCAGGCAGACTCAGAACATTAGGAGTAACACTGATGATGATTTACTACACTAAGATGAAATCCTGGAGGATTGTTTATTAAACTGAATCTAAATGTGATTATTCCTGCTGTTATCGTTGAGTCACCATGAGGTAAAGTCTGTCTGATCACCTCTCAGCCCAAGGAATTCAGGTAGGAACCATTCATCTCTGCAGGTTTTTATCTTTTTATCAAACTTTTTAAAAATGTAAAAGCTGGCATTGAGTTTCATGCAAACTCAGTGACTTTAGTTTGGCTCTAATTACCCACGCCGATGAAATTGGCAGGGTTATGTAAAGGGTTCCGTATCTTTGTTTGTTTGTATGTGTACAAGATAACTCGAGAACGGAAAGTTGGATCTTTACCAAACTTTCAGGGAATATTGGGATAGTTACAGGGAAGAATCGATTAGATTTTGGTGATGATCCACGCACCTGTTCAGTTTTTCTCTGACTTCGAAATTTTGAACACCACAGTAATAATTGGGAGCGTTAAGTTCCTCAGTGGCACTGCTTAGGCGTGGGTCTGTCGCCTCAGACGGCCATTCTAGTTGTTGTTAGATAGACTCAAAAAAGGTTTAATGGCACCAAAGAGCTTGAAAGGAGTCTCTAAAGGAGACCGGCTCTTACTACTGAGCTGAGACTAATAATCCAGATCTCTGAAAAGAAACGAAACTCCCATCACTCTGATCAAGCCCGGACCAATATGATGCTCTGGGTTTACCAGCAGAATTCAGCAGATCACATTGTGTGAGGTACCAAGCATCAACTTTGACTGTTAATTCTGAACATTTAAACTAGAAAAGTTTTTTTTTTTAATCACTGAAGGAATCCCACATTTATAAAAAACTAGGGCTGTCAATAGATTAAAATTTTTAAAACCCGATTAATCGCACAAATTCCATAGTTAACTCGAGATTATAAGTTAAATCCTCTGTTCTCAGCAGCTGAGCACAGAACAACAGATCTCATCATCACACATGGGCATAAAGAGCATGGTCAGTTAAGTTTAAATCACTCAAAGATCATCCCTGATCCTTCACACTAAAGCAGAGAATTTCAGCCTCATGTGAGGGAAATAAAGGTTCACAGAACCATCCCTTTAAAGGTACAGTGTGTAAAAATGGGACTATCAACATCTAACAGTCAATTCTGGAGTGTGATGCTCATTTCTCTGGTGATAACTGTGGGAACCAGTGAAGTTTAAAAATCAATACATGCTTAACTGTTATTTGGTTCCTTCTATGGTGCCATAGAAACAGGCAAAATGCAAAAATCCAAGATGGCAGCATCCTTGGAGGGGACCCTCCCTATGTATGAATAAAAGGCTTATTCTGAGTTAATTTAAAACATAAATTTAAAAAATGTGTTATCAGATGTCAACACTAATTTAGATCAATCTACTTATAAATGTTATGTTTCATTTTAACCAAGCTTGTTTTGCTAAATGCTAACAGGCTAAATATTACACACTGCACCTTTAATTACACTACAGATCACTGGGAGAAGTCAAGTCTCTTCTGAGAGCTCAGCCGTAAGGCACAGACACATCTAATGGTGTTTCACTGTTCTGATGTGAGTAAGGTGTACACATCTAAAAAATCTCTGCTATCATTTATCACATTTTACTTTCAAATTAAAAAATGCCCAAATGTAAAATAAATGCTGACAGTAAGAAATTACCGTCATCAGTCCAGTAGATTTACTGGAATAGTAATACACACACGTGAAGCTGCTTTTCAAAACTCATGAACACACAAAGTAAAAAAAGTCTCAGTGGAGAACCTTTAAGTTGTAGTAAGAGGACTTGACTATCTTTTCATTCTTCAGATCATAGAAGAGCTACAGATTTAATCTAAGACCATCTTTTTCTTCCTAAATAAAGGAGACCCACAGTCTAATAATGCCTTTTAGCTTATATCATGATACTGTACAGAGCTCATTCACTCTCAGGCTCATTTGTAACCTCTGCTCCCCTGTCACCTGTCACACACCAGCCTCTGCTGCTCTGTCTCCTCCTCCTCATGATGCAGCTGTAGCTTATATTCACCATACATCAGACCATCTCCTATAGGGACTGCAAAGTCTTTGACACTTTTGCAGCATCTGGATTGACTGTTTTCTAAATTTGGTGTTTATTTATAGTTTCAGTTGATCATTTTAGTAAGTTTCGTTTTTGTCCGAATACTTTCACTTTCAAGCAGGAGCTGCGTGTGGATGGGAGAAGGAGTAAACGGAGCTTTAGGAGACGTGATCGGACCAGTCAGCAGTCAATATGAAGGGTCAGCGCAGCCGTAGTGTCGGTTCGTAGCAGATATAAATAAATGAATGAATCATACTGGCCCAAAAGTGCGTCAGCACACTGGGAAATGCCCAGTATGCCAGATAGCGAGTCCATCCTTGCAGTGTTGTCTGAGTGTCTCCGTAGTAAACAACTCCAGCATGGTGAGGGGGGTGGCTCTCTGCATTAGCGGTTTGCTCGGCTAGCAAGTGGTACGGCTATATAAGACTCTATAAACTCCTGATAACTCAGTTCATGTCGACAGTAGGAGAAAACAACTTCAGTTTTATCTGACATGATATGAAAGCTGAACCTGCCATTCAAGAGACCCCGTCCTGTATCCATTTCTGCTCGCTTGTACGGCATCACGACGGCGCCACTTCCTGATCTGACAAACTACGGGATGGGTCGAGGATCACACAGAACGCACATGCGTTAATCGTGCGACAAAAAAAATAACGGTGTTAAAAGTAATTTGAGTTAACGCGATATTAACGTGTTAACTTTGACAGCCCTATAAAAAACACATTTAATCCCTTTTCTGTGAGTTTCAGCCTTATTAAAACGTCTCTGTTCATGATATACCTTCATGTAAAGCCACATAAACTCCTGTTGTCTGATGCTTTGTGTTAATTCTGTGCTCTGTTTAAAGAAACGTTCCAGCGTTAATGTTTAACCAGCTGAACGGAGTCACCTGACATCCCACTGGCCCTGATAAGAGAGTAAACGTGACTATGATTTGGGTGTAACTGAAGTTCTTTCTCTTTATTTCCTTTGTAAAAGCTACACTTAAGAAATAAATGATCTAGAAACACTAATATATGCATTTAAATCCTCATTTCTTTGTTTGACTTGTGTTATTAGAAAGAAAATAGGACAACTGTGGCATAAACGTGGCGGAAGGAAAATGATTTTTCATGCATAAATGAGGTTTACATATATCATTAACCCTTCATCAGGCACTCACTGAAATACCTGGAATTGAAAATTTCAACCTTAGAGGGTCATTGCAGGGCAGCACAATACTGATCTACTTTAGTTACATTTTTGAAAATTTCACATCTTCATGGAGAAAATCAAGATTAATGAAGTGACCGAATACGGTTCCTTGCCTGTTTAGGGTAAAACTTTTTCATAAAGATGTATGGATAAAAAAATATAAGAAAAACACATAAAAACTTGAAGGAACATTTAATTTTAACTTGTTCCATCAAACATATAAATCTCTCTCTCTCTCTCAGACACACACAAACACACATAAATATATTATACCACTGATCATCAACTGGCGGCCCCCCAAAGCTTCCTGTCCGGCCCCCAGAAGATCATTAAATTCAGAAAAGGAGGAAAAGAGGATGTTGTGGTTTTTAAGAGTATCCTTTGCCTTTAAATGTCTGCAGCTGTTGAATCCACCCCCAAAACTATTAATATTGAAATAGTTTTAGAATGACCTAACATTTGATCTGTTTTTACTGAAATGTACTTTTCAGTCATACTTATGTATTTTTAAAAAAGGGGCAAGGCTAGCAAAAGTGTGACAAAAAATGGTGAAAAAAGTGGTGAAAACAGGGGGGAAAAGGGGCAAAAGTAATAAAAAATGGGTTAGAAGTGTCAAAAATAGTGCAAAAAAATAATGAAAAGGAGTTAAAAAGTGTCAAAAATGGATACAAGTGGGTAAAACATACAGGAAAAGGGGTTAAGAGGGGTCAAAATTTTGCTAAAATTGGTGAAAGCATTAAAAAGTGGCAATAAGTATTAAAAATGGGTTAAAAGTGGCAAAAATAGTGCAAAGAATAAATGAAAAGGGGTTAAAAATAGAAGAAAAGTGGCAAAAATTGATAAAAGATTGGCACAAAGAGGATTAAATATGCAGAAAAAAAGTGGTTTAAAATGGGCTAAAGAATTGAAAAAGAATGAGTTAAAGTGGCAAAAAGTATCAAAAATGGGTTAAAAGTGGCAAAAACAGCAGAAATAGCCTTCCAAAGTTACATAAAGGGGTTAAAGAGTGGCAAAATGGGTGACAAGTGGCGAACACTGATTTAAAAGTTGTAATAATTGTTCAAAAAATGTAATGAAAAGGGGTTAAAAGTGGCAAAAAATGGATAAAAGAGTGGGTAAAACATGCAGAAAAAGGGGTTAAGAGGGGTTAAAATCTTGCAAAAAATTGTTAAAAGAGGAAAAAATGGGCAAGAAGTATCAAAAAGGGGTTAAAAGTGTCAAAAATGGGAGAAAGATAGGGATGGATCTCACTGGTAACAACTAAGAATGTCCTGTGTTTTGAAAGAAAATACAAATACTACTGCAATAATATCTCAATCAGACCAAAATATTTCTTATATTCTTGTGTATTTGAAAGTCTGGCCCCCAGAGTTTCTGTCCAGAATAAATCTGGCCCTTGTGCAGATGATGTTTTATATAAAACAGGGGTCATACTGCATCACTGTATAATGTTATACAAACTTGTGGCGACATCTATTTCACTATTGAGTACTACTGTCTTACGTTATCATGCATGATTTATAAAAAAAATACTAAGTGTGACTTACTATGTGCATCAGGCATATGTCTAAAAATAGACATTTCATCATTTACCTGAACCAGGCATATGACCAAATATGGTCAAATATGGGGTACTGCTGATTTTGGAAGTCCCCTTTTGGAACATTACACACACACACATACGGAATGTTCAGAATGGCATTGATCTCTGACATCAGATAGAATATTCAGTCACTTTCGAAAATGCTTAAATAGGGCCCACTTTCACAGTTTCATCTGTTCACGAGCCAGCAGACAGTCAGAGAGGTCAGTCACTTTGATCCAGTTGAGCGCTATGAGCAACATTTTCAGAAGATTATTTCAATGCAAGATGCCGAAACAGGTGTCTTGCCAAGACACTTCCACGCAGTGGAAAAATGGGGGTGAGAGCCCTATCGCTCCCCTCGGCACCAGTACTACCTCTATGGCCTGGATACAGGTAAGAGGGAAACCTATCAAGGTCCAGCATCCCGAAGATGTGGACGTTTCCACGCTGTGGAAAAAAGGAAGTGAGAGCCCTTTCGCTCCCTCTTGCCCCAGTACAACCAGCAAGGCCTGGGAGGAACAGGCAAGAGGGAAACCTTTCAAGGTCCAGCATCCTGAAGATGTGGACGTTTCCACGCTGTGGAAAAAAGGAAGTGAGAGCCCTTTCGCTCCCTCTTGCCCCAGTACAACCAGCAAGGCCTGGGAGGAACAGGCAGGAGGGAAACCTTTCAAAGTCCAGCATGCTGAAGATGTGGACGTTTCCACGCAGTGGAAAAATGGGGGTGAGAGCCCTTTCGCTTCCTCTTGCCCCAGTACAACCAGCAAGGCCTGGGAGGAACAGGCAAGAGGGAAACCTTTCAAAGTCCAGCATGCTGAAGATGTGGACGTTTCCACGCAGTGGAAAAATGGGGGTGAGAGCCCTTTCGCTCCCCCCGGCACCAGTACTACCTCCATGGCCTGGTTACAGGTAACAGGGAAACCTATCAAGGTCCAGCATCCCGAAGATGTGGACATTTCCACGCTGTGGAAAAAAGGAAGTGAGAGCCCTTTCGCTCCCTCTTGCCCCAGTACAACCAGCAAGGCCTGGGAGGAACAGGCAGGAGGGAAACCTTTCAAAGTCCAGCATGCTGAAGATGTGGACGTTTCCACGCAGTGGAGAAAAGGGGGTGAGAGCCCTTTTGCTCCCCCCGGCACCAGTACTACCTCTATGGCCTGGATACAGGTAAGAGGGAAACCTATCAAGGTCCAGCATCCTGAAGATGTGGACGTTTCCACGCTGTGGAAAAAAGGAAGTGAGAGCCCTTTCGCTCCCTCTTGCCCCAGTTCAACCAGCAAGGCCTGGGAGGAAAGGGCAGGAGGGAAACCTTTCAAGGTCCAGCATCCTGAAGATGTGGATGTTTCCACGCAGTGGAACGAAGGGGTTGAGAGCTCTTTTGCTCCCTCTGGCACTAGCAAAACCACCAAGCTCTGCAAGGACATGGCTGCAGGGAAACCAGAAGGAGGGGATGTTGGGCTCTTCCTCACTGGAGCCAGAACAACAATCAACCTCAGACTCAGACCTCTCAGGGAAAGATTAGATAGATGGAAGAGAGAGAGGAAGGAGAAAGAACAATTGAAACAGGAGAAGAAAGAAAGAAAGAAGAGGGAGAAAGAGGAAGAAGAACGGTTAAAAAGAGAGAAACAGGTGTCTTGCCAAGACACTTCCACGCTGTGGAAAAAAGGGGGTGACAGCCCTTTCGCTCCCTCCTGCCCGAGTACCACCATGGCCTGGGAGGAACAGGCAGGAGGGAAACCTGTCAAAGTCCAGCATCATGAAGATGTGGACGCTTCCACGCAGTGGAATAAAGGGGGTGAGAGCCCTTTCGCTCAGAAACGGGGGAAGGAACAGGAGGAGGAGGAGAAAATAACGGCCAAATTGAGAGAAGAAATTCGGGAACGGAGGGAGGAAGAGGAGGAGGAGCGAAGAAAGAGTGCAGAACAATATCGGAGGGAAAGAGAAAGGAGTGAGGAAAGAAGGCAAAAGGAGAGAGAAAGATGGGAGAGAAAGGAAAAAGAACGAAAAGAGAGGGAGGAGAAGGAACGAGAGGAAAGAGAGAGAAGGGAAAGCGTAAGAAAGGAGAGACATAGAGAGTTTTTAGAAGAAGTGTTGGCAAGAGATCAGAAGCAGAGAGAGAAAACACAAGAGAAGAGGGAGAAGGACCGACTGAAACAACAGGAGAGGGAGGAGAAGGAACGACTGAAACGACAGGAGAGGGAGCAGAAGAGACTGGAGAAGGCTGAGATAAGACGATTAGAAAGCGAGAGGAAGAGGAGAGAAAAACAGGAGAAGGAAGAAAGAAAGAAGCAGGAGAAAGAGAGAAAGGCACAGGAGAAGGAGGAGAAAGAACGTTTGAAAAGAGAGCAAAAAGAGAGGGAGAAACAGGAGAAAAGGCGCATAGGTTCAAAGAAAGCCAGTGTAGGTCCGGGGAGCATACAGGAGGAGGAGGAGGAGGTGAGTGTGATGTCGGGCCGGTGGGATTTGGGGCCAGTGAGATAAAACCGCGGTTAGAATAAAAGAGAGAGAGATAGAGAAATGCAAAGAATTGGGTGGGGGGGACTCAAAAAATAAATAGATACATTAATAACTAGATAAAAAAAAAAAAAATCAATCAATCAAGACATAAATGAATAAATGAATGAATAAATAAATAAACAAATAAATAATTAAATAAATGAATAAATAAATGAATAAATAAATAAATGAAAAAATAAAAAAATGAATGAATAAATGATTAAATGAATAAATAAATAAATGAATGAATAAATAAATGAATGAATAAATACACAAATAAATAAATGAATGAATGAATGAATAAATGAATAAATAAACAAATGAATAAATGCATAAACAAATGAATAAATGTAAAAATAAAAACAATAAATACACAAATAAATAAAAATAAAAATAAATGCATGATTAAATAAATGAATAAATAAATAAACAAATTAATAAATGAATGACTAAATAAATAAACAAATGAATACATAAATAAATGAATGAATTAATAAAAAAGTGAATAAATGAATGAATAAATAAATCAACAAATGAATAAATGTATACATAAAGAAATAAATAAACAAATAAATTAATAAACAAACAAACAAACAAGTAAATAAAAATAAATAAATAAAAAAATGAATACATGAATAAACAAACAAACAAATAAATAAATAAATAAACAAATGAATGAATAAATAAATAAGCAAATGAATAAATGAGTAAATAAAATAAATAAAACAATAAATGATTGAATAAATAAATAAACAAATGCATAAATAAATAAATGAAAAATAAATAAACAAAAGAATAAATGAATGAAAAAAATAAATGAATGAATGAATAAATAAAAATAAACAAATAAATGAATATAAAAAATTAATACATGAATAAATAAAATAAATAAATAAATGAATAAATAAAAATAATAAATGAATAAATAAATAAATAAATGAATAAATAAATGAATGAAGAAATAAATAAATAAACAAATGAATAAATAAACAAACAATTGAATAAATGAATAAATAAATAAACAAATGAATAAATACATAAATAAAAAAACAAATCAATAAAAAATAAAAACAAATAAGTAAATGAATAGATGTATAAATAAATACACAATTGAGTAAAAATAAAGAAATAAATGAATCAATGAATAAATTAATGAATAAAAAATAAACAAATGAATAAATGAATGAATAAATAAATAAATAAACAAATGAATAAAAATAAAAATAAATGAATAAATAAACAAATGAATAAAAATAAAGAAATAAATGAATGAATGAATAAATAAACAAATGAATAAAAATAAAGAAATAAATGAATAAATAAACAAATAAATAAATAAACAAATGAATAAATTTAAAACATTGATAAATAAAAATAAATAAATAAATGAATACATAAATAAATAAACAAATGAATAAATTAATTAATTAATTAATAAAAAAATAAATTTATAAACAAATGAATAAATAAATAAAAATTAATAAATGAATAATAAATAAATAAATAAACAAATGAATCAATAAATTAATGAAAAACAACTAAAGAAATGAATGAATGAATGAATGAATAAATCTCTCAATAAAAAACACTCACAGTCTGAGTTTCTTCACCCACTCTGTTACCAAACAGTGGCGGCTTCCATATTTACAACTGAAGCCAGGTCTGAGTGAAATCAGCCCTTTGGCTATCAGTCAGTGGCGGCCGCCATATTTTGATGTCTTGCACACAAAGAAAACATCTCAAATGTCAAGTTGTAATAGAATACACAGAAATATATTTATATATCAAAAACATCTGTACATAAAAAATTAAAAAAGGAGGACAATACTGAAACCATAGACCATGAACAAGTGAAACTGTGTCCACCTCACCATAGCTTAGGCCTCAAAGTGAGACAGAAATGGGTTTTAAACTGAGAAAGTGATGGACTGGGTAAGAATCAGAGTCTTCCTGAATGAGCTCCAGCTCTCAGACTCTCCTTTAAGCTGCTCTGTTGCTGCTGTGCACTGACACATCATATAGAGGCGAGTATGGAAGACTGAATGGCCTATGACGGGTAAGATCCCCCCTGCTAAATATGGGGACAACCTAAGGCAGGCACAGCCACGATTACTCGACCTGGGCGCCGCTTTGAGCAGGCACAGCAAGCGCCAGCATACAATAGAGGCGAGGCAAGTATGGAAGACTGGATGGCCTATGACAGGTAAGATCCCCGTGCTAAATATGGGGTCAACCTAAGGCAGGCACAGCCACGATTACTCAGCCTGAGCACTGCTGTGAGCAGGCACAGCGAGCACCAGCCTATATATATATATATATATATATATATATATATATATATATATATATATATATATATATATATATATATATATATAAAGTAACTTCCATGACAAAAAAAGAAATTAAAAGATATATTTTGAAGGAGGTTGTGAATGAGCAGCAGCTTCAAGCTTGTTCTGAAACATGAACAGCTGATGAGCTGATGACTAATAACCCCCACAAGAAAAAAAACATCTTCAAAAAACGTCTACAGAAGAGGAGCGAGGTAGAGCAGCAAAAGCACTGACCCCCCCCCAGTCTTGATACACAGCAGTTTCAAACAGATATCTGTCACCTGTGAGGCCTACAGGTCAACAAGAGCGTCATGAACGCAGCAGGTGATGAGCAGTGAGTGGTTTATGAGATAACGTATAACTGAAGTCCTCCAACTTATAGGTGAAAGTTTGGCTCAGAGGTTAAAAAGATGATAAAACCATGAGTAAGTTTGGTAACGGTCGTGGTGAAGCAGAAGAAGAAAGGTCAAACTGTTGGGTGACTGTTGAAGCTGGTGATTGGACCTGCTACTCTCTCTCTCTGACTAAAGCAAACTCAGGTTAAGTTAAGACACTTTCCTCTCTCAGAAATGAGACTGATGATAAAGCCACAGTTTCCAGTGAGTTGCTGGAGTTTGTTGCAGTCTGCGGTTGATTTCTCTGGCTGCTGGTTGCTCTGTGAGGCTGGTTATAAAACTCCCATGATGCCCAGACTCACCTCTGGTGTCCTCCTCTTCACCTCTACATCTCCATCGCTCTCCTTTCACCTCAACAGCTAAAACGAAAGCCTCTGTTCAGTCTCTCCATCCTGACCTCCTGTTAAACACCAGACTCTTTTCCTGCAACATTTGCAAAACAAAAAATGTGTCAGTCCTCCTAAGGTGTGTCTGTTTGTCTCCTCTTAATGAAAACCTGAAAAAAAGCCCTGCATCTCCTTCATTAGTCATCTAATAGTTCATGAAAACATGATATAACCTCCTTAAAGCTCCCTGCTTCAGGTCACCTCCTCTTTATCCTCTAACCAAACCATCATCATCCTCCTGTTTGAACACAAAGGTCTCCTGATAAGCTCAGTAAGACTCCATCGCTCTCCTCTCCTCACCTCAATAGCTTCAGATAAGATTCTCCATCTTGGCCTCCTGTTAAACACCAAACTCTTCATTCAACTCTGTTTGCAACCAAACAAATGTTAGCCCTCCTTGCGTCTCCACAGCTCCTCAAACTCCACAGACTCAGTCTCAACAACTCTCACCACAGCAGCTTCATTCCCACTAGCATGGAGGTCGGAGTCCTGCAGATCTGGAGCATATGTGCCTCTCTGCAGCTGTGCCTAAAACGTAAAGAAAAAATGAATTAGAAAACACTTTTCTCATGTTATGTTAACATAGTTCTGCATTCTTTATCTGGAATGTTCAGCCTTTTCAGTCAGTCAGTACTGTATTTTTTTAATTCTGTCAACTTAAGTGTGCAGCTACAATGCAGCACAAAGTCTTCTGTCTTGGGGTCAAGAGATCAGGACATAGTCATGTCACCTGAAGGGGGAGTGTAATGCACCAGAAAGGTGCTAAAATGCTACTGTCTGTAATCTTGCTCTCTGAAGGTCTCAGAGATCACTTCAACTAAAATCTGCTCCAGTTTAAAGTGAGCTGATACTCTTTTATTTCACTAAGAGCTGGGGTTTAAAGAACTGATCAGGACCGCCAACAGGTCCACATGTGATTTAGTTGATCTTTATGGTGACTATAACAAGAAAGCAGCCATCCCTAGAAGAAAAATCCTGAAAACTTTGGAGATTTAACCACGGGGAAGATCGAGGTCTTCATCAGAGAGGGGCAGACGCCCTGCAGGAGGAGGACCAGAGAGAGCTGAAGCTGCAGACACACGTCCAGCACCTCCTCCTACACCTCCTCCTGCAGCCGAGCGAGCCTCCATCCTCAGGATTGTTCTCCAGAATGAAAACAACAGTGAAAACATCCCTGGATGAAAAGTTCTGTAAAGTCTTCTTTAGAGAGGAGCAGACGCCCTGCAGGAGGAGGACCAGAGAGAGCTGAAGGTGCAGACACATGTCCAGCTCCTCTTCTAACACCTCCTCCTGCAGCTGAGCGAGCCTCCATCCTCAGGATGTCAGCACTGATATCCATGATAGATATTCATCCCAAAATAAAGCATAAGAATAAACCTTAAAAATGACACTACCTGTTTGATTTCTATATCAGTATTTCTGGTTCTGTTTGTTCTGTATTGTTCCTCCACATGTTTAACTTGTCCGCCTGAAGCTGTTCTGGATGCTTACAGTCACCAAACAGGCTTCACTCTTTCTAGATTTTTATTTCTCACATAAAGGAGAAAAAGAGAATTGAGGGAAATAGATGAAAATATGACCAATCAAATGCTGTTACCAGCATTTAAACCAGGTTTGAATTAAAATCTTTAAGAGGAGTTCAAGTGTTTGTCCCACATGGTAAAAATCATCCACTACGAATCAAAGCTCACATTAAACATTTCACATCAGGAGAGTATGATCAGAAAACATTTGGACGCCCTGCTTGTAAGGATTTGAATTAAAATGTGTTCTATTCAACATTTCAACATAACTGATTCAAATGTTGGCAGGATTTTGATGCAGCAGGTTCTGTTGGTGACTTCATAAAAGGTTTCCTCACTTTCAAAGCCTTTAAATAGATAGGGGCACTTAAAAACCAAACCTGCGTGGTTCAGTTAAAAGCAACTAAAACGACATTACAATCAGTAGAAACATCCCTATAGAAAAATATCCTGAAAACTTTGGAGATTTCACCAAAGTGAAGATTGATTTCTTCATCTGAGATGAGCAGATGTCCTGCAAGAGAAGGAGAGGAGAACCAGAAAGAGATGAAGCTGCAGACACCAGCCAACACCTCCTGCAGCTAAGCGAGCCTCCAGCCTCATGATGCCAGCACTGATATCCATGATGAATGATAGGAATTATTCAAAAAAAAATACAGCATAAAGAAATCTTTAGTACTGATACTACCTGTTCTGTTTGACTTCTATTTTAATATTCCTGGTCCTCTTCTTGTTCTGTATTGTTCCTCCACATGTTAAACTCGTCCCTCTGAAGCTGTTCTGGATGCTTACAGTCACCAAACAGGCTTCACTGTTTCTAGATTTTTATTTCTCACATAAAGGAGAAACATCTTCACTTACTCTGTTCTGTGAAAAACAAGAAGAGGAATGAGTGAAATAGATTAAAACATAACCAGTAAAATACTGTTAACAACATTACAACCAGGTTTGAATTAAAATCCTTAATTGTCCTACATGGTAAAAATCATCAACTACCAGTCAAAGCTCTGACATTAAACATTTCACATCAGGAGAGTATAGAAACACCTACAAGCTGCCAAGAGAACTTTTTTCTTACAAGTGATGAGTCAGTGGAGTACAACACACCTTATTGATATATCTTAGTTTCTCAAAGCTAACTAGCAGCGTTTAACTTTATAACCATGACAAAACGAGAGAGAATGGGAGTTTACGGGCTGCTAATACTAGCCGAAGATGCTAAATGCTATCATGCTAAAGGACATCGTTACCCCGACATGGTGGATTCCAGGAGGAGGAAGAGGATGAAGAGGACTGTCTGGTTGTGGTTTATTGATACTGTAAGTAAAATACTGAGCTGAAATGAGCTTATCCTGTTGTTTGCTATGTAGCTCTCTAGCTAACGTTAGCTACCACGGCTAACTAGCAGGAGCTATCGCGCTAGCATGGCGTCTCTGGTTTTCGTTGTTACAGGTTAAACGCATTTTAAACGGAGTTACTGCTACTTTGTTGTTTAGCGGTCATTTCAGTTCCATCCTGGATATAATATAATGTTTTGTGCCTGTATGTATATTTGTTGTTGGTTATAGCATCACTATTATAGAGCCAAATTCATTCATACAGCGATTCAAAGTTTTTAGAGAGTAAAAACAAGGCATTTAAAATATGAAGACCATTAAAAGACATAGCACGAAGTTAAAACAAGAAATTAAAATTTTCAACTTATTCCGGTAGTGCACTACACCCCCCCCCCCAAAAAAACAAACATTTTTCTAAAGGCCATAATGACTATAATCTTATATTAAAATGTTAATGTTGAAAAATTAGTTCAAGTACAATGCAAATACATTCAAGAACCATATATGTGAACTACCAACCTCCTCGCTGGTGCTTGGTTGGGACATTTCGCTCCAGTACTCTTGAGTCTCTTCATGGACATCTTCGTATTAGGCTACATACGTCTGCTATTTCCTTGCTGGAGTGTGACGTGATTTGTGTCGTGCACAGGTGCGATGGATTATGTTTATACTTCTCATCCAACCACAATCAAATTCACTCTATCTGGATGGCGTGATTTATATGCAGGGCTGTACGTTAACTTTTTTGTTGCCCATAGCGCTGGTGCTACAGAGGTTGACACTCTTGTAGCACAGAACAAAAAAACCTGTAGCACAATGTATGAAATGTTTGTTACACCTCTAAAACAACGTGTAACCAAAATAAATGCTTGGTAAATAAATGTCCTTGAAAAACAAGATCAAAACAGCCTAAATTTCAGCTCTCATTAATGTCTACCAAAGCAAACAGCCAATCACAGAGAAGAGAGACGCTGATGGTTCATCTCCACATTCAGACACAAAACAAGAGCAAACTGCTGGAAGATGACTAACTTTACAGAAGTGTTGGTGCCTGAAGATGAATAGAGCAGTATGATTTGGAAATGAGACTTTGAAATCAGGCAGAAGAGCAGATGAGCTCAGTTTGTGCTGCTATTTGCAGCTAGAATCTGTTTGTTTGTATTCATCAGGGTTTTTTTTTTTACTTTTGGCAGAAACAACAGACAGCTGAAGTCTTTTTCTGTGTTCATCCTATTTACTTAAACTTTAGTGTGCTCTAGAGACTGGATTTATGGTGTTTTTGTGGTTTTTACCATAAAAAATACCAGTGACATAGTGTTACAATAACTGGCATAAAAAAGGGTGTAATATTAAGTTTTTTTTTATTATTTTTTTTTATTACTTTTTTTTTTAGTGGTCAGGGTTGAAGTTGATAAAGAGATCTGAAGCAGTTGAAGTAAAAACAAAAAATGCTGAAAAATGATAATTTTATTAACACCTTTCTGCATGTTCGTTCTCGGGACAAACAAGGACAGATGGAGTTAAAAATTACAAGGGAGTGAGGGTTAAAACAGCACGTTGCGCAGTACTTCATGTATTAAAAGACTGTTGCTGCACACGACGTGCAACCGCAGGGTAGTGCTGTGTCTACAGTTTCTAAAGATGCACTGAGAAACGGCAAAAGGTTCTGAAAACAGGCCAAAATCAAAGTTTTTACTACACTTAGTCCTTTGTGCTGCCATGTTGTGACGTTCAGGTCGGGGTACTCTGTGCAAGACCAAGTTCACGAGTTGCAAATACGACTTGGAGAGACGTTCCAATCACCGTGTCCGGTCGGAAGTCGGAAAAACAAGTCGGAATACGAGTTACGATGACAACTGGAACGCAGTATAAGACTCACCTAATATCTATATACGGGGATACAAATGATTTCAGACCATATTTTTAGCCTGCCAAAAAGTGTATCCCTCTTTCAGAATGCTCAAATCATGAACTACCCTCATAACATTTATTTTGTGTTCATTTCTGATCAACCTGGTAATATTGGAGAGTTTGAACAGGTTACAGTGTTTCCCATACATTCATTTATTTGTGGTGGACCGCCACAGCACCTTCTTTAAGTAAATGTCATTGATGGAAGGTGTGATCATAGACAAACCGTGTAGTGCTCTGGAATTTGTGATGGATAGCGAGCTTCTCTGCCAAACATCAAATAACATGGTGAATATTTCATAGTCATTTGTTTCTTTGTTCGCAGACCAAACATGACAACATCCAGGAACCCACTTCTCTGGATGCTCTCCCATCAGTTTGCTGAGGGCTCTGAGAATGTGTAGTGTAAATTTATTTATTGATGGGATAGCCCCTTGAGATGGATCATCTTGTTTTCAAGGGGGTCCCAAACATAGATACATACAAGACAGGAACATTGCAAGACAACCCATACAGTACAGACATTAAATAGATATAAAGGGACATTTATAATACTGTCAATAACAATAACAACTACATCTAATTGGAGTTATATTTCTCCATATGCCAATTCAGTGGAATGCCATCAAAGAAATAAAAAACAAACATATTCTCAAGTAAAACATTTACCATGTTGTGTTTTTTAAGTTAACAGACTTAAAGTTAGATGGAGTTTTTTATCAAAAGTAACATGCTTTCATTGAATAGTTTGTGTTTCTCAGTTAAACCCTTTCACATTAATGTGGGTTGAGTCTTTCATTTCATCTCTAAATACAGGGACCTAGTAAAGACAGAACACAACAGGTGCTGTAAAGCAAAGTTCAAATCTCATAGTATGCAGCTGTCAACAGGCTTGCATGGGGGCAAGTTAAGTGGTCTAATAAGAAAAGATTCACCTCTGATTTGTTCCAGTCATTTTTTTCTACCAGGCCATTTGTCTGGGGGTGGTAGGGTGAACACAGGCTTCGCTTAATTCCCAGTCGTTCACGTACTCTTGAGTTGATCTAGAGAAAAAGGGGAAAAATTAAGGACAATATACATTTATTGCATGTTCATAACTTTCCTAAAATAAGAAGATATAAGGAACCAAAACCAACATAAGGTCATATAAATTAAAACACAGCAACAAAACAGGTGCTTGTAAAAGTAATATGCAGTACTAATGTTGACAATTTACTGTCTACTACTTACAGCATTGACAAATTCTTTTCCTTGTTCAGTAAGAATCCTTTTTTGGGACTCAAAGTGATGCACAAATTTTATAATGCACTGCGACACCTCATTGGCTGCCTTTAATTTCAAAGGATAGGCCTGTGGCCATTTTGTAAAGTAGTCAGTCACGACACAAATGTATTGATGCCCACTCCCAGTTTGGGTTAATTTGTCGATGAGGTCCATCCCCACCAATTCAAATGGTTCGGAAACCTGAAATACAGCAAAAAATGAAATACAGCAAAAAATGTTCCCATTAAAATTGTTTTCTCTTAGTAACTGCATACTTTACAGTGTCTTTTTCAATGCAAAATAAAAATGTATGTTTAAACATTTAACTTTTTAACAAACTTTCTGTCCTTCCAAACAATTTTCTGTGACTTACGTTTATTTGTCAAAACCCTATTATTTGATAACGGACCTTTATTGGAGTACTGAGTCGGCTTCTTAATCGAGACCCCACTTGCCTGGCATGCTGAAGACTGGGAAACCCGATGATTAAAAATGATGTTAACATGACAGTGTATTAAAAAGCACATGCACTATTAATTTGAGAAAAAAGGGTTAATTTTGTCCTTGACCCTTTCACACTTTCATTGTGTTGACTTACCCACTTGTTTATGTCAACTGACATCCCTGGCCAGTAGAACCTCAAGGATATAGCCTCCCTGATTTTTGTTGGACCACAGTGTGCCCCAGTAGGGCTGGCATGAAAATTTATGAAGATTTTGTTTGCCTCATCAGTCCCAGAGACAACTTTGGTCCTGCAAGTTTTGGCAGTACCCTTGTGATGCCAGTAATATAGCTCTTCTCCTAAACAGAAGCAACAATCAATCAACGAGATGCATGGACCATACCAATTCCTTTACAACACTGTATAAAATAAATAAAACTGTGTTAGTTAAAGCTGCTTGAACAAATAAGTCTGGGTACAACCACTGAGGAGAACTGTTATGGTGAGAGACCCTGCATGTGTTTCTATCAGCTGATTTGTGGTAGGATTCCATCGTCTTTCTGAGAGGCAAAAATCTCATTAAGTCTTATTTAGGTCAGAAATGTTGGTTTTTAGTGAGATCCTTCCTCCTTTTAGAGACAAACCTCTCACTGACTCTCCCACTAAAGTCAAAAATGTTTTAAACATCTTTTCCATGAAGAACAGAGCCTGAGCATTTAGATAACTGCGTGTCTCTGTGACCACCTCTCAGATTCAGCTGTTTTCATTAGTTTTGTGATGAGGAAGACTCACAGTTTCTGTCAGAGTGCCCTGAAGGTTACTGTCCATAAAAGAAGAGTTCAGCTTAAAGTTTGCCATGGTATAATATGGAGTGCACTGCTACAGGAGTTTTAGGTGCTGCATCAGGTGGTATTAAAAGGTACTTTTCTCCCTACAGCAGAGGTGAGCTGATGAGGGATGTGTGAAGGAGAACAGCTTCTTGGTATGGATGAAGATGGTACCACATGCCTGTAAAAGACATCAGAATTATTACTTATCTTTAACTTAAAAGAAAGATTCTTCACTTTCTTCACGTTCTTAGGACTGCTTCGTATTCCCAGTCCCGTCTGACAGGCTGATATGACCACATTAACTCAGCAAACAGGAAAATATTAGCATTAGCCACATTAGCCCGCTAGCCGAGCCTCGTCGCGGGTGAATCCGCTACTGAAGCCCTGCGGATAGCGCTCTCCTTTTCTGCCTGCCTCCTGTTCAGTGACAACCAGGTTGATCTGGACCCAGCTCTGCTTTCTGTAGTTTTTCTATCAGGTCTCCATTCACGGCAATCTTGAAGAAGTTTCAGTCAGCCACTACTGGAGAATGTATACGGACGCGACTACTGTGCTGTTCCTGTTTACGCGAGAAGAGACTAGTCTTGACTTTAACCAATGACTGAGCGATGGGCTACTTGAAAGTAGCCCCAAATTGATTCAGTTTGAGTGCGCTGATTAGCTCATCTGTACGTCACTCATTTATATAGTAAATCAGTCATTGGTGAAACCGCGCCTTAAACCCGCCTCTTTGGGGCTACTAGAAAACAGCCCCCAAGGAGCAAATGCATACAGGAAAGAGAAGAAAACACTGAATAAATGCAGGTTTCTTTCTGTAGATGACTTGTATTACATTATAATTGCATATTATTGGGTCTGTATCATGTCTTCAACACATACACACTTGATCTTTTTTATTCCAAAGGATTTTATTTTCTAATTCATACTAAAGGCTACTGTTTAATGTGTGTCTGGCTCAGGGGGCCCGTGCACTAATGCCCTATTGGCCAGCCGCCACTGTTGGACACACTAATAGGTGTTACCATTCTAATTCTATCTCAACATATCGACGTAATGATAATGTTCTGCGCAACTGTTGCATAATAATGTTTGACAATTTTAACGGCGGAGTCAATAAGGGGAACTTCTTCAAGATCCATGAGCTTTAAAAGACCGACAAAAACGTCAATGACGTTTTCATGCTATGCCATTGCCAGTCCATGTGGGCTCACTCAGATTTGTAAAATCATAATGATAGATTACCTTCAACTTGGTACAATCCAGCCATTCTGTGAAGAGGAAATTTTTCTGTCTTGCTGCAAGACTGTTGATAGACGTGTTTTGTTTTGTACTGGACTATGTTAAAGTAATCTGTCAGATCCATAATTGCGTTTAGTTTGAAAGCCCTTCGAATGTCAACGGTACTTTTTTTTGCTAAACCCTAACTGATTTGCATAATTGATGATGAAGGTATCACGTGCCCTATAGCAGCACAGTTAGCCTATGGACACCTGAATGAAGTTAACAACAGTAAAAAGAGACAAATTTATCCAGTGGAGTGTTTTATTTGTCATAAATTGTAAACAAAATGAAAAGCATTAAGGGTAGTTCATGGTTTGTGCAATATGTTCATTCAGTATTTGTATAGAAGTGAGCAAATCTGTTCAAACTCACAAATATTTCCAGGTTTCCAGGTCAGAAATAAACACAATATAAATGTTATGAGGGTTGTTCATGATTTAGAGCATTCTGGAAGAGGGATACACTTTTAGGCAGGCTAAAAATGTGATCTGAAATAATTTGTACCACCCTGTAACTTAAGATAGAAGTGAACTAACCTGTTCAAATTCTCCATTATTTCCAGGTTGATCAGAAATTAACACAAAATAAATGTTATAGGGTGGTTCATGATTTGAGCATTCTGGAGGAGGGATACACCTTTATGGCAGGCTAAAAATATGGTCTGAACACAGAAATGAACACAAAATAAATGTTAAAGGGTACAGTCCTCATCTTCAGTGGGTGTCCATGTGGTCTCACTTCTAAACCTGTTTGTGAACAAAGTGTTAAGTGCAGGTAATGTGTTAATGCATCTGAATGAGAATCACTAATGTTAATGAGATTAGTCATTAAGTGGGCAAAAGGCTTCAGTTTTAATGTGCTGAGTGCAGCACTGTGATTGGATGGGCCATTACAGACATTCAGCTGTTTGCTTATCTGTGTGTTATGAAAGCAGCTTTGAGAGATTTTATATCACACATATCACTTACAAACAAGCTGAGAAAGAAACTTCAGCCTCCACAGTATGTCTCAATCAGTAAAAATATGTTTCATTTCAAAGCCATCAAAGCGAACATTTTTATGATGAGCATTTCTTTACTTCTGTCCATGTGTTTTAAAACCCAGAGTTAGAAAAAAAAAGAGGTGATCCTCAGAAAAAGACACACCTGAAATCAGTGAACAATCAGCTGAAGTTTGTCTGCAGCTCCTCTGTGAAAGCAGCATCACAGTGAGTTTTAACATTAAATTAAATAAGTTTGTAACGTCAGTAATTTATATTCTAATTCTTTCATATTTTTGTGTAATGTGTTGTATTTGCAGAGGTGTTTGGTTACATTTTGGCTTGATCTGCATAATGCTTTAGACAAAAGCTTCTTCCAAAAGGGGATCTTTGCTTTTTTTGTTGTTACAAGTCAACTCTGAAGCCAATATGCAACTGTTAAATCTTTCTAGCCATATTTCTCAGAGGCTGTTTATAATTTTCCATCATTTAAAGGGCCTGGGCCTGGTAAATAAATGTACAAATGTATTTTTGGCACCTTATTGGAAAACTCTGATTCTCAGCTGTGTTGAGTCTCCTGAATGTCTATAATTAGTGCAGCTAAGATGATTACTCACAGATACATTTATAAGTCTCTGGAAGAGTTTGATTGTTTGATTATATTTTCAGCTTTATTTAAGGTGAGGCTCTTTTATAAGATTTATTTTTGGCCTTTTTTTGGCCTTTTAAGACCGAGGAGAGCAGCAGAGTCAGAAGCAGGGATGAAAGAATGGAGGAGAGTCCCAGGCTGGACTTGAACCCAGGGCTTTTGTTCATGGGGTTTAAGAATTCTGATCATTTAATGAAGGGGTGTCAAACTCAATCACAGCAGGGGCCGGATTCTGAATTTAGGTCCAACCCGCGGGCCTACCAGGGTCAACATTTAACCATAAACTGTCAACGTAATTTTCACCACTAATGAAATATGGAAAAAAAAAAAAACTGATGATAGATGATTCAGTTCAATTATACACTGAAGTCTCAAAATCTGAGATAAAACAACGTATTAGTTAAAAAGGTCAAAGCATGAAATTAAAATTCAAAATTAAGTTTTTAAAAGGCAAAAATATGTAATAGAAATTTGAAATCACTAGTTTTATAGGTCAACATGAAATAAAATTCAACATCATGAGTTTGCAAGGTTAAAATATGAGATAAGATTTTAAAAACACACATTTTAAACATCAAAATAAAAAATAGAATTTGAAATCATGAGTTTAACAGGTAAAAATAAGATCTAAAAAACAAAATTTTGAGTTTTAAGGTAAGTATATGAGATAAAAAGTTTGTATCATGAGTTTAAAAGGAAAAAAAGAGATAACAGGCAAAACAATACGTTTTAAAGGTTAAAATATGAGATACAATATTAAATCATGAGGTTAAAAGGTAAAAATATGAGATAAAATTCAAATCACAAGTTTTACATTTTTAACTGTGTTTTTAAAGGGCAAAATACGGAATTAAAAGTCTAGGCCAGGAGTTAAAATGTGGGATAAAATTCAAAATTATGAGTTGAAAAGGTCACTTAAAATTTAAAAATGTTATTCTAAAAGGTCAAAATCTGAAATTAAAAGCCAAAATCATAAGTTTAATTTTGAGATGCAAAATTGAAAATTTGACATGAAAACAATTTTTTTCCCCAACTTCTTGGCTTTTTAACTAATCATTTTTCTCTTTACTTTTCCAAATTTGGATGACTTACCAGGGATATTTCAAACAATCAAAGTAAAAATTACATTTTTAAACTGGAGGAAATCTGCAGACCTCATACCTGTCGGCCAGTTATAATAAAAATATGATATGATCTTACGAGCCAGGTATAATCGTACCACGGGCCAGATTTGGCCCCCGGGCCTTTAGTTTGACACCCCTGATTTAATGTACACGGCACTTTGCAGCACTCTGTAAACCCCAGCTTTAGCACATGGAAGGCAAAGGTTTTAAAGACTGATGCTGCAGATTTACAAGCACTCTAATACAAACTGAATTTATTTTAACTTTTTACTATATTTAGGTCACTAATGGAAACAAAACAGATCTATTGATTACTAGATACTTTGACTTGTGTTTATTTAACTGGATATTATTTGAGGTTTTGTTGTACATTTCTAAAGAGCAGCTTTAGAGGAGCAGAAACTGAGTGATGAGACCCTCAGATCATCCCTAAAGACATGCTGATCACTTTCTCTGATCTCTGGCTCCTCCTCCAGCACTAACAGCTCCTCTTCTTATCAAAAGCTCCTCATTAACCTTCAGTACACACCCTCTATCTAATGTCCTATTGTCCCAGCAGGACTTAAACCCTCATCTGACCACTGTGGGTTCAGCTGTGTTGTTGCTGAGGTAGTGATCACTCTCCTCTACCTGGACTACAGTGACTCTGAGATCCAGCATGAAGACCGCGGTGGAGAAGCTTGGAGCTCAGCTCCCTCTCTGTTCTTCCAGCAGCTCCCAGCGTCTGCTCAGGAAAAGCTCCACTTACCTGGCCAAGATCGCTGTGGTTCTCCAGGACACCCCAGGGAAGATGCTCACCTTTACTCAGGTCAGACAGAGTCCCTGGTAGAAAATGTCTCACTTTATCCACAGCCTGTCATCCTACCACTATAAGAGGCTTAAGTAGATATCACAGCAGACCCCTTAGGATAAAAAAAATCTGAGGGTTTTCTTTGAAGTTGTAGAACTTAAACATAGTTTTGGTTGGAGTTTTCAGGCTACCCTCACTGTTTCAATGAAGTTTAAATAGAGCTTTCATACAGTGACAGTGCTTAATAAAATTCAAACTTTCAGACAGTTTTAACAGAGCTCTTGTTGTTTGAGTGAAGTTTTCATGAAGCTAACAGGGCCTTACAAGATTCAAACTGTAAAGACAAAGTAGAGCTTCATGGAATAAAAGAGCCTAAAACATCTCCAGAACTTTTAACAGGGTATCAAAAGAGTCCTAAATGTTTCAGCGATGCTTATATGGGGCTTCAGTGGAATTAATAAAAGTAAAACTGCACTTTCATAACTGATCAAGTTTGGATCAGGTTCTCCTGGTCTCAACAGCTTTATACAATTTATACAGAGACGGTCTTTAGAATTTAAAGAGTAATACTTCGATGGAACCTTCATGGCTTTAACAGAGCTTTATGAAATTCAAACAAAGCTTTCAGACAGATGGAAAAGAGTTCCCTAAATTACTATGATTTTAACTTTATGAATCTCAAAATGAGCATACTTTGAATTATACAGAGCACTCGTGGGTTTAGTGGAGTTAAAGTAGAGCTTTTATGGTGTAACAGAGCTTTGTAAATCTATACAGGGTGTTTAGGCAGCCTTTTAAGTTTTCATAGTTTGGATGAAGTTTAAATGGAGCTTTATGGACTTAACAGAGCTTTATGATGTTCAAAGAGAGTTTCTAAACAGATTTATGGGAACTCTCATGATGACATATGAAGACTGCTTTCATGTAGTTAGCAGAGCTTAATAGAATTCCATCAAAGCTTTCAGAAAGGTTCAAGGCTGCCCCATAAAGGGGGGTCAAGGGGAGAACTTTCTAGGGCCCAGCCAGATGGAAGTCAGGACTCATGGAAGTCAGGGAAATCATGGTCCACTGTTAAGTTAGGCTGTGATAAACAGATTTTATTTCTAACCTGAAAAAAATCACTCTATATAAGCAAAAAATAAACTCTATTGTTGCTGTAGTACAATATAGCCTCATTAAAATGTAAACCCAACTCCCAACACAAAATTCTCTTTTTTGCTGATGTCAACCAAGGTTGTCAGAGTTAACTAAAACTAACTAAATATTTAAAACTAAAATACAAAAATCAACTTTGTTAACTGAAACTAAGTCAAAGCTAAGCTTTACCAAAAAAAATGAAAAGTAACTAAAACTGTATAGTGCGCTTACAAAACTAACTAAAATAAAATAAAAATGGAGACAAAATATCCTTAGTTTTAGTCTTTGGCACAACCATACTGACTGGCACCGACACCCAAGTCTGGAGAGTGTAAAATTGCCTAATCTGATTGGTTAAGACTTCACATAGTGGTAGTTTTATGTCTGGAGTTGTATTCAAACATGATCATTAAATAAATAAATGATTAGTGAAAAGTAGCCTGTTTAATATGATTTTTAAAATGTATGATGCTCAGGCAGCCCTGACATCTATCCGTAAAAAACTAAAACTAATAAAAATGAAACTAAAATGAAGTATTTTTGCAAAATAAGAACTAAACTAACAACCAGCAGTCAAAACTAAGAATAAATAAATGGAAATCAAACACAGAACGTGAAAATTAAATAAAAATAGAAACTAATGAAAAACTAATGAAAAAATCCCAAACTTATGACCTTGATGTTAACAATATGCATGGGAAAATTGACTAGAATATTTGCAGAGTAAAGTACAAGGTACAAGGAAACTTTAAAAACTAAGATGGAAATAATGAAATAACTGGGGGAAAAGCAAAAATTGGTTCAGAGACACAAACACGGCCAAGAAAGGCAAAAAAAGGACAAAAAAATGGGAGGGAACATGGTGAAAAGAGGCAAAAGCAACCACAAATTGTGAAAAGCGGTTAAAAAGTGACAGATTACTTTAAAGAGGCAAAAATTAGTCAAGAGAGGCTAAAAGGGGCAAAAAATTGATGGGAAAACGGTGAAAAGCGGTGAAAAACTGGCTACAAAGAAGTAAAAGTGGATAAATGTGGATAAACCTTGAAAATATTGGGCAGTGATGAAAAGAGGTCAAAGAGAGGTGGCAAAAAGTTATTCCAACATCAGAACCCAATTACAGCTTTACACTTTTCAGCTCCGTAGTGAAACAACAGTTGGCGAGGAAGCTAGCACCAGTGCTATTGATCCAAGACACATACACTGATACATAAATAAATCACAACTGGGGGGGGCACTCAGGAGCCCGGACACTTCTATTCTGTGGGCGGTCCTGGACAGTATTGACAGAGCCTTTTTATTGTCAATGAAGTTTAAATAGAGCTTTCATGGACTAAACAGCTTTATAATATTTAGTTAGAGCTTTCAGATGGTCTTAACTTGTAGTTTCAGTTAAGTTTCATAGATTCAAACAGTGCAAGTTGTCACAGTTTTATGTTCAATGGAGCTTTCATGTTTACAGAGTTGTATGAAATTCAAACGGAGCTTTAAGGGAGTTTTAACAGAGCTGTCTCTGAGTGAACTGATCCTCAAATTCTAACAGAGATCTGAGTCCAAACAGTGTTTCTAATTAGAGCTTTAGACTGTTACAGGAGAGCTTTAGTAACTTCTAAAGGTTTTCACTTAATTTTGATCATCTTTCATAGAGTTTTCTTTACAGAGCAATGAGAGTGGAGCTTTAACAGTGTGTCAGTTGTTTATTTAAATCAAGAAAGACTGTTGACTTTTAAGAGCTTTAATTGCATTTCCTTTTCTGCTCAGAATTTCAAAAACCCAAACGCTCAATAAAGGTCTTCAGGGTTTCTCATGGTGGGCCTTTAGAGCTTTGAATGATTTCCAGGGAATCTTTGCAAAAAAATAAAGCTAGAAGTATGCAGAGCTTTAATTGTGTTTGACAGAGCTTCAACAGAGTTTCCTAAGAGCATTCAGTTATCAAAGTAGAGAGTTCATTCATGATTCTTTTTTTATACATTGTAAAAAGATTCAGAGAGTTTCCATCATGCTTCCATCCAGTTCTGTCTACATTTATAAAGTTTTGATGCTGTTTTCTAAAATGCAAACGTCCCTTTGTTATTTGCAGTTGATGGACAAGCTGATGCCGTTCATGTGTGAGGACAGAAGATCTGTTGAGAACAACATCAGAGTCTGTCTGTCCACCAACAGCTGTTTTGTAAAGGTGGGTTTGAAAGCCTTAATATTCCCATGAAAAAGAAAGATCATTTTACTTTGTTTAAAAAACCTAAACTGTTTTCCCGTTACTTCCTCAGATCCCAGTGGTCCCAAATTCAGTTGACAGCAAGAGAAACTACTGGAAGCTAGACCCCAGTAAGATCACTGCAAAGATGGTGCGTCGACACTTCAAAGGGATCCTGCAGCTCTTCCCAGAGCTGGCCTCTAAAGTTGAGACTGAGAACGCAGCACCAGGGTCATGCACAGTTCCCGTCTCTCCTGAAGCCTCGGTCTGCAGAGCGGTTCAGATCAGATGTGAGGTAAAGTTCAACGGTCCATTCTCCATTGAAAACCTCCTGAAGAGAGACAGTCCCTCCGCTCAGAACTCCACAGCTCCTCCTCGGTGCAACGTGCCGGTCAAAGCTGAGCAGCAGGCTGGGATAAAGAGGAGCTTCGGCTGGGACTCTCAGCAGCTTTTCCTCTTGCAGGCTGGAAGGTCCCCTGTCTGCTCAGCAGGGGGCAGCACACACCATGGACTCACTGCTGCAGCAGTTAAGGCCATGAGGAGGCCTCCTGTCTACTCAGAGCCCTTATTCCCTGTCTACACCAGAGCTGCTCCTCATTACAGAAGCCCACACGGCAGTTACATCAGCTTCTCAGTACCCACATTTACCCATGATGCTCGGCGTTTTTGTCTGTAAATGTTTTTTTATTTACTAAGTGCACTTTTAAATGTTGAATGTTTTTAGTGGTCTGTGCACAGAGACTTTCTTGTGTGTCTGCTACTCTTCCTTGCTTTATTTATGGCTTTAATGTTCTTATTCTTGACTTTTTGGTTGACAAAGTGAGATGAAAAGTTTTTTTTTTCCTGCAGCAGCAGATGAAGTTTTTGAGAATGCTTTTAAAGTGTTTGAGGTCTGTTGTTGACCAGTAGAGGGTGGCATAGCAAAGCTAAAATGCAATTATTTTTTACACACTGCCCTGACTCAAACCCATTAAAGATCTTTTTCCTCATAACTCTGAATCATCCATCCATGTTTACTATAACGGTTGGCATCTCTGTTAATCACTAATAGTTATTGTCATGCCTTTTTGGCTGTACCTCTTTATCATTCCCTGAAGTCTAGGTCATGACATGTCCAAGGTGAAAGCGGGCAAGTTTCAACTCCTAATGGTGCACACCTTCATGCTTCATAATCTACAAAGCATTTAATTAATCATGCGACTGATAGCTGCTGTTATATTCAAACTTAACTTTGGACCGTGCCCTCTGCTGAGGCTGCACTCTCCCTATTTAGACGCTGATATAATACTGAGTTGACTGACCACAGTGACAAGGTTAAGTTGAGCAAATATGTTGTAGATGGAGTCTATTTGCTTCACAACCGTCTGAACGATAACCCACTTACTCTGACATCATTGCAAGTTAACAGCAGGTTGAATGTGCATTGGAGGAGTTTTATCAGCTCAGTTTTTTCTAAAGCAAATCAAAGTAGAGGCCAATTGTCCACAAACTAATCTGAATCTGTTTTACACTGCAGTGGAATCAGCTTTTATTTGAACAGCAACTCTCCTGTAACCAGAACATAGAAGGTCTTCAGATGCACAGATGTACAAGAATCTAGTATCTCAAAACACCAGAAAACAACATGAGAGCATATGAAAAAAAGGATCATCAATACACATAAGATAAGCTATATGGACAAAAGTCAACAACTGCTAAAGCTGAGGACACGGAAGGGGGGGTACTGATTACCTGAGAGGGACCTGGATGCAGCCAAGGACCTCCACGCCATTGCAAAAGTCGGACGAGCGCTGCCATATTTCATCTTCTAATACCGGAAGTCACTTGAACTGAACATCTCTGTTGTTTTCTTCTTGAATCACTGGCATATTAAAATAGGCAAGTTCGTCACATATAAGGAAATATAAGTAGATGAAAAATATGTGGCTTTTCAGAATAACAAGCACAGAGATTATATAAGATTAATTTTAATAAATTGATGTATGATTCAAATTCAAGTACCACTTTGCACAGACATAATATGTGATGGGAGATTGGCTGGCTGGAAGTCGATGTCGCTGCCATGTTGCCAGAGGCAAGTAGTAGACAAGGAATGTTCACATTTTTGGAATAAAAAGCACAAACGATAGGATATATACATATATATATATATAGAAGTATATTAATTCAGATAAAAAAATATCTAATCTATGAAACTGTATTTTACATATAATATTGTATTTTAAATCATGGAGTACATCTTTTCATTTAACTGAGAAAATGCAAGAAAGCGGATTCTGCTTTTATGTTTCACTATCAATTATTTTAATATGGATAATTTATTATAAATGATTCATTAATGATTCATAATTCACTTGCCTCTGGTCGCATGGCGACAATGTCCGGCCAGCCAGCCAGCCAATCTCCCATCGTATATTATGTCTGGGCTCAGTGATATATGAGTTTGGATCATAAATGGATTCATTAAAATAAATGTAACGTTATCGCTGTGCTTGTTAATCCAAAAACTCGAGTATTTTTCATCTATTTGTATTTCCTTACTATGCAGACATATCTGTCTGAAATATCTGCAGATATGACATATCCGTCATATCTGCATCAGCCTCTTGTTGTCGCTTGCTTACGTCACGGCTCAGCCGTGCCTGAAAGTACAGCCTCTGGACGCTGATTGGTCCTGTCACTTTCTGCCCAAACGGTTCAGATGGGAACGTTGCAAGATGGATTTGCCAGTGAGAAACACAGAAACGGGTGTATACATCTGCTTTGCAAGGTTAGGCCTGCCTAGAGTGCCCTGTGTAATTTTCTTTCTGGGGCCCCAAATTCCTAGCTATGCCCCTGGACCCACTACAAAAATATTTGCCAGATTTGAACTATGATTCTCAGTTGGGCATAGTCTGCACCAGTCTGCTCTAGTTGGGAACAGTCGGCGTGGCTAGTTGCCACAAAAATCTGTTTTTGTTGTGGGGAGTAAAGACGAGAATCTGCAAGCATGAGGGGAACAGACCTGAACCAGCCTTAGTCACAGTCAATCAAACATGTTTGAATATTTTGAGCCAGTTCTGGATTTAACAGGCATTGTGAATGGATTATCGACCAAACTGCAACCATGTGTTGCCAACAGCCAATGAAATGGAGAGAGTGGGACACAGGAAAAAGGATCATTAGATGACAGGAAGTTGCGTGAATATCAAAACAGTTTATTTTGATATTCCTGCTGTTGCCCTCACAAGAGTTTGAGGGGTTAAGTTGGCTTAAGTTGGTTTGACTAATCATGTGGTCCGTCCGTGACGGGGTTGAGGTCAGGGCTTTGTGTGGGGCAGTCAAGTTCATCCACACTAAACTCATTTATAGTCAATGATTTCTACAGTGGGGCACAGTCATGTTGAAATAGAACAGGGCCTTCCCCACATTGTTGCCACACAGTTGGAAGCATAGCATTGTCCAAAATTTCTCGGTACTTGGCACAATGGAGTCAGGCAGATAACATTCTCCCGGCATCCGCCAAACCCAGACTCTTCCATCTGACTGCCGAACAGAGATGCGTGATTGGTCACTTCACTGAACACGTTTCCACTGCTCTACATTCCAGCTTTGGTGTGTTTTTACACCAGTGGTTCTCAACTGGTCTTGCCTCAGGGCCAACAAACCTCTTTGACGACAAATTGCAAAGCAACACGTTTATTTAATAAAAAATATTTCAGATTAGATCGTGAATGAGACCAAATATTTGACTGAAAAAAGAGACAACAGAATTGTTACAATTTACACCCTTTTTTCATGATAATGTGGTCATTATTGCCAACTTTTCAGAGGTCTTGAGAAAATACCTTATTATCATGGGAAAAGCAGCCTAGCATCTCCAGCAAAGGAGATAAATGAGTTTAAATATAGAGGAAACATTTCAATATACTCATTATCACAGTAAAACAGAATCAAATAAATACAGGGGTGCATGTCCATGTTGGACTTTTGGACACAGTCATTACCCATCGAAAACACTTTCACCACCCACTTTCTGTTTCAGGTTCTGTTTTCAGCAGTCATCAACCTCACTCTATGATTTTACAGTCTTTGCTTCATGGCTGAGTTGCTGTTGTTCCTAAATGCTTCCACTTTCTAGTAATATCACATACAGCTGACTGTGGAATATACAACAGGGATGAAATTTCTTGAACCGTTTTATTGCAAAGGTGGCATCCATCACAGTACCACGCTTGAAGTTGCTGAGCTCTTCAGAGTGACCCATTTAGGATCATACATACAATGTGGCCCATATATGTTAGTGTGTTCTCCGATTTGTATGTTTATATCTCACAGCTCTTTGGAAAGTTGTCATCATGTGCATGTTGTTTGAGTTCTGCATCCTTTAGAGTGTGTTTTTTTTCCCTTCAAGAGCTCAGAAACTGTACTTTTAGACTAGAGCGTCGGCTACAGTCTTCTGATTTGAATCACATGAGGTGAAACTGCGAGAAACTAGATACTCTGTCTTCAGTTCAGCTGAAATTCATATGAATGAACAATAACCCCAAATATCACCATGTTTAAAGGATGATGCAGCTCAATTGAACATGAATCACCAGCTGATTGGCTTGAAAGCCACTCTGAAATAAGGGCGATCAAATTCTTGGAAAGGCCTGTTTCTCTTTCCTGTCTTGAACAACTTCGAAAAGCACACTTTAAATTGAGCCGTCTGAGGCCAATATAATTGTAATCCATTTTATACTGCTTTCTAATCAGTCTACATCGAGGTCAGGAATTTCTGGCAGATAACATCAGAACATGTGAGTCTGGCAGTCGAAGACAAACTGAAGGAGGTTTGTCATGAGACGAGAGGTCGACAGCTGGACTAAGGAAAAAGAGGAGTTGGGTGAGCTCAGCTCTTGGCATTGTGTGCCCACGACATACTTCCAGCCAGTGGGATTACTGGCGGACGACCTAGATTACAACACTCCTGCCCTCCGTGTTTTTTTCCCTCCCTCCTTCCCTGTGCTGACTAGCCAACAGAGATTACAGTCAGAGGGCAGAGCCTGGCAGCCAGACAGAGCAGCTGAGCATGTGACTGACTGAGTGACACACTCACAGACAAAAACTCCTCTTTTTTCCTCTGTCTTTGCCCGTTCTAATGTCCTCCTAATGTCCTCCTATTTGTTCCATGTGCTTTTGTGTGATTAGAACATTTCCATTTGTCCCTCTTCTTTTTGGGTATTACATTCCATCATGGGATGAAAAGGGACTTTTAGCAGCAGACAGACACAGCTTTGTCTTGGATGCTTGCAAGCCCCAGATGTTACTGTGACAGTTTCAAAGAAGTGGAGACGATACCAAGAGAACAAGCCGACAAAATCACAGCGCTCTGACTCTGTGCACTGTACAGGATTAGAGTCAGTTGTTTTTGTTTACTGATTGTGTAAACTGGTTCAGGCATTAATCCGTCAGAGTGCTGTATTGCACAGAGGATCCTCACTGTACTCTGCACATGCCCGTATCGGTCAGGATTTCCTAAACATCCTCCTGTCTATGAATATCTCTGCATGTGTGTAAGTCTTTATGTAGCTCTATTTATAAATGGCTCCTGACACAAATCCTTAACCAAAAATATAATCAATCTTCTAGAGCTCTCACTTTGATAAAATAAAACCATTATAAAATGTAAGTTCACCGATCACCTCTCTGAATGAACTAGACTGCAGCTTGTTTACATGCAGGCCAGGAGACACCACAGGAGCCTGCTCCACTGAGAACAAATGACTAAAATTAGCTCCCAAACTTCCACTTCCTTCCTGTTCACAGCTGATTCTTAGGAGAAATAAAAATATCCCGCTGGTCTGTTAGTTAAAACTGAGGGTTATCTTCACATTTACACGCAGCCTAAAAAACTTTGGTAAGGGTTTGAGCTGTCACTGGAGAAAGCATCGTGGCAAAAACCAAAGAAATCAGTTTAGACTGGAGAAAATATTGTTGATGCTCACAAAGAAGGAGAAGGCACATAACCCAAAGAACACCACCCCCCACAGTGAGGAACAGTGGTGGCAGCATCATGCTGTGGGGATGCTTCTTGGCAGCCAGAGGGCTTGTTATGGTAGCGGGTAACATGAATGAAAACCCTGGAGGACAATCCGATTCAGACTGCAAATTTTTGCCTACTTTTACCTATAGCCATTTTTTTGCCTGTTTTCCTACTTTTGTCTATTTCTGCTGCTTTTTACCCCTTTTTGCCACTTTTCACCTTTTTGTGCCGCTTTTTGTCAAATTTTTCCACTTATTTAAAAACAATGGCATTTTTTTTCCTGCTTTTGTCCCTTTATCACCCATTTTTGTCACTTTTTAACCCTTTACTGCAACCTTTTTTTAACTATTTGCCTACTTTGAGCTATTTTGCCACTTTCTGTAAAAAATTTGCCAGTGTTGCCTGCTTTTTGCAACTTCCTACCCATTTCTCCTCTTTTTTGTCATTTTTGTTTGCCACTTTGAGCCCCCTTGCTCTTTTATGCCACTTTTTGCAACCTTTAACGCATTTTTACATTGTTTTATGCCACATTTTTGTGCAATTTTTGCCCCTTTTCTGCTGGATTTAACCCCTTCATGCAACTTTTTACTATATTAACCCACTCCTGCCACTTTTCACTCATTTTTGTCTTTCAATAATTATCAATTATTCACTGTATTTCCAAAAAAGTTGTCTCAGTTTCTTCTATTTGATTTTCTTACCTTCTGACACATCATGGCCAAACCATAAAGTCTGACATTAGTGTTTTTGATCAGCATAGTTAACATCACTAATAAAAAGGTAGGTTTTATTTTGATAAATGGGGTTCACATTTTGAAAAAGGCAATATTGTACTACAGCATAAATACGTGAAATTCATGTTTCGTTGCTTCGATAATACTGGTTGGTATTCAAGTTTAAAGTAAAATCTGGTTATCACAGCTTAACTTTACAATGACCATGATATTGCTGACCTCCACAGCCCCCAGTTCGACTGAAAGCTGTCCCCTTTATCCCCTCTCATGAGCGGCCTTGACAACAGTGACATACAGTAAGTTCAACGCTTTTTATTCTTCAACTGTATTTACTAGATACGCAAGTCTCAATTTTACAATTAGCATAAAAATCAAAGATCAGAATTGACACTAAGTGAAACCATGTTGTTGACATTCATTTAAGCTGATTAAAAACACATTTATGTATATTAAAACCATTATTGATTCATCAACATTCATTCACTGTACTGATGCTGCATCTCAGCAGCTCTTTTAGTTATACCTCACCTAAAGATGACCAAAAATGATAAATACAGTCAAAATCATGAAATCTTAGAGCAGTTTTAGGCAAAATAATGTAAAAAACAGTCCTGTGCAGTGTCGTCACTGTTACTGGTGATAATTGTCAACACCAGTGATGCAATCTTAAAGCCTAGGATGAAATCAGGAGATAATTTTTTACAATTTCTAAAAAAGTTTAAGGGTCAGTGCATTTATCCTGGGCATTTCTACAGGGATCATCAAGAAAGAACTACAGGAAGTCAAGCGATATCCTCAGCATAGTTTTAATTTCAAAATAAATGACCTTTTTTTATACGGTACCACCAGTGACATGACTGAGGGGCAATTACATTTAAGGTTTCATTTGTAATATTTCTTTGGCATTCTATTATTTCATTTCCTTTACATTGTATATCTGATGTTTGTGTGTCTTTTTTTGTTTGTTTGTTTGTTTTAATGTCAGAAAAAAATATTTTGGCCTCCAGATATGACCCTCACCCTCCATACATGACCATGGAGACAGGCACTTTTATGGTGTCTATAGAACTGGTTAAAATAAAATTATCAGAGAATTTATCACTCAAGTAAGTATTATTGTTCAAATATCATCCAGTTTTATACTTGAAAATGTGTTTTATAAAGTTTTTTTGTTTTTTTTTCAGGTGAAGTGTTGGTTTCAGGTGCAAAGGCTCGGGAAAGAAAAATGCCTATTCCTGTAGAAGGAACCATGTAGCTGTGTATTTAGCTAATAGAAGAGTCTGATTAGAGTTTATCTGAGTGCAAACATTCACCTTCCTGTCCTTCACTGTTGTCACATCTCTGTTCTGTCGACATTTCTTGAGCCCAGACATTTCAGTCTGAAAAAGAACATCTCTGAACTCTCGCCATGTCTCCCTGAGGCGTCCAGAAAGGTGTGTCTGCTAAGAGGATAAGCAGGTGGCACGTTGACGTCCGACCAAAACAAACAACAACCGGGCGGTCACGTCGCGCTCGTCTTCCTCGTCCCGGTCCCGCCCACGCTGCTGACGTCACACCGAACCTTCCCTATCATTATCGCAACCAGTTTTGTCAGGCGGGGCGGTGATGCTTCAGGTGCTTTGTGAGGACACAACGTCACATGTTGAGTAGTTTCTTTTTTCATAAACAAATTTGAATATGTTGAACAGTTGTGGAAAGAACCAGAAGTAAAGCAGAGAGGACAAAGGCTGTAGCAGATACCAACGATATAAATAAAGTTCCCCTGATTTTAACGCAGTGAAAACTCGCGAATGTGAGTCCAGTGGAGTAATACTCACTCAAGACTTCTCCAGAGGAGCTATTTCCGTATCCTGCCAGTCTCTGACCTCATTATGATTAAGAGGGATTTTCACTAGACTGCTAAGCAAACATTTCTCTGACAGATGGGCTATAATAACTTCTGTATGAGCATTTTACACCACAACACTACAACAATTATTGACTACCTTAATTACTCGTTTTAAGTTAGATAAATGTAATTTGGATGCAAAATTAGGCCAAAATGTAGAGCCACTAAAGCGTGATATTACGGCTTTGGTGTAAAAGTTAATAGGTGAATCCTTTATAATTATAAATTATCACATCCTCAAGGGGTTAAAAAAATATAAAAAAAAAACTAAAAAGATATTTTCAGCCCAGGTGGACTCAGAGGGGGGCAGGAGGGCTGTTGCCCCTCCTAATAACCTCATTTATAGGGGGGGTAGAATACTGTAAAATGCCCCACCGTGCTACATAAATCATAATGGAATTTTTCTGGTGGATAAGAGTAATTAAGTTCCAACTATGGTGACTTCCACGTGGACAAAACAGGATTAGCCCTTCCTGATTGGTGTTGTACACGACAAGAAGCAACTTGGCCTGTTAAGATGTTTTTGATTGAAATAGTAAATAATAATAGTAAATGACCTCCTAATGCTGCAAATTCAACAAATGACCATTTTCAGTTCTTAAAAACCTATAAAATATTTTGAAACTTTGTTGTGCATAATAATTTGGAACAGTTCATTTTGATGTTTTTATTTCTGAAAAATAAAAAACATGTTACCATTAGGAGGTTTGTTCAATAAAATTTGAATTATGCTCTAACGTTTGATGACTTTAAAAGTGTACCGACTGTCATTTGCACTGACTATTTAGGAAAATCAAAGAAAAAATATCATTTGCATAATAATTTGGAATGCGGTGTAATGGCTGCCTCCACTGGCGCGTTGTTGTTGTTGATGTTGTTGTGTGACTGGTTGTATACAATGGCTGCTAGTGGAGTGATTAGCTCAGACTTAGCCACAGCAGCAGTTTTGTCAGAACTTGTCAACATTTCTTCTTTAAAACAAGGGCAGAGAGCAACACTGAAAGCTTTTCATGACAGAGAAGATGTTTTCGCTCTTCTCCAGGTCTTCTTCAGCATGGGTTTACAATTGTTCACTGGTGTATCTAGGGCCTGCTGCCTTAGATACACCAGTGCCCATAGGGCTCTATGCATGGTAGGGTGTGATATATTTCTGGTGAAAAATTAGGCAGCCTGACATCTTCCACCCAACAATACTTGCTATGCCAAAATGGAACCTACTGCCATCGTAAACTGCACTATACTGTTTATTTGCCAGGGTCTTTTTTTTTTTATTGTTGTTTGTGTTTGCTCTTTATCATAATGCCATCCAAACATGCTAAAACAACGTTTCAAAGACAAGTTTAAAGCACTTCTGGACATTATTGCTGTGTGTCACAATGTACATCTTTAAGTCTGTTCTCAGTTAACTCCTGAAAACAGTGGGTAAACCGCAACAAATCTGCCATCATACACAGTTCTCTTCTGCGTCCACTCTTCGTGTGAGTCTGTGAGCGGCCTAATGTCAAATGCTGAAGTGACACATGCATTGAGCCTATTTTTGAAAAGTCCTTCCCTTCCCAAACGCTTTCTATGGGAGCTTTCCCACATGAATGTAAAATATATTCATGCAATAGATATGAGATGATCTGGCGTGTCAGGTTTGCTGTGTCCTGCTGACAGGGCTTTATGTTTTAAACTTTTAGGATGCTGCATATGTAAGTAATCAACGCCCTGGACCTGGCGGGAAAGGAAAAAAATGTTATGAACAATAGATTCATGCCTTATTATTTAACCTTAGGATGCTAGATTTCCTCACAAGGTTCACAGAGACAGAGGTGTAGCTAGGGATTTAGGGCCCCTTGAAAGAATATTACTCAGGGCTCCCCTTAGCCGGCTAGTGAAGCAACAAATGTTGCATCATTTATACAAATATGTATCCATTTTGATGTATTTTTTAACCATAATTTCCCAATTTATGAGCAATTTTTTTACTATGGCTAAATTAAATTTATGTGCACTATTTTTTTTTTAAGAGAGGGGCCCCCAGAATTGTATTTTACTCTATTTGATGCAAATTTCAGTCTGTTGACCAATTCATTTAGTCACTTTGATACAATAATGACTCTAATTATTAAGAAAAATTAAATTAAAACACAATTTTCATCATAGGCACATGGAAGCCCATTTCTGCCACTTAAGAAAGAAAAATGTGGAAGTAAGGAAATAAAAAAGAAATCCAAAGTCATAATTATGAGATAAAAATGTAAAATTATTAGATAAAAAAAAAAATCATAATTAAAAGATACAAAGTCAAAATTATGAGACAAAAAGACATTTGGTCAAAACTTTTTGTCATAATTTTGAATTTTAAATTCATATTCTTGACTTTGTATCTCATCATTACCTTTTCCTCTAATTCTGACTTTTTATATTATAATTCTGACTTTGTATCTCATCATTATGATTTTTTTAATCTAATAATTCTGACTTTATATCTTATAATTCTGGCTTTTTATCTCACCTCTTTTTATCCCATAATCATGACTTTACATCCCATAATCATGACTTTTTATCCCATTATTATGACTTTTTATCCCATAATCATGACTTTTATCTCATAATTCTGACTTTTTATCTCATAATCATGACTTTTATCTCAGAATTCTGACTTTTTGTCTCATAATTCTGACTTTTTATCCCATAATCATGACTTTTATCTCATAATTCTGACTTTTTATCTCATAATCATGACTTTTATCTCATAATTCTGACTTTTTATCTCATAATTCTGACTTTTAATCCCATAATCATGACTTTTATCTTATAATTCTGACTTTTTATCTCATAATGCTGACTTTTTATCCCATAATCATGACTTTTTATCTCATAACTCTGGCTTTTTATTTTTTTTATCTTATTACAGAATTGTTTTTTTTTTTTTTTTCAAGAATTGCTGTACCTTCACATTTTTTCTTTTTCTATTTGACCTAAATGGGCTTCCATACAGGCATCTCAAGGGCCCCTTCCTACCGTGGGCCTGGGGAATCATTACCCTTTTCCCCCCCCTGTGCTACGCCCATGCACAGAGATGACTGTTTACCGTAGCTTCCCATTTAGCTGGGTTATTTAGTGCGGGCCAGGAAACCTCAGCACACTGGCATTGTAAGACTGTCTGTTTGCGTCTGCAAAACAGTTAAAGAAGGTATCCAGATAGTACTTTACTTTCTAAAGAGAAGTGACCAAAAGCTGCTGATTCGTCTTCGAAATAGAGAAAAAAACAGCCTATTTGAAGGGACACATCAACAGAACACCCTAATGGCAAACACAATGTTCTATGTTTCTCTCTTTACAGCTCCTTTTTATCACATTTATAGTGACCTTTCATTTACAACTGTGATAATGTGGTGTTATATTACCCGCTTTTGAAGATTAAGCTGTTTGTTTTCCCCCCAATATAAGGTTAATAAAAAATAATTAACAGCAGGCTATGTGGGTCACCAGCTAATTATTCATTAACTATCAAGAAACAACTCAGACGGTGACATAGACAGTACAATATCACTGTGCTCCAGTTTTCTGGCCAACTTTCCTAAAACAGTCTGTCAATCATTGAAACGCGGTGCAGTTCTCATTCCTACAAGCTGTACAGCACAGTTTAGTTTGCTCTGAGTTAATCAGCTTTAAGTTTTCCTTGGCTGTGAATGAATCTGTAACTTTGAGGACAAGCTGCCAGTCAAAACATCCTTCACACGCAGCCAGGCAGCAGTCTACAACGTCCCGCATGCCCTCTGCTCTCAGATAGCACCTTTTAAAGAAATAGTCCAACATTTTGGGTTACATCTTGATTCAATTCAGAACTCTATATGAGGAAATTAGATATAACCTCTTAGATATTTAACATATTTACGTAGGAAATTAAAAAAACTAAAGGTATATATAACTACTGTAATGTGATCCATTGACTGTAGGATCCTTGGGTTTGGCGTTTTGGTGCTATCATGTTGATTTCCTGTAACCAGAAGTGACGATTTATGGAAGAAAGGGTGGTGTGGGAAGTTGAGTAAGGGTCAGCTAACATCATCATGGAATGACATTGTATTCAAATACATGAACTTTAATATGGAGTTTCCCCCTTTTGCAACTATAGCAACCTCCACTCTTCTTGAAAGGCTTTCCTCAAGATTTTGGAGTGTTTCTGTGGGAATTTGTGCCCATTAATTCTGTAGAGCATTTATGTGGTCAGGCACTGATGTTGGACCAGAAGGTCTGGCTCGCAATCTCCGTCCCAGATCATCCCAAAGGTGCTCGACGGGGTTGAGGTCAGAGCTCTGTGTGGACCAGTCAAGTTCTTCCACTCTGAACTCATCAAACCATGTCTTTATAGTCCCTGCTTTGTGCACTTGGACACAGTCATGTTGAAATAGAAAAGGGCCTTCCCCAAATTGTTGCCACAAAGTTGGAAGCAAAGCATTGTCCAAAAATGTCTTGGTATGTTGAATTATTAAGATTACCCTTCACTGGAGATAAGGGGCCTAGCCCAGTCCTTGAAAAACAGCCTCATACCATTTTTCCTCGGCCATCAAACTTCACAATGCAGTCAGGCAGGTAACGTTTTCCCTGCATCTGCAAAACCAGTCTCACCCAGTCCTTTGTCAGCCTGTTTTACACCATCTTCAGCTATGGAATTAGCAAAGCGTTTGAGACTTACACACCATGCTGCATTGCTGTAGTTCCTAAACAGTTTCCCTTTATATTAATATCACACACACTTGAATGAAATTTAAGGAACTAAGAAAGTGGGGAAAAGCTTGTTGGCTGTGTGCCTCAGTGGAAAGGTAATCTATTCTCAAGCTGCACAAGTATTGACATCATGGTCCTTATGTTTCAGACTTTTTGATGAAGATCAGAAGTTTCCACTGGTTGTTTGGTAGCGTCACAATGATGACAAAACTAGATCAGTGGGCACACACTCATCCCCACCTCTGTAATACCAACAGCTGTGTCCACTGTTTATATACCAGCTCTATTGTTCCACTGCACATCAACTATGTTCCTGTGTGGAGGGTGAGTCAAAACTGTCTCACATGTGACACAGAGGAGGCAGCTATAGGTCAGGATGTTTACATGCAGTCAGAACAAATAATAATAGTGTTAGTCAAACTAAAACTGGACATTTAAAACGCATGTAAACACGCTTTTGTTGCACCTGTTGATCTGGATGCCAATGCCGAGCGGAATTCACATTGTCATCTGCCTTCAAATGTCACCATAAGCTAGAGGGATAGTGAGCATTGTATTTGTGCCAAAAGTAAAGTGTAGAGCAGCGGTGGGCAACTGGTGGTCCAGACACCCTCCTCCTGACTCAAAGCAGCCTGAAAGTCAATTTCAAATATTAAGAAATCATACACATGAAGAAAATCATGAGAAATAGAATTTCAAAATTAGAGAATATAATTTTTTTAATTGTAATTGCTGTAAAAATCGTCTCTATGCTTTGTTAAATGCATTTATTAAAAAACAGATACACAAGTATGATATACAAGAATAACCAGTAAGTATTATATTAATTTAATTAAAAAAATCAATTTTAATTCTCTTAAGTTCTGTTTATTTGATTATATCAGGCATTATTTGCAGTTTCATGATGAAAGCTTCAAATTTGTTCCATTTGTTAAAGGAATATTTTGAAGTTATTTTTTAGTTAGGTCAAATGAGGTACTTGGAGATAATTATGCCAGTGATTTCAGAGACCATTGCCCCTTCAAACAGGAAACACTTGGAGTATTTAGGCTATACAGCGTAGCAGACAGGTTTTTGAAGTGTTTTATTTTTCACCCAGAAAGCTACGCACCATTTTGCAATGCGAGCTTCGGCTACCGGCTACATGCTCTTCCACCTCAGCGTATCTTAACAGCTGCTTGAGTCTGCAGGCTTTGTCAGAGGACAAAACAAGTAACTAAGCTAAAATGACATTAAAATGAGCAATTTTGACTCTTTAGCGGAGCCTGGTCAGCAGGAGAGATCCTGACTTACCTGGTGATATAGGTGTGGAAACTGTGAGTCCATGCCCATGAGAGCTACTGCTGTCATGAGTGGGAGTTATAAACTCTTCTTCAGGAGATCAAGGATAGCCACTCACAGATGCCTGCAGGCTGCATCACACCCCATCCAGAGTTCCCTGTCTTACTGGATGCCGGTGTTTTACCAACTTTCTTCAACTTTCTGAGGATAAATTGGAGAAACTGAGGCCAACCAGAAGGGCTGAATGGAAACTTGTCATCTAAGTAAGTTTAAGGCTGTGGCTTTTATTCTTCCAACGGCTGACGATTAGACAAGCTACAGTCAGTATATGTTTACTTTATAAAAACATTGTGTCAACTGTGGAAAACTGAGCTGATATAAATAGGTTTAGATTAGTTAGTTGTTATTGTCTTTGTCAAAGCCGCAGAACCAAACAGCTGTTCAGCTACGTTGAGGTGGACGAGCACGTAGCCAGTAGCCGAAGCTTGCTTTGCAAAATAGTGCCAAACACAGAGGCTTTCTGGGTGAAAAATAAAATGCTTCAAAAATGTTCACTTTTAAATTTATCCAGAATTGGTTTTTTTTTGCCCATTTTACTGTATACGCTAAATTATGCAGAGAATCTGTTCCCATCTGCTACACTAGCCTAGCTAGCCTAGCAAACACATCCTGTTTGAGGGGTAACACTCACTGAAATCACTGGAGGATAATCGCATGACTATCGCCGAGCACTATATACAGCCCAACTTCAACAATACCTTAATATCCCTTTGAATTACAAGTGAATTGTTAAATTAAGATTTTTCCACAGTTTGTCACAATGACTGTTAGTATTTAAAGTTTCCCATTCCTGGTGTAACCTTGCAAAGCAGATGGATATGCCCATTTCCATGTTTCTTACTGGCGAATCCATCTTGCAAAGCTCCCATCTGAACTGTTTGGGCCTGGTTAGAAAGTGACAGGACCAATCAGCGACAAGGGGCAGTACTTTAGGGCGCAGCAGAGTTGTGACATAAGCAAGCAGCAACAAGAGACCAATGCAATTATGGCGGAAGAGATTAGCATGGATGCTGCTAAAGCGCCAGTTTTATCAGAATTTGACAACATTTCTTCGTTAAAAGAAGAACAAAGAACAGCAGTGAGTTGTTTTCTTTTCAAAAATGACTAAAGTCATATACTGACATGTCTACAATCGCCATGGTTTGTGTTATGCATCTCTTTATGGGGTTTAGTCCTCGGTAGGGGCTCAGCTCGACAGCGGCTACATCATGTGTTTTGTTGCTCTGATTGGCCTGTAAAGATGTGACAGAACGTTCATCCAATCACCCTCCAAGTTTTTTTTCCAAAGGCTCTGCCCTTTCCAAAACGCTGTCTGTGAGTGGTTTACCAGATGGATGTGTGAAACACTTTTACACACACTTTTTATTAAATGGTATATCATAAATTCATCAATTTTTATCCTCATGTGTAAACAGGAGAAGGGTTTTGCTGTGTTGTTAGGGGCCCCAAATGGGGCAACCACCTCCACTGGTGCCTTTTTGAGTCCATCAGTGTACCGTAGCAGAGGCAGATATGCTCCCGTCAAAAAATCTGTTCTCCAACTGCGCATGCATACTGGGATGAGGTCCGTGGTCTGGTTAAATAGCCTATTACCATAGCCTGACCTGCATGTAAAGCTACTGTCTGTTTTCTATCTTTATGTCACAGGATCAGAGCTGACCCAGAGTCCAGGAATAAGCTTTTTATTTGACTTCTATACTTCCATTATTCCAGTCAACTTAATGGGAAATTAACCATGCTGTGGTTTAGTGTCCACTCCTTTCCCTTCTGAGTCTCTGTAGTTAAGTTTAGATCCAACACACCCACCAGCTAACGCCCTGTCATCCTGACCTCACATATTTTCCTCAGGAATCAAAACAGAGGCTCGTTAGGTGCAGTTTCCACTTTAGTTACCGGTCCAACTTTATCTGCGTAGGCTGACCTGCTTCTGCAGGAATGTGCTGCTCCTGCCAGGGATGAATACAGAAAAATCACTTTCACGATTTGGGATTTCCACATGCATGAAAAGACAACACACTGGGATGTAAAGAGTGCTTTACATCACATTCCCAATTATAAAACAACATCATTTTTATGTCAAACTTCACGTAAATGTGATTCTTCTTGATTATCATACATTGTATGCATTGCAATGCACTACTAACTTTAATCCTGCAAAGCTACACCAGAACAGCACAAAATTCCACACAAGGCTGATGAAAATCACACTGATAGTGCTACTACAGCTTTGTGTGAGTGTATAAACAGCTCCTACTGTGTCTTGCATGTTGACTGGGGCTTAAATTGGTGTTGGCGATAAAGCCATTAGCTGTAGGATGATGGATGAACTCAGTGAACAGGGACTGGGAGGATTATGTGAGCTCAAGTCAACTCAGTGTTTGTTTATTTTCTGCTGCTTTGTTTATGCTGGTAATTCAGACACCATTTCTCTCAATGGCTACCTCCTCATTTTACTCAGATGATTTAACCACATTGTTTTTGTGGTTAAAAGAATCAACTCACAAATTGTGCTTAATGATATTTACTCAGTCTTTCTAATAGAAACATCTCATTTTGTATTTTTAGAGTGGCAGAATTGTTCCAGCCTTTCAGATGTGGTCTAGACTTGTTTGTCTGACTGTCTTAAGAACATGTCAGCTGCTTTCATTTAAACAAGAACTTTGAAAAAAGAATAAATCTCTATTCCTTTTAAAATCTGCAGCGACACTGTGTCAGACAGGAGTAGAAACTGAGACAACAAAAAGCAGTGTTCCTAGGTGTCCGGTTAGTTTAACCTTTGCCCCCTGGAGCTCACAGACCAAACAAACAATGTTATTAAAGCTTCACTGTTTAATGATGACTCCTCTACAACAGCAACATTTACCCAGCGTGGTTAGTCACTCAGTAACATCTTTATCAACATCAAGGGAAAAGAGGACAGTGTTATCAAAGCAGTTATTGCACCTCACTGAGGTAATCAATCTTGAATATAGGTCATGATTTACATCAGAACGACTAGAGTAGTTGCTAAGATACAAACCTAAAACCAAAGAAAGATTCAAAGTCTCATGGTCTGTGATAAGGTACACTTGTATCACACTGTATAAATCCATAAAAGGGCCAAACAAAAGCTGTTATCTTTGAAATGAGCAAGGTAGGTTGTGTTCATTAAGAAACACATGATTACATAGCCCCGCCCACTTGCCCATTAGCTGTACCCTGGAGCACAGCTAGTCTCCCTGGTGTCCAGGCTAAAAAGAAACATATTTACAGGCATTTCAAATATACACTTAAAGATACAAGAAAGCACCTCAGTCTGTGCAAACCATTACATTTTGCAAAGAGAATTAAAATCATACTTTACACAAATCAAGAAGCTTAAAATATCCATTGAACTTTACAATAATATCTGTCAAAAACAATTGTAAACATTTATAAACTTAGCACGAAAAGTAAGGAAGTAAGTGTTAAGTAGATTTTCTTTGTTGTAACAATGCTTCTTGGCAATTAGTCTTATAATGATGGAAAGCCTGTTTATTTCCCTTTTAAATGGTGCCACATTTTTAAGGAACATGCATTTGTGGGATGAGCAGCAGAGTTGAGTTTTTGGTTCGCACCCATGAAAAATGTGCCAAATCTTCTCTGCTAATGCCAAACAGCTGATTCTGCCATTGACTCTTGTTTGGTGGATTGGATGATAAAAGTCTGAAGAAACAAGACCTATTGGCAATTTAACAGTTGATTCATTGAACAAACAGTAGCCTCAGTAGAGTGTGGAAGAACCATACATAGCCACAACAGCCTCCTCATGCTGGTCACCAGCCTGGTCACACACTGCTGTGGGATGGCATCCCATTCTTCAACCAGCATTTTTCACATGCCAGTGTGGTTGTGTTGGTCACTCTGGCACGAACAGCACACCCAAGCTGATCCCACAAGTGTTCAAAGGGGTTGAAGTCAGGACTGCTGGCAGGCCATTCCATCCTCTCTACTCTCAAATTTTGGAGGTAGTTTCTAATAAACCCCTCCCTGTGGGGGCCAGAGTTGTCATCTTGGAGGATAGTTTGGTCGCCACACAGCTGCTCGGCTCCGGGCTGCAAAACACGGCAGTCTGCTCTGTGAGGAGTGGGCAAAAACAAGAGAAAAACTGACTAATATCTGCTTAAATTGGGGATATTTGAACTCGACAGTCTGTGAATAAAGATATCTGGCCACAAATCAAGTTTCCTGACGTTTATCTGGAACTGATTTTAGGAACACAAAGCAGAGACTGAAGGCTCACATCAGCCTGGTCTATCCGGGATGAATGTGAAACTAAATTAATGCTGAAGTTTTGTGAATACGAAGCTTTAGATCAGTTGATTCTTTGTACTGTAACTAGTTATTCATCTACTTCTTACTTTAGGTAACCTGTGAAAACATCACTCTGTGGTTGTTGAACGTGTTTATAAAACTTCTGGCGGCTGCCTATTTTAAAACGAGACACGTATTCCATCAGCTGAGGATCTGTACTGACAGCAGTTAACATAATTAAGAGGTATTATTTTTTTCAAAAAGCACTTTCAGCTGAAATAAAGCTGGTTATGCTTATTCCCTAGTGATTTCTGTCACTCATCCTTTCTACAACTCTGCGGCTGGACCAGTGGCTGACTGTAACGTCACATTCATAGCCTTTACAGCCTTGCTTTTTGCTCTGAGATGCATTATCAGCCGAATGCACTGAAGATTAGGCAAAGCTAACCGGCTGCTTGCTTCTGTTTGATGTTTAACAGACAGAACAGTAGGCTATCTACCAAGGAAAAACTGTGCCACACACTACTTGTAAAAATTCACCAGCAAGTAAAACTGAATCGTAACTTTTGCTCTCTGATCATTTTGTGAAGATTTACAGACGAGGTTAGCAAAAATGGATGTGTCAGTTTCACAGAAGTTGTCAATTCATGCATTTCATTCATAAAATAACGTTGGCATATCTGTCTGCATGGGTCACGAGTTTACATTGCTTTACATCATTTTTACTACGTGCCCTCAGACACATTTCATGTCATGTGTGTCTGATTCACACATTCCTGTTACAACTTGTTGCATCACTGTGGCTGTTTTAACCGGATGAATCAACTTCACGGGAATCTCTCACATAGTTTCTAGGAAGGGCTTCTGTGGTAAGGTGAAAACAGTCAATAGTCATGTTGAATATAATCAAAACGCATTCTCAGGACAGAATGCGGCAGCAGTATGACTAGCTGATTTTAGTGCTGTGTGTTACTAGCTACTGTTTGAACAGCAGAGCAGCCTGGTCATGAACTTACAGATCAAACACTTTTAAACTGGATGACCGCCGACTGATGTACTGCAGGGACTCGATAAAGAGGGCGGCAGACGGTTTCACGCTGTACTACAGCTGGATGTACCTGTAGTTAAGAGAACATGGTGTGCATTATTCTCTATAGGTGGAAGAGGCAGACAGAGAACAATACAAGAGGAACAAAACAAGCAGAACATATCCTTGACCCAGTTTTTCTGGTGTCTTTATGACAAATTAGATTCCTGTTTAATATTTCTGTGTAAGGCCATCTTTAAACAACATTTTCAAACTGGGAAATAATACTACTAAAAACAGGAAATGCTCACAGCAAGAGGCAACTTTCACTGAGGCAAAATGTTTCATCTGTGTAGATGCAAATCTGTAGGACCAAATAATATTTAGTTTTGACATATTGAAATATATCAAATCATGGTAGTCCCTACAACTATCTGTTGCTGTAATAAGCTATACATCTTTTGTGCACTCTTAAATTTATACAATACTGTACCTTGCAGATTTTTGAAAGTGCAAAACACTTTATCTTAATTATTATTATGTACACGTACACTAATGTAAACTGCCAACACTGAAGTGACCTCATGAACACAGAAGTTGCAAAATTAATGTCAAAGAGATTTCTGTTTTTCTTAAGTCAGATGCTTGAAATCATCCTTTACTGAGCTACATTTAAGCTTGTAAAGCAGATGGCTTTATCAGCCTCCATGTCTGTCATCAGGCAAGTCATCTTGCAAAGCTCCAATCTACATTTGTTCCTGACTAATCAGCATCATCTGAGGAGAATGAGGCGGTAGCTACAGGTGGGGTTTAGTTGTGCTGGAAGGCGCTCACAATGGCTGCCACAGGAGCAGCTGAAGAATAGCAGCAGTTTTATCAGAAGTGGACCACATTTCTTTATGAAATAAAGAGCAAAGAACAACACTGAAAGCTTTTTATGACACGAGAGGTGCTTTCAGACCTGGTTCAGCATAAATTTGCAATTGACCACACTATCCGAGACCAAGACATGCCTGTGACCGTTGTGCACCAAGACCATGAATTTTGGGGATCAAGACAGAGACAAGACCATAACCAAGACCATAAAACCATTTAAAAATCATCACAAGGTTTAACAGTAAAAGAGCATTCCCTCTTTGATTTTATTTTTTTTCTATACAAATTTGACAGAAAAAACAAGGTGTCTGTTTTCAAAGCACCACAATGCAAAAATCTCAAATCTTAGCATATCTGTTAAACTTTTTCAAAAATCTGAGCTTGGGGTGCAGATGGCGTAGTGCTTTAGGCGCACCCTTAAAGGCCCTTTCCCTCATGGTCCTCCCTGCTCTCTCATCCCTGTGTCCAATTCTATCAATAAAGGCACAAACATAAAAACGAACATCCGAGCTCACCTCTATGAGTAAAGAATAAGCTATTTGTTGTTTTATTGTCACATTAATGATGTTATAGAATAGCACATCAGTGGTGGTCTTGACAAGGCTTGATGAAAAACCCAGAGTCTGACCAGCCCGAGATGAGACAAGACTAATGCCCCATTTACACGACAACGTTTTCGAGTGAAAAGGTTGCGTTTTGGCTGCCCATTTACATGGCAACAGCGTTTTGGTGCCTAAAAACGGAACTTTTTGGAAACGGGCTCCAGAATGGAAGTTTTTCAAAATGGCCCCATCTCCGTGTAAACAGGGAAAACGGCACTTTCTGAAAACGAACATACACACTGTGGCTGCAGTAAATATCCACAAGTGAGTAGGCTTATAACACATGCACGGACGGGAAGCCCAAAACAAAGATGGCCGACACCAGTGTACTGTTCGTGCTCCTGGCTCTTTTGAATTTAACTGTACTTCTCCAACAAAGTGTTGATTTACTACACCATCATTTCTGACTCAACCCATACGCCATCGAAGGGCGTATGGGTCAAGTCATAATCTGGTACAGGCACGAAAATCACACCGTCATCTACTGGCCTGGCATGTGCCAGTAGGCCTGCATAACTACATCGTTTTTGGTGTTTCCCGCAGTCTCGTAACCTGACACACCACATCCATCTGGGAAAGCTTCAATAGGAAACTTTTGAGAAAAGGCAGAGGCTTTGAAAAAAACTCAGAGTGCGATTGGGTGAACGTTCTGTCTGTCACATCCCTACAGGCCAATCGGAGAAACAAAACACGTGACATAGCTGCTATCGAGCTGCACGTGCGCAGCTACTGAGTAATAACGTAAACATGGTGACTATAGACATGTAAGTACTCGACTTTTGTCATTTTTGAAAAGAAAACAACTCACTGCTGTTCTTTGCTCTTCTTTTAACGAAGAAATGTCATCAAGTTCTAATAAAATTATTTTTTTTAATTATTTTTTTTCTTTAGCAGCATCCACGCTCATCTCCTCCTCCATAACTGCACCAGCTCTTGCTTCTGCTTGTTTACGTCAGTACTCTGCTGCGCCTGAAAGTACTGCCCCACGTTGCTGATTGGTCCTGTCACTTTCTAACTGGGCCAAAATGGTTCAGATGGGAGCTTTGCAAGATGGATTCACCAGTGAAAAACAAGGAAACGGGCGTATCCATCTGCTTTGCAAGGTTAGCAGTCTTGTATGAAAGGAGATCGTTCTGAAAACATTGCCGTCTAAACATGGAACTTTTTGGAAACGAATATGGAAAACGAAGCAAAACATCATATGAACGAGGCCTAAGTGAAAATGCTCTTGATTCTGAGACAAGACCAAACATTCAAAATGTAATCTAGAGGCCAGCCTTGAGACCACACTACAACACTAGGGTGTTGTGTGAGTGGGTTTATACAATGGATGCTAGTGGAGTGATTAGCTCAGATAGAGCTACAGCAGCAGTTTCATCAGAACCGAACCACATGCGGCAAAGAGTCCCACTTAAAGCTTTTCATGGCGGAGATGTTTTTGCGTTTCCCCAACCTATTTAAGTGTCAGTCTGCGATCAGTATGGGTGGATGAGTTGTACTGTAAACCGGTGTACACAGTGGCTGCTCCATCGCTCATAGACTACAGCAGAGCTAGCCTGTCTGGCTCAGGTTTTTACTGGAGCTGTGCATGTCTACTCTCATTTTGTCTTGTTGCTCTGATTGGCCAGTCAAGAATGTTACAGACAGAATATTCGTGTAGTCACCTTCCACCTTCCAAATACTTTACATGGAAGGTTTCCCTGATAAATGAAAAAATATATCCATGCAATGGATATATTGACCCCTCTCTCCAATTGCACATCAGGCTCTGTGATGAATCCTTAACTTCGCCCCAGCTATCATCTGGCTGTTGTTGACGGTCAAATGACTGGACTGGGGTCACAACAACAGATTATCCAACTCTCCTGAGTAACAAGAGATACATTTTGATTCTACAAACTATGCCCTTCACCTGGTTAAATCCCATTCATCTTTCCATAAGTCTGCTGATGGACAAGTAAACACTACCACCTCTTTGTTAGAAGTGATATATGAATCATTTCATCACATATCTAAAATCAAAGCCACTCAAAAGCTTCACAAACTAAATTTAATAGGAAGTGGCAGTTTAAGTAGAAGCTAAAGCTCATACATAAAGACCTGAGGATCTCTGGCCTTGTATGCCTTTTAAAGTCTGCCAGCAGATCTGCAATCAGCAGGTGAAAGTCCACCTGTTTTATCAAGCTTGGAGATACTGATGTCCCACATATGCTGCACTAAATCTCTCTTAGATGGCAGCCTCACAAGGACAATCTTTGTTTCACAATGATAATTGGATGTGTTTGATCTCATGCACGCATGACCACACTCCACATATTCTCTTTAGCAGCGTCTTGAGCTGTATGAATATTTCTGCTTGACTGCTGTCCATCAGTGTTGCTCCCCATGTGACTGACCTGAAATTAGCATAGTGGTTATATTTTTCTCCTCCAATGCGCCTATTGTCCGATGTGTTCCTATCGAGGGCCTCACATTACAAGCCCACAGTGCGCCTATTGTGTCTTAACAAGGACCTTTCACACACTCATTGCCAATACTAGCACTTATTGGCAGATTCACAGTGTAGCAGTCAGACTCTTGCAGGTGTGGTAATTTTCCATGGACAGTCCTGCACTGTATGGATGCTCGGTAAGTAAAATAAATGGATCTGGGTCTGGGATCCCAAACAAATTGCCTAGAAGATACAGAGGCCTGCATAATCAGACCTCCGCACTCAGATTACATATGCATTGTGCAGTTAAAAGGTGTTAAACTACAAAGAGCTCCATTCAACACAGGCATTAACCCCGATTAGATATCTATTTGGAGCCACTTGTGCGGAGGATTTTGCCAGATAACATGTCTCACATGCTTTCCCTCAAAGCAACATCTGCACAGCAAATTACCACGTCTGTCATATTGATTATTGAATCTCTAAGACAAGCTAACTGTGATCAACAGAAGTGGGCTATCAAGGAAAAGCGGTGTGATCCGAGAGGGAAGGGCTTCCCTTTGTACACACTTATCTCCTCTTGGCCTTAAATCAAGGTTGCAGGCCTGGCTGCATTCCTAGCCTCTCAGCTGCATAAAGTTGGCTGACAATGGCTACAGGACATCTTTAAAAAGTCTGCTGGTGGACTTTAAGCAGGGGTGGAAAGTAACTAGTCACATTTACTCAGATTGCTGTAAATGAGTAGTGATTCTGGGTATTTTTTCTTTCTTGAGTACATTTAAAAATCAGTTCTTTTACTTCTACTTAAGTTTTAGCCAGAATAACAGTACTTTTACTTGAGTACAATAATCCTGTACCTTTTCATCTCTGTTGACTACACAGTAAGCACATAGAAGAGCGGTAGAGTTATCTGACAATGTTTATAGTTCAACTCTGTGAGCAGTTCCCATCATGCCTTTGGGCAGCATGTTTAGATGTGTTTTATATATGTTAAGTTGAGTTTGGATGTTTTCTGTTGTACGATGATCCATGCTGGGGTTCTTTTACTCATGTTTCTAGTGAATTGTTTTTTTAATGTTAGACACATTTGCACCATGAGTGAAGTTATCTACTGAGTTAGAGATGTGTTGATGTTAGGTGCTGTAAAAGGATGTGTAGAACATATTCTTCATCAGTATGCATTCCCTTGCTGTGAAGTTGACTCTGCTTCGTTTTTGCCAGAGCAGCAGGGACTTGTTTTCAGTCCCGGAGTTTAATGGCTCAGTCCACTTAGTTCACAACCTTTCACTGAAGTTATTCAATTGTGGATTAAGTATATAAATTATAATACCTGGTATATTTATCTTGTTCAGTTAGCTTACCTGTGTCATCTCCGTCTGGCACATTTACATCATTTACATCAAGCTGTGAGCTTGCAATAACTGAATATATTTGCATATTTGACCCTTTGAGCTTCTAAGGCCCCATCCACACGGAAATGAATTCAGGTGTATACGCAAAGGATTTTTTGTCGGATCGGTGTTTCATCCACAAGGAAACGGCGTTTTGGGTGGTTGTAATTGATACTTTTTGAAAACGGGTCCCAGGGTGCATAAATCCATAAACAGCTACCGTTTCGTCTCCGTGTGGACGGCTATCCGCATCTTTCTTGAAACGATTACGTCACACATAACACATCTCGCTTAAGGTGCCTGTGCGGGTCCGTCCAAAACAAACATGGCAGACTACAGGGTTGTGTTTGTACTGTAGAAGCTACTGAGCTTGTTATGGCTTTAACAGCAGAATCTGATGCTCCTCGACCGCCAGCGCAAAATGCATAAACCATATGTTCTTAAATCCAACGCGGAGATCAACCAGAAGGGCAACTAAAAGAAAGCTTGTGTCAGTTTTCTGTGATCTTCTTCTCCTTTGGTGCATTTCCGTGGCAGCGTTACAGCGCCACATACAGGCTTGGCATATGCACTACAGCGTTTTCAGTCGTTTCAGTGGTTCCTGAAACGACTCCGTCTTTACAGAAAACTTTTTCAAAATGAAACTGCAAAGATCGTTACGTCTCCGTGTGGACGGGGCCTAAAGCTTCTAATGTTTAGTCTAACTTTTTGCCAACTTTGCTCCAGTTATTATCCATCTTTTTCTCTGATTTATTGCCTTTACTGTCTTGGGTTTGAGCAACGTTATTGTAGGTAACTAAAACTAACTAAATAACTAAAAACTAAAACTAAATTTAAAAAAAAAAAAAAATTTTAGTTAACTGAAAATAAATAAAAAATAAGTTTAACAAATAAAATGAAAACTAACAAAAACTGTATTGTGTGCTTACTAAACCAACCAAAATGAAATAAAATTGGGGAGAAAATCTCTTTAGTTTTAATCTTTGACAGCAGTGAAGTGACTGACATGAATACCCAAGCCTGGAGAGTGTAAAATTGCCTGATTTGGAGATAACTTTACAATGGTAATTGTAAGTCTTCAGTGGTAAACAAACATTAAAACTGACTAATTACAGTAAAAAGTGAAGAACTTTTTTGGGTTTTGCCCCTGGCAGGTATCCCACATTGCCACTTAAGCTAATGGTAACACTAAAACTGATAAAAACTAAACTAAAACAAGGCATTTTTACAAAATAAAAACTAAACAAAACTAACAAACCAGCAGTAAGAACTAACTAAAACTAAACTGAAATTTGAAACAAAAGGTAAAAAATTTATAAAAAGTTAAAACTAATGAAAAATCTCGAACTATTATAACTTATTATAAATATATAACAGTAGTGTTTCCAAATAAACTCAGTTTAATCAAGACTGACAATATTACTGTGTATTTAACTTTACTATAGAGGTGTGACTTTACCTGAATGACCTGGTTGGGTATCTATTCTCTTGCTATCATTGCAAATGAGAAAAGGTCAGATTTAACTGCACAACTCTTCAGTAGCTACTTAGTTCTTAGAGTTAACTTTAAATTCTTTTCACTTTTACTTGAGCATAAATTTATCAACTAGTACTTCTACTTAAGTTGGGTTTAATTAGAGTAACTTTACTTTTACTTGAGTACAGTGGTGTGCGGGGGGGGGTTGCTCCCGCTCGTGGCCCAATTGTTGAAAAACGCGCTCTAAAGCACCTTCTTGGGAGCCAAAATGCGTGTTCAAGTGCCCCCTTTGGAGCCACCACGTGCTAAAGTGCCCTCTTGGGAGCCAAAACACACGCTAAAGTGCCCTCTTGGGAGCCAAAACACACGCTAAAGTGCCCTCAAGGGCCAAAACACGTGCTAAAGTGCCCTCTTTGGAGCCAAAACGCACGCTAAAGTGCCCTCTTGGGAGCCAAAACACATGTTAAAGTGCCCTCCTGGTTGGCAAAACACACTAAACTGTCCTCTTGGGTGGAAAAAAAACATTAAACTGCCCCCTTGGCTGGTTAAAGCATGACAAACCACCCACTTGGGTGGCAAAAAGGCGTGTTTAAGTGCCCTCCTTATTGGCAAAACACACTTAACTGCCCTCTTGGGTGAAGAAAACACACTCAACTCCAGAAGACCATTAGGACCAAGAAATACTATGAAACATTACTGTTGCATTGACATTTATGTTGGGCCCTTTTTTTTAACTATATTGAGCCAGAACTATATCTCACAGAACCAGTTCGGATTATCTGGTGCTAATATGGTGTTAAAATGCACTAGAATACAGGAAATGGCATCTATTTAATTGAAAACGTTCTGGGGGAAGACCCCCAGACCCCCTAGGGATTTATTTATTTGTTTCTGTGTTCTTCTGCTGATCCTAACTACAAACTAACTTGAGTAGTCTGTCTAGTTAGTCTGTTTTAAGGCTATATAATGCGCCATTTGTATAACATACAAACATGTGTAAAGAGCCCTGTAAAAAACACAAAACTTAGTGCCCTCTTCAGTGGCGAGAACGCGCAGTATGTGCCCTTTTTTTTCTTTTCACCCCTGCCCTTGAAAAAGTCTGTGCACGCCACTGCTGGAGTACAATAGTCTGGTACTTTTAAGTGATAATATTTTCAGTAATATAAGGGCAAAAAAGTCAACCAGCATTTCTCAGATCATCTCCACAGCCTTCTGTCTATTTAATAGAGCAGGGGATTTCTCTGTTATACCAGAATAATTACCGTTTAACCATGAAAGTAAACTGTCAAGTGTCACACTATTAGCCAAACAAAAGAGTGTTGCAAAACACTGAAATCTGATATATCTACCTTCTAGAAAACTCCTGAGTCAGCACAGTTTGAACAAAAAAAAGCCACCACACCCCACTAGTAGTATTCCTAAAAGAAAAGACAGCAAAAGTTAGCCCTAGAACAGCACTGTTCATAGAGTTAATAAAGCCAAAGAGGCCACGACAATCATTAAACACGTGATACATACAGTATTAAAACACTATCGTAGCATATTATAAATGTATTTTCGAGTATATCCCATGAAGCGCTGTCACCAGCTTCCTCATCATGCAACCGCTGGAAAGAGTCAAGCTGTGCTATCACTCCGCCACAGCTGCTGTTGCCCAATAGAGAGCGCGGAGAGGGAAAGTGGGCCGGACCGCACGCCCCCCAGGCTTTATAAAATTCCCCCATACATCCGCCTTGCTACGCACGTTATAAACAAAGCAACGCTACTGTCACTGTAACAAATAGTTCTGTTTGGGAAGAAGGAAGCAGAAAAGTTTCGTGGACTTTTTTTTTGGTGGGAGTTTTCATCACAGGACAATCAGAAATAAAACCAAAAGGTAGGTTTCTGCCTCAGGCACTTTTTTAAAGAAAATTATAAGAAACTGGGCGCGTACTTTTACAGTTGTCTCTCTGCATGTCTGAACATGTTCTTGTTTGGCAGTACAGCACTGCTTTAATACACAAGTTACAATTCCGGGTAGTATTTTGTATTTTTTCTATCAAAAATCGGTGAACTAACAGAGAAAAAAAGCACAAACCGGCGATTTAAGAGATTTTATATTTCTTGTGTATTCAAAAATGTACTAAGAAGCGTTATTACAGGCACAGTTTGAGGAGCTGTCTTTATGATGAGAATGTTTTTACGTACGTTTTCATATGTATGGAGTAGCATGTAAACAGGTGGGGTAACCTGATCTTAGATCAACATGCTTTTCACACGTGACACAGACTGGAGGCACACACATACACAAAAGCTTACAGAGAGAAGCAGGAAGCAGAAGAAGTGTAAAAATTGCATTAAGTAAATTTTGCACAAAAAAAAAAAAAATTCAAGAAAGCAAAAGTGTGCACAAGTTTGCAGAAAATTAGAGTTATAGTTCAATTTGGTAAATTAAAATCCTAAAAATATTGTTTAACGAGAGACATTTTTTCCAGTCTTGCAACTTTAAGCCCCTTTTTTTTGCCATGAAACTCCAGCCTGCAGCTCTTTTTATTTTACAGCCAATTCCAATGTTTATGACTTAATTTTTGGTGGTAGACAAGGATCAGCCAAGCCAAGAACAACAGCACCAACAGTAATTTTTGTGGGTGATGATCCCCTCAAAACCACCCTGATGCCCCCACCTTCCACTTTACAGCAGCAACAACATTTGATATCTTTTACAATCTCAAAATGTAGGTCTGTGTCAGCTTAGTCCAGCAGTCCTGCTGCTGCTGTGCTGATATTTCAGAACCAGGGATTTGACAGATTAAGTGAGTTCCCAAAGATTAGGGAAGCAATCATTGTTTCTGCAGATGGACGCCTGTGGATTTAAACTATATGGAGGCATTGCAGGGAGTGCATCCTGGCCTTGATTCTCCCTAAAAAAAATTAGGCTGGCTGTCCTGAACTAATCAGTCCATATGTTTTTCTGTCGCGCAGAGACAGAGTTGGAGCTCCCTGGTTGTTTTGTAACTTGGATGTTCTGGTTTAAAGTAGCGTGTCATATCTCTGGATTCATTTGAGGGGGAAATTTCAGGCCTGTGTTGTTGTTGTTTTCCATCTGAAGATCAAATTATACAGCTGTGGAGTGGAAACGCTGGGTATGCTTTTCAGGAAACCTCACTAATCACGAGAAACATGTTTTTATCCAAGTCTGAATGACAAATGTCACATGACTTTTAGCAAGCAAAGCATGCTTATTTCTAAATCTAGTTCAAGAAATAGCAAAACTATCCCAGCCATTTTTTCACCAGAGAGCATCCAGTCTGCATTCTGATCTCAAGCCACAAATTTTGTCTCATCCCTGCCTATATCCTCCCTCTGTTTCCTGTTCTTGATTGCACAAGAGATTTTCACTTCTGCCAGCCCAAAGTGCTTTCAGTGCATAGTTTTTGTTTTGTTCCCCCAAAGCGTGACACACTCTTGAAAAACACACATTTACATAGACAAGTTTCAATAAGGAAAAAGCATGTAGGAACTGGTTTGACTTGGTTAAAGACAACATGCGACTGTTGCCAATGACACCCGGCCAGTTTGGAGCAGAGCCAGTTTAAAGAAAGCCCCCCTGCTGCAGCCGCAACACAAAATCCCTGTGAGAAAAAGGAGAGAAACACCACTTTACCTTGTACATTTATTATCTGAAGCAAGAAGAGGGAATCTTTTTTAAGTGTAGATTCTGATTTAACTATTCATATATTTGAATGTAGCTATGTTTCCTTCAAGGGTGCGACAAAATATTGATAAAGCAATATATCATCATCCTGACTCGTGATAGTTACCATATGGCAGGTCCAAATATTGACATTTTAATAATATATGCTGCTCTTATCAAGTGTCCTGGCAAGTTGTCCCACCAGGTCTCTACTTTATGGCACCTTACGTTTGCACAGTTGATATGAATACAGTCAATGTGGCTGAAAGTTAATTGGCCAAAAGCAGAAGTTGTTCTAAAAAAGGAGGAAGTAGAAGAAACAATGTTGGTTTAATGGAAAGAAGGTATGAAGCTCAATAAGATGAAGAGACACCAAATAGCAGTGAGTTAAAACAACAATCCTGCATGTTACCTTTTATTTTTAGGATTATTTTTTGAGCTTTGGGCTCTATTTTGATAGGACAGCAGAAGAGGGATAGGGAATATAATCTTTATAATAGTATGTCAAAGAGTACAGTTTAGAGCTGCCCTCTTTGTAAAGGCTTTTCTTTGATCATGAGTTGGATCTATACAGTCAGAATCAGCATTATGGGCCAAGTATGCTTATGCAACAAGGAATTTGACTCTGGTCAGCTCTGCTCTCAGTGTGCAGGAATTAAGCATTAGATACTATAAATAAATCAACGGAAAAAGTATAGAGAATTAATATTTGAATATGTACAAGCTCATGTAGGTATTATTTCTAATACATACAAGTCCGTTTGTATTGATAGTGTGGTTGCAAGAAGTGCAACGGCTGCAAGGATGCTGACTAGACATGATCGGAGTAAAGTAAAGACTGATTGATGGAAATATGGGGAAAGAGAGAGGGCAAAGACATCAACTGGATCATATGACCAGTGCTTCTGGGAGCTTTGTAGGGGTATTTCATAATCTTTAGTACTGGCATTGTGTTGAATCATCAAATATAGCCTATCAGTTGTTGCAGAATCGCTGTGTCATATGATCATTATCATGGGCCAATTAACAGGTATTGTATGCAACATATTGCATGGTATTGTATATCCTATGGTATGGGTTGGTGTATGTTAGTGTTTTAAATTGTATGGTGTCATATTGTGCAGATTTTTTGCATATTCGATCATGTAATACCGAATTGTATCGCATGTGGTATTGTATCTTGTATTGTACACAGTGTATCCTATGTATAAGCTTAAAAGGTTAATTATTGGCATCAGCTGGGTATTGTTTAATATCTTATTGCATTGTGTATTGTATCAAAATGTATTGTGTTTTGTATTCAACTAGGCTATATTGTATCTAGAGATGGGCTGATCCACTTATTTCAGTCCTGCTCTGATTTTGTAAATCATAATTGATATTTTTATTGTGCTGGTATGTGGTATGTGTGTAAAGTTAGACAAACCTCAAATAAACTTAAACAGGTTACAAAAATAGAAAACACCTCTTCAAATTAATTGAAAACAATGATTATCATGAGGCTATTGCAGTGTAGAGCAACACATTTGATGTGCGAGCTGCTACTGAAAGAACTAAGCATCCTTTTGTTGGCATTCACAATAAAAGCACTTGAGGAAAACAACAACTGCAGACTTTAATTGTGAAGGCTTTGTCATAAGTATTCTCTACAGCTGCTTCTCTGACCTCACTGACTACTAAATCATCATGGACTAATGATTTAGGAAATCATCTAATTGGGATTTTTTTCCCTCTAACATTGTAATTTCGATTTAATGTGCAGTTATTTTTTAAAATTCCTCATCTTCTGTATTTGTCTATAAATATAAGCAATGAAACAATATCAGATTGTAAAACTAGGGCTGAATATTTTCGACAAAAGTATCTTATAGTGAATATTTTGACTAGAAGTGCAAATTCAGTATGAATTGTTGTCTTGAAGGGAGTGATCATTTTTATGTGATTTTCATTTCGATTAAGAAAACCATACAGAAATGAGAAAGTAGGCTAGGTTTTTGTAAACTATTCTTACAGAAATGACACTTGAATGATTGTACGATGTGTAGGGCATAGCACCTCTGCTGCAAGAAGTTTTAAACTTGTATTTTGACACATTTCAGGTTAATGCGATAAGAAAGTTGCAGAAAGTTATATTGCAACTTAATCTAAATTTCAATCAACTTTCCAGTCCTATTATAAACTTAAAATGAGGGAGTTAAAAGTTAAAACACATCTTTAACAGTTGTTTATGTCATTGAAATACGAGTCGCTGCAGCTCATATTAAAGCCACAGACAGGGCGACAGAGTACGAATGCTTCATGTTCCTGTTATTACAGACAAACTTAGGAAGGAGAGTACACAACTTTTATCTCATTACTGTGATTCACATTAATCACATGGGCAGAAAGAGGGGACGTTTGGGTTGTTGTCTGGCTGCTGTTTAGTGTCCAGGTTAAATTTGATTATGAGTGGGCTCAGACTGAGCTGCTGTCACATATCTCTCTGCTATGCTAGCAGCAGTTTACCGAAAAATACATGCAGCGGTCTGGTGCATACATGGCCCAGTGAAAATGTCTGAATTTGGATCGAGGTGGGTCGATGCCAGCAGTCCAATGTCCAATATAAAAATAGCATAAATATTGAACCCAAATTGTAGAGTATTGTATTGCACAGTGCATTGTACTGAAATGCATTGTATATCTTATAAAGTATTGTGTTATATCATGTTAGTTTGATTCCCAACCCAAATATATTCCAATTAATTTGCTAATCAAATGAACTAATTATAAGACTACGTCTGTGTCAAGAATTTCACAAATGTTGCTTAAGAAATGTAAAGAAAGCCCCCCCTCCTATGTCACAACCAGGGTTCAGGATCATCTGGGGTTAAACTAACACCCCCTCTCCTACCTGTTCTTTGGCCAGGTAAAACATCAGCTCAGCAAGCGGCCGGTTAGAGGCACACGGCTGGTGTAAACAGCAGGTGACCTAGTTGTCACAGCCAGGCGCTCCCTCTCTACTGCCAGCATGCTAACAGACTAACAGGTGGTGGCGAGAGCAGAGGAAGTCTGCTGTCTAGTTTCTCTGCTAATAAGCTCTCTGGGAGCACCATGTTTGCAAACAGACTTGAAAATAGGCTTATAGGATTCCCCGACCATGTTGATGCATGCACTTATTTTTCCTACTTTCTTGTCTGTGAAGTCGTTTCATTTCTTAGATTGTGTAACTTCTCTGTCATGTCTCTGGAATCTCAACGGGGGCTGACTCCTTGCCCTCCTCAACAAAGCTCCCGCAGTGCGATGGCGGCCATGTTTTTGAAGGGCCTCAGCAGAAAAATGAGCCTGTTGTTTGATACTCCTCTTCCTCTGTCTTATTGTGAGATCTGGCTGGCTCCAGTCTCTGTTCCATGAGTCAGAGATGCATGTGTGTCCAGGGTGTTTTTTGCCGGACCACCATCATTGATGGGTTTAAATGCAATGCATCACTTCCTCTTAAAGACCACCTTGCTCTGACAGCCATAGTTCAGTCCTGTAGTTCTATGTTGATACATTTTATTTAGACAAACAGGAAGACAAGAAAGAGCACAAAACAGATGGAAAAAGTCTGGAGGGAGCAAACATAGCGACTACAACCGAGCTGAAACCAAGACAAACAGAGAAAAGAGAGAGTGAGAAAACAAGCAGAGGCATGAAAAGAGGCTGGGATGTATCGATGGGAACCAGGGTGTCCATTGCTTCCTGTGTCTGGGTCAGTGAAGGCTGCCTCTCAGAAACCACCGGTGCCAGTGGACAAAGGGCCCTCTAAACTGGCTAATGTAATTTGCATGCAGAGCTGCTGCCTCAAACACAGCATCATGACCACCAGGCTTGTCTTCTCACTCCCTTCTTTTTTTCTGTCTTTTCATTCTCTTGTCTGTTTTCTTTGTTTTCCTCTCATTCATGACCTTTTTGTTTCTACCCACTGTTTGAGCTACTACCAGGGAGGGGCTGTGTGAAGTATCTCCCATAAAGTAACATAGTTCATGACTTTCTCTGTCGTGGGCGGTTCAGGTGTGGCCCCATTATGTGGTCGCATGTTCACACAGATCACAGATCCAGTCACTGCATGTTCCTGTGCCTTTACAGTTGGGTGTGTGTACCTGAGTGTGCTCACGTCTGTAATTCAGGTCTCTTTTTTTAAGGGCTTTGTGCAGATAAGACTCACACCCACCTGAAAGCTCAGTCTGTCATTTTATTATACTCCTGTCTCAGCGTTGCCACACCTTTAGATGATCTAAATTCACTGAAAGAGCCTTATCTTTCATTTCGATTTCTCTAACACAGTCTGAAGCAGCCATTGGCTAACTTTCCTTTCCTCTTTGGCCTGCAGGCTCTGCAGTTCTTTGACATGGAAGACATTCAGGTTGTTGAGTCCAAACCCCTGCTGGTCGACAAGGAACTACCGGTATGTATTCACAACGCAGCCAAGACAAATAACATTTGAAAAGAGTATTCAGAGATCAGTTTTGACATGCACTTGTATTGAAGGTTAGCTTTACATGATTTATATCTGACAAGCTGCTTGTGTGGTTCTTAAGTAAATTTGCAGTTAAATCAGCCATCTACACAGGCAAATGTAGTTTATATTTATAGTTTGCAGGTTGGACGTGGATGAGTTATTTTTGACTCATTGCAAATCCTGTAAGAATTGTTGTACTGTCACTTGAACGAGTGTTCAGCCTCTGGTGTAACACAAAGTTCTGCAAAGATCACTGATCATTAGTCCTTTGTAGCAAATGTTACTCCCATACCACAGAGGTGAAAATACATCTAGTCACTAGATGATACAATCAGGATATTTAGTAATTACACTAAACTGATATCTTCTGTTCCAGGGTCTGAGAGAGGCCGTGCTGCAGCTTGTTGTCAAGGTACGTTCACAGACACAAGAACAAAGGGACTAATTTTCGTTCTGACAAGTTTAAACAGAATTATTATAAACGGATTGTGTGCATTTTAGTCTATATCTGGTTATTTTAGCTTCTTGGTACCATCTAGTGGATAATGAGAAGAAATAAGTCCTATTAACATAGTTGGTACAATGACCTTTCATCCACCTATTAAGAGTGAAATCAAATTGGGTCTCCTCTATTTCAGTCTGCTACTGAAGGTAATGCACGCATGCACAGGATTTGTTAGACTCCATAGCCAGGGTGCACACATGAATATAAACAGTTGTAATGTCATCTGAGTAGCAGCTTGTATCCCTTGATTTATAATCATTTTAATGGGTATAGTCTTTATATAGAAGTGGATATACTATATGGAGACAGAAAAATCCCAAGTATACCCTGAACTGCACCACTGTGTGGTAGCACATATATTGTGGTTGGTATTAGGGTGCTGCTGAGTGTGGGGGCCCGTCAGCACCTTGGACAGCAACTTACTCTCACAGTCCAGTTTTAAAGGTATAACACCATATGTTTTCTTAAAGGTACAGTGCCAGATCTTTTTTTCTAAATTTTTAAAATGTGCTGGCATTTTCCTCAAACATACACTCTGTTAGCTTAGAGCGTGTGACGTCTGTTCAGATCTTTTATCAGGCTGACTCAGTCTCATCAAAGAGCTAAAATTACATTTAAAGCTCCACTGACTTACTTCGGTGTCACTCTGCCAGCCGAGATGACCTGAAGGATCCAGGACATGTGATGACATCTCTTCAGTAGTTTAGCCTCCAACAGTCAGAGCTGTAGTATCTATTTAGAAAACAAAAAAAAACCCATCATAATGAATGCAAAAACATAAGCACATGGATGCATTGCTTTCCCAACAGTAGAGTTTCATACATGCATATGCAGGTACTGGGAATAAGAGCTACACGCATACGTCACACTTCAGGATTATCTCACCTGTGTACACCATGCACTTCCATGTGTTCCGAGTGGATGTGTGGGCTGGGTGGAGAACAGGGAAACCTCAGTTGTTTACTCATGCTGTAACTAGGTTACAACCATTCTTAGATGATCCTGTGGAGCAGATCCAGTGCAGCCAGAACTGGTTTGAAAACTACCCATCAGGTGTAAACAGATAGGAAAGGTTACTACTGGGTAGAGCTGTGCTTGTTTTGACTCTGTTGACATTCAAAGAGCTGACTTTTAAGAGTTATTTGTCTTGAGATTTAGAAATGTCTGTTCATTTAAACGCAAGGAAAGGCACATTTGTTATAACGCACACTTCAGCAACAAGGCAATTTAAAGAGCTGCAAGCTGGACTAGCAGCAAAAATCATATATCGGTGTATATTTTTAGAATTTACTTATTTTCATCTTTTGTGAAAGGAAATATCAAATGGTTGTCACAATACCAGAATCATCTTTGATTCTGGTTAAAATTAAACAACACTATAACCTGTGGCAACTACAGCAAAAATAAGAAAAAGTCAGAGTGACCTTATGAGCTGAAGCTTGTTTCTTTTGTTCATCCATAAACTTTAACCTGTATTTTAGGACCTACATTTTGAGTCTGAACTATGTACACAAATATTGATATTGATATTGGTATCGGCGTAAATTAATTTGCACATATTGGATATTGACAGAAACTAAATATCAGGCATAAAACTCAACTTTAGTGAGTTATTGCTTCATTTAACTGCAAAAGTTAAGTGACTGTGACTGCTACACTATGACTTCAAGGTCACTTGAGTAAAAAATTGACCTACCTTTAAGAGAAACTTATCAAACTAAGGTTTTTTTTTCTCATATTCTAATATTAAAATGCTCGTAGAACGCTTAAAACACATTGAAAACATATGTGATTGTGTTGCCTAAGAATTTCTAGGTGTAATAGGGTCTTAATTTGTATGAAAAACTAAATTCAATGTCAGATTTTCTGTATATTCCCTGGTTTCAAAAAGCTAAAACTATTTTCTCCTGATTTATTCCATTAATTTAGCAATCAAAATGATTTTAGTCTTATTTTTAAACAGTACAGAGAGAGCACTGTCTTAAATTTCCCTGATACATTGACATCATTTGTAAAAGTGGGTTGAATTGAATTCTCATTACTGCCAACTTTTGTTTACTTAACTTTTTATTTTTTAGAATATCTATCTTTTTGCAAGAAGTGGTATTTAAGTTTATAGAATATTTTTACAACCTCAGTATATGGAAATCTTATTAATGTACCTGTAATGAATGAATGAGCTTCTGTTGTTATTATACACAAGTATAATAAAATTCTAGACAATGTGCAGGATTAGCTTGCATTTTTTGATCATTAACAATAAATTACAAATAGTAAGTTGTCTATGACTTTTATTTTTCCTGCCATTGTATTAAACAGGTATCAATATAATTTGATATTTACTGATAAAAATGCTCCTAAACTTAATTAACTAGATAAAATTATAATTCTCTATTCAGACTCAACATTTCAAAGAAGTTATTGTGTGACCAGCAGTGGTTCTTACGGTAAACTATCTTTTTACTGAGAAAATCATTCAATCATTCAACTCAAAGTCAACTTTAAGTATTATAATGAACACTAATGCCTTTCCCATTGGTTCCCCAAAGATTGTAAGGGCTGTTGCGAGGCTTCGTTTACTTTGTCTAACCCTCCTGTAAACATAAATTTGCTTTTACTTTACAATCTACAACAATTAGTTGTACAATCCATATCTCTGGTGTTTATGGTAAAGCATTATCATAGATAATATACTATTAAGTTGGGTTGTATGAGATACGTGGCAATAATAGTACCACTATCCTCCAGTGATTTCAGTGAGCATTGCCCCTTCATTGAGATCTCTCCTGCTAGCGTGTCTCTTCTAAAGTCTCTCTCTCCTGTTTTCACTGCTGAGTCTCCATCTGTAGAAGTTCCTCTGTGTACTCTGGCTCATTAAAGTATCCCCTCGTATCCCCAGTAAATGGCACATCATCCTCTCTTGGTTCATTTTTGTGTAGTTTTAGTTTGGTTTCTTGTTGTTTGCTCTGGCGATGCTCACAAACCCAAAACAGCTGTTCTGATACGTTGAGGCAGAAGAACACATAGCTCGTAGCCGAAGCTCCCATTGCAAAATAGTGCCAAACACTTAGGCATTCTGGCTGAAAAATAGAAAGTAAAACTTTATAAATAGAAGCTAAATATTGAAGACAAAGTTACAGGGCAGTAAGAAAATATAAGATATTAAATAATCTTTTTTACAGTAATGAAAGGCAGTTCTGTCCACTGGTTTACTCTTTGATTGGTTGAAATTCCTCTTTAGTGTATTTATAAATTAGGATTTAATTTTTCTGTTCATTACAGTTCATGGATTATGTGAAAGAAAGCTGAGCGGATGTTGTTTTCCACTATGGGATGAGATAATATAGTCTGAACGGCTGTCTGAGTTCTAAGATTAAAGTTTATTCTGAAAATATTTTATTAAATATTGCTGAATAATAACAGCAGCCCATTCATTCGGCTTGTTTTCCCATTGATAACACGCTCATCCTTACTCATGTCAACATCCCCGTAGCCAATAGCCCTCTGTCTGACATTGGCTGATCCAATTTAGGGATCTCTTCATCTTCAGTTAGCTTGTTTTGACCAACCTGCAAGGCACCATGGGAGGCCAAGGGCTTAGGACAGCTGGTAAGCAGTGGGGGTATAAAACTGAGCTCTCAGAGCACAGCTAAACAATTTCAGAGGCTTAACCAACATTTGGATTTATAGCTCAGGGGAGCTACTGTGAAAACACTTTCGGTGCAGCGAGCAGCGTCAAACCCGACTCCTGGCATCATGGTTCTGGAGGATTCTGATGTGGAGATGATAGTTGCTGAGATTGAAATCAGCGTGAGTAGACTTTAACACGTTTGTGTTGTGGCATTTCAGAGGATTTGGTGGTTTTATTCTCCCAGTTTAACATTTGTCATTAATGGATTCATAGTTCTCCTATATCCGTTTTGTGCCTGGAGTGGAAAGCGCTTGATTATTTATTTTTTTTTTTTTTTAAAGGAAAAAGTCTAAATTTTGATGGTAAGAGGATTTCTACAAACAATTGGATTAGGAAATAATGAAACATTTCGTTAATGCCTCATTTAAATCAGCAAATCGTGTTAAACAATGGCAGTTTCCATCTTTTCCAATAAAATGACAATAAAGAGAAAGCATTAAACATCACAAAAACAACAGAAATCAATTAAAGCAGAGCTTAAGTAGATGTATATCAGACTAAGAGTCAAATAATTTGTTTGATAAAGTGTTGTAGTGAAGAAGTCTTTCAAAGCTGAAATCATGCATATCTTGACTATGAATTTGGGGTCAAAATGAATCATTATCTGCACATTTTATGCTAACTTTGGCCTTTTTTTTTGCCTCCGTAGGAGCATGATGTGGAGACTCCTTTTGGAAGAGTCCACTGTACAATGAAGGGGGTTCCCAAAGGGGACAGACCAGTGATCCTCACCTACCATGACATTGGACTGAATCGTAAGCCTGCCTCATTTTTCAAAACATCAGTCATTATAGCTGGAGAACTAAGTGTTTTTAACACTGTATGAAGCAGTATAGCTAAAGCTCCTGTAGCTATATGAATCACATTTCTGCAGTGGTTTCCAAGCTTTTTCCTCTCTCATATCGAAGAAATGCTAAGTCCTCCCAGGACCTACTGGGGAATATTGCATATCATTTTAAGTTGTTTTTGTTGACAGAATCCCAACATGATAGACCCACATACACTGGTTCCTGAAAAAAGATAAACCATATATTAATTCAACGGTTTATAAGAGCTGCTCTAGAAGAAATGATACTGATAATAGAGAGGATCAGTTCATTTTTAAGAAAAACCTCTAAATTCTCAAGTTTATAAATTAGTTCATTTAAGAGAAAAAACAAACTAAAATGTTTTGGTTTTTAAAGGCGTAATCATTCATGAACCAAAACTTTGAATGTTTGACATCATAAAGTCAAGGTCATTAATCTTAATACATCCTGTATTTCACAATAATGTAATTTATGATTTGCAAAAACTTGAAATTTTTGAGTTTCTCCTTCAGGGGTGCCTGGACCACAGCATTACTGTGTATCTAAGTTATATGTCACTATAGCCGAAGTCCTTTTAAACAGTTGGGCTGTGGTGTAAATCAGGCGGTTTGGCCTTTTAATAATTTATACTCAACAGCTTTAGAGGTGAGAATAAAAGATAACAGTAGTAAACTGTAATGAAGAGCGAACATCAGTTAATTTGTCAGTAATGGTTTTATTATTCTAAGATTACTTCTTTTATAAGGTATAAGATTTTGGTGCCAGGTTACTCTAACATTAGCCTCAAATAGAAGTGAAATACAACAAAAGTAAAGCATAATGAGCATAAGGCTGGGCAGTCAATCGATATCTATATTAGACTGCATTACGTCCTACTGCAGTTTACACATTGCAAAAGGTGCAATATTTCTTTAACCTGAAATGTGTCAAAACACCAGTTTAACACATTTTTGTAGCAGAGATGTTTTACTCAAAACATCATACAAACATTCAAGTGTAATTTTTTTCTACAATAGTTTACCATAAATCCTACTTTCCTTGTTTTTATGGTTTTCTTAATCAAATTGAAAATAATTAAAAAGATACATTTCATGTATTTTTTGGCCTTAGGTTAATCTAATAATGTGGTGTTTATATTGCTGTCAAAATAATGTGTTAGTTTTGATTTATTTATCAGACAAACATACCACATTAATCTTTTTAAAAGAAAATTAATCACACTAATGTCATACATCTCTGCTTTCTACATGTGTCCACTGTAGCATTGAATACTGGATGATTAAATAAGCTATATGTGTCGTGGTCTTTTGACAGTTATTATTTTATACATCCGAAATATACCGATGCATGATGTGCATTACATCTGTGCTGCAGATATATATATCTAAATGGTATTTTGAAACAGATTTCAAGTTGAAGAAATATTACACCTTCAGGACCCCATATTGTAGTTTAACCTAATTCCAACTGACTGCTCAGCCCTACTTTAGCCACGGACCAAGTTCAGATGGATAGGTTATTAGTGAACTTAAGCCTAATTGTATGTCAGGTCTGCTGTTTATCATGGACATGCCCAGATCATGAGAAAAACATTTATATCTAGTTTACAGTCAAAAGAAAACGTAATAGATAAAGTTTCATAGATCTAACATAGAAATATGAATAGCAGTCTTGTGCCCCTCCACAGGAGGAGGCTGGTTCTCCCAGAAAAGGACCCAAAATGTTTAATAGATGATTCAACGGACTCTTTCACACTGGGAAAATCTGAAAACTGGAGCACGAGTCATTCTAGGCACTTGAATCAAAAGCCTACAGTAACCCTTGTGCTCCACTTTTTTCTTTGCCCATATAAAGGAGATCAATAAATCATCTTGTAAATAGAAAATGTGACCGTCTGACCTTTTTGCACTTCATTCTTTCCAAATCTAGCTCTTAAAAAGCCCTGCTTTATCTAAACTCATCCAACACATTATCTGAGACAGAGCTATCTTGTGAGAAGATGACCCAGCGCACCTACACAAACAAACCCTGCCAGGCCTCATGCTCAGGTTACTTCAGGTCGTCCCTGCCTATCTGCCAAATATCCCTCATCTTCCACCTCTACCTTTCTTTTTTTGCCAGACAAAACCTGCTGGGACACGCTCTTCAACCATGAGGACATGGCCGAGATCATGCAGCACTTCGCTGTGTGTCATGTAGACGCCCCCGGGCAGCAGGAGGGAGCTAACACCTTTTCCACTGGGTGAGCCAGACAAACATGCACACAGAGAATAACACTTTAATGTATGTCAGCCTGTCTGGGAGACTTTGACTGGACAGGTAGATCGGTGCGGATGTTCTCAAGGCGACCTAATTTGACAGGTGTGCTGAGGGCAAAGGTGTTTATCTTGTTCGGCCTAATCTCTGTGCTTTGATGGCTGAACTTTGCCTCCTGTGAGCGCTACTTTAACTGAACACGATATGGAAACAGATAGCAACACAGTGAGGGAGTACAGTTAGCAATAAATCTAAAGACTAGATAATGCAGTAATTGTTAACTAGTAAAATAAACTGTGTGTTTTGTGTCCTAGATATGAGTACCCCTCCATGGACCAGGTCGCTGAAACCCTACCATCGGTCTTGAAGCACTTTGGGTAAATTGAGTTGCAGTTTTCACCTCCACTTTTCCACGTTTAAATCAAAGATATTATCTAACCTGTTGTTCTAACAGTATCCCTGTATGTCTGTCTGCAGGCTGAAGAGTGTTATTGGAATTGGTTTGGGAGCTGGGGCCTACATTCTGACCAGATTTGCTGTAAGTCCCCCCTCCCTGCCTCTCTCACTCAGGATTAATAATTATAAGTTTTAATCATTTAAGGATTAGCAGAAGTGTTTCGTCTTTTTGCTGTTTTTGGCAATAAAACCCGGCTTATTGCTCGAGCCTGCTGAGCCATAAAAAGTCTCAGGAATGTTCCAGATCAGCTGAACACTAACACTGTGCGCAGTAGGACGTCTCACACTATTGACACAAGGCTGACAGAAATACAGCCTTAACTCCTTGCTGTAGCTTTCTCTGCAAAAAGATAATTAAAATGTGTTTAACAGGGAAAATCTATGTGATATTAACATTTATCCAAGCCTTGTTGGTCAGAAATAACAGCAAGGTACAGACAGGTAACACAAAATATGCCACAAAATCAACTGTAAATCTGAAAAATCAGCTTTTGTTTAGATTTCCCATGGCAAAGATACCTTGGTTGAAAGAACATACACAATATAGATAAAAGTATTCAGCCGCCTGACCATCAGATCAACAGGGACAGTTATGATATTGTATTCAAATACACATACTTTAAAATAGAGTTGGCCCCCTTTTGCAGCTATAACAGCCCCCACTCTTCTTGGGAGACTTCCCACAAGATTTTGGGGTGTTTCCGTGGGAATTGGTGCCCATTCAGTCCGTAGAGCATTTATGTGGTCTGGCCTGGCTCTGTTCTAGTTCATCCCAAAGGGGCTAGATAGGGTTAAGGTCAACGCTCTGTGCCATGAAACTCTGAAGCTCTCACTGCACAGTTAGAGTGCTTACATTAATGTCAGTGGAAGTTCAGAACTCTTCAGCACCATGCCCATTTGCAGTTGTTGATCCCACTTTGTGGCTGGGTTACTGTTGTTCCTTCCACATTCTAATAATAGCACTCACAGTTGACTGTGGAATATCCAGCAGGGATGAAATTTCACCAACTGTCTTATTGCTAAGGTGGTATCCATCACAGCACCACACTTGAAGTCACTGAGCTCTTCAGAATGAACCATTTACAATCACAAATGTATGCAAATGGAGAGTGCATGACTAGGTGCTCGATTTATCCACCTGTGGTAACAGGTCTGATTCAGTAATTAACAGGTGTGGCCAGATACTTGTAGTGTATGTTTTTAAAGCTTTCATGAGGAGTTTAAAGATGGTTATGAAATATGCTGAAAACTAATGGTCTCATAGGCTACAGCCATAATAATAAAGACCAATTACATCTACTTTCTCATTTTTAATGCTTGAAAATGCTGCTGGGTGGAAGGTGTCGGGCAAAGTGATTAGCTGCCACTGCTCCAAGATTCTCCATAAGCGATTCTTTTGACTGTTAAAAGTACTTTAAAAAATGTACAGGACAGAAAAAGCAAAGACATTAGAGATACTATTATGTCCACAGGGGGTGCCAAAGCCAACACAACACAAAAGTTCCTCACAAGAGCTTCAATAATAATGAGATTTACAAAGCAAAACTTTACAATACTTTAAAATATTTGCAACTTGGGCCAAGAACTCTTTAATCGGATCTAAATGTGTATTAATGTTCTTGTTGTTTGTGTTTTAGCTGGACTACCCCAACATGGTCGAGGGTCTTGTTCTCATTAACATCAACCCATGTGCTGAGGGATGGATGGACTGGGCTGCACACAAGGTAACACGCACATTAGAATTAAAAAAATCTGTGCATCCTTCATATTTTTGGCTGAAAGTTGTCCAGAGACTGGAAAATTGTGGAAGAGCGTCTAATAGTGCGACAGACACATTAAATGCAGTTTTTGTATGTGATTTCAGATCCATGGTTGGACTCATGCCATGCCTGACATGATCATCAGTCACCTCTTTGGAAAGGTAAACATTCACATTCTTTTTCTGTCGTCTGTACTGGGGCTGTATATTTAGCACATTGTAAAAATTGCTTTTTTAGTTCTTTAAGCCTTTGGTGAGTGAGAGATTATTATTTTGGTCACTACAGGAGGAAATCCACCACAACCAGGACCTGATTGGAACGTACCGCCACAGCATTGTCAACGACATGAACCAGTTTAACCTCCACCTGTTTGTCAAGGCATATGAAAGGTGAAAATACTCAAATGCAGTTCACATGTAGCTCTGGCACAGGCTTCAGTAAAGAAGGTTGCAGAGTTAAAGCTTCACTTGAATTGTATGTTTTGAAGATTTTCTATAACTTTCTGCTCCTCTCTGCAGTCGGAGGGATTTGGAAATTGAGAGGCCGATCCCTGGAAGCAACGTCAGAACCCTCAAGTAAGTTGTAATCAAGCTCTAAACATCCATTTATGCTCCATTTTATATTAAAACAGTATTTTGCCCAGACTGCTGTATAATTGGATGTTTCTCTAACCCAGGTGCCCTTCTCTGCTGGTGGTTGGCGACAGCTCTCCCGCCGTGGATGCTGTGGTGAGTTCAGCCTTTTAAAAACAAGCCTTTGATGCTAATGATTACACCCCCAGCACAGTTAACCAGGCTAACATGTGCTAAATGTGTTTTCCACTCACTTCAGTCAACCGTTTAAGCCCAAAAGATATGCAAGATTTAACGCTGTGGGACATGACTGAGGCAAGAACAAAGTTGGGAACCGAAATGGAGTTACGCAGAGAAGTTTTAATCTGTGACTGCTGCTAGATCAGAGAGGAGCCGCAAATCCCCACACAAATCTCTGACTCATTTTTTAGCATCATTAGCCATAGACAGAAAGTATAAGGGAGGCATTTAATATGAAAACCACACAGTTTGACCGTATTCTAATGTGAGATATTTTAAATGCATTATAATCAAAGCTATTTTATTTATATGGCAATTTCCCAAAACAAGTTACAAGTCACTTAGCAGTCCATATAAATCCAACTATTTAAAAAGAAAATTATTACGCAAATATACAAATAAAAGCAAGTTACTCTGTTTCCGTTTAAATATTTGCATGCTCAAAAGAATAAGAGATAAAGGCACCAAGATGCACCAAGGAACAAACTGTGCTCCTGAGTGGAGATTTGTTCAGCACACTGCTGAAACAGCTTTCCTTTTTTTAAACACAATGACCTAGATTAATTGTGAGTCTAATATTGAGCCTGGCACACACTGAAAGATTTTTAAAATCTTAACAGATGTAGAAAATGTGAGAGAGATCACACATAATAAAGCATTTGATATCAGATATACTGGTGTGGGTTTAATCCTTAATGTCCCTGAAAAGTCACCCAAGTTCTAGGCTTACTTGAAAAGCTTCTGTAACGGCTACGAAGGCATGGATAGCATCAAAGGAACAGTTAGTTTCAAGCATAAAAAAGAGGCAATGACAACATCAGTCTGGAAGGTTTCAACAAACACATACAGACAATAATCAATGTCACACTTCCTCCAGACTTTGCTGCAGCAGCGGGTTCTTTGTTTGGTCCGTGAGCGCAGTGTTTTCGAGCAGCAAAGAAGAATTGATTCCGGTTTATAACATATAGCATAGCTAAATGAAGCAAAATGTAACATATCAGATCAGTGCAAAAACGTGTACTTGACAATACTAATACCCACATTTTCAGCAGTATCAGATGTATTTCTGAAACTGCTGTCAGAATTCAGAACAACTCTATAGCAAATAGTGACATATTTAACCATTTTGTTCTTACAGTGTGTGGTGTGCAATGAGATGACCAACATGGCACACCACACACTAACAGATTCATTCATCAGCAACCACAGCCTCCACTCTCAAAACTCAAAATCTCTGTCTGGTCAAACGCAACTATACAGTAAACAAGCCAGCTGTTAGCAACCTACACTATCCATTGTAGTGCTTCACTCGATTCTGGTTTGTTTTACAGGACACGTTAAACACTCATTATATTGCTTAGCATTTACTGTTGTTGTCATGGCTGTGTTTGTTGTGCTTCCTCTTTTGGTCATAGATCTGCACCATTATTTTGTACTGTGTGCCAGGCTTGAGTCATGTAAAATATAGAGGGCTACATTATTTTCTCAGGAAAAAATACTTACACATGTACAAGACAATATTAGTAAAGATTTATAGTATGCTTTCTGTGGTGCAAACCAGCTTAACCCCATAAGTGAATGGAAAAATAAATAGGACAAATAGCCTGCCTCCTCTCTCTGATCCCTTTCTTGTTTTACTCAGTTATAGTCCAAAAAATCCAGTTTTAAGATCTATTTTTGTGGATAGAGATGTGGAGAAAAGAAGTCACAGGCTGGATTTGAATGTAGGCTTCCCACAGCCTCTTTACATGGGGTGTGCTGACATAACCACAAGGCTAACAGCCAGAAAACCTTAATAAGTGTAAAACTTAGCATCGATATAATTTTTAAGGCCAGATTATATAAAATATTTTGCTGAATATTTTCATTTGTTTCCACAGGTTGAGTGCAACACCAAGCTGGACCCAACAAAGACCACCCTGCTGAAGGTAAAATCCTGTTCCTGTCTCTCCACCTGCCCTATATCCTCATACAGATTATAATAGCCTTCATGGAAACGCATCAGCTGATAAGATTCCACTGACTCAGCAGTTACATGGTGACATATTAACCAGCTGTTTGGAAAGCTAGATGCATCCGTGTGTATGCATTCGGCCCTGCAATCTGCTGCAGCTGACCTACTTTTGCTATTTTACCTGTGGCAACCTTTTATGATCCACAACTAAAAACAAAGAGCTATTAGAGCTAAAAAGAGTACCATTTGTTGGGGTTAAATGGTCGGGGTCTGGAGGAACACTGATTGGAGGTAGCAGGTACAAGGCGTTCAAACAGGATGTGTTAGGTGTAATGGCGCGTGTCCAGGGTTGTGCAAATGTACAAGCGCTAATATGCTAAATGCTAATGATGTTTTTTTCCCTCTCCTCTTTCTAGATGGCTGACTGTGGAGGCATGCCCCAGGTTGACCAGGTGTGTATTAGTCTGTTTGTGTGAAAGAAACAGAAAAAGCTCAACACTAGACAGGGCTGGGTAATCAGGTGGCTGGCTGGATGGCATTAAGAAGGTTGCACTTAAGAGCATTAGCAAGTAGCAGACATGAAGCACAGTTGTCAGGTTGTAATCCTCCGCCTTGTGCAGCACCTGCTCACAGCAGCTGTCATATTTCAGGGCCTGAGCGCTAATCTGCAGGATGACAAACCGAGTCTGTCAGTGTTACGTAAACAAGTGGGATAACTAGTGACAGCAGGAATGATTATCACCTTCTTTTTGTGTTTTTTTCTGCAGCCTGGAAAACTGACAGAAGCTTTCAAGTACTTCATTCAAGGCATGGGATACAGTAAGTATTCAAAACATGCATTGCAAGTATTCACTTTGGGCACATGCACTCCTCAGAAACACTGTGGTGAAACACTGAAAAGGGGAATTCTAGGTGTCACTGTCCTTAAAACTTCTGGTTCTATTGTTCATGCTTTAAAAGGAGAGTTGTCTGCCACCTTGTGGAGAATTTTGGATCAGCTCCATATTCTTCTTCCCCCTCTAGTGTTGGTTAATAAATGACTTGTGTACTCGCTGGGATGTAACTTGCACTCAGTCTGCAGCTCACTGCTGATTTTTTGGACTTCAGAAGAACAAAGTGTGAAAGCACATTAGATAAAGAAAATTAAGACACAACTACGACATAGTTGTTCAGACTTGAGCAATATCAAATTTTGAATGAAAAACACCACTGATTGTATAAAAAATGAACATTGATAGGTGGGAAGTAGAAGGCTGATTATGGAGAACATAACAGAGACCAGCTTATCACCAGTTAATCAGAAAACCCAAATATTGCTAAAGAACTGGGGAAATAATTATAACCCTGAAGATCAACCAAATTAGCAGCATGTTACCATTACATTTTCCTCCCACACTTGTCAAACCATATATGTGGATTGTATAGATGTTTATTTAGGCAAAAAAAAAACCCTTAATCAATGCATGCATTGAAAATAAAGAGACAATAGCATATTAAATAACAATTGCAATATTGGGGAAAAATCGAGTTTCTTATGAGTGAATCTGATTAAACAAACCTATACCTGTGCAGCACTTTAATCATCTCCAGTGCATTTACTAAATCCTCCTCCTCTTCCCTCCTCAGTGCCCTCCGCCAGCATGACCCGCCTGGCCCGCTCCCGCACCGCCTCTGGCTCCAGCATCACATCCTACGAGGGCAACCGCTCACGCTCCCACACCAACGAGGGCAGGCGCAGCCGCAGCCACACAACCGAAAACCAGCAGCACGCTCGCTCCCACACGGACGGCTCCATGGACGGCACGGCTAACAGCAATGTGGACCAAGCTGTGCCCAAGTCCACCGAAGTGTCCTGTTAAATGAAACCTCAACTCTCCAGATGCCCCCCTCCCCTCTGAAAAAAGCCTGTGCAGGTCCCTTCGGTTTGTGCTGCGCTGCCTCCAACTGACACACATTCCTACGCACAAATACACCATCGAGATAGGGGACGTAAAGATGAAAACCTGGGATTGTGAGAATGCACATGAATACTCAGCTGCTGACTTTGTGGTGCAGCTTCCGATTCCGGCTAATGTGTCACTTGGGGCAACGCAGCATCCGGGAATGCCGAAGCAGAGAATGTTGGAGAAAGCTGTGGCTATGAGTACATCAGCTTGTATATTTTATCTCTCATAATCTCTCATGCATATACAAAATGTTTTAATTTCCATCTCTGTGTTCCCTCATCCTCTTTGTATCCATTTTTGACCACATTGACACAGCTTTCTCAAAATGTACCTGACTGTAAATGACTGTTTCCTTTTCTCACTGTAATTTTGTTGATCATTTACTCTTTATTTTTCATGTTTGAAGTTTTGTCATTTGTACGTAGGAGCAGATTTGTAGATGTGGAAAGGATGGGGAGGCACTTGGATTAACAAAACAGGCAGTTTGCCTTGTAACTTTGAAATTTAAGGGACAGACTTCACATGTTTCATTCATATACAGAAAATAATGCTCTTTTATTTTGCCAATGTCCACGTTCCAAAACATTCCCTGTTATTTTAATGATCACCTGCTGGCCTGTGGACTTTTCAGGAATCAAATGATTATTTTTTACTACATTCCAATGAGACTGTATGCTTTGTCATAAATCAAAACCCATTCTGAAGCACAAATTCAAAACCTTTTCCATGCTATGCTTTATCAGTGGATCATGGCTTCAGACAAAACTTTATTTCTGTGATGATTTCTATGCAATCAAGCAAAGGAACAAAGATGTGCCATGGATTTGTTCACTCTGTATACGTGACTCTCCCATGCAGTTGTGGGTCTCAGGGTGAGCGGCGTGATAGCTCCACATGTTAACACAAGGCTAGCCGTAGATCTTACCTGACACCTTCTGCTCCTGTATTTTACTTGCACTACAGCGACTGTTTGCTTTGTAGAACACCTACACAGCTTTGTAAAGATGCGATTCACAAACATCTAATGCTGTAGAAAAGCATTAGAATGACATAACAGTTTGTATTTATTAAAAAATGACAATAAAAATTTGTAACTGATCTTCTCTTGCTTGTTTTTATTGCGTTTTTAAAGTTTTGGTCCTTGGATAAGGTTTTTTATTCCATTTCTGCCTTTTGAATAGTGTATGTAAATAATGAGACATTACAAGCTCCTGTGAGAACTTTACTATTTATAAAACAGATTGAAATTAACACTGAAGCCTCTTACAGATCTTCAAAAGCAAAGTAGACCAATCAGAACACACACTGTTTTAACAGTGCATATAAAAGTATTCTTACTTCTATTGATTTTATAAATCAACCATGGTCAATATAACCTGCAAAAAGATGCAAAAAACCTCTTGAAAGTCAAAGTAAAAACATACTTCTACAAAGTAATGTTTATTAAGTAAAAAAATATGTAATGTAAAATAAGTAACTGCATAAATATTCATCCCCTTTAAATTAACCTTATTTAATCAGTGAATGTGTCTCAAGTGTTTGTAATATAAAGACACCTGTTCCTGCAAGGTCCAGTCACCTGGTTAATCAGTTTTCCTGGCTACCATTACACCACGAATAGAAAGAACACTCCAAGCACCTCAGAGAAAAGGTGATTAAAAAGTCAGGGGATGGATACAAAAAAATGTCCAAGGCACTGGACATCCCCCAGAGTTCAGTTAAATCCATCATCTAGAAATAGAAGGAATACGGCACATGTGTAAATCTGCCTAGATCAGGCTGTCCTCACAAACTGAGCGTGCAAGGAGACTAGTGAGAGAGGCCACCAAGACACCTATGACTACTCTGAAGGAGTTACAAGCTTCAGCAGCTGAGATGGGAGAGACTCTGCATACAACAACTGTTGGCTGAGTTCTTTACCAGTCAAAGCTTTGAGGGAGAGAAAGCCACTGTTGAGGAAAACTCAGACTACATCTTGACTGCAGTTCACCAAAAGGCATGTGGGAGACTCCACGGTCAGGTGGAAGTAAGTTCATTGGTCTGAGGAGACCAAAATGGTGCCTTTTTGCCATCAGACAAGAAGCTATGTTTGGTGGACACCAAACATTGCACATCACCACAAACACACCACCCCCACTGTGAAGCACGGTGGTGGCAGCATCATGCTGTGGGTATGCTTCTCAGCAACCAGTCTTGTAGAGGGTTGAATAACTGTGGCAGAGTATAGGGAAATCCTGGAGGACAATCTTATTCAGTCTGCAAGAGAATTACAGCTTGGGAGAAGATTTATTTTCCAGCAAGACAATGAGCCGAAGCAGACAGCGAAAGCTACACAGAAATGGTTTAAAGACAAGGTGAATGCTGGAGTGGACTAGTCAAAGCCCAGACCTCAATCCAATAGAGAATTTTTGGCTAGACTTGAGAAGGGCTGTTTACGCTGACTTGGAGGGGTGTAGTATTTATGCATCACTTATTTTACCTTACATATTTTTATTTAACTGACATTACTTTGTAGAAATCTGTTTTCACTGTAACATTAAGGAGCTTTTTTGTCAAAAAAGCCAAATCATATTGACCATGATTGATTTATAAAATTAATAAATGGGTAAAACATCCAAGGGGGTGAATACTTTTTATAGGCACTGTATATGGTTATTAGTCAGATGGCTGAAATAGATACCATGGGGTAGGTACAGATTTTAAGTTCCTCAAAGGAGCTTTAAAAGAAAATTTAACAGAAAATTGCTGTTTTTATCTACTTGTGGGTTTAAAGACACAATGTTTGACAAATGTGGTATTATTTATGCAAAAAGCTCCATAAATAAGTTAAGCCTTCAGTATTTTACACACATTATTTTTATCATGTGCAAAGCAGTTCTTCAAATGTTCTTCAAAAGCACAACATGCCTTATAAACCATTGTGGGCATTTTACATTTGATATTTACATTTTTTTCCAATAGGAAAAAATGATAAAAAGAAATCCCTTTTACTTAAACATCACAAGTACAAAACAACACAGAAGGAAATTAGGTCAGAGAGGGTCTCTCATAAGCAGAGAGCATGATTGGTATTTCTTTAGTTCATGACTTCTGGGTAACCGTAGTAGCTCTCCAGCTCAGCAAAGATGTCATTGGGGTTTTTGCAGCTAAGGTTGCAAAAGCAGGCCTGGACCCACATCATCTTCCAGGTAAAGCCGGCCCCGTTAGGACACTCAAAGTCCACGTCGATGGTTTTGGATTTGTAGGGGATGCAGCAGCGCTCGTCTGTGCAGACGCCGCAGTATTTGGGCCTGTACTGCTTCTTACTGGTGCAGCCGGAGATGGTAAGGTTGGAGGGTTGATCTTCCCTGTAGATGTTCAGACATTTCTTTCCCGGCTAATGGAGAAAAGAAGTTTAAAAACTTTAAATCTGAAAACGTATAAGTTATTTGACAGTTTGAAAAAGTGAGTACCTACCTTGATGTGTTTGGTGATGTCGACCTCACAGGGCCGCAGGTTGCAGAGGCGAGATTCTTTGATCAGCTCACATTGGTCGTTGGCGTTAGAGATCCTCATGGACAGGCCACGGCCACACGTCTTTGAACAAGGACTCCATGAGGTAGTCTGGGTAATGCAGTTCTTGTGCCAGCTCCTGGTCTCAGCTGGGGGAACTGGAACAATATAGACGTGTAGTAGATCAGATTTACAAACTGCAACGATATCACATATCGTACTCTACAAAAATGGTTTTATTTTGATAAGAGCTAATGCAAACTATTTCAAAGAAGAAGTAAATATACTCTTTCAATCAATTAAGTTCCTGTCACTGTGTAAAGGTAAATTTAGGAGATTTTTAGGAGTTTTGTGCAAGTGTGAACAGGGCAGTAGGAAACCGTCCTGCTGTGAGGGATGAGTATAAACAAGCAAGTCAGGACATTTTTTGGGAAGTTAGCTTGAAACTTTCCTGAGTTTTTCAGGGTTGCATGTGCATTAAGGATTTTATTCCTGAATGTACCTGCTAGTGGCATGTATGAAAAAAAACTGCAAAGTTGTTTTTTTTAACCTGACCTTATAATTGTCCCTCCCCTATCGAGACACTGAATGACAGGCATTTGCAGGAAAACTTTCTGCTTTAAGGGACAAGTGTGAACAAACAATTCAGGAAATTTTAGGGTAGGTTACCCTGAAATCTTGCAGAAGAAAAAGCACTATTCACACAGGATTAGTATTACCTGTGGACCTCTGATCATTTGTGAACCTCTGAGTTTGCTGTGGTGTATTTCCACAGGATAAGCAAAGTGTGATATCCTAGAAATTCACAGATATTTCTGATGGAAAACATGGAGCTGCAGCACAACAGCAACAATGAAAATTCCGGGATTTTTTATTTCTAAATTCCATACAATTGATGTTTCCTTCATATAGCCTCGCCTCCTGTTAGTCAGAGTTTACAACTGATAACTTGGGCCAAAGTGTTTTTGTTCTTTTTACTTTCATTTCTATCAATTATAGCAAGCTGTCCATGATCAATAAAAAGTGAACAATCTCCCCTGGCTCTCCAGACTGATCACTGGATTTTAAGCGATATATATCAAATATAAATTGCTATATGCATAAAATGTATGGCTAGATAATATTGATATATGATCAGGCACAGGTAAAGAGAAGCTGTTGGAGGCAGAGTAGAGGCAATGTGCTTATTATGAGAGCAGAGGTGCACACATGTGAGTTTGGATAGCACAGTTTAAATTCATAACTCAAACAAAAAGTTATTTGTCATCATAAGATGAAATGATCTGAAATAAAAGCACAATAATGGCCCAAAGGTGTCAAAACTTTGCAGACAATCTCCTTTGCAGCCTCGATTTTTATTTGATGAAAAAAACAAATTGGACCATACAAAACAAACAGAATTACCGCCCTAAACTACAGAGATGCCCATTCACATGGGATTATTATCACCTGTGGAACTCTGTGTGTGCTGTGATATAGGGCTCTATTTTCGTAGAACAGGCACACCCTTCGCCGCGCCTACGCCGCGCCAACGGGGTGCGTCCAGGGCATTTTGCAATTTTCGTGCACAGCGCAGTCCAGAGCAGCGCGGCGCACCCATGCCTCCGTCCTTCCCACCGGCGCAAGTGGCAAAGAGGGAGGAGAGAAGACGTGAGTGGGTTTAACACAGCCGAGTGTAATCTTCACCAATCAAATGAACGCCTCTCCTCGCCTTTAAATGCGCTGCGGGCAAGGCGCAGTGCCAATTTCACCTTGCCACCACCATGGTTGAAGACAGCAGCAGCAGCTTCAGGCCGCCAAACTTCTCCCAGGAGGAAACTGATGTGCTGGTCCGGGAGGTCCAACCTCGCAGTACCAGAATATATGGTAATGCTAACAGACCTCCACGGGCTGACGATGCAAAAACTGCCTGGGAGGAAGTTACTAATATTGTCAATCAAGTTTGCCCAGATATTCTGAGAACCGCTGCCCAATGTAAAAAACGGTTCAATGATGTAAGGAGAAGGGCCAAAAAAAAAGCTGTCAGAGCAAAGAAGGTACACAGTGGCCACCGGGCTGCGTATCAGAGGCCACGATGTGCGTCACCGTGTGGACCACCTCGCGAGACAGATGTAATCTGTTCCTGTGTCATGAATAGGAGTACAAAATGAAGTGACAATTACATTAAACACAGCAGCAGGCTAATCCAGGCATCATGCTTGTGATCCACCTGCATTCCTGCTCTGTCATCGCCAAATAGGAGAACCTTTGGTGATATATTCTCTCCCGGTATCTCCTCCTCATCCTCCTTGCAATAATGTACTCCATCTTTTTAGATCATGTTAAGTATAAAGATTAAAACAGAGAAATATGGGCAATCACAGGTAAATCCTTAAGACACTGACTGACTTACTTTTATTTAGCGAGTGTCTCTCTCTTTATTCTTTTCTTTTGAATTTCATGAGATGAGAGAAGCCAAATATATACTCCGTATCGGATGCCGTGGCTGTTTGTGGTTGGCTGAGAGATGTGAACTCGCTAGTTTTTATCACTCCCAGCTGCCATCAGGTTGAGTTTCAATGACGCGACAAACATCTTTGATCTGACATCAGATGTGAAGGGACAATTTATATAGATACAAATGTATATGCTGGTTCAGACAATTACATTACATAGTGGTTGCTGTGATTGTTTATTACATTGAAATGTGCCTGACACTCTGGAAACCTGTCTGTGAGGTTTTGGTGACGTGTGCGCACTGCACGCCTGTCAGCCAAAATACCACTACACCGGGCGCACTTCGCCTGCGCCGAGAATAGACCAGGTTGAAACTGGCGGGCTTTCAGCGCACCTTCCGCGCAGTGTTTTGGCATGAAATTGTCACTGGGCCAAGCTGAATCTGTCGACACCTCCCCCTGGTGGGCCGCCGCACCTATCTCGGCGCAGCCCGGTCTACCAAATTGCCAAATTGGCTGCGCACGGTGGTGCTCTGGACGAAATTACCACTGCGGGGGATGTGCCACGCTCCGCCACCCTGCGCCACCTTGTGCTGCACCATGAAATTAGAGCCCATAGTCTGTAATTTGCCCTGGGATTTTTACTCTGTATATTACAGACAAGGTCATTTCACACAGGATTAAAAACACAGATGTCAAGTGTGATTATTACAAATTACCAGAGGTCCCCAGGTTATAATAATCCTGTGCAAACAGGGCATTTGCAGGGGAAATTTCTGGTTGCATTAGGGTGAAAAACTCATCTGTCAGTGTTCACACCTGTAACTCTGATCTCAACCAGGTATATTTAGGAGATTTTTCAGGCGTTTTGTGCATGTGTGAACAGGGCTATAAGCTGAAATCCATGCCCAAACATGATCCAGTCGACATGTGCTACTTAAAAGATCTCAAAGCCCTAATGCATTCCTGAAAATTTCAGGAGGATCTCCCTGAAAATTTCCCGACTTACCTATTAACACCCGTCCCTCAGAGCAGGACATCTTCCTGTAGTTTTCATGTCTGTCAATGGGGGGATGGAGGGAGGGCTAGCTTTGGAGCTACCAGGAAATTCCAGGGTAAAGTCAGGGTGAAAAACTGCTGTTTACATTCATACATGCAAATCTTCAGGTGATTTGTGCAAGTGTGAATAGGGCAGGCGGGAAGGCTGTTGCCCATGCAGGAGCACTGCCCCCACACACCCCCTCCAACACTCTCTGTATGTTAATCCTTGTCTTTTCATTGTGTTTGAATTCTAATCCTAATTCCATTTGTCCCATTTCACAACACAAAGAGATATTCATCCCTATTATTCCCTCGACAGCATCACAGTTGTAAAACGGCTGGAGACTGGACATAACCCAGAAACATGTGAGGGTTTCCACAGGAAGGGATTGTGCTGTCCCTGCACTCACGCATGCACACACCCAACCCTGATGATCCTCCTGCTGTCCTCACACAACAACAGAATTCTGAGCACAAAATTCACACACAGCTGCATTAGACTGGTCTGCCTTTTAAACGCTTCTATAAAATATTTCACTTTCTCAACAAAACGTGGAATTTTTCACCATAATTCAAACTACAGTTGGAATTATACTATGTTAGAAATATGACAAGGCCATGACAGATATCAGTTTAGTACTAAATATTCCCTGTACTCTAGAAACCTTACTTTAAACATACTACATATTCATCTGATTACGCTATATCAGCATTAATGAAAACCTCTTATCCAACCTAACTTGACAAGAACACAGGGGCCTCCATAATTCTCAAATGGAAGAAGTTTGGAACAACCAGGAGTCTTCCAGGAGCTGGTCGCCTGGCCAAACTAAGCAACTGGGGGAGAAGGGCCTTAGTAAGAGTGGTGACATAGAACCTGGTCATTCTGACTAAGCTCCAGAGATCCTGTGTGGAGATGGGACACTGATCTAGGCTTTATGGCAGAGTGGCTAAATAGAAACATCTCCAACACATGAAAGCCTGGTTGGAGTTTACAAAAAAAGCACCTGATGGACTCTCAAACTGTGAGAAACAAGATTCTCTGGCCTGATGAAACCAAGATTGAACTGTTCTTAATTATAAATACCAGGAAACCAGTCTGGAGGAAACCAGGAACCACTCATCACCTGCCCAATACCATCCCAACAGTGAAGCATGGTGGTGGCAGAATCATGCTGTGGGGGTGTTTTTTAACAGCAGGGACTGAGACTGCTCAGGGTTTAGGGAAAGCTGAATGGAGCAAAGTACAGAGATATCCTCAATGAAAACCTGTTCCTCAACATTCAGGACCTCTGATTGGGTGGGAACTTTCACCTTCCAACATGACAATGACCCTGAGCACACAGCCAAGACAACACAGGAGTGGCTCAGGGACAACTCTGTGAATGTCCTCGAGGGGCCCAGCCGGGGCTCTGACTTAAGCCCTATCCGACATTTCTGGAGAAACCTGAAAATGGTGGTCCACCGACAGCCCCCATCCAACCTGACTGAACTTGAGAGGTGTGCAAAGCTTGCTGCCAAAGGTGCTTCAGCGAGGTAGTAAAGGCTCTGAGTACTAATGTCAAAATTATATTTCAGTTTTATATTTTCTAATAAATTAAACAAATATATTTAACACTCTGTTTTCACTTTGTCATGATGGAGCACTGAGTGTAGATTAATGAGAGAAGAAATTAATTTAAGTGATTGGCTGCAAGAAAACGAAAGAAAAAAGTGAAGGGGGTTTGAATGCTTTCTGAATGAATTGTGTATACTAAGGACATGGACTTTGCCGAAGTATTTTTTTCTAAGTGTACTTCCATAAATCCACTGTTTTCCTTTTCTCTTTCAATATTTCACACATAACCCTCTGATTCATCTTGCATGTTGTTGTGAGACTGAACTGTCAGCTGTGCTGTGTATAAGAGGGCAGAGAGGAAATGAGGGGATTTGTCAGTGCTATTCAGAAATGTAAAAAATGCATCCACTAAAAGTGGCAGATAAAACTGCTCTCAACCATAGATATATGAGTTCAGAGAGGTCTTACCCTCTACTGCGTGCCGCGGCGCAGTCTTGCGCCCTCTTTTGGGTTCATCACAGATCCACTGCTCACAGCATTGACCTCGAACTTTGACCCTGCGCGGAGTTTGGCACCACACCCGCGGAGGCTGTGACTCTGTGCAGAGAGACACGCAGCCGATGGCACCGTTTACGCACACACACTGGTATTTACAGCTGGGACTGAAGCTCTGCCCGTTACGGTAGATCACTCCATCATGCTCACAGCCTGTTCCCACCATGTCTGACAGAAAGAAACGACAAGAAGGCAAATATTAGAGACAGGCAAGAAAAACTGCTGTAAATGAGGAAACACTGCACTGCAAAAGTATTTTCCTTTCAATTATCTTCTCCATATTTTTATTGTACAAAAAAAGAATTCAAATTTCCTTATTAAAAAAAGTAAATTCCACAGATGAGAATAAAATACTTTACAAACTTTGTAAACAATTTCAAATACCATATAACACCCCTATCAATACATCCAATTATATAGTATTTGGCATTGATTGATTTAATACAACCTCACCAAAACAAATCCAATTTAATTTGCAACATTTACCTTATATTATAGAGAAAAAAATCATAAGTGGTAAATACTTATGCACAGCACTGCACATAAAGATACACTATATAAGTGTGTTTCCATAGCCCAGCAGCTGCATGCAAGCCTCACATCACCAATTCTAATGTTAAACATTGGATGGACTGTGGAGAAGTGGAAACATGTTCAGAGGAGTGACAAATCATGCTTCTCTGTTTGGCAGTCAGATGGCAAGTCTGGGTTTGGAGGATGCTGGAAGAACATTACCGGCCTGACTACATTGTGCCCACTGTGAAATTAGGTGGAGGAGGGATAATGGTGTGGGGCTGTTTTTCAGGGTCTGGGCTAGGCCCCTTATGTCCAGTGAAGACAAATCTTAACGCTTCAGCATACCAAGACATTTCAGACAATGCTATGCTTCCAACTGTGTGGCAACAGTTTGGGGAAGGTCCTTTTCTATTCCAACATGACTGTGCCTCTGTTAACAAAGCAAGGACTAAAGACATGATCTGATGAGGTTGGTGTGGAAGAACTTGACTGACCCACACAGAGCCCAGGCCTCAACCACATCGAGCACCTTTGAGATGAACTGGAACGGAGATTGTGAGCCAGGCCTTCTGGTGCAACATCAGTGCCTGGCTTCATAAATGCTCTACAGAATGAATGGGCTCAAATTCCCACAGAAACACTCCAAAATCTTGTAGAAAGCCTTCCAAGAAGAGTGGAGGCTGTTATAGCTGCAAAAGGGGGGCAACTCCATATTAAAGTCCATGTATTGAATGAATACAATGTCATTGCACTCCCTGTTGGTGTGATGGTCAGGCAGCTGAAGACTTTTTTCATATAGTGTAGACAAAAACAGATCTACTAGTATTACAATTACATAATCACAGCTTGAATCACAAACACTTCTTTTGTTATTTAACTGGCTATATCTTCATGTGAAACAAAAATGCTTAATGACATGGAGCCCTTAACATGTTGTATATAGGCCATTCTACAGAATTCGCGCAAACTGCAGTCCCATACTAAAAAACACATTTTAAAGGGGACATATTATGCAAAAAACACTTTTTCAGGCTTTTCTAACACAAATATGTGTCCCTGGCCTGTCCACAATCCCCTCAAGTACCAGAAAAACCCATTCCCTCTCCCGCTCTCTTTCAGAAAATGTGTGGTGAAACAAGCCATTCTCAGTTTTTACATCTAGTGACCTCACCAGGAGCATAGGCACCCACCCCCAGGTTTGGTTGGCCCTCCCCCACTTGGAGGAAAGTTCTGCCCTCGTCTACTGATCCCCTCAGCTACCAGCTGAGATGCTGGATAGCTCAGTGATCTACCCTGCTGATTATAGCCTGGGAGATTGATGGTCCGAATTCCAGTCTAACCTTTTGGGAAAAAAGTGTCTGTAATATCACAAGAGCTACATTCATTAATATAAACTTTTCTTAAAAGGGTAAAATATGTCACCTTTAAAAGACAATTAGATATTCACACCTTTGATGTTTATTAATGTCATGTTATGATCTGTTCAATACAAATGCATTAGTTCAGATAGCATTCAATTAAATATATTAAATATCCTCCTCTACATGTGACTTTGTATTGGGAAGTTGCTGTCCCAAACTCTAACACCTAAATTTCTCTGAATGGTAAAATCATTTATTTTTTTTTCTTCAAATGGGTTTATTAATATATGTTTTTTAATTCTTTTAAGGGGAAGTTGAAATATTCAAATTGATTTTGTGGTTTCGTTGTAAATTCAAGAAATATACGTAAAAAAAAAAAACAGTCCCATGTTTTCATCTCACTACAGAAACAGGATGAGTTAGGGTCCATAGGGGGTGCCTGTTTTAAGCTACAAACACCAAAATTTTACCAACAATAGAGACAGACTTCCTCTCTCTGAAGGTCAAATGGTGGGTACAGAAGAAGTACTGTTTTTAGGTTATTGTGTTGCAAAGTCTGAAAAATATATTTTTTAAAGACTGTCAGTACAGAAACACATAATTTCTGCAACTAAATAAATATTTTTGCTTTTATTGATAGATACAATGTTTTTATTCATGAACATCTTTTTAAATCTGTCAAGCATTGCTGAGTTTTGTGACTAATTAGCTAAAAATGTCACTACCAAAACAGTCACTACTGTGACATATGGTAGTGTTACGATTGTGACCTGATTGTTTTGGTGATTAAAAAATGAATTGATGTCAATTAATTTTAGACTAAAGAATTGAATTTTTCAACATATAGATAATACTTATATCTATTTTATCATGCATTTTCCCAGAGAGAGCTAAAACATAAAATGCCTTGAAAAAAAAAAAGTGGAGCAAAGCGACTCATATCTTAAAGTGAACTTAAAAACAGCTAAAACTGCACATATGTTATACAGCTGTCTCTTCACCACCATTATTTTTGCTAATGCTAGTATTACAGTGATCATTGTTTCATCATTTAACATCATTCTTTCATCTATAATCGTTACTAAAACAGTTTCATTGAATCCCAGAGCAATACGACTTCACTGCTATGATAAATTAACACTGGCCTTCTTATAATAGGGTATAGTCTTTATAATAATATTAATGATTAACACTGGTCTATTTAAATAGGCCACATCAGAGGGTACGGTCTAGACCTGCCCTCCTTGTAAAGTGTCTTAAGATGACTTTGGTTATGAATTGGCACTATACAAACAATGACCAGTGTGTTTTTTTTTTCTTCTTCAGGACTTTCCAAATGGTTGAACTGCTTCACAGTTGCTTGTTTTTCACCCATAGACAGCTCTCTGGTTTTCATGGTGGTTAAACCTCTAAATATAAATACAGTCTGCATAGGCAAAACCCAAATCAGAAACTGAGCGTAGACATTCAGTGCTGTTTAATGTTTGAGTCATCAATGTAATAGGACACACCTGGGCAATAAAACACACCTGTCAGTCACATGTTCCAACACTTTTGCTCACATGAAAAATGGATGGGTTAGAACAAAAGGTGCTATCTTTAAAGCTGTGTATCAGATCCAGATGGAAATACCAAAGTGAAATGTTGAACTCTTGTCTCATATTCATCTTTTGATGCCAAACCCAAATGTTTTCAGTCTACAGGAAAAAAAAAAGGGAATGGCCTCCCTGTTATAATACCCACAACTGTGGTTCGGACCTAACCACCACATCCTAAAATCATCAGAAACGTTCCCTGCTGTGTGAAAACTGTTGTTGGTTTCTGTAGAGTGACACTTACATGCACACACTCCTTTTTCGTACCTAGGCTTGTCCGAGCTGTAGTCACAGTACAGTCCTTTGTGGTAGTCGCACGTGTCCGCCTCATTGCACTCCTCACCCACCTGTTGGGCGCACGCCTTGCAGCAGTCGCAGCCGTCCATGAGGAGGCTGATGCCCGGTGGGCAGACGGGGGCCACCTTGGGACACTCACAGGGCCACTTGCAGTACTGCGTCCGGTTGAAGGCTTCCACAGCTGGGGTGGTGACAACTGAGGCGGGTGGCATGGCAGTGGAATTCTGGGAGAAGGCCTGGAGAAAAGATTAAAACCCAAATTTAAAACAAAAATAAATAAAAGGAGTTGTCTTTTAGAAATACAAGCCATGCTTTGCTCTCAAATCTAAAGGCTTTAACCTTAAGCCATGTTTTACTGAGTGAGAGCTATCTGGCCACATGTGGAGGCATTATTTTACACTAATACTGACTTTTTTATTTCAGCCCTGCTTGCTAACACCAATTTTATGCCTGCATGACTGAAAAATGGCAGCATGCAAAATATCAAGTCCTGCTGTGCAATAAATTAAACTATGCTGTAAAAATGAATGAAACACCTGCTGAGTGAATCCCATTAAATCAATAATGTCAAGCCGTGTATGTGTCTAACACTGTGGAAGAGTTCCATCACCATGTTAATAATCTGAAACTCACTGTGCTGAACAGTTACAAAACCCTGCCAGTGAAAGTTAATCATCGTCTCTTCCCTCAGTGTGTTTGACTCTCACGAGCTATTGTGTAAAGAGGCAGATCACACAGTAAAGAGCTCTGCAGCTCCTTAAAACAGATGTTCTCACTCAAACAGGCCACACAAGCCACATCAACAGCCCAGCGCTCAGAGCTTAAGTTTGGACAGAGGAACGAGTTCCAGCAGAGGACATTTTTCTGAAAACAAATAACTTTTTTTTTATTGTAGAAAATGAAACTGTGTTTCTCTCAAGAACACAGAGTTGGAGGGGAAAAGCCAGAAGATTATCATTTACTGTGGGAGACGCTGAAGTTTGGATTTTGTTTTTCTGCTATAAATCCTCTCAAACAAAGCTCCTCTTCTTCACAGAGCCTGCCTTTTTCATTTAACAATGCTCTAGTGAGAAACTTTAGTTTGTGTTGGTTTTGGTGCCCCCTGTAGAAACAGTGTAGAAAAATCTCATTGCTCTGATTTCACAGACAAATTAATCACTCATTTTGGATATCTGTGATGAAAAATGTAAGCAATAGGATGCTGTTGTGTCCAAAACCACATACTTTGATGACCTTGGCTCTCAACCAGTAGGTCAGAACCCAAAAGTCATTTTCAGTTGGTTTTAGATGTGCTCCTGGAAAAAAATAAGTGGTAAAAGTCTATGATGCAATTTTCTTTTGAAGGAACTGTCTCCATCTCTTTCTTCCATCACATCTTTTGTTCCAGCTCAAGTCCAAACTGCCCCATTTTCATCAAAAACTAGGGCTGCAGGCTGCACTGTAGGGCCCTTGCATCCTGGTGCATGTAGGGGTGTGTAGCAATACTTCAGTGCTAGCAACCCATGCAGTATGCCGCAGGCCAGCAGAGAGACTACACAGGTCCTCCTAGGACTGCCATTAAATGAAAAATAATGAGCATATTGCACTTTGTGTATGTGGTAGTACTGGCTGTCAACACTCGGGGGCAGTATGACAAAGCACTATACTAACTAATATATGTGATCAGGTCAAGACTGATATTTCAAAGAAGATTGGATGTTTTATGTTAGAGGTGTTACTGGCTTCTTACAGTAGGTGGCGCTACAGCAAAACCATGACATTAAAATGTAAATGTGCAGAGGAGCAGACCTTGATCATACACCACCAAAAAGGCCTTATTTTGAAACTGAGATGAATGGATGCTGACTGAAAATCATACCCCTTGGGCGAATGGTGTTTGGGTTGAATGTTTAAAGTTATTTTTAAGGAGGAAAAAAAAACAAAATTCAAAGGAGGGCATTTTAATTAGCAGAAAGGGGAGCTATGATTAGTAATCCAAAGGCGCAAAATTTGACCTTTAACTACTTGTTCTGCCTGTACATTTTAAAGGATGGTCCCGAGATCCTTTTTTTCATCTAGACCTTAAACAGACCTGTACCGAGTCTCATATCCCAACTGAACACGTAACCACTATCTGACAACCATTTCTACTGGGACACTGGTTCTCAACTGGTGAGTTGGGTCCCAAAGGTGGGTCACGGAGCAGTTTTCAGGGGGTCGTGACTAGGTGTCTGAAAAAAATGGTGGCAAAAGACCTGAAGTCTTTCTTGGACATACATTGATATGTTTTATTTTACCATGTTTTATTGTGAAATTGGGCTAATTTAAATGTTTGATCAATATTTCAACAAATTTAACTCCTCTTCTTGTAATAAATGGTTATTTTTCCCATGATAAGGAAGTAATTTCACAAGTTCTCTGGAAAATTGGCAAAAATTGACACTTAATGGTGAAAGAGGGTATGAAATGTGTCCCTTTTCTTTTTTATATTGGGTGTTTTTGGTCCAATCATGCTCCAAACTACAACATGTTCAATCAACTAAACATGCACTGTTGAAAATGTTTTGGAAACTTGGGTTGCGATCTGTCGTAAGAAAAGCCGGTAGGTCCTGAGGGCGGACCAGTTGAGAACCACTGCACTAGGGGACAATTTTCAGGCGGGTTTTGGTTTGTTTTAGGGCATGTTAAGGCCCAAAATTAGTCATTCATTAAGAATAGTAATAATAATGCATAGTTTCAATAGGGTGCTCACTCCAAGATTGGTGCTGTTATTGAGTTATGATTGAAAAAATTAGGAAATTTTGGGTCACAATTTGTTGTTAAGGAGAAAGTGGTGATCATGATGCTAAATCATACAAAAAACACTAAATATGACATCACACCGCGTATGTTGCATGCCCAGGAACACATTGGTTGCACTAAACTGCTCCAGAATGCTTTTTTGGCTCTCCAACTATCCAGCTGCAGAGCTTGCTGCAGCCAATGAGCAGCGTAACAGCAAAGTTAACCGACTGTAATATGTTTTAACAGGTTACCAAAACACACTTTAAGTGTGTAGCTGTGTTAACCCTATGTACAGACTGACAATAGATCATTGCTGGTTGATAGCTTTATCAACAAAGTATGGGTTAGATAAACATAAATGGTTAAGTCATGTGATACACAGATGTTGGCCTTATGCAGCAGAGCACTGCACTCCAGTTTGGAGCTTTTGACCCATGAAACGCATGTAAACAAACATGCACATATGTCTACACATTTAATCTGAATCTAAATGAGTGTAAACATGCTTAATCATCTTATGCAAGCTTTATGTCCTGTTCCTGTTACATCCCTGAGTCTGGCCCTTGCCTCTGAACTTTAACAGCATTTAGGCTGTACAGATAGCTGCTGTGACTGCTGCTGAAAGCAACAACATTGAATGAGTTTCAGTTAAGGATGAGCCACAAAGCTACTCGTCATCAACGTAAATGTAAACAAGACTATCATACCCAAGTAGAAGTACAGCTGCTTTGTTAAAAATCACTTTAGTGGAAGTAAAAGTGCTGATCTATAAATGTATTCAAGTAAAAGTAAAAGGCAGACATTCAAAGTTTACTCAAAAAGTACTGAGTACCTACTTTTGATACTGAAAAAGATTATACAGTAAAATAGGACATAATAAAATGTACACCATACATTACAATAATAACAAGGAAAAAAACTCTTCACCCAGGTTTGTTATTTTAAGGGTGTGATTTAACCATGAGAAAAATCCAACAGCTGTTTTGGGCTAACATGTGGGAATCCTTCTCTCACAGTGTTCCACTGACCGCCATGGTTAGTCAAAACCAAAGCCAAACTTCTGGCCATGTTTCATGGTGTTGGCAAAGGCAAAGACCTCTTTTTAGTGCTTATGGTTTTTACTCAGTGCTAGGTGCTTTTTAAATGATGTAAAATACTTACCCAAAAACATACTGAAAAAAAAAAACATACTGACAAAAAAGTTAGTGATTTCAAAAAGTAAAAGAAGTACAAGTTCCAGGGCCGTCTAGAGATTAACATTTTCAATAGCGATTAATCTCAGAATTTCCGAAGTTAATTGCTATTCATTGTACCCTTTATATTCCATTTCAAAATTCCACTATTTTGCATTTTAAGCTGTTTTACTGTCATTTTGGATTTTTTTTTTACTTGTCCACTGAGCTGTGTGTTAGATTTTGGTGGACTTATTTTACATCACTGTGGCTGCAGGGAGATGCTGACTTGGCCTAGCCAAAGTGAGTTAAAAGGGACAATAAGCTTGTGATGAGTTATGATTAAAAAATTAATACACTAATGGTGGACATTAATTAATCGTGATTAACTCGATTACTCTAGACAGCCCTAACAAATGCACAAAACAGCTACTCAATTACAGCAATTTCAGTAAACATGATTAGCTACTTTCCACCCCTGGTACTGCATAACTGTTTTTTTGTTTGTTTGTTTGTTTGTTTGTTTTTTTGCTCTAAACTTTAAAATACTGTGGAAAAAATATCTACAAAAGTGTAAAATTTCCTACAATTTTTCTGCATAATGACAGAAGATGGAGGATCTTGGAAATAGATGATAATAGATTATGACCTTCTAATGGATAGCTCAGTTAATGCTGTCAGAAGAAGCCCCCAGATTCTCAGTGAAGCCCAGAACCAGCAGACAAAAACCATGCACGGTTAAACAAACTTTATGCACAACTTTATACACACTGGACTTATTTCGCTGTTTACAACTACAACTACTGCAACTTCAACAAGTAGTAAGGAGTGGTTGTTATAACCCTTATAACACTGCTTCCCAAAGCGTTGGCCAGGACCCATCAGTGGGCCCTAAGAGGTACTAAAGGTAGGCCAGAACAGGTCATTTACAATGACTCAAACTTACTGAAGTCATGTTTAAATTATCATAATATACTTGATTATGTGTGATTATTCTAAGTTTAAGAAAAAAAACAAAAAAACAAAAACAAAACACAGCCAGGGGTTATAACTTGTGCCATATTTTTTATCATTTACTATCTCTAATGTATACAAACAGTGCCACAGTTTAACTGGTGTTGGATTAACTGGTGACATATACTATGCTGCTCACTTCCCAATTTTAAAAATTCATCAGTATTTCTGGAGTCATTATTGTTACTTGGGAATATTTACAGAGTCAAATATAGAAAAGTAAATATAAGTGACTTACATACGCACAGATCAAGATCATTTTTCTGTGGTTAGGTTCATGTTAAATCTTCTATTTACCTACAAAAGCAGGTCTGTGTCAAAAGTTGAAGTCAGTTACCCTAGTTTAAGACAGTTTAAAATCTAAAAATGACACCAAAAAAAATGTGATTTAAATGCAAAAAGTGTGATTTTACAATGAGATAGAAAGGTTGTGATTAATCACGATTAACTACAGAAATCCTGAAATTAACCACAATTTGTAAAATTAATTTCTGAAAGCCCTGAAAGATTTTCAGGTCTCAAATTCGGTCGCAACTGAAGTTTGGGAAAGGCTGCTTTAGGAAATTGCACTATAACCTGTTCACCAGTATACCTTTTTTGCACCTTTATTTTTTGTGATGCTTCTATTGTATTTCATATTTTAATTTTATTTTTCTATAATAATCTGTTAGATTTCTAGCCTCTTATTTTTCTTGTCCTTTTAATATTGAAATTCTTCTAGAATCTATGGTATTTGGCACCAAACAAATTCCTTGTATGTGAAAATGTTTGACCACTAGATGGCACTAACGTGAAACAAACGGTTGTAGACCTACACCGTGGAGTGAGGCTGAGGGGAGGCAGCTGCCAGCATCTCACCGAGGGATGATTAATAGTCAAAGCGACTCCTTTCTGACGACTTAAGCGGGAATGACGGGGTCCAGGTCAGTCGTTAATTTATCGAAGCTGACATATTAGTATAACATGTCTCCCACGTTCGGAAAAGTTTCCATAGTTAGTCAGCGTTCACTCTTTTAGGAGACAAGTCTGCAGAAAACCTCATCACTGACTACGGAGAGCGGTTGATACGTGGAAGGATAAGCTAGCAGCAGGCTAACGGGAGAAAAAGGGCCGTTAAACTCTCATTGTGACGTCACTTTTTGGCTAACTGACAAACTGCCAAGTAACTCATTATTGGCGTCGTTACTAACAAGAGAATTAAGGTCTCAACGTTTTCCAAAAGTCTAAAAAACTTTGATAAAACATGCTGGAAAGTTCTACAAGTCCCCTCATAGGTAAAAAAGGATCTTTCATCGCGCCTTTGGGTCTCCATCATTATCATGAGGAAGAATAAATATTTTTATTAGGATAATCTTAGTGAGAGTCGCAGCTTGCACATTTTAAATGAGATAAAAATCAATCCTCCTTCCCACCTGTTGAATTCCGGCTGCAGTGAGAATCCACAACAGGAGCCAACTCATCACTGGTGTTAAAGTGCAAATGCATTGAATCCGGAATGAGTCCCGCTTTAAACGCTCGTCACGCAGCTCCCCTCAGGTGTGCTACATCCTCCTCGTGCCGTGTCTGTCATCTTCATCTCCTCCACCACCTCTCTGCCTGTCTGGGTCCCGGCTGACAGCCTGTTAAAGAGTCCCGGCTGACGTAAGGTCTGATAGGACGAGCCCTGCATACTTCTGACGGAGAGATGAGGAGAGGAGAGGGGATGGTTTCCTCTCTTTCCCTCCGCTCCACTTTCACCCGATCCTCCTCCTCCTCCTCCTCTCCGGAGATCCCCGGTGGTTAGGGCGTGTCTGCAAACCCGGAGACTCTTCAAGGCCTGGCAGAGGTCCTTATAACAAGTGACTTAACTGTCACTTAATATTCAAGGACACTCTGGGGAAATGTTCAGTATTTAAAGCAGAATAAACATGCAGCCGTTCTGCATTTCAGAGAAAGTGATAGGGGTTGTAGCTCGCAGTCATCATTCTGTGCTAAATACAGTAAAATCTACATGACCCAATAAGTAGAGAAATTTACTAGCTGTGATTTTAGTGGTAACATTTGATTAAAAAACAGGTCTTGAGGTCTAAAATCTAATTCAATCTATTTTAAACTCGCTAAAATAGGATATTAACACTTGAAGTGTTCTCTTAGTTTGATAAGTTGCTCTTGTAAGCACTGACGGGACAATGGAAATTATATTTCCAATGGAAATTATTCTGCAAGGATGGATGCAATCAAACTTGAATGAACCCTTTGTAAGTATATTTCTGTTTTAATCACGTGTATTCAAAGAGATCAGCAAAGAGATAAAGCTTACAAATTGTCCACAGAAGGATGCAAGAAAAGCTACAAATAATGACATTTCCACACAGGAGCTTCAAAATAAAGTGGTTGTTTTCTCCAATATTTTTCCCCTTAAGTATTTTCCATAAAAAAACCACAAGCCCTATAATTAAAGTAAGCTTAATATATGAATATGTACAGGTCTGTGGCTGTTAATGTGTAAAACAAAGCAAAACGCTGGGATGGGTTTGAGAATCTGCTTACATTAAGCTTTGATTAATGATTGATCGATCCACAAGTTTGCATCACTTAGGTTCCATCCAAAAAGAGCCTATGGGTTTTTTTTCTGTGGGGTTTTCAATTATAGCTGAAATTGCTCTGTGCCAAAAAAAAAAATTTATGACACGTTTTGTTGAGCAGATTGATCCAAACAGCCAGAAAAATGTGGAAAGTATTGAGTCAACTTTAAAATATAACAGCGCATAAACTCCCAAACATTAGTCATCGCTATGTCAACATTACAACTTACCATGCAGCACAAGCAAAAGGTCAGTGGGAGGTCAGCGGGTCACAGAGGGACTACTGCGCCATTGACGGGGAAAAGTTAATGTTTGAGGAGGGAAACCCCAGAGTTTTACATTAAACTGCTCATCCTTTGTACCAAATTTTTAACGTTTTAACATCATACTCTACTCACCCATGGCGAAAGTAATGAAATCATGGAATCATGTTGTAATGAAAGGCAAAGTAACCTCAAAAAGGAAAATAATGCGATGTTGACATACTGTTCCCCCGAGAACTTGTGCTCTCTTGTCTCAAGCTGCTCATGGCTGTGCTGCATTGCACTGCACTTCAGACACACTTCTAGTGAGCAAGGTTGCTTGCCTCCTGTCAGAGCAAAATGGCTGCAGCCGGTGTAACTGGAAATTCAAGTAACATTGATTTTTTGGTAAATTACATCACATGTTGGCTGTTCAAATGGATAAAGTCATATATCAAATTAGCCAGCACAAGGTTTATAAGTCAGTTACACTAATGTATAATTTTTTTAAACACATGCCTAAAACCCTGGTCAAATGCTCTTTTAAATTATAATGAAGTCTCCAGCCACTAGTAGCTGCAGTAGCTTCAGTTAATGGCCGCTGCCTTCCTGCCAGAGCTTGCCCCAGCACTTCTAAATGTGAAGCTTAGTATTAAGCATCTTCTATAGCATGATGTGGCTGTGTTTTAAATTACAAGATGGAAATAAAGTTGTATACACTGTTGATGGCTGTACTCATGTATAACTCCTATAAATAAGGGATGTGCACGGTTAAACGGTTACATTTGTTTATCAAATCATTAGCTGGTGTGAGATTTACAAGTCAGTTAAACTAATTATCTGTCATTTTTTATAAACATGTAGCTAAAAACCTGGTCTAATGTTTTTTTTAAACTGTAATGAACCTCCCGCCACTAGAGGCCACTGTAGCTTCAGTTAATGGCCGCTGCTTTCCTGTCTGAGCTTTCCCACGGCACTTCACCAGAAGTAAATATGAGAAGCTCAGTGGTAGCTCAGTTAGCATGTAGTAGGAACATCAGGGTATTAAATGGAAATAAAGCATTATGTAGGCTGTCGAGGGTTGAACTTCTGCAAAGACGAATGAAGGCTAGGTAAAGCTAGCTTTGAATGTTAGTCACGCTGTAGAGTCAGGCTCACATTATACCTGTTAGAAATTTGACTGATTTTTTCCTCTTTAGATTAGTCGGTTAAACAAAAATAAGGCATAGCAGCCTTACATCATATATCCACTGATACAATGGCCCTGTGATGAATTTCACTGTTTTCTGAGCTCTTTAGACTAGTCGGTTACATGCAATTTAGTGCATTTAGCCAAATGGGGAAGTAGTGGCCTGGGAACATCCTAAGATGTGATGAGGTTTAATATCTCTGAACAAACTGAAGTCTTTGGTTGCAGCTTGTGAAAAAGCTTCAGAATTTGCAAGTGGTGTTCTCCCAGATGTACTATATGACAAAATGTTTAAATCCCTTAAACTTGTGTTTCCAGATGACTTCAGTGTAAGCATCTGACCAAAAACTCATTCAGACTTCTAGACATCTTGATTTAGATGCACGAGTTGCATGAGTTTGGCCATTCCACTTCATCTGTTACCATAAATCAGACTCAAACAGTTATGTTTTTCAACTTCATTCACTGCATTGACTTTTATAGACTTTCACTGACTTTCATTACTTCTCTCAATCTCTGCCTTTCTCTTACTGGTAATTCATTTAACAGCATCTCATCACACCTCACCTGATCTGAGTCTTTTCACACATTAAAGCCATGCTTCCTCCAGCTCACATGGCTAAACTGCAGCCGTTCCAAGAAAGATCTGAGCTGCTCATAAATTCATGAAAATCGGCTTCTTTAAGGGCTGAAAAAATATACGGTACAGGTTTGCCTTCCTCCTGCCTACAGTATTTAAAGTGTGGCGTGGTGTCTGGCTCACAGATGTTAACTTTAAATCAATGATGTCATCAATCTCAGTCTGCTACTTTGCTTTTCTTTCATTTTCCTGGAAATTCGAATGTTTGTCTTTCAGATGACACAGGCGACAGCCAGAAGAATTCCACAGCACGCCACTGTTCAACCATACGGAAAACGTATTTTACTCCAGATATGTGGGCCTTCTCCTGTCACTGGCCTGCTGATGAAAATATCACTGAAAACAAGCCAACCTCTGCAAGGATTAGGCGCTTCAGGCAACTGACAGAGCGAGAGGGAGAGAGTGATAGATGAGAAATGAGCACTTTGTAAAGGAGAAAGGTGCCCCAGGTCTGAACCCTGATTATTTACAGGCAGAGCTCCTCTCGCTGTCAGAGAGCTGTCAGCCTCTGAGCTGATCTGAGATCTGAGCTTCTCTCCTTGCATGACCGGGATGACCCCAATGCTGCACAATGTGGGTACTATCTCTGCATATTTTTCTCCCTTCCACTTCAGTCCAGTGGTATATTTGTCAACTTTTCAATCGGTGTGAAATGTTTTAATGTGTCAGTCTCGTCTTACAGCTTCCTCAATCGTGTCTCAGCACACGAGGCATTTGGAATAATGAAGAATGAGACTAAGGCTCGTCCCAGAATAGGTGTGTTTGCTGTGCCATGGCTGCTGAATGTCTTCCCTGGCTCATGCAGTCCGACTTTTATACCAGGGATTTTTCCCCCTGTCACTTACTTTAAAAATGATTCATTTCATATAAAGTTAAATATTCCAAGATTTCTTTTTTTAAATCTTGATGATCATGGCTTATAGCTCACAAAAATAAAAAATACACTTTCATAGAAAAATTGACAGTTTTATCTGATCTCATATATAGTTAAATTTAACACTTTATACTTAGCAGTACAACAAAGCTGCAGAAACTCTTATCTGGCAAGATTAAAGCATTGGCATGGCCTCATAGCAAGGCAAATTATGTTGAAGACAATGCACTAAGATTCCTTTACTACCACCTAAAGTCAAAGACAAGAACTCTTACTCAGTTGACAACTTCACTCATGGTGAAAAAGTGTCTCGCATCAAAAACAACAATCAACCTAAAACATGACATCCAAACACAACTAAACACATATAAAACACATCTAAACACTCTTCCCAAGTGCATGATGGGAAACCTCACCAACGCATCCCCCCCAGATTTTTGGGCTGGTCTTGCTCTTGCTCAGTGGTCCAAAGTCCTGAAAGCAGATGAAGTTTTGATTTCATTTGGAAATCAAGGTCTCAGAGTCTGGAGGAAGATTGGAGAGCTTGACGTCCAGTTCTATGCTAGCCAGCTTGCCTGCCAGCATAGAAGGTAGCTAGCTTCCATGCTGTTGTGTTTCCTGCTTCTTGGATGGATCGGTGTTTTTGTCACTGAGGTTCTTGACAATCTTGCATGTGCTGTCATGACTGTTTGATAGCACCTGTAGAATACAGGGTCATTACTCCATTGGCTCAGTGGCTTTGTGGGTAAAGAAGCTCAATGGGCGGTTGTCTGTCGCCCATTCCGTTCACCTGGACATGGAGGTATTAGGTTGGCTGACTGTTGTTATTGCTGTTAGTAACGGACATGCTTTCTCCCAAGGCTTAGGCTCTAGGAGTAAACTGAATGAACAACTCGTGTCGTCTACCTCACGGTTGACACTGTCTGCCAACCCTGCCTCGACATTCATATAAAACTTTTTAAGTCTCCCAGCCTGCTTAATACCCACACCATAGCCACATTTGACCAGGTACAGAGCACCATGAAATTCTGGAACTATTTAAAATAAAAATTACAGAAATTTTTGGTATATCTTACAATGCTTTTCTCATGTATTTCAGATTTTTTAGTTTGGCCTGTGTCTCATCCGTCAAAATGGAGGGTTTATGACCTATCCTGCAGCCAGCCAACAGGGGGTGCTCTAAATATTTGATTTCATTTCAGGAAAGGTGTTGTGTTGTCCATTTTTATACAGTTTATTTTCTTAACCGAGGATTTTTTTTCTCACCTTAATTCATTTCCTGTAGTTGACTGACTCTTAATAAAGCCTTATACTACTACTGATTGTAACCCACTTTATAATTTTTCCTCAGGCTTAGATGTGAGTTCATCTGGGTTCCATTCCTTACTACAGGCAAATATGGACCCAGATGTTGAAGATGATAAAATCAAAGGTATTTAAAATGGCTGAAATAATGGGGGAAAATCAAGACTGAAAGATAACTCTCAGAAGACCTGCAGAAAGTTGAAAAGGTTAGCCTTTCATATTCATACTCCCAAAGATGAAAAGAGCTTAAAAAGGAGCTCTTCTTTGTCTCCTTTCTTCTCTCCTTAATCCTCTTATGCTTTTCTACTTGTCACACCACAGGCCTTGCCATCCTCCACTGAAACAATACAGAGACAGGAAAGAAAAGTTTCAAACCACACATGGTATCATTCATGCTCCAGGCAGCATCTGTCCTCCATTTTCTGGTCTGCTACCAGCAATACTTGGTGTGAACTGTGAGGCTTAACGTTGACCTACTATATGCATCATTTGGTGACGTCGATCAAAGCGAGGCTGCATATGAGCAAATGTTCTGTGATCCTCGTGTGTCTGGTGTGGTTCATTTGGTAGAAACGTGTCAGGTCTGTGACGACTAATTTATTCTCACATTCACAGACTGTGAAGTTTGTCAGCTGTCTTAAAGTCGTGGTTATGTTGAAGTTTAGAGTTGAAAGAAAGCTGCAGAAGAAAAAAGGGAAAGAATACAGAAGCATACTTTGAGAACTAGATATCCTTGGTCTTTTTGTTACAGCAGTTCAACATTTTGGAGAGTAGGTTAATAATCTTTGCTGCCACATTTTAGATGAGAAGATCGACCTTTGTGATATTTAAGAGAGCAGGTAATAGACTTAGCTTCATATCAAGAATTTTTCCAAGGTAACAAAACATGCCTGCTAACATACTTAAGCTAGCAACGTCCAACCAAGTCAAAGCTAACCAATGTAAATAAAGCACAACATTTTATTGTTTACAGCACTTTAAGGAACTTAAGAACAATTTATTGTCCTGTGCATGGATAAGTTAACTGGTCAAAGATAGCCTTGGTAAATAGCAAAAAGCCAGTTTTTAAATGACGATTTCATTTATCAGGGGAAAAAGCCATTCAAACCTACCCGGCTCTATTTAAGAAAGTCATTAACCCCGTGGTTAAATCATGAATTAACTGTGATCAACCACATTTTTTGGAAAGCTGAGTTCAATTTTTCTAGCCTAACCCAGGCCTGATTACTTGCGAGAGTGGGGGGTTACAAAGCCATATCTAAGGCTTTGGACCCCTGCGAGCCTTGTTAAGCACCATTATCCACAAATGGGGAAAACTTGGAACAGTGGTGAATAGGGGTGTAACATATCAAAATCTCATGGCACAGTAAAACCTCTGTAACAAGTCCACAGAACAGTATTTATTGCTATGGAAAAAAAAACAAAAGCAAATGAAGGCTTGGAAAAAAAGTAACATCCAAATTTATTAAACAACAGTTGCACTTTGAACATTACGATATGTGCAAAAAAGTGCTGTGGGTGCATTAGGCTTAAAAATAAATACTTATACTTTGGCTCCAGAGTGTTTACTAACTTTAAACTTTCATTGTCCACCACTGAAAATAGCTAAAGTTCTTTGGTGGTATATTCACCGATACAGCCAGTGATCTGTTCAGCCCTCACCTTAAGAGTCTTTTGGCCGGGCTGGATTCTGCTTCTTGCATCTTCACAAATCTTTTTTGAGTGATGATTTGCCAAGAGGCTCCTCATGTTATTCATATTCCCATCGAGTGTGTCACCACAGTCTGGCAGTGTCTGCATATTGTTTTGGTTTGTCATTTTCCGTTCTCATTTCTTGAAACTGAGAAACAGAAATGCTTCTACATGTAAGATCCACCATTTTCTGGCTGTTAGATCAAGCCAGTAAGAGGACTGTAGTTCCCATCAGCCCAAAATTACACATTTTGCCATGAGGATCTATCATTTGACACCATCACATGCCAAAAATGACATTGAGATGCTTCTTTCACAGAGATATTAACAATACCACTACATATCTGAACTTTCCTAGGAGTGGCTGGCCTATAAGCGACTCAAAGAGTGCACTGATGACTCATCCAGGAGGTCCCATCTCAGTTAAGGTCAGTGTTCAAGATATGGAGCAAAAATGGCATCCATGGGAGAGTTCCACGGCTAAAACCACTGCTGACCAAAAAGAATAAAAAGGCTCGTCTCACATTTGACTAAAAACATCCCAATGATCTCCAAGACTTTTGGGAACATAATCTGAATACTGACCAGACAGAAGTGTGTGGCCTGTTACATCCAGCGTAAAACTAACAGCATTTCATTAAAAGAACATAACACTAACAGTCAAACATGATGGTGCTAGTGTGATGGCCTGGAGCTGCTTTGCTTCTTCAGGACTTGTACCACTTGCTGTGACTGATGAAACCATAATTTCTGCACTCTACCAGAAAATCCTGAAGGAGAATGCCCGGCTATCAGTTTGTGACCTCAAGCTCAAGCACACTTGGATTATGTAGCAGCAATGGTTCCGAACACACAAGCAAGTCCACCTCTGCGTGGACCAAAGAAATGAAATAAAGGTTTTGGAGTGGCCAAGGCAAAGTCTGGACTTTGATGGACCAGACCGCAACTCAAAGTGGATTCATTCTTTAACATCTACAACAACATAAGGATGTGCCAGCAGTAATGGTTGCATTGCATCTGTATCTTCTATTGTCTTATGTAAAGGGAGCATAAGCAAGTCTTTAGCGGGCTTTAAGTCTGCCAGGAAGCCAGCAAAGATTTAAGGAAGCCATTGCCACTACCAGGGACTTACACCAAATTTTTGTTGTCCTAACATTTCAGGTCAAAGTTTTAGGTAGATTTTTAAATGCTGGGTGTGTTATCCAGCTACCTAGCTTTTAGTTGTCAAACATTACATATGTATTGCTTTCTTCATATGGAAAATTCATTTTCTAAAGTAAAACTTGCAGCCTGTATGATATCCCCTCATGCATTGGGTGCAGAGTATGAGTCAGTGTAGGCTTGCTACACCCGTCATTCATGTGAATGTAGACTAAAAGAGAGTGAAGGAGCCAGTAAAGCACTCCAGGCACAAAAGTGTGATAGATGGCCTGATTACTGGAGCCGACCATCTATGACTTGAGTCTTGCATCACTGGTCAAACTGAAAATCCCCTCATTAAAACCCCCTCAACTCACACAGAAGCCTTCAAGTCAAACTGTGTTTTGGAAATCTTTGAGCTTCAAAGTTAAGTGGAGTCGGTAATCCTCCTCAGAATGGGACAATGATTTTACAACGCCTCGAGGCGAGCAAAAACTGCTGAGGTGATACAATAAAGAAAAAAGTTCCTTGACAGCACAGCACCAGTGTGGGAAAATTTTCTGAACATCACATCACTGCCTTACGGTCCCATAATAGATGTCTGTAAGCAGCAGTGTTTTCACTGCAGCTTGAAATAGCTCAGGATCTGAACAATCAGGCTGCTGCACAAACATACTGACTGCACAGTTACAGGGAGGTTTGAAAGGAAAGGGCAGTCATTCACAAAGAGGCTACAGCAAGTCTTTGAGTAGCAATGTGCCAATCAAAAATGATGGCACCAAAAGGTAATAGTCTGACATGTAAGATAGACTGTTTCACATTCCAGTTGCATGGGATATACACTGTATAGACAAATGTTTTTGGCCGCCTGACCATTACACCAACAGGGACTGTTATGACTTTTAAATACATGTACTTCAGAGTTGGCCCCTTTTTGCAGCTGTAATAGCCTCCACTCTTCTTAGAAGGCTTTTCACAAGATTTGATAGTGTTTCTGTGGGAATTTGTGCCCATTCATTCTGTTGAGCATTTATGAGGTTGGTACTAATGTTGGAGGAAAAGACATGGCTCTCTGTACCAGTTTATCCCAAAGGTATTGGATGGGGTTGAGATCAGGGCTCTGTGTGGACCAATCAAGTTCATCCACACCAGTCTTATCAAACCATGTCTTTATACTTCTTGCTTTGTGCACTTGGGCACAGCCATGTTGGAATAGAAAAGGGCCTTCCCCAAACTGTTGCCACAAAGTTGGAAGCAGGTCAGGAGATGAGTGAAAATATCTTAACCATAATGAAGCATTTTCAGTGTGGCTCTTTGCTCTTGTCTTAATAAAGAAATATCATCTGGTTCTGATAAAACTGCAACTAAACTATGGCTACATCCGAGCTAATTGCTACAACAGTGGCAGCAATTGCTATTGCCTTCCAGTACAACCAAACCCCAACTGTAGCTATCGCCTCGCTCTCCATAAATGATGCCGATTGGTCCAAACCGTTTTCAGTTCTGGCACAAACGTTGTAGATTGTAGCCTTGAATGACCGATTTGCCTGATGACAGACATGGCCAATTCACCTGCTTTGCAAAGTTCGTGTATTCCATGCCTGAGAGAATGTGAATCTGTTTTGTAGTTTTTTGTTTGTAGCTCCAAAAATTTAGAGATAAACATTTTGGATGGCAGGAAATGTTTTATGGAAAAATTCCAGGGTGGTGGTAAGGCCATATAACCTCCACATAGATACTCTATCATCCTCATCAAACTTAGATGTATAAACTCACAGTTGGATTTTTCATCAACACACCATTCAGCCCATGGAAAGCAGATGAAGTCATGTCTACCAAGAAATATCTATAGCTGTGTAAACATCAAGCACATGGTGTAACAGGACAAATTCATTTATGTACTATCAACAGTGCCCTGCACTGTAACACATTTTTAGTCATTGTGTTTTTAACCAAACATGGTAAGCAAAGGTGCCCTCCTGAGAGGCCTATTTATGTTGGCTGTCATCAGCATTTGCATCACAGAAGTAGGTCATATGTATCTAACTTTGTGTTTGTTTTGATACAGCTTTTAATGTCAACATTTACACTGTGCACTGTGGTAAGCTGATAATGGGCACTTGCAGTGCAAAACACAGCACATCGCCTGCCTGGTACTTCTAAAAGGAAGCTGTGTCACATCAGTATGATAAGATGGGTTAGCTAAGAAAAAGCTTCACATGATGTAGAAATTAGTTTTGAACTGTGGCTTGGAGTGCATTAGTGACACATTTTTATTGTACTAATTCAGCTACAACCTTGGTAAGAACATAAACTGACACGTGTAAACAACCATCTGCACTGCAGACATTATAAATGTTTTTGGTGATGCACAATATTGGATAATTGCCAATATCCAATATAACAATATCTACAAAATGATTTTAGCTGATATGGAAATTTAAATGTAGTTCAGACCATAACTTCAGACCTGAAACACAGACTCTAAAGTTTGAAGATGAACAAATTAACAAAGTTCAGTCCATAAAACAGACCTAAAGTGTAGTGAATGATGATAAATAAAGAAAGACTTAAGTTGAAGCAGGTGTGTTGGTCAAGCCAGAAACACCACTAACTTATTTGTTCTTATGGCAAATATTTACAGCTGATATAGGCATAGCAAAAATATTTGCAAACAGCAGAAATGTTCAAATCTGCCGATGTCAATATCATATTGATAATATTGCGCATCCCTAATTTTATTATTGTGCTATTTTCAGTGTTTAAAGGGTTATTTTAGATTAAGTTGTATAAGGTACTTGGCGATAGTAGTGGCATTACAGTCAGTGATTTCAGCGAGTGTTGCTCCTTCAAACAGAAGCAAGGCTATACAGGGTAACAGCTGGGTATATTTCTCTGCATAATTTAGCAAGTTTAAGGGAAAAATTGGCCACAAAAACAATGCTAAATCAACTGTATGATATATTGAACATTTTGAAGCATTTTATTCGTCACCAAGAAAGCTTTTGTGTTTGTCACTATTTTGCAATGCAAGCTTTGGCTACTGGCCACATGCTCTTCTGCCTCAGCTTATCCGAACAGCTGTTTGGGTCTGTGGTCGTCATCAGACTGAACGAACAACAAGTAATTAAACTAAAATGAGCAATTTTGACTCAAGTGACGATGACATGCTGGAGTACACAGAGGAATTTCTACAGATGAAGACTCAGCAGAAAGATAGAGTGGGAGAGAACTTTAGCGGAGACTGGTGAGCAGGAGAGATCTGGACTTACCTGCTGATATAGGTGTGGAAATTGTGAGCTCTTGTCCACAAGAGCTACTGTTATCATGAGTGGGACTTTACACTTCTTTAGGACATTTCTGATCAAGGACAGCAGCTCACAGATGCCTGCAGCCTGCATCACTACCTTTTCAGAGTTCCTTGTTATACTCAATGGCAGTGTTTTACCAACCTTCTTCAACTTTCTGAGAATATATTGGAGAAACTGACCTCGACCAGGAGAGTTGAATGAAAATCTGTCATCAAAGTAACTTTATGGTTTTGGCTGTATTCTTCTCATGGCTTATAATTGCTAGTTGAAGCTACAGTCATCACAATATGTTTACTGCAAGAAAGCAATTTGTCAGCTGTTGAAGCTGAAATAACTATTTTCAGCCTCGCTTGTTTTTGTTGTCTCTGATGAAGCTGACAGACCCAAACAGCTTGAAGAGGTGGAAGAGCATGCAGCTGGTAGCCAAAGCTTGCATTGCAAAATAGTGCCAAACACAGAGGCTTTCTGGGAGAAAAATAAAATGCTTAAAAATGTTTCCATATAGTGTACAAGTGAGCCAGTATAGTTTTTTTGGCCCATTTTTACCTTTAACTCACTAAGCAGCTGCACCCATCTGCTACGCTGTATGGCCTAGCTTCTCCAAGCGCATCCTGTCTGAAAGGGGCAACACTCACTGAAATCTCTGGAGGCTAATGCCACGACTATTGCCAAGTACCTCATACAACCCAACACTAAAAGCCAAAATACCCCTTCAAACTTGGACAGAAACCATTCAAAACTTGGGCAAAAGAGTATTTTTAGATACTTGTGGGACTGGAAGCAGAGAGCTTTAAAGACGGACTGTCGTGGTCAAACTAAAACGTATGGTCACCCTACCACTTAGACTTAAAAGCTCAGCTAAATCTAATCTTTAGCTGGTGTTTCAGCATGTTTCCCTGAATGTAAACTATTTCTCTGAATTTGACAGAACTCTGTTAGCCATATAAGCCTTGGTGCTGAACGTAGCCTGTGTGCAGTGTCTTGTGTGTTAGTGTGTGACAGAGAGTGGGCATGGCATGCTGTGCTCAGACCAGTCCAGTAATTATGCTGCCTTTATATAGCTGTGGTTTCAGATTCATGGACTGAGGAAAACATCTGCTGGGCTTCGCAGATAAAGCAATCCTATGTGAATATGTAGCAGTTTAATAGTGAGAGGTCTAGTGTAGCTCTTTCTCTTGTCTGTTCAAACAAAGCTGTTACTAATACCATTTAGTAAGCTATTCAAGATGTTAGGAAATATGTATTTAATAAAAGATCTTTAATAACAGCTGTTGTATTATTCCTCTGATGGACTGCAAGACCTTAGAAGTTGTTCTCTTTTGACTTGTCTCACAGTTCTCAGTGTGTTTATATAAAAATCAAGTTTCCATGTTTGTTGTAAAGTGGAAAATCCCATCACAGCATGCAAACATTAAGTAAGCCAAACTGCTGCCAAATACAACTTTTAGTCCACTTTTAGGCCCAATGCTGTCGGCTGTAGTGTGTATGAAAAGAGGTGTGTTACACAAAGACGCACTCAATTACTCATGAGTAATTTCATACGGATGTCAGCACAGGTACAATCACAAGGGGCTAAAGCTGAGCAGTAATTTGTTTTTGATTCACCGGTCTATCATAAAAGCTTTTAATGTTGGTCATTATTCTCTACAAGCAGTTTATTTCCTCTGGCTGACTCAGAGAGGGTAGATTTAATGTTGTCAGACATTTTCTTTTCCTCTTGAACATTTACTTTAATATGTCAGCTGTCTGCACTGTCTCAACTCTACAATAACCGATAAATCAGGATAATACTTGTCAGACTGACTGGACTGAAGCAGTTTAAGGATTAGATTTATAAGCTAAGCAATGCTTGAAAAAATTGGCTTCAAGTTAAAGATAAACATATTCAGGCTCTTTTCTTCAGACATAATCATTTATGTAGAATTTAAAGTGAAATGTTGGGTCAAAAGTGTTTTATGCCTCTGTGGCGGTTAGAGCCAGAACTAGAGGCTTTGTATTTTAATGTTGTTTATTCAGATGTTTTAGAGGTTGTCTTCAAAATTTGCTCAACAGTCCATTATCACTCAATGAAGATTTTGCATTCATCAAGGGTCAAGGTCATTTGACCTATTATTTACCCCTTACCTGTGAGACGGTCATAAAAACACTTTCAGGAACTTTCTTCAAACTTTGCACAGATGCCTTCTCTTGACTAAAGGCCCGAACATACGCAAGCTTACTGTAAGCGAAGATGGATATGCCCATTTCCGTATTTCTCACTGGCGAATCCATCTTGCAAAGCTCCCATCTGAACCATTTGGGCCCGGTTACAAAGTGACAGAACCAATCAGTGTCGAGGGGCAGTACTTTCAGGAGCAGCAGAGTCGTAATGTAAGCAAGCAGTGACAAGAGGCCAGTGCAATTATGGTGGAAGACATTAGCGTGGATGCTGCTATAGCGTCACTTTTATCAGAACTTGACAACATTTCTTCATTAAAAGAAGAACAAAGAACAGCAGTGAGTTGCTTTCTTTTCAAAAACAACAGAAGTCTACAGTCGCCATGTTTGCGTTATGCAGTTCTTTATGGAGTTTACTCCTCAGTAGCGGCTACGACGTCACGTGTTTTATTGCTCTGATTGGGCCGTAAAGATGTGACAGACAGAACTTTCATCAAATCACCCTACGAGTTTTTTTTCAAAGGCTCTGCCCTTTCCCAAACACTGTCTATGGAAGGATTTCCAGATGGGTGTGTGAAACAAATCCTTTAAGCTGCAGCTATGATGGAGCTTCTTTAGCTTCAAACGCGGTGTGTGCTGCTTTGTTCTTCTCTTTTGGCTTCTGGACGACGAGAGGCGGCATGAAGACAAAGCAGGAGATTTAAGATGCTGAGAGATCCCAAAGATCAAAACTTTCAACAAAAGCTGTCTTTTGGATCATCCAAGTGTGGGTCAACAATAAGCAGCCCTGAGAGGCGTATGCATTACAGCTCAGAGTGACTTTGGCTGCATTTCAACCCAAACACCATCTCCAGTTCCTTTTAGCTTGTGTAGACATTGAATTGTATGATTCAAAAACAAACACTGAGCTGTTTTTGGATGTGTTTTGGTTGCTCATTTGTTGAGGTCCTAGTGTTTCTTGTCTGCATGAGCCCAGCCCATTGTAGGAATTCCTCATCTTAGCCTGTTTATCCTGGCTGATCTGCTATCTCTTAAGGCCTTGCCTCGGGATATCTGATTTTTAAAAAGCTTCAATTTGCAGCCAAGAATTTGCCAAAGGTGATATCTGACTTGCGCTTGCACAGCACAGCACAGACAGCAGGTCCCTGCTGAAACTTTTCAGCAGCTGTTTATCACAATCTCTCGGGATTCAAATGACTGACAGGGCTGAATGAGTCTGAGGCACTCTGCAGCATTGGCAGATAATCCTCTTAGCATTCAAGGAATCTGCCATTGTTTCCCTCTGATACCATCAAGTCAGTGATTGGAAGTATCCCATATAAGCCATGTTTGGATGGCTAACAATGTGGATTTTAGGAGCATTATTGTCATTTTTCCAGTCTTATAGAATTAGAGGTAAAAGATTGTGATCAGTATGAGGGTCCAGGCTGCTGTATCTGCTTCATCTGCTGAGAATTTCAGACAGTTTGGAACTGCTGCAGCTGCACAGATTTTCTTAAATTGATCTGAAGCAGTAAACAGGATTTAGAGCTGAGCACATCCCTGGAGAACCCACCGCAGCCCAAACCGCACTTTAAACGTCTGTCTGGTTTACGCAACCACAACTCCAAACCTGCGGGGATGGGTTGAAAGTGAAACGCCATGACAGGCCTTCCTTTTAAGCCTTGCACCATCTCCATAGAGCTGTCAGCAATCATACCCGATAGCTTCAGGTTTTTTTTTTCTTTCCTTTGACCTCTGCTGCTCTGTGAAGTCTGTAATGGGAGTAAATGAGGGCCAATTACACAGTGGGATGAAACACAGCCTGCACATGGAGGATGTCTCCTCAGTACCTTCTGCGCTCGGCCATGAAATATGTTCCTGCACAGCTAGCATTTAATAGCCAGACGCTAAGTCAGTTATATTAGTGTGACCTGGGATCAGTTTCTGCTCAGTGCATGTGACTGCTGACAGGTGAAGCATGGCCTTAAGTGTTTCCACTTTATCATCAAAAAATGGCAGTCAGGAGAAAGCCTCTGCTACTGAAAACAACTAAAAGGTTTTATCAGTTTGACCTTTTGACTAAATCTGTTTTTGATGCATATTCTTTACTATAGAGACCTGAGAGAGTGCTGGGTACCTTGAACTTGGATGACAAGGTGAATTCCAATGTTAAATACACAAGGCAGGAATGTCAGGAATGATAAAAATGGCAGGAATCACATTACGTATGATCAGTGATGGCCAAATGTGAAGAGGTGACACCAAGAAGAGGCTACTGCCTCATTTTTGCTTTACTATCTATCACAATCAGTTATAGAAACCATAGCTGTAGTGTTTATGGTAATACATTATCATGAAGAATTTATTAAGGGGATATTTTGGCATTTTTGAAGTTGGCGTTTTATAAAGTACTTGGCGGTAGTAGTGGCATTGGCCTGTGATTTCAGTGAGCCCCTTCAAAAAGGACATACTTGGAGAAGCTAGACTACACAGTGTAGCAGATGGGTGTAGTTGCTCCATGCAATTCAGAGAGTTTGAGGTAAAAATGGATCCAAAAAAACACTGCTGCTCAGTTGTACACTATGTTGAAAGTTTTTAAGTGTTTTATTTTTTCACCCAGAAAGCCTCTGTGTTTGGTACTAATGCGAGCTTCAGCTAAAGGCTACATGCTCTACTGCCTTAGCGTATCTGAACAGCTGTTTGGGCTTTGACAGAGGAAATAATAGGTAACTATAATAAAACAACACTGAAATTAGCAATTTTGACTAGATGCTGTTCACTGTGGGGGATTCTTGTTCGAACCAGAGCAAACAGGATCTTGTACAGATGGAGAGGGCACAAAGCTTACTGGGACTGATCAACTCTTCTTCAGGACTTTTCTGATCAAGGACAGCAGCCTGCATCACTCCCCGTCAAGAGTTCCCTGCCTTAATGAACATTGGTGTTTTACCAATCTCCCTCAACTTTTTGTAGACTAATTGGAAAAACTGACAGCGTCCAGAGGAGCAAAATGGAAATGAGTCAACCAGGTAAGTTCATGGCAGTGGCTTCATACTTCTCATGGATTATACAAGCTGCGGTCAGTATGATATGGTCATGTCAGTTGTTGAAGTGAAAAACTGAGCAGAAATAAGTAGTTTTAGATAAGTTTGTTTTTATTTCCTTTGACAATGCTTACAGACCCAAACAGCTGTTAAGATGCTCTGAAGTGGAAGAGCATGTAACTGGTAGCCAAAGCTTGCATTGAAAAGTAGAACCAACCACAGAGGGTCTCTGGGTGTAAAATAAAAAGCTTCAAAAATGTTTGATATACCGTACACTGAGCATTGTTTTATGGCTAATTTCTTACCTTAAACTTGCTGAACTATGCAGACAAAAGGTGTTGGGTGTGTTATTTTAGGATACTTTTTTTCAGATCCCCTATCTGAAGAAATGTCACACATTTAAACCTTGCACACTGAGTCAGTTTCGTTTTTATCTGCGTACACAGGGGAAGTTTGTAGAATCCTGACAAAGAGCTTCGTACATACATGCGCCATGATGCTATGCCAAGCTGGAGGTGGAGAGCAACTTTTTACTTTCAGTCTTTAATTTTTACTTAATTTGCAGAAATTCTGAAGTTCTGTTTTTATTTTGTCAGGATGGGGTACTGAGTGAAGACCAATGAGAATAAAATGAATTTAAACTACTTAAGCAACAGGCTGGAACACAGTACACTGAAAAAAGTGAAGGGGATCTGAATTATTTTAGTTTATTTGGTTTAACTTTGAAAAAAAAAGTATTTTTGGGAGGTGACAACACAAGCTTTACCTCTGGAAAAAGGTAAACACAGCTCAAAGGAGCAGTGTTATCCTTATTTTAAATCACTCCAAGCTCCAAGCTGAGAAAGTTGTCATCTGGGATCTCATCCTGTCTTGAGGGAATGTCAACTTCAGCTCAACCTGTCCAATCATTCCAGCCAGTTCCACTCAGCAACCATGGATTAATATCCAGCTTGGCTCAAATAAACTCATGCCTACTAAGTCTGCCCAAAATCTGGAGGTCATGATTGATGAGCAGCTAACCTTCAGGTTCATGTGGCCTCGATTGCTCGGTCTTGCCGATTGACTCTCTATAACAGGCCTATTCAATTAGTGGCCCGGGGGCCACATGCGGCCCAGAACCAACCCCCCAGTGGCCCAGACTGTGGTTATGCCAGAGATGCACCTGTTTTGAATGTTTTCATAAAGTCCCACAGTATTTCAGACTGTGAAAGCTAAATTCCTTGTAGCCTAGCAACAGTCTACCTACAATGCACTGTGTTGTTTTGAAGCGTGGCTAGTGATGCTGACAGATGTAGCCCAAAGATACAGAGTCTTAAACATGTCCTTTTCAACTGTAGCTACAACTGTACAAATTTAGTTTTTATGCATTTTAAGCCATGCCTGGATTAGATGGGACTGAAATAATTTACAGAGTTTCCTTTTTTTTTCCATTGTATTTGTTTTATTTTTATTCAAGTGAACATTTTTACTACCTCAAGTTATGTTCAAATACAGCTCTGTTTTATGTACTTATTGATGTGCGTTTGTCAAGTTGCCAAATTTAAAAGGGAGACTATGAATAAAAAGTGCATATTTTTCATCAAATTGATCTGTATTGGTTCTTAATTTGACAATACCAGCTGCTTACTGGGTGCTGAACATGTCTGGCCTGGCTACATGTCTTGATTTTAAAACTTGGCCCGGTTGAATTTGTAATTGAATAGCCCTGCTCTAGAACATCAAGAGGATCAGGTGCTACCTACTGGCAGGCCTCCTTGCATGCACATTTTATAAACTGATGCATTCGTTTCAAAAATTAGTTTGATCACAATCAGTGTGTTAATGCTGCCAATCCAAATAATAATATAATTATGTCGACTTTATTTCTAGGGAATTATAAGTGTTAGCCAGGTGTTAGAATCAGCATCAGACATAAAAAAATAGAGTTCACAAACTACCTGAGTAAATAAGTTAAAGGTGGTTTATTAAGACTTTTAATAACTGTTTTCTTAGTGATGTTAGCCAATATGAACTAATGTTGATCCTTTGAATATGTTTGGATGTTATATCACCTCTAAATTCCTTTTTATATTCATAATAAGAACATGTTGCTTTCATTTCTACCCAAAATCAACTAAAGCCTTGTTGTGACTGTTCAGTTTTGGCTTAAATGTACCCTAACTAAGAAATTTATTTGACAAAGTACGTCGAGTCCCACCAGATGGGTGCTCTGAATTATTTTAATGCATTTCAGTGTTTTCTGTCTCACATCAAACAGTGAGCCTTTTTTTTCAGACATCCAGCACATGACAGGATACATAAATATATTCTCTAACGCTTAGACAGCCCCAGTAAATGGACTGTAAATTTAAGAACTGTTTCATGTCTCTGTTGTGGATTGTTTCCTCGAGAAGTAATAAAGAAAATGATCTGCCTGGAGCTGAATGATTTAGAAGAGAGTGGAAAAGACGTTCACAGTTTTCCCTTTATTATGTAACGTTTGCTTGGATTTACTGAACATGTGGCACTTCTTAATAAACATGAGCTTTGTCAACTGAAGTCAGCTAACATGGCATGTAAAAGATCTGCTTGTGCTGGTGAGTTATTACATTCCTCACAGTTCTACATCACTCATTCCCTGTGAGCAAACACATGCTTACTCCGAAGCTGACAACAGCATTAAAGTCTTTATCAGATCTGACTCTGGGGCTTTCTTGGGATTTACATGTCTTAAAAACAGCAGTGTGCCTCTATGTTTTGAAGGGAATGGTTGTACTTTCACAGGTGCACAGTGAAAACATGCATCATGAAAATAGCTCGCTGGCTTGTAATGATGGGGTAATAGATGATGACGCAGCGATAAACGGTTAACTCCCATCTGGATCACTGAAGAGAGAGTGTGCATGCACTGATGCAGACTCTCATTATAGGCTTGGCAGGGCTGGATGGCAGGGAACTGATAGTTACCCTGCTCTGGATGTGAAGGCGGGCATTATCCCCAGTGTGTGCAAGCACGCACGCAGAAGTGGAGGTGGAGGGAAGGGCTGCAGGAATACAAAGGTGAGCCTCATGAAATCACTGATATCACAGCATGATAACGCCGGGAGGTTAAGGACAATTTCCCTCTTTACTAAGCACAACTGGAGATAAAACTACAGGGGGAGTTCGCCTTAATTACACTACATGGACAAAAGTATTCAGCAGCCTGACCATCACACCAACAGGGACTGTAAAGACACTGTGTTCAAATACATGTACTTTAACACACTTTTACAGCTATAACGGCCTCCACTCTTCTTGAAAGGCCTTTCACAAGATTTTGGAGTGTTTCTGTGGGAATTTGTGCCCATTCATTTTGTAGAGCATTGGTTCCCAACCTGGGGTCTGTGACTCCCCAAGGGGGCGCCAGAAATCTAAGGGGCGTTGTCTACTCTGAGACTGCCAAAATTAAATTTGCTAATATTGACCAAAATGATAAAGCAGTTATTAAGTATTTTATACAAAGGTCTTTTGGTAAGAAAAGCATGTATAGGCCTTTTTAGGGCTTTATCAGTCATACAATTAAAATCTATGTGGATTTTTGACAACAGTGTGTGACTTTTTCTTCTCTCTCGCTTTTATTAGGTACACATAGCGGGGGCTCCAAGGAAAAATGGCTGGGAAACACTGCTGTAGAGGATTTATGAGGTCAGGCACTGATGTTGGACCAGAAGGCCTGGCTCACAACCTCTGTTCAAGTTCATCCTGAAGGCGCTCGACAGGGTTGAGGTCAGGGCTCTGCAGGCCAGTCAAGTTCTTCCACACAGAACTCATCAAACCACGTTTTTACAGTCCTTGCTTTGTTCACTGGAGCACAGTCATGTTGGAATAGAAAAGGGCCTTCCCCAAACCAGTGGTGGGTAGAGTTCACAGTTACAGTACTCAAGTAAAAGTACTGTCACTAAACAATAATAATTACTCAAGTAGAAGTAAAAGTACTCATAAAATTTGTGCCTAGCAGTTCTTACTTTTAATCACATATTTATTTTATAATGTATTGGTGATTTTTGTCTCATATTTATGAAATTAATCTTAAGAACTGGCCTTATTTCTGACTTTTTGCCCTTTTTTTATCTAATTTTTAGTTTTTAGCTCCAATTTATGTTTTTCATCCTGATTATCACTCAACAAATTTGGCAAGCCAAACTGAAACTTATTAATGCCTAATACAACTTTGGGCCACTTAGCCCCACGTTATAACCATGTTAAGTATAACCATGTTAAGTATAATCATGTTAAGTATAATCACTGATAGAAGAGATATGTCACACACACATGATAATAGTATCACCTACGACGTAATGTTTTTATAGCAGAGTTGCATAGGTGGTTAGACACATGACATCATTTATCACTGACACAACTGTGTCTTTGCAGCCTGCAAGTTAAAACAGAGATTTGAACTTATACATTTAGTAAACTAGCAGTGCAGTCATTAGCTTGTTTAGCTTACTCACCATAACATGCTTTCTTAGATTTGACATTTTATTTTTTTAAGCTTAAGATTTCCAGCATTTTAGGTAGACACAGTAGGCTGCGCATTACGTGGCTATTGTTCCTCGTTGTTTGAAAAGCAGAGTCTTGATTTTGGGCCAGGAATGAACATGCTCCTCTGAAAGAGACGCAGGTATTACATCTTCAGTCATTTTCTCCAACTGTTGATAGTTAATGGGGAGGAGTCACTCCTCTGAGTGTAAAAAATACTTCATGAGACAGCATGGCTAGGTGCCACACCTGTGGCAACAGCTCTGATTGAAACACCTGAGTTCAATCATTAACAGGTGTGGCCAAACACTTTTGTCCATATTGTGTAATTTAAATGGATATTGCTGGAAAAGAGGAACCTTAAATAGTACCAACATGATTTTACAGTGAGTTCGCACTGACCTCAAAATGAACAAATAAGAGAGTGGTATTTTTTCAGGCTTTGTGAGTTACTACTGAGAGGGAGCAGCCACAAACCCTTTAATTCCTCTACATTACTCAGTGCCATCACATGGCACACTGCTGGCCTTTTTCATGGTCGTGGTTCACAGTAATGTCAGTGAGTAATATTTTCCTTTACAAAGCTTTAAAAAAGTCATTAGGCCAGGTCTCATTGCTGCATCAGTCAGGAACTAATGCTCCAGGTCTTTGGAGGTTTTTAGGTTTGAAAGTCGTTGCTGTTTGACTGAAGAAGGCGACATTTGTTTCCCTTTTCTTGCCTCACAAACTTAACTGTAATCATGTCGCGGTTTGCAATCACATCCTTACATTTCTTGATCTAATTTCAGCCAATTATGATGCCATTAAAATTGCCCAACTGCTCTGCTGAAGTGTGCATGCTATGTTATTATAGCTATTTTAATCACTAAATAAGCACATAAATATCTCTCTGCTGCCAACATTCATGTGAGGATTATTATTATCAAGGAGTATTTGCGCAAGTTTTAAGGAATGCCTTAATGGATGTGAGAAAGCATAGAGAGCTGATGACTTGTGCAGATGGCTCAGAGGATAAGATGCTCTGGATGCCTGAATGACCCACATACACTGACCATGATACATTAATGATTACAGGCTGCAGCGTTTAGGCTGCTTTTCATTTAAGTATTTTTGGTTCAGAGTCTGTGGATAAATCTGTGGCTCAAAAAGCTGTAGATGCAAACGTGCACGCCCCGTTCCTGTCAATCCTGAGGTTTCGGGTCCAGTTGGTCAGCCTTGCGTCTAGATTTAGACACCGCTCATTACAGTGAGAGAACACAACGACCACATACAGACTAACTACAGACTCCCAGCAAGAGGAATGTGTATTGTTTTTAGGAAAAGAGGAACTTATAAAATCTCTCAACTTTTGCTTTAACTCACTGCCAGAAAGCTTTTAAGCCACACAAACATATCTTGATTTAGACATGTAGACAAAATAAATTCAGACGGGGATTCCTAACAGTCAGTAATTTTGTCATTTTAGGCTGAGGGCGGGGAAATGTTCAAACACATGTACACTCCTTCACACCGTCTACCGGCAGCTGGTGAGCCACCACAGGCAGAGTGACTCTATCTCTGCCAGAGGGAGAAAAAAAGAGCATGTTGGCCAGAAAAAGTGCTTACAAATCAGAGAAAATCTTCAAAGGTGGAGCTAAACATCACATGTGTTATAAACTCGACACTCAACATCAATCATGCTGATCCCTCTGTCAGGCGTCCATGTGAGGAAAGATTCTGACAGCTAAATTTTAGCTTTGCTGGAGTAACACCTGCAGCACTGTTTTTTATAATCACTTTGTGAATAAGTGCTGGGATGTGCAATGAAATACTATTTACTCACAATTGTTTGAATTAAATATCAATGATTCCTAAAAATAGGAGGCATCCTAAAGATTCTTCCAGGAGGCATGCTCCCCTGGAAGGAAAAAAATGGTTTTTGTGCACTCTGAGAGCTAAAGAAGAAGAGACTTTATCTATGAAAGGTTTGTCTCTTGTAATATTTAAATCAAAGGTGTGCTGAGTTTGATTTTGAATTTGATTGGCAGATTTGAATTTCCAGTTTTACCTGGTCTGGCATGACAACATGGATTTTGGATGACACAAAAATTGCTGGAAATCAAAAAGATTAAGTTTTCAACCTTTATTTAATCTCAAGAAATCACAGAGGGCATGCCCTCATTTTCAATGGCATTGAGAGTACAACTAAAACAAATACACCAAAAATAAGAGAAGAGATTCACTTGTCTCTTTTGGTCAGACGTTTTGGTCATGTTGATCCCTCTTCAGTTTCTGAGCTCAGCTTTTTACTCACTTTTAGTAATACTGAAGGTGATGAAATCATAAATCCTAACCCTCTGATGGAAATTTTTGGAGCAGTGGAGAGAGGGATAGCACTCCCATCCTGAGAAACGTGGAATTGCTTTTGCATTTCTAATTGCACATTGTCTCATTTTGCTTAATTTGAGGAGTAAAACCCCTCCTACCTTTACTCAGAGGATCCACAAACTGATGTTGTTTATGAACTTGGAGAAAATGGTATTCTGAACATGGCTCTGCAGAGAAATGTGTAAGACTTTGTCTTTATTTTTAACACGTCAAAACTTTAACACTGCTTTAAGATGTTAAGATTTTCTTTTACTTATCCGCTGCATATATGAGAGTTTAGCTGCAAGAGATGTGAAATTTAACGTCATTATTTATGTGTTCATTTATCTATTCTTTAATACTGTTCTATATTTTACTTCTATAATCCTGCCGTTTGCCTCCTGATGGGTTGGGATGGTTGGGGATGCAGGAACCCATGTCATAATTATTCCTTCTGTCAATGTTATTTTGTTTAGGGAAAAAATGATACAGTTTGAAAAAAGTCCTGACCCTTCTCTAAAAAGAACATGGAAAATAATCTTTAAAAGAAATACCAAAGTCTACATTTGTGTTGATTTTTGGTGTCAGCTGAGGATATTGTGAAATCTTTTATCTATTTCCACCTGCCCTGTACATGTGTACATTAGGCCTTTAGTCAACCAAAAAATTGAAATCTATATTGATGTTTGAAGACAGTGTGTCACTTTTTCTTTGCTCTTGGGTCCTGGGGGGGCTCCGCTTTTCTTGGGTACATGTACGGGGGCTCCAAGGAAAAATGGTTGGGAAACTGCTGTAGCTGATGGTCTAGGTTGCTGTTGTGGGTCATATAGAGGCAGCAGTGTTCATTTCAGTCTGCTCTATTACCAATTTCAAACTCCTCACGGGGGCTTTAATTCATGCTTTTTACACCTACTGTATATAAATAGCATGGCAGCTCAGTACCCACTTATGTTTTATTTTCTCCCTTTTTCCTGACAACACCTCACCCTTAAAGATTCATGAAATTTAACAAATAATCACCTGTCTAATCCAATAATATATAAATTAAAACTGCTTTAACTTCATAGTGAATATGTTTCTCTCCTGATGTAACAAAGAGTCCATTGAGCTGGGAGGCCAGCGGTGGCGGCCACACTGTTCGACTCTCACCTGTTTTGTGTTATGGTAGTGACTCACTCAAAGACACACGTGGCCTTGGCAGCCTCTGTGACAGAAGCCAGGACCTGAAGAAAAAACAAAAGAAGAAAAGCTGTGCAGTCAGGGAGGAAAGTTCCCAAAAGGAACATTAGATTGCTCCTTTGTGATGGTGAAATTAAGACGATGGGTTCCTCACTCTCATACATTACAGGGAATGTTTGGTTGATCCCACAGTGAGAAAATAGGTTTCCTCTTTTTTATAAGGCTCTCCTTAAATAAACATGCCATAAAAGAGCACAAAAGCATGTCTGCTGTACTCCATTGTTGTTTACAGAAGCCTGTCCAGTTTGAGTCAAAAATAGAAATAAAGAGAATTTACACTGAAACTTAAACATGATGAACAGGCCACAGGAAGGCTGCAGACTGTCTAAACATGCAGGCTGAGAGCTTTTCACACCGTCACCACACAGGCTACGTGTTCACCTTGTATTTATTTTCATCTGAAACTGATGAAGACTTCCTTCCGTCTCTGCAGCCACAACAGCTAGAGTCCTGGCATCAGACACCATTCACCACCAAGCGAGCCACAGAAACAGAGAAACTGTGAGTCTGAGCCCAAAACGAAGCTCAACTCTGATAAGGTTAAGACCTGATATGACAATGGTGCCTGTGCCCCAAGACTTATCTCTGAAAACAGACTCTCACACAGAGCAGGAAGGCAGCTTTATGTTTTGCTCTGACTCCAACTTATGCCAAGATTTTAGAAAGAACATGTGCAAAAGTTTTACAAAATAAAACACACATTTATCTGGTTTCAAAGTCCCCAAAGGGTTTTGAGGAGATGAGATCTGTTGCTGTGTAACTGCTTTGTTTTGCATCACTATTCTGCATTCAGAAAGGAAAGGTGGCAAAGGAAAAAGGCCTTCAGGTCTGGAGGAGTCTAATCCAGATCTGAATGTGGAAAAAACATAAAGCCAAAATATGCTGCGAAAATAAAATGAGGGGAGAGAAAATTCTTATGTAACCAGAAATCCAAGGCTTCAGATAACCCTGCTTCATCTGTGATCAACAACAGCATTTGTATCTTCAAAATTAAAGTTTTTCTTAAGGTCCTGTGAGGAGGATTTTAACGGTGATGAAGCAGACAGAAATTAATACTTATGTCTCTTCATGAGCCACAAAATAAAACAGGCCATCATGGAGATGATCAAATATTTCTGTCCACTGAGGGGTCGGATGAGACGATTCACACTGTTGTGACAGTCTGAGGTCCTGAGTGTTGAGGAACAGGTTTTCATTGAGGATATCTCTGTACTTTGCTCCATTCAACTTTCCCTCAACCCTGATCAGACTCCCAGTCCCTGCTGCTGAAAAACACCCCCACAGCATGATGCTGCCACCACCATGCTTAGAATAGCAACATAACATAATTGACCAAAGTAATGGGGGTCTGAATACTTTCTGAATGCACTGTATTTTGTATATTACATGAAAGGTTTTTGAAATAATTATCCACTAAGGTTGCCAAAACAAGGCACAGTGGCACAGTGGTTAGCGCTGCTGCCTCACAGCAAGAAGGTTGCTGGTTCGTTTCCCGGTCAGGGCCTTTCTGTGCGGAATTTGCATGTTCTCCCCGTGCAAGCATGGGTACTCCGGCTTCCTCCCACCACCAAAAACATGCTAATTAGGTTAACTAGTCACTCTAAATTAGCCGTAGGTGTGAATGTGAGCATGCCTGGTTATCTGTCTCTATATGTCAGCCCTGAGATTGACTGGCGACCAGTCCAGGGTGTACCCCGCCTCTCACCCAATGACAGCTGGGATAGGCTCCAGCCCCCCGACCTGAAACGGAATAAGGGGTATAGAAGATGGATGGATTGATGGTTGCCAAAACAAAGTGCCTTAAAGGAGCTTTAGCATAGGAGAGACAGAGAAGGTGAAAAGGTTAAAAAAAAATGTAAATATTTTCCTGGAAATCTGTGAAAATAAAATTTGAATTTTCACAAATCACTTCTGCAAACCCAGCAGCAGGTAGTCAAAAACCTACATGCATCATGCACATAAAAAAAGTAAGTATGACAATACCAGAAGAGAGAAATTTTTCACTGACGGTGAGACGCTGTCTAAAAAGAGACATAGAAGTGAAACCAGATATTTTTGGATCCTTTATTTTAAATGTTACCTCAGCTAAGCCTCACAGGAAATACCACACCTAAAAAATGTTTAATGAATCATCAACTGCAGTTGCACACTGTCAACAGGAAATTAGCTTTTTTTTTTTTTAAATATTACTTTTACTTGAAAATATTTTCGTGCCAGGCAGTGAACTTGAGTTTCTGCTGAAGCAGAAGTATGAGTGAGCTGCTCCCTTTAACCACAGCAGTCACAGTCTCTGTGTGACCCACTAAACATGAAAGTTGGTTAAATGCACACTTCCTGCTGGCCAACTAAAAACAACTCTACAGGATTTACAGAGCATGCCAACACAGTTCCAATAAATCAAGCTTTTTTTAATGATAATGTTTATATTTATTTTGTCTTATGATGGAAAGAGGAAAAACATTCTGTGGGACAGTAAATCCTGCATGGTTTGCATGTAATAGCGCTGTTTTAAAAGGAACTTTTACACGACCAATGAGGTCTCCTAAATGGTTTTCATGGCCTCACTTAAAGCGCTGTAGTAACATTAGACCTATGGGAACTATGTGCTGAAAAGTTATGTAAGTGTGTATCACTGCAGAAGTGAAAAGTGAAAGTTTCCACCTTCATTTTGAAATGGTTTGACCTCTTTGCAAGAGACTGACAAACAGATTCACAGCAGTCTGGTGGTGTGTGCTGAAGAAGTCACAGACAGTTAGCTTAGCTAGCAGAGGGTCTGGAACCGCGGAAACTAGGGATGTGTTCCCAGTCATCCATTACTCATTACACTAAGAAAAGTTATTTTACTCTTCATAATGGACTCGTTGGTATGGAAGCCCATTTCTGCCACTTAAAAAAGAAAAATGTGAGAGTAAGGCAATTCTGGAAAAAAAGGATCCAAAGTCATAACTGTGAGACAAAAAGTTGAGATGATGAGATTAATTTTAAATTCATAATTTCGACTTCTTATCTCATAATTATGACAAAGGATTCTTTCCTTTTCTTTTTTTAAAGAACTGCCTAACTTTCACATTGTTCAAGTGGCAGAAATGGGCTTCCATACATTGGCCCTCATTTAACGTGAGTAAATGAGTAGAAACCAGCGCAGATTTGGGTGTAAAAATCATCTGACAACAAAGTCCATGTGTAAAATTTTTGCTTACGGCGGAGATAAAATGCTCTCTTCTGACTGGTTCTGAGACTCTAAAAGAGACTTAAGGAGGTCAGAAGTGTCTGGCATACTATTAAACAATCATGAATTGTAGAAATCCTGACTTGAATAGTTTTCAGTCGTAATTCTGTTTTACAGTGCTGGATAAGCTCTTTTCGCTTTCAGCCTTCAGCCGTGCATCTGCGCCTAATTATGTGCCTTGTAGTGGTTTAGTTTGATAATTTAAATCTCCAGATATCCAGATAGAATATTATTTAATGTAAAGTTATTTTGTGTTCGTTTATGGAGTAAATTACTCCACTTTCTGTTAAACCCTAAACTCAATCATAGCAGTCTAAAT